>NW_022884360.1:2512000-3140000 GCF_011952205.1 Bombus bifarius
AATTTTTAAATGTTCTTATCTTTAATTTTATTTATCTGTGTATTGTAGATGGAAGATATCGTAGAAAAAATGTCAGATGAAGTTACAGGTGTTCCAGTGAAAACGGTAAAGAATTTTATGACAAAAACACCTTCTGTTTTTACTGGTAATATATTACAATTTTATTTGACATTTTATTATTCTTTCTTTATTTTTTAATATGATATTAATGTACTTAATTCTCTTTATTATTTTAGGTACAGATTTAATATCATGGATGATGAAGGCCATGGCTATAGATGATCAAGGTACAATTAAAATATTAAGTACATAAACATTAGGGAAAAATCACAAAATAAAAGGGTTTTTGCTTCTGCTTTCAACTATTAATTATATTATAATTAATCATAGCCTTCAAAGTATAATAGTAGCTCAAAGTAATAGTTATTTATTTAGCTCTTGTCTTAGCATTATTAATTGATTAAAAAAATGTAACTACTACAAAATAAGAGATATGGAATTTGAAGAAGATTACATAAAAAAATGACAAACAATTTAATTGTATAAATAATATTGAATGATTTAATTTCTAAAATGTTCTTTTATTGTTGATTTTCCCTCATAAATCATATAAAAAGTTATTTGATTTTAACTAATTAGAAATGTATTGATATGATAGAGGCACTTCATGTGGCACATCTTATGGCATCTCATGGATATTTCTTCCCTATTGATGACCACTGCCTTACTGTAAAAAATGATAATACTTTCTATAGGTTTCAAACACCATATTTTTGGCCATCAAATTGTTGGGAACCAGAAAATACTGATTATGGTATGAAAACTATTTTTTTTTTTAATTTAGCATTGATTACACAAATGTATTTCTTGTACTAATTATATAAATATCAAATTATTTGTAAAAGAATTTATATTTAACTTTAATATTATAGCTGTCTATTTATGCAAAAGAACGATGCAAAATAAAACACGTTTAGAATTAGCAGATTATGAGGCTGAAAATTTAGCTAAGTTACAGAAAATGTTTTCGAGGAAATGGGAGTTCATTTTTATGCAAGCAGAAGCACAAAGCAAAGTCGATAAAAAGCGAGATAAATTAGAAAGAAAGGTACTGGATAGTCAGGAAAGAGCTTTCTGGGATGTATATAGACCAATGGTAATAATATCTAATTTTATTTGTATTTTTTGAAAAAGTATTTCTTATTGAATAATGATCACATATTTAATATAATAGGAAACTTATATAATTATTATATGTTCCAGCCTGGATGTGTTAATACGACAGAAATGGACATTAAGAAAGCATGCCGTACTTATAAACCAATTTCGAAGTTAAACAAACATTTAGGTATGACTAGTACCGACATTCCTTCACATTCAGGATCGTTCTCGATATCATCGATAGAATCGTTAAATAAGGAGATTGAAATGTTGAAATCTAGACTAGATAGATCGAATATAAAGGTCTCGAAAGTTTCAGAAGCGTAAGTAAATATCACCTTTAAATATTATCGAATATTATTGTAAATTTTTGCCAAAACTGTATGATGTTATATAATTAATTTATTTTAAGCAATATTAATTTGCTTAAATTACATATCTTATTTTTAAGTATTTTTAATTGTAATTATTTTAGTCTGATTGCATATTTTGAGCAGTATGTAGAGTATGATCCTTTTTTCATACAACCTGAATTCACAAATCCATGGATATCAGATAATCCTGAAATGTGGGAGCAAGAAAAATTAGCGTACGTGTATTTCTTAATTTATATTATACTTATTTATATGTACATTATTAAGATAATACATCTGATTTTTTTTAAATAGCAAAGAAATATCAACAAGAAGAGTAAAAAGATGGGGTTTTAGTCTTCAAGAATTGCTACAAGATCCTGTTGGTAGAGAACAATTTATACGCTTTCTGGATAAAGAGTTCAGTGGTGAAAATCTAAAGTAAGTAGGAAGATATTCTAATTTAGATAGTCATATTCAAGTTTTGGACTAGAATATCTCTATAAAATAAAATACAACTATAGAGATTAAAAATACAAATTCCTCGTTGATATACGTAGATTTTGGGAAGCCGTGCAAGAATTGAAAACATTACCTCAAAAAGAAGTTCAAAATAAAGTGAACGAAATTTGGAATGAGTATTTGGGTCCAGATGCTAGTTGTCCAATTAACGTCGATTGCCAGTCCTATGAGCTAACAAAGAAGCATTTACAAAAACCTGATCGATGGTGTTTCGACATAACAGCGGTACAAATTACAAACAAGATTTTACAAGTTAAAATTAAGAAACTTCGTAGGAAAGATATTTATTCAAGAAATTCATTGAAATATTAAGATCGAATAAATTAAATGTAATAAAAGCTTAGAAATAATAATAATAATGGAGAAAATAATAAAACAATCTTCTGTGGTATTCAATTTTAGGCACACGTTTATCATCTGATGAAAAGCGATAGTTACTCCAGGTATCTTCGCTCGGAAATGTATAAGGATTTTCTCAGTGGCTCGAAGAAAAAGGTCAATATATCATTTATAAATTATATTTTGACATATTAGATCACTACTATGAGTAGTAGCACCCCGACACGTAGTAGTTACGCAGTTATTAATATAGTTACAATTATTATAATTGTAATTGTTATTGTAACTGTTATTTTAATATTCCTAATGCTGTTATTTTAATTTATAAAAACAATTATGAATATATATATATATATATTATCATCTTTACTGCTGCCGTCATCATTACCACTAACGTCGTTATTTGTCTTCATCATCGCCATCGTTATGGTCGTCTTCGTCACTATCATCTTTGTCTGCATTATCATTATCATTTAGATAAGATATTTTGTATAATATTTCATTACAATATATAGCTTATCGTTATGATATTATTTACTAATTTTGTTGTCCTACAATACTATTTGCATTCTTGTTATATTATTTAAATTTATTTATTTCAATTTTTTCGCAATTTTTGTACACAACATTTTTTATATGCATACACAGTATTTGATCTTTTAATAATTATAATTTTGTAGCCTGCTTTTTGAGATATTTGGTTTCCACTGTGACTTTGAGATTGTTGTGGAGATAGTTTTTTTATTTAGATAGTTTTTATTTAGCAGATTATTATTTGTATATGTTTTATATTTTTTCAGACATTCTTTAGTCTTTTCCTAATTTAGTTTTTAACTACAGCTTCACTACTGATGTATGTATCACCTAGCTACTTCAAGAAAAGAAATGAAAAATTATAACACTATATTTATATTAACTCCAAGCAAAAAATAGTACAAGTCGGTAACTAACAATTTATAAAATATCAGTTTGTAGAAGGTTTGTCAATTTATTTAATGTAATTAGATGATAAAAATGACCCAAACAAATTGCAAAAATAATACTTAATAATATTAATGTTCGTAATTAAATAATTATACGTGATTGTGTATGTATATACTCAAGAATCACATTCAAATCTCTAACAGTATCTAAAGATTTCTAACAGTTCTTTTTGTTGGAAACAATTTTTTACTCAACGATGTCAAAAATTTAACTTCATTAGTTTATGCAACCAAAATGTAAAGTTTTTATATTAATGTTACATAATAGACATTATGAATATCATCAACATTATTATCATTATTATCGTCCTCGACATCACTATCGCTGTCAATATTATTAATAACATTTTTATAGTTCTTTATAAGACTTCATAACACTTATATTGCATATACTTAAAACTTCTTAAATAGTAATCCGCTGCAAACTCGAGAGTTTTGTAAACATTTTAAAAAATTAGCTTAAAAAAGAAGTCTTAGCATCTGTTAATAAAATTACATCCTTTGTTCAATTATTTCAGACTTCGGTAAAAGGTATTCGTTCTATTGTATCGTTCAGCGGGCGCAGAGACACAGCCACGTCGTAATCACCAGCTTAAAAATTTTTCATAAATGGTTTTGGGAATCTTTCCAAGTCTCGTGTTATGTTTTCGTATTCAGAATGATTCGAAGAGGAGACAATGCAGTTCATTTTATTACTATCACGCTAAAAAAGAGTAAGTATGCAAAATACTTTAAATCCGCATCTAGCGCAATTTTCCACTTGCTTCCATACAATTTTTTGTAGAATAATTGAGTCTCTTGGAAGCCAAACTGATCAACTCCATTTTTTGTCAATTTTTTAATTTTATTATCTATGTATACAATTAATAAATGTTCAATTCTAAGGACGTTTAAAGAACGGTGTTTGTAACATCATCTTCTACCTTTTATTTTATGGAATTGATCAGAATGATTCTTAAACAGCTCAGTGATAAATTATACCAAGCCCTGAAATAGGTTTTGTAAATAATTTATTCCAATAGACGTATTATTAGTACAAGCAAAAACTGTATAACTGTATAGAGCAATTCTATAAACATTTATTTATTAAATTACACGTCATTAATGATATTTAATTATTTATAATTATTATAATATATTTTTCCCAAGTATAGGTAGTCTAAATTAAAGTAAACACTACAATTGTAAAATAATAATTCTACATGGAATTCTAAAGAGACTATCAAGAATTTCTCAAATATGAAATTTTGATAAGTTGATATTCCATCGACAAAAATTAATTATGTTCAGGTATGCATATGTTTAAAAGAAAAGAAAAAAGCATCTCAGATTATTAACTGTTACAACAGTCAGAAACTAAAATGCATGATTAACATGTAATGATTAATAATACATTAGTAATTATTATACAATAAAATTTTACTAAAGCACATGTTCCACTATACTCTTCCATATCTTACAAAAATGAAATGTTTGTCAATACAATAAGTATTGTATTAAGTAAAGTAATTGAGATCGAATATTAAAAATATAACTCCTACATTTCTGAGTAACACATAACTCTTGTATGCCTTTGACAATGTTTAAAATCTACAGTATTTGTTTAAGATTAATAAAGAAAGAAACAATAGGATACCACACACCTATTTTCGTATCAATTATATTTTTCATGAATAGACAAATACGCCTGTAGTGAAGAAAATATTATACGAAAAGTTATCAAGCATTTGCAATCTTGTAATATTTATTATATTAAAACGTATTGTAAGCCAGGTATATATTAGAAGAACAAAATGTAATTATAAATATAAGATAGTATAAAAAAGAACAGTGATGTATGATCTTTTATCTAGCAGTAATTCATTGACCCAAAATTTATAAATTGTATAAGATTATCTCCAATTTTTTAACATTATTTAAAATTATCCGTAGTCTTTTTATTTATGATGTACGTAATTTAAATTTAGTATAGTGATCGATTGCTCCTGTGTGATCGCAATTAGAAGGTATTTTAAGGTAGTTAGGGTATTTTAAAGTATTTTTTAAAGACTATAATATTTGGTTGTTTTTAATAGTAAATTAATTTCAAAATATATACTATTTGTTCTATAAAATTTTTTGTTGCTAAGTATTTTTTCTTAATGGAATTAGAAAACTTTAATTTTATCTTTTTTAATGAAATTGAATAACAGTTTATATTATATTTTCGGTAAAATGCAGTTTATTTTGGATCCTTACAAAGATGTAATTTACATAAAAGGAAATATAAAATGTCATATAAAAACAAATAAAAAAGAAATTTAGCAGATATCAATGATATTCCTAAATATCAATACTGAAAAGAAACATCAGACATGCTAAAAGGAACATAAATATGATTCATGTAGGGAATCACAATGACTATATAATAGCACCTGAAATCAAATACATGTAATTCTACTTGTAATGTAAACCAATAGTAATTAAAATTATTTTCTAATTATTAATAAACTTAAAATATCATTTAAATAATATAATTACACATTATTAAAAAAAAATAATAAAAATACCATACTTAACTGCTGAATAAGTATTCAAATTTTATTGCTTATTATAATAAATAACAAATTTTGATTACAGTTCATACATAAATTTTAAGAGAGCAAACGTCTATGACAATAAAAATAGTATTTTAGTGATAACGTAAAATAATTGCAGTTAAAAAATATTTCGATATTTATTTTAGTATAATTTTGTAAAGTATTTTATAGTATTTAATATTATATTATTTAAAATTATTGTACATTAAGATTTTTTTAAGTAATGTGAAAAGGAATATAGAAAGTATTTTTTAAGAAACGTGCAGAAAGTTAAACAAAACTTCTGTGAAATATTTTACATATAATATGTATGTAAAAACATTATATACAGACATAATTCTCTTTATTTTCAGTAGAAAATACATTTGATAATACTTTCTTATTTTTCTTATTTTTTCTTGCTACATTCCATTGTTCTTATTTGTAATCATAATGTCTGATTATTTTACAAATTATTTTAAATAAATGCTACTCAGATATAAAAATTACATTTGTAACACTTAATCATTCGCATTCATTCTTAATATCATTACAAAAATCAGAAATTTTCTCTACAATACAAAAATCTTGTTCAATTAACTCTAAAAGAAAACTATAGTAATTATATATACTGCAATACATAGATGACTTTTTTGTTCCTTAAAATATTAACCAGTATTCAAATAAAAACTTGAACTAAAAAATTGAATGCATATTGACGCATCACGTTTGTACAAAAATGAAGAAATTTTTACCAGAGAGTATGTGCACAGAAATCCAGATCATCAGTGATTAATGATATTGTAATACATGGAAAAATCTATAACTAATATAAATAGAAACAGCTGAGTATTTGGTATAAATATATAATTAAAATTTTCTATGCACATATAATAAACAGAACCTAGTAATTTTTAATCTTTCCTAGTAAAAAGATTCTCTAATAAGTCTAGTAATACAATACTTTTCATGATGTAAACAATGACATAAATAATATAACAATTTATTTATATCATTGTCTTTGTTTCTTTAATATATTTAGTACTAAAATTGGAATTAGAACTATTACAGTTTGTATTGAATTAATATTTCTTGAAAAATAAAACTTGTACAGTATTCGAATTTTGAAGACCTTTATGTTTGTGTGATCTATCCAAAAATTCAGATCATTTATAAAAGGTGACTTATTTATTTAAGTGAATGTTCTACTTTTAAAGACCGAAAAAATGTCAACTTTGGAATTTTTACATTTTTTACACATTTAGTGTTTTAAAAACATATTTTGGAAGTAGTGAATTTTAGCCAAATTTAAAAAATTGACAAATTTACTATTGGATCAATATTACAAGTCTTACTTTTTACAGCTTATAGAAGTCGCAAGTTTTAAATAGCAAATTTCATATTATTAATTAGCACCATATTGTGTAAAAAAGTAACTATATGTGCAAGGATTAAGATAAATCTACATTTAATCATTTCTGCTGATTAATTGTAAATTGTGCTTAATTAGTACCATCATTTTGAAAGAATTTTCAGACAAAGTGTGATGGACGATACAGCTATGATATGTAATCTCTGATTATCTATGATATTAATAGTAATGGATCATAATTTTTACTTTTAAAATATCAATAACTATATATACATTTCTTCACAGGAAACTTTCAAAAATGTCTTAAAGTAGCCTATTTAAAGTATCATATCTCTTTACAGTTAATGAAGTATATAAAAATATATTGAAACTAGCTAGAAAAATTTCAGTAATAGTAAAAGTATTGCACAATAACAATTCTACTTAACATGTATTAATATATGATATTTCTGGAAAGACATATGTAACTCAGTAATACATTGTATATAGATTGTACTATAATATTGGACGAAATTAGTATACCAACAAGTTTAAGCACCAAGAAATCATTGAAAATTGATAATAGTATACAAAAGAATGCTTTGGTATAATTATAAATTCCTAAAAAGCTTTCTCACAAATAGTAAAGTCATTTTTATTTTTTTCTTTATTTAAACATAATATTAATCTTTTTGCCAATTTTAGCAAAAGTTATCAAGCATTATTTAACTATTAGAAAATCATAATGATTCAATTTCATTAATGGCTGGTAAACTTGAGATGTTAAACTTTAATGATATCATAATAAAGTTACGTTTGTGCATTACTATACCGATTATATTAAAATATCCTTGTTGCTATAATTGTTTGTTTTGGAATTGTATACAGTACGATTGATATGTAATCATGACTTAAAATTTTAAATCATATAATAAATTTTATATTAATACGTAAACGTAGGGTTAATATATTCTTATTTCTACTCTTATCTTGTCCATATAATTTCATTATTAACATCAAATATGACTGCATATATGCCCATTTACAACCATAACAGTAAAATAATTCCTTATTATAACTAAATAAAACTATAGTAAACTCACTGATAATTAAACTATAAGTTATTAAGTATATCAATATACACAAATAAAATTAGATCAGTATCAGTATTCGAAATGATAATAATATTAATGATGTATTACTATAGATCCGCGAATAGAAAGACTAACTTGCAACTTTAAATGATTAAAAATGAAAAATTTTCTAAAAAAAAACTGTATGGTTTAAATGGCAGTTATAATGCTGTTATTAACAAGTCTATAATACCTTATAATTTTTAAACTTGTGCAATATTCATTATAGAAACTAGTAATTATGAAATATTATACAACTTGTAAAGATTTTTTGTTGCTCCTCTTTATAAGAGGTACAGCTGCCCATAATGCAGTGCCAAGAATAAGTATAATACCAAATGCTAGAAATATGGGTTTATATGATCCTATTGTTTCAAATATAACGCCACATATAGGTGGACCAATTAATTGAAGAACTCCATTAACAAATAAAGATATCCCATATGACGAGCTAAGTTTTTCTGTGCCAAGCATATCTGCTAAAATTACCGTTGTGATACCAATGTACATGCCTGAAGACAATCCAAACAATGCACAAAAGAAAGAAAGCATTGTATAACTTGTTGCCATAGGTAATAATGCCAAAGCTATTCCACTAGTACCCAGGCCACCAACGAAATAATAATACTTTGGCACAAAGTCGATATCTGATAATGAAGCACCACTGATTCGCCCAACTAAATCAAGAGCAGAAACAATTGATAAAAGTAATGCTGAAGAATTCTTATCAAATCCTTGTGAAATAGCATATGAAGGCAGTAAGATCATAAAATTGGTATTGCTGATAGCTGAGGTAGAGTTTGAAATGAGAATTACTAAATAAATTGGATCTCTAAGTACACTCAAGTCAAAGAATTGTCGTTTATTTTTTACTTCAACCTTAGTCAACGATGTTCCAGATATTGATTTTTCTGACAATTCTCCTAGTTCTCTTTTCGAACTTTCAAACAACTTCTCGTCTCTGTTCTTACTCAACGATGTGTTATTCAACTCTAGCTTTTCATTTTTTAATTTATTGGAAGTTACAAGAACTTCAGAAGTATTACTTTCTCTTCGTAAAGAATTCACGTTTTGACAATTTACAGTATCTTCTTTCTCTTTGTTCAAACTAGGACCTTTTTCAAAAGTATTTTTTTTCTTTGCTTCATCGTCTTTATCCTCATTTTTATCTTTCAAACAAGGATTTACTTTAGAGTTATTCATTATACTTTCAGTTTCAGAACTTTCTTCTTTCTTTGATCTTGTATTGCTGCATGATGTTTCATTCTCAATCGTGCTGGATGCTTTGAAAAGATCCAAAATTTAATTTAATTTTACAACTCATCTCAAAAAATTATCTTTTCAGTGTCATAAAAATATTCAAATTTAAAATATTTCAAATGTGCACATTATATGTACAATATAATATATATTGTTAAATACCCATTCAGTTTTCATAGTTCTGATTCATTTAGATTGTTATGTTTCTTAATAGTGTATCAATTAAACAATACTAAGTTACCTGTTAGTTTTTTTTTATGGGGGACTGGTTCATCTATAGTTAATCCTTGATTATCAATTCCTCCTTCTACTGGTACCATGATCATGTGTTGTTCAACAGGATGGTATAGTAAACCACATACCAATGTATTTAATGTGAGTGCACCCATGATTAATACTGCACCTCTAAAAATGCAATGAAAATGTAACACTTTTAAATTTCTGAAAATATGCATTTTAACTATTTTAACTATAGTGATATTGGATCATATTTGATTAAATTTTTTTAAGTGACATAAATTATACACATGCTATTCAATATATAAAGATACATTACCTATATCCAAAACAGTCAAGAAGATACTGTAGAAAAGGTGGTAACACGATAGTTCCAATTGCACTACCAGAGATGCACAAGCCATTTGCGAAACCTCGAAGCCTTTCAAAATATGAAGTTACAATATACACTGTTGGTGGAAATGTTAGTCCAGCACCAATTCCAACCATCAAGCCATAGCTGTATTCATAAAATTATAAAATTATTAGCTCTCTTTTTTTTTTAAATATCTAATTTTACTATTACAATAAATTGTAGTGATAATGAATAAATTTTTAAATGATAAAAGAAACATTTTTTTTGTTTAATAAATAATATGTCCGATCACCTTTATTTTTTGATGATAAAGTTTTAGAAAAGATTGTGGGCGCCTGTAAAAGAGCAATCTGTCACACATGTTATTCACTTAAAAGTGTATAAGTGAGTAAATTTTTTTAAAAAATTTTAATAAACAAATTGATTATTTTTTAAATTTTCTTATAAATGCTTTACAAAAATTTTTCTACTATTACACCAAAATACATGTGTAGTAAGTATGTATTTGGGATGCATTCATTTCAAAAATTACATTGATGTACAGTGGGTTGCTATTCACTAGGCGTTCGTAATCTTTACTTTTAAAGTTTCCTTACTAGAAATTTAAGAGAGAGTGAATATTTATCTATTAAACAAAAAATGTTGTTTTCATAATTTTTTTATTTTATCAAAATAAAAATGTCAAGGTTCTTAAGATGATTTTATTATACCTAACGTATAAATAGGAAACTGAATTAGCAAAGTAACTCAGCATCATCCCGCTAGCTGCAAACGCGCCGCCGATGATAGTCACTGTTTTGTAGGAGTACCTAGTTGATAAAATGCTGGATAGTGGACCTATAAGATATCATTTATTTTATCTAATCTTAATATTGTATTGAAAGAGCAAAATATGATTTTAAATAGTGAAACTATGATGTGTCATGTATATCTGAGAATTTACTTGAAAGTTTATTTTATTTACAAACATCTATAGGTTAGAAAAAATGCAGTGACTTTCCTTCATAAGTCTACAAAAATTTATGTTAAATTTCAACAAATTATTCATTGAAAGTTTTTAAAAATGTGGAAGGACGGTGTTTAACAGTGACGTAATGATCTAATTTAATTTATAGCATAAACAATCATTATATAGTTTATTAATTTTAGTAGCTATAACAGCAATATGAGATGAGACATCTTATTACTTCTCATTTAATTTGCAATGAGAAAATATATGAATGTAAAAATTGGCTTACCTAAAGAGTTGTATAAAAAGTAGCATAAAGCTGGCATCCATGAGGCGGCGGTAGAAGTGGATTTGAAAACGTGAAGAAATTCGACGAAGAGGACACCAAACGATTTCACGGTACCCGGAATAAGGAGGTTCACGACAAGAGCTGAAGAAAGGACGACCCATCCCCATCCTCCATCCGGCGGGACTAATTTCGTTTTTACACTCTTCGTCGTCATGTTAGCGTGGAGAATGTGGTGAAAAGCACTCAATTAGATTGATCTGTAATTATACGAAACATGACATTAGATAGTTACAGATATAAAGTATATTAAACAATGGTCCTTGTATAAATGGTCCAGACCTGATCAATTAAGCGGGTAAAGGTAGCGCTCTCTTATTGGAGTTAAGAATAGTAGCGCGCCCTATTTTACCGACAGCGATAATTCGATATTTTTAAATTATCAACAAAAAATGTATTTCAAAAATGACGCAACTCAAGCAAGCTTTTCAGGAAAAGTGAAAAATTATTTGAAAGATTATACAAAAAATATTTTACTCGCTTCTATTAAATGAATCCTACAATCTTCATTATTATATTTTTACAAAAATGTTTAAAAAGTCAGGGTAAGAAATATTAAAAAAAACTATATTTAAACTTTATAGATTTCACTAGACGAAATTCACGAAGCTTTATAACTCATTGATTTTCTCCATTCATTTGCCCCATTGTACGATGCGCAGGTGGAATACTTGTAGTGAACGTGAAGAAAGGGATAATCCTTTTTGTTGTCAAATTTGTAGTCAATAAAACCATAAATAAGATTTTAGAATTAATAAACATAGCTGTTAAATAATCAATAGAATACAGAAAAATAATATAATTTTCTAGATAATAATCAGTAAATATAGAGCCCTACGCAATGAGAAAATTCTATTTTATAATCGGAATCCATTACTATTACAATAGTCCATGTAATTCAAATGCCTGTCAACAATAACTAGGAAGTCTTCTGGTCAAAATTGTCCATTGTTCTCAATGTTCCTTTAATATCCAGCCTAAAGGATAAAACTACAGTACTTCAATTACTATAAAACAGAAAATACCGAACGCCTAAGATAGTAATTTAGTTTTTCTCCTTGTGTCGTAAAACTAATAACATGCTTAACACGTTCAATTGTCCCATACATCATACGTAACGCAAGCTGTCCGTTTTCTGCGATATTGAATAAATTTCTTGAAATAATTGGTACGAATGTAATACTTCACATAAAATATGAGCCATGTATACCAAACTAATAATATATGAATATCATAAATATAACCATGTTAAAATTTCTATCTTCATTGTATTTCTTACATCGGTTAACAAATAATTAAATAATTGATGTTTTAAATTGTGTTTCACGAAGTATATACGTATTCTGTCTTATGAAGATAACAGTAGTCAATGTGAAATGTACCATTTACCATAATACACCATGAAATTTCAGAATATAAGTATAAACAAAATTTCTACGTTCTGGTATGTAGGACAAGGCTGAAGTATGAAGTGAACGTGATATAGCTATGTTTCTCTAGGAAAACAAAACATATCGCGTTATTTCTTGCATTATTTATATACGTACATATATTAGTACTATACTCCCTTCCATCTTCCAAGTTATTTTATTTGCAAAAGGAATATGGTGATAGGTTCATGTAATTATTTATAATTTTTCATGAAATTAGTCATACTAAACGGTAGCAAAAATAGTTTATACGTAATGCCATAATTACACGACACATATCCACAGACCCATATGCAATTGAATGGAATAGTCACGTGGCGGCGCGCACGCATCTGCGTACGCGTCTGCGCATGCGCACTAAAAAAAGAGAATGACAGATTTTACTCGAACTTTTCAAACAAATTTCGCATTGTGCAATTGCATTTGTCATACGAACGCATACTATCCCAATTACATAACTTATTTTATCTTTCGTAAGTCACGTAAGGAATATTCCGATAGATCTTTTCAGTTATTTTTTCCCATTTCGCGAAAATTTTATGAAATGAATATTTAACAATTATACTATGTGTAATTTATATAGTAGATCGTTATTTGAATTTATATTAAGATAATTCAATAAATTGACGTGCCTCTTGTACCAAATACAATAGCTCATAGGTATACTGTAGGTATCTATATATTAGTTAATTGGTGTGGTATTTTTAAACTAATAACCAGGTGTGCAATAAATGAGCCATTAGATTGTAAATACAGTTATTGGTTATTTTCAATTATTGTACTAATTATCCCCAATTATAGTATAGTGTACATTGTAGTTCTATACAAACTACTATCCATTAATATCATCACACAAAGATTAATTCAGTTGAAACGTTTTGCTGACTTGTCTTGCAAATAGCAGGCATACATTATTGTAAGTAATATGATAATCAAAGCTTTCAAAGAACTGATTAATTTGAGGAAGTTAGAATTATCTTTGAAATTTATTATAATATAATCTGATTAGGAAAAATATTCGTGATAAATATTGTTTCTGTTGAAGGATATAATTTGTGTATTCAACGAAGAATATGGTAGAATTCTGTAAATTTTCTCAGTAATAAAAAAAGAATATTAAAAAAAGGAAGAAAACATGAGGAACTTTTGACCAGTTTCTGTAACATAATTTCACAACTAAAATTAAAAAATTCAATTTTTTAATTAGATTGATAATTTAACTTTTATACTTTCATAGATATAAATTTATTGTAGAACATTCGACATTCATTATATGTAGTTATACAAATTATTGCACAAATAAGATCGATAATTTCATAGAACACAGTTTCGAGATCATATCACTATATGCTAAACGTATTACTATTAAAAATAAAGAAATCTTATGGTATTAGAAAAATGATTTAAACAAGAAATATCACGTGAGTGTATTATGTCAGGTATTTTATTTTTGTAAAGGGGATTATCAACATTGTCAAGTTTATGATATGTGCCCCATTTTTTACACAATATTAGATATTTTCCAAATTCAATAACAATTACTTTTATCCGCGGTAATGATTTTTAACGCTAACAATTAAAATGAAGTAAGATAAGATTTATAACACATTAGAAATTTTGATTTTTACAGTAATTGAATTCCTTAGTAAAATAGAAAGTACATCTTCTGTAGCATTGCACCCATTGTCGTGAATATACTTAATGATTATCAGTGTAACAATGCCTTTTGTAAATTTATGAACCTTTCTGTGTATTTATTAAAATGATTATCATTCAGTTGCATGTTAATGAAGAGCACAGAATATAACATTCAGAGTATTCCAGTGGATTAATATATGTACACCCCCGTTCATAAATATTAGGACACTTGCAGAAAATCGAAGTATACCTAATAAACCATTAAAAAATGATTAAAGCTTGCTTGGAACGGTAGACTATAAAGAACTAATATGTTCAACGTCTCAACAAATATCTCACCAATTACACGTATAATAAGGTTACATGTTTTCTTTATTTTCATATATTATTAGATACTTTATTTTTCTATTCCTATTTTGATATTCCTATCAGATACCTATTTCATTATGTCTAATACGTCGTTATTTAACTATATTCTATTAACAGTTTCAGGAATCCGATTTAAACTTTGCACTATTTAATTCCATCCAAATTCCTTCAATAAGATCTTTTAAAATTCTTGCAAATTGTTTTTTGCAAGACTTTGTCCTGTATTTTTGATCATCATCTTATACGATCTAATTAATTTATCGATTAATTATTTGTCTAACAATCTAGAACAATTGTCGTGTTCTATACAAGTTTAGCAAGTGTTCTAATATTTATGAACCTGTTAACGAGGTATTATACATATTTTAATACATACTCTTTTAAATGCACATTTATAACATATTCCCCATTTCGCCACAATAGTTAATTTAGATATTACAGATTTTCTAACATACTATGCATAGTTTCGGAATCTAGCGTTACTTTAGATTGATCCGTTGGCGATGTCGCATGCAGAATGCCTTACGCACTTGCCTGTCCGGAATAAATGCAATTTTCATTAGAATACGCGTTCAATGAAACTGTAAGGTAAACGTGCTTCGGTTACAATTGATGATTACGTGAAGTAAACAACAAAGACACGATTTCTATATTTACGTGCAACGAACGCACAACGGCCTAATAAAAATAGATGAACTTTGATGCAATCGTGACAAACACAGCACTCGAACCCGTAACAAATAGAAATTTATTCCATGCCATTTCAAATAACTGTATACCACTATATTTAAATTGCATTAGAATATTCAAAGTGGATAAATCGAATGTAAGGAATATAGCCATTCGTGAACATTTTCGAGCATCCTACAAAACGCCTAAGTTTCTTGAAACAAGAAATTTGAAATTTTTTAAAACATAAATCCACTCTTTTTCCTTTTTTCAAAGATAAAATGCTTGAGAATTTCCATCACATCGGCAGCCACGTCATACATCCCTGAAGGCCCCTATACGCGTTGAAACATGTTGCGATGCATGCATCGATACTTAGGATTCACGATACATGTTACAATTTACGTAATTCGGTATCGGCAAATCGGCATCAGAAACAACTTGTATCGATTATGCGAGGAATTAGAATCCCGGTCTTAGTCGGTGAGCAAGGCTCAATTGGAGCGCAGGTTTCAACTTACAGAGGGTGGCACCGATACCGAATATAATTTGCAGTAGATTTTCATCATTGTATTTTGTTTCTCGATCCTTAGACGAACTTCATATATTAATAGATATTGAAAAGCAGAATCATCCGTATGCAAATAATTCTTAGAATCATTCGGTTCGTTCGTTTTCAATTCTTACAATAAAACGCTAAAACGATTGAGAAAATTTGTTCCTCTTGATTAGCTATCTTCCTGCCTGGTTCTGTTCAATGTACAATTTTCGCTCTTTATGATCAACCTCCTATTATCGATAATAATACCGTAGTTGGAAAATAATCGGGCATTTTGAAACACTTGTTCCAACGTTATCATACCATAAACTGAAACTGATGCAGATTTCCAGGTGTCGATGTAATACGACACGTTTCAACGCTTATACGAGGCCTTTAAATACACAGTAAGTTAACGGCAAGTTATCGAACAAACATATTTTCGTCGAGACGTTTTAACATGTTAAATGCAGGAAGTTAGTAGGGAAATTCGATGAGAACAAATTTCTGTCCAAAATCCGCGCTGACGAAGACCAAATAAATTTATAATCCGTACGTGACGGCATTCAAATAATAATTGGTCACCTTTTCCGCGAATGAGAAATGGTTTTCAGTGGCAACACGAGACTTTAATTACCACGAAGCAATTGACGCTTCGCTAAACGTACTTGAACGTGTTAAAATTGCGCGTCAATGGAGCAAGCGTAGAGATGTCCTAATAAACACTTTTTCAATATTTGCGTTTTTATCCTGCCTCGCTCGTCACGCGTCATGTCATCGATTTCGTCAAAGAAAAAAAAAAGAGAGAGAAAGAAAGAGAATCCCATTAATTATTACTGTAATAACGTGACATAATGCGTAGAAATTCTAGTTGAAAAAACATGGAAACGGAGTCGAAAAAGTCTTCGAATTTTTACCAAAATGAACCCGGGTGAAGACGATGGTATTTATAGATATCCGTATTGAGCAATATCAGCAAAAGTACGGTATAACCTGCAGGACTTGTTTTTGCATAAAGAGCCATAAGCTGTAAGAGGTGCAAAGTCGAGATATTTAAGAAGTTCTTTACATTCTTAGAGGTCTGTTTCAGCGTCACTTAACGTCGGTCATTTTAGAATCGTCGTATTGCTCGAGGCATTGCCGCTAACTTTAACTACAGTGGTATTTCCTCCTCTAACGTTATTTGACCTTTATGAAAACGATTCAAGAACCTCGTGTAACGAGACAAATAAATAAAAGCTTACGCTACTCAGATAATCTTATTGCCACCGTTTTCTTTCTCACGTTTTTCCACGAATAGTATCATATTTCCTCGGCTAATTTATCGATATTAATAGCACAACCAACAGCTAATATTTATTTATTTTATTATTATTATTATTCTTGCGTTAGGATTTCGCCCATTGCAAGCTTCGATAATAAACGAGTTGCAAATATATGTAAATAAATAAGTAGTAATATTACCAAAGTATATGAGTATAAGATATACGTATAAGTAAGAATCTTACTTTGGTATAGTGACGATGATACTATCTGCGCGAATCTTATTCCTATTCTTATTACTAGCAATTAATAATAACACATTGCCATAAATGAAGATATGCTATCTTAGTACTCGAGGCAAATTGCACTAATTCTCATTGCCATCTATACGAAACAGTACAGTCTTCATAGATGCCCTTCAGTGTTCGCTTTCATAATTTGCCTAGTGTTTTTATTTATGTATGTTTCTGGTCTAAATTAACTATATATTGAGCAGCCTTTAAGGTTATGTTCGATCGATTCTGACTTTTTCCTGTCACATATTTGGCATAGAGCCAAATACCTTCATCTATATAATATTATGGTACTTCGTTTATTCTGTTGATTTTCGATTGTTTTCTTCTTGTCGTATTAGAATCTAGAATTTTTTTAAATTATTAACAGCTAATTTATTGATATTTATGCTAGAATCAATATAAATATAATAAATTCACGTTTCTAAATTTGTATTCCAAAGTACATATTCCTAGATAAATTAATTAATTGAAAATTTATATTCTACGAATTTTGTGAATTTGCAGGAAGTTCGATCTTTCGTAGAATATTTTTGTATAATACGACCTTGGAAAGTATTATGGCACCTATTTCGTATGTTAAAGTAATTATGTAAAACCTTGACGCGGTATAACCGTTATAAGGAACCGAGACTGTTTCGTCTAGAATTTATGAAACAGTATATTATAGTAAAACAAAATTTCGATAACAATAATGGTACTGAGAACAACGAAAAAGTGATGTTAAATTGTAAATAACTTTACGATAAAAGTGGCATCGAATGTCGATTTGAATATAAACGTCAATTCCATATGCATTACGTGGAACAGAAAAAAATGGCAATGAATGGTACTTACAAATGTTAATAACGAGGGAGAAAAATGTTACTACAGAAATGGCAATAAATGGTAAAAAAATTGATAACAAAAGGAAGAAATATTGCTGTAAAGGAGTGACAATAAATGCTACAGACATTGATGGCAAATCGAAAAAGTATTACAATAAAAAAGATGTTGCAATAACAAATTGTACTAAATAATAAAAAAATAATTTATGTTACGGGAAATGATATTAAATAATAAAAAGTGGTATGGTATGATATTTATACAAATCCTTTTTTTTTTCAAACACAGATAAAGTATTATAGGTCGAATAAAAGAATGTTTTATACTCTGATTATAATAATGTGCATTTCACTTTTGATATTTTATATATTTTTAGCATTTGTGCATCTCTTTGTTTATATTTGTTTATATTTTATATTGTTCATATATAGTATGTTCATGTATAGTTTATATTGTTCATATTTTTGCACACTTATAGCCATCGTGAATGCATAAGAATATTCCAGCCTAATAATAAAAATCGCTCTACTCACTAAAACAACCGGGGAATCATTAGTATGAATCGTTTTATAGCATCAATCAGGTAAACAGAAATAAAGAAGTACTATAGTGGCTAGTTAAATTGACTTGTTATTCCTGTGATACTGTAATAAATATCAACTTTAAGACAGGCATTAAGAAAAAATAAAAGACACAGGTAATGGGTATAAAAGCCAAAGTGACATGAAAAACGATCCCTTAATTAGTTTAAGCAATGTGGTAAACAAAATAAAGAGGCAATCACTTGTTTGAAAATCACAAATCAATGAAATATTGCAACAACAAAAATGACACTAAATGGTAACAAAATTATATAAATACAGTAATAATAGATTTGATACCAAAAATGGTATTAGATAATAAAAAAAATGGTACCTAGTAAGATACCTATATTGCAATCATAAGAAATGACGCCTTAATACTCAAGAAAAGAATATGGCAACTCTGAGAAATGGTATCAAGCAATTAAAAAAAATATATTACATTGATTGAGCAGAAACAATGATTTATTGCCACAACAAAAATGGCAATGAATGGAAAAACAACACCGAATAGAAGATGGAAGTACCGGAATAGCAAATTGATGAATTAAAAATGTGATGTTAATAGAAAATATTCTCGTGGGAATTATAGTTTCATTATTTTTGTAGTTGTATAATTTCTAATTCTTTTGCAAGGAAAATCAAAGGATCATAAACGGTTGAATAATGGGAAAAGGAAATAATAAATGTTTATTATATACTTTCCAATTTCCTCGCGATAAAAGTTAATGAATTAAAAATATGTATGTTTTAGTAGGAGAAAACCTTATAGAAACATTGGAATTTTTGTAATTCTATACCTTTTTATCCTTCTCTAACAAAAGAAGAAGAAAAACACTGTTGCAGAGCTATCAAGGGATTCTGTATTAATGACTATGATTTGCTTCGAAAAAAACCTTCGTAACATCATGAGCTATGCCGAAGATAGTCGTCGATTAAATTGCTTCTATAAACAGTAAAATTCGAAGATCCTCTCCCGCTAAAAATAATCTCTTCCACGAAATGTTATTCTACAATGGTGGTTTTCGTTACTTGTTACAGTCGAGAATTAATGGAAATATTCGTTATAACTAAACATGAAAATATAATAATGTTAACAATTTATGATAATAGAAATTCTGATGACGCATCTTTTCCTCGCGCGGATACGTGTCGCGTCCTGCTGAAAAAAATCATTTCTGCGCGAGGAAAATTTTAATGCAAATTGTTGGCTGACTTGAGTTATTGGATGATTATAATAACAACTACTGTGTGTGACTAATAAGTTACACGTAAAATCTCCTTGTTTATTCACACCGTATAAATGTTTGGAACGAAGCGAACGATATTTTCCTAATACGATTATTACCAAATAAATGTTATCAAATTATAGAAATAGCGTTGCAATACTAATTGTAATACTATTATAGCATCGATATTAACTACAATTTAACTATATTACTTGTGATGTTTTTATTTCTTGATTTCACACTAAGAAATATTTTTAATGTACGAGAATATCGTTATTTCTGAATATTATTCTAGAAAATGATTTAAACATCACTTTCGCGTAAAAATATCGATGCTGGCGAGAAAGCCGGCCAATCAATCATTTGCGAGAAAACAATATCGACTGCGACACAGTATCTTACCGTGAAATCTCAAATAACGTGTTCGCTTAATTACATAATTTGTTTGATAGTTTCTTTTTTTCTTGGAAGCTAAATTACAATTCTTGCATTTTTCTTTTGTAGAAATAATTAATAGGCAAATTATCGGCTTTTCACAATATTTAGTGATTTATTAACTTTTACCGTGAGAAGACTAAAGACTGTAATTTACTATTTCAATCGTTTAAATTGGACACTTCTTCGATTTCCATTTGCAAAGATTAAAAATTATACAATTACAAAATTTGTAACATTTTTACGAGAATTTTCTTTCACTAAAGACATATTTTCGATTTATTAATTTTTATCATAAATAACCCGAAATTACAAAATATAATATTAAATTAAATTACAAAGTACAAATTTGTCATTTCATTTTTTATTTCCTTCAAGCACAATTAAAAGTTGCAAAATTTTTACAATTCGTAAAAAGTACGAATGCAAATTGATAAAAATAAAAGTGGTGATTCGTAGTAATTCGATTGGAAATCTAAGATATGTAAAAATACTATCATTAGTCAAAGATTTAATCAATTTAAAATAGCTTTATGCACATCCAGTCGTTCTTCGAATAATTGGCGATCCCACTTTTTATACTTCAACTATATAATTTCAAGCAATCGTAATTACATATATGCTGACAAACAGCTGGTACGAGATTTTTAACTGAGTTCTTTCGAACAAGATTAGTTTCACGTGCAGCTATAGTAGATTGTAGAATTCACGTTACGTGCAGCCAAAGAAAAGTGAGTACTCGGGTCTCAATGACTTACATCTCTCGCACGCTATAACCAGGACCCGGAGCAAATTTTATTGGAAATAAAACTGAAAGATAACAACTTCAACTAACGAAACATAATTCAGCCGATTTATGATTTTTTCAAAGTGTAACTGTATTTCATGATATATCGAAATCAATTTTGATTACCTTAATTAGTGAATTTTTTAAAGCAAAATAACAAATAAACGTGAAGTTCCAAGTAAGAATGGAGGATAATTTCAAACAACGAATCACAATTAATGAACCAATTCGTTATTTCAACAAGTAATTTTATTTTAGATCTAACAAATTAAAATTAATATTAAAACGATGCAACGTATAAAGGTAGAGTTTTTAACGCTGTATGTTGCATCTATTGCAATCATAAACAATAAAACCCAATTATTTTAGAACGTAACAGCATTTGCTCTCAGAATTGTTCTCCTTTCAATTAGTCTTGGATATTAATTGCACTAGCCTGTGTATAGGCGCGAGGAAATTTGTATTTTTAACTCTCTTGGCATAATAGAATCAGATATTGTTACTTGGAAGCTTGTATTCCATTTTATTCAAATAAAAACAAAATAAAGATTTATTTCACTTTTGCTAGCGAAATAATGAAATAATTTAAACGAAGATAATTCTTTGATTCAAACAAACTAACCTATAATTATTTCAAAGTAACTTTGTGCCAGATAAAATGATCTTGAAATATTTAGCATATCTGTGTACGTATAACAATGGCCGTGCACCATTTTCAATATTTTCAAAACACAACACGTAATTCAAGAAAAGCAAAAATGTCACGTATCGACATTCATCACAGAATCGTAACTCTGTCGAGCCGTTCAAAATTTTATGAGCCTAGCGAGATGATTTAAAACGTAACAATATTTACACGATCGGGAAAACGCAGCGAAACCTGAAAAGCAGGATTTTACGTATTTTTTACGCGTAACATTCGTTTCACGTAAGTTTGACACGAATAATTGCAATGGCCAATCTATTTCCATTCACTTAAACAAATTAAATTCGCTTAAAGATTAAAACACGATCGAAAGTACATAATGTTATCATCATGGGTGATGGTTATCGTGGCGAAATTTCTTTAATTATACAAGCTATTGCATACTATAGTTATTAATCGAACTTTTCAAATAGTAACAAATATGAAATACTATATTAATAAAATTTTGGCAATTATAGAAGTTATTAAATATTATCGACAAAAATATCAAATACTATCTCTTTTAACAAAATTCCTAAAACCGTGAAATATACTAAATAGTATCCTTATCAATTATCGTTGTTACCAATCAGTTATATAAAATATCTAAAATTAAAAAAAAAAAATACCAAGTTCTATTATTCTGAAATTTCTTCAAATCGTACGAAAGAAATTATTAAATTAAACACATTATTTAAGTTAGATAAGAAATATGAATGACGGATGATAGACGTTTCCTACGTTAACGAACTATCCGAAACTGTCAAGCGATCGAATGTCAACCGCGTGGAAAAAATCGATTCGCGATTTAACGATTTCGCGAAGGCGGTGTCGAGATTATAGTCACATCCGAAAGATAAACGTGCACTGACCTGTAGAGGTTCCGCGACCTGTGCAAACGGTGGTCGGTCCACAACGCTCGGTGACACTAGTTTTCTTGTTTAGGCAGAGAAGGGCAGCCCGGCCGGAGGAATCTTCACGGGACGTTCACTATCATCGTGAGTCTTGAACTAGACTGTGCACAGGCACTGAAGAACTCGTTCCTTTCCCTCTTCCTTTTCTTTCAGTCCAGCTCAAGCTGGAGGCGGAGGGACACCCGAAGGTTGCCCTCGACTTTAACCAAACGAAAATGGTTAGCATATCGCAGCATCATAAATCGAAGCGTCTTCATTCGTGCAACAGCTTTCAACCACCGAACTAATAGATCACAGTCGGTGTCCTCCGTAAAATCTCTACATCAGCCACTGACAACCGTTTAGCAAATAGAATATCTCATTTCTCTATCTCGATACAATGTTTCATATACTGTGTCTCACTAAAGCATTTCAACGCTTCTATAAACATCTTTATCAATATACGTATATAATATTTTGTTTCATAAAGATTTCATTAGAATTCATTTGATATTTATTGCAAGCATACACTTCACAGAAATTATTTAAGTATTTGAATAATCAATTATTATATTAGTTAGAGCATCTTTAACATTAACTATATGCTTAAAACTATTTATACTGAAACGAATATTTTTTTAAATGTGTATTTGCAATAAATGTATTCTAATATTTACCTTTATACGTATTCATTTTAAGAATGATTCCATATTTTATCAATATACAATGGTTCACGGAAGTATTTCAACGTGTGTATTTATTGAAATTGTGTGTATAATATAAAACACTGAAATCTCATTAGCACTGTAATGAGACATGACGATGATTATATTGGTCTTTGAAACCAATCTGAAGATAGTTACAACATAGTTACTGCAAACGTATATTTAATTCGAGACTAGTATAGATCATGATTAATCATCTTAAACATATAATACGTAAATAGTCGACTCTCGTTACAATGCTAATCGAATTTCAAAGTGTTTCATTTTTATGTAACATGCATAATATATACATAAATACTTCGTGAGCTATTGTATGTACAATCGATAGTATCGAACAAAACGAAGATCTATTGAAAACGATCGTATCTGTGACATAAAAAGAATGAGAAACTACATTATACATTATTCAAAGTGTAACACGCGAAAACAACGTTTTTACATTGATACGTACGTTTATATAATGCCTAGAGGAAAGCAGATGGTGGTGAATGGATGCACGTTTCTCTTTGCGCATGATAACGTTTTACTATTTTAGATATATTACACGGAACGATTTCTATCAAAAGTACTGAGGATCTAAATGAAATTTAGAAATAGAAAGAAAGACCTTGTATCGAATAACTGGTTTAAACACTAAATATGAACAATAACGATTTGCATTGCTTATATAAATACATACATTTGCTTATATAAATGTAGAGATTTTATATAGACGCGCGACTAGTGAAACTCGGTAAAACTCGTACATTTTCATAGGAATCGGTCGCGTTTCCATTACATCACAATTTGCTTACTGCTGCGACGTTACACACAAACATACGCGTATCGCGTGCGTATCGTAAGCGTAGGTACGGATCCTGAAACGCGATTATCGCGAAATTCTCTCGAGGTTGCAACCACGATCTTGTTATTATCCTTATCAAAAAATATTCACCGATTACGTACGATAATTTCGATCAAATGTGTATTTCGATCATGCTGCGGTCTCGTGGCGGGAGATAGAGCAGGTTTACTTAGCGGTTTGGTGCTAGATGCACTTGATCGTATAGCCAGTAAACCATGCGAAATACACGGGTAAAAGTTACACAGGGTGGGAGATTCCTCCTTCCAGACCCTGTACGCACCACCGGTTCTCACCTTTATTCGAACCAACACCGAGCCAAGCTTGACCACCATACGTTATAGCCAATATATTAT
Source organism: Bombus bifarius (assembly GCF_011952205.1). Classification (NCBI taxonomy): domain Eukaryota; kingdom Metazoa; phylum Arthropoda; class Insecta; order Hymenoptera; family Apidae; genus Bombus; species Bombus bifarius. The sequence continues at coordinate 2,537,105 of NW_022884360.1, forward strand.
TCCAGTGGGCCAAGCTAAGATATCGGGGAGATTCTTTCTTCTCTCTGCTCTCTCCCCCTACTGTACAGATGTGGTTGCTTTTGTACATCTTCTTTCTACCAACGAACGTTCTTTCAGTCCGTTTTTACTGGTCATCTCCTTCTGCTCGGTCGGTATTGCTCCTTTTTTTCCCTCTCGCGCTCCCTTCTTTACCCTCCTCCTTAATCGTTATCCTGCAGGTTGCTTATCACTTTTTATTTGAAAATGCGCGCTGCTATTTTTAACCTGGGCATTCTTCTTCCTCGCAATCTTGTTTCTTCCCAGCTCGTCTTTCTTCTTACCAAGAAGTCCCGACGCTGTTCTCTTCTCTTTGGACAAATAAAAATATATTGCCGAGATCCTTGTATCTTTTCATTTTATACAGTAGTTACAAAAAGTATTTGTATATCTTTTTAAATTTATCAATTAATTAATTAGGTACAAATAGATTACATTTTGCATTATTTAGAGGTACGTTTCATGTGACAGCGAAAATTTGATGATTATGAAAATTGAATGAACATTCTGATAAAAAAATGATTCATTGGAAAATAAGGTTATTTGCTAATTTTTTTCTTTTTTCTTTCTTTGTAGCCATTGTACTTCGTTTTATTTTTACTTCTTAATAACGATACGGTACTATAATAATTTTTACGGACCATAAAAAATGTTGTTTGACTTAAATACCGCAAATATCGTTTTTTGCAAGATATTACATACAATGATTCACGAAAGTATATGAACACTTATCGTAAAAATCTTTTATGTATGTATGCGTAACATGTAACTTTATATAATATTTTGAGATTTCATTAACACTGTATTGAGTTATATTGACCAAATTTGAGCCATCTTAAACAAATAATAAATCATAAAGATTGTTCCAGTGAATGTAGAGCTTATTAATATTTATAATGGATAATTGATTACATACGTTTGTGATTTGTGCGATTTGTACGCAATATATATATGCTTAAACTAAACGTTTTGTAATCTTTTCCAATTTTTTTCAGATGCTATCGATATAATCATGACAGTTGAGTCTCATTACAGTATTGATGAAATTTCAAAATGTTTTATAAAAAATTTCTTTCATAAGCTACTGTTTTAATATTATCGTGTAAAACAAAATTGTTTACATAATTATTACAATAATTGCCAGGTTTTTTTCTTGTCTGTATATATTTCCCGTTGTACGCTGTCCATAGACGTACATTGACGTGTGAGAAACTTATTAGTATCTAAACGTAAAATCTGTTTTCGCTTCAGGTGTTTTTTGTAAAATGAAAGTTGTACACGTAACGTCATTTAACGAAACAGAATAAAAATAAATGTATTCTATGTAGCGCCGTTCATTCATGTGAGTGTGTAATGGGATGCGAAAAGAAATTAAAAATTCGTAATAACAGTTATATTTATTGCTGATGTTAGTGTAGCTGGAAGTAATTGAGCGGATTCAATATTAGCCTGGTCTGGTTAAGAATAGCCACGATGGGAATCCCGTTTGACCACCTTGCGTGCCAGTTGCTTACTGACTAAATTAGGGTGAATGTTCCGTTGTGTAAAACTTATCGTTATTATTTCTTTTATCAAATAACAATATTAAATTGTCCGATTTTATTGTATTGATAATAGAGCTGTATTAATAACGTGAACGTGAAATATAACCTAATCGAGTAATAAAATTGCAATCTATAAATACATGGTACATATATGCAATTGTTTAATTTCCTTTTTCTCTATATATCTCATTTTTTGCATATTTTCTGTATAAAAATTGTTTTTAAGGTAAAATATTCTTGCAAAATCTATTTTGCAAAAATAATAATTCGGAGAACGCTATTATTATCAGAGAAGGTTAAGGAATAAAAGTCTTGTAAAAACTCGCTCGAATGTCATCGAAGTTGATTTCAGTTGACTAATAAATAATTTATTTTTTAATTGTATTTGTACCCATAAAAAGAAATTATTTGAATGCTAATATATTTTATATTTATTATATCATAATCAATTCATTATCAATTCATAATAATAATAGTAGATTTATAAAATGATTAATGAAATTTATTATTTACGATATTCAACTGTAGATATCCAACAAATTATAATTACTTAGTTTATAACGTTTTTATTAATTTTTTGTTACAATTTCGTTGTAAAAAATGAATACAATTATCTATTTTCGTATTACTATTTATTAGATGTTAATGAACACATACTAAACTTATATATCAGTTACGTGTAAAAGTTTGTTACAAATACATTACAATTTACAAAAATAAATATAATTTTTGTATTTTATATTAGCCTTGGAATTTTTATATTTATATAAAATAATTAACTTTGATATATTATTACAATATAGCGATTAATGGCATTTGAATATATTTTAATCGTACATGTATTTGATATAAAAAAATATAGATATATTGAGTACACACTTAATAATCATAAGAGTAAACAGGAAATTGTTTATAATAACTTAATTTCTATTATTTTAAGTGTAAGAACAATTTTTTACATAACACTAGAAAAATTATGGCAAAAATAAACATAAAATATTATTGTATATAAATAAACAAGTTCGATTAATTCAACGAACTGTTTTATGAACACATCAAAATATCATAAACTTTCTTAAACTTTACTTGCTGCAATCATGATAGAAAAATTAAATAACTATAAAATAACTAAAATTGTGTTAAATCAAAGAAATTATTAAAAATTTCACATTAGAGTTGTTATTGGTCTCACTCTTTGTTAGAATCTTACTGCACTATATTAAATGATAATTAATATATATAATAAATATATACATGCATATTTACAAATAAATATTTTAAATAATATTATAATTTGTTTTGAAAACCGTCATATAAATTCAATATATAGGGATATATGTGATCCATGATAGTATTAAATATATTAATATATTTAATATAAAACTTACATTGCTACTAATATACTTCTAATAAAATACGTCAAGTTATTTTTATTTCTTATACAATTAAAATTACACGATTTGTGAACTTTGTTATTACACTACACATTTCATAAATACCATTGTATTAATTCGTTTTAGAAGTGAGTACAAAGTATTTGTAGCATACTCAAAAATATTATATTTGCTTAAAGCACTCTTTGATTCAAGTTGAGTGTATAAATTTCAAGTTAAAGTAATCTAAGTGTTATTTTCAAAAGCACTTCAACAATCCCTTGTTTCAGATTTCAAATTCCTATTTCAACTTAATTATAGATAATAATCCTTGTGATTTGATTGATTCCAATTTCGATTTTGATTCAACCCTTTTGTACCATTTTATTAGTACAAAAATAAGTTGATTAAGAACACATTAGGCATTACAACATACAACATTTCTTTTTGTTTTTTTTATAGTTCAATTCAAGTGGTGGTCTTTCAGATAACTGAAACTTTCTGACAATTCTTACTAATTCGTGAAAGGCTTGGTCAACATTCATTCTTAATTTTGCACTACATTCAATATATGGAATTTTCAATCGACGAGCTCTATTTTGTGCCTCTTCAACTTGAACCTATGCATGTAAAACAGTGAATATTAACATATTAATATATTAATATAATGTTCTTTATATTAAATTCTTTATATTTTATTTACTTACAACTCTATGATAATCCAAATCAGCTTTGTTGCCAACCATAAGCATAGGAAATTCTTCTCTATCCTTTACTCTAAGTATCTGCCTATGGAATTTTAATATTTCATCAAAAGATGAAAGCTCAGTTATCGAAAATACAAGTAGAAACCCTTCGCCACTTCTCATATACTGTTCTCGCATTGCACTAAACTCTTCTTGACCTGCTGTATCTAATACTAAAATTACATAAATATTACTAGTTTTATTATTCAAAACATTCTACAATATATATGTAGTATTGTTTTTAATGTTTATAAACTGACCATTCTAACTTTTTCATAAAATATTCATTCTAAAATTGAATAAATAAGGAATTATACTCTTACAATAACAAACCCATGATTCATTATGGAACTGCATGAAAATTAATATAAAATAAGTTATAGAAGATATTACAATTGTATTATACAAATAAATATGAAACGATAATTAATATATAGCGTCTCACTGTTATCAGTTTACTCACTATCGAGTTTCGCAGGTATATCGTCGATAACGCACTGTTTGGTATAAGAATCTTCGATTGTTGGATCATAATCGGTTACAAAATAGCTCTGAAAAATATTAGTGAAATTAGTACAAAATAATAATCAAAACCTCATTATAAATAATACTAAAAAATTATCGTGCAAGTAAATCTGTCGTATAAAATAATTCATTGTGACTATAAAGAATATAACTTAAAAAATTATAATTTATACAAATTTAAATATATAATATCTTAAATTATTACTTTAAAGTACGTGCAAAACAATCTCTGTTGCGTATTACTATATATGTATATAAAAATAATATATTATGCGAGTATTATAATATTACGTGGCTATATCAACAATCTTATCCCCAGTTATATATGACATAATCGATGATAAAAGTAGGCTTGTTCCTTTTTTTAGTATCCAGTGCAAGCGTAATTACGAAAATATTCATAAGCGAAATATAACAGCCCAATTGTTTACCTTGACATATCAACATTATTTATGAAATATTTCCAATATAATTTATTATAATTCATTATTCGCTTCATTATTCCTTTATTTGAATTGATCGCGAATGACGTAGGACGTAGGATGCATGAAAACGAATCCGATTGACAAATCTAATATGCACAATGTACACAAATAAATGTCATAAATACAGGGTGTTATGGTAATTATGGTACATAGAAATTTCCGAATTTCATTTTTCCGGAAACGCAGTGTCCTATGAAAAAATTTTATTCTAAAATTTTATTTTCGACTTATTTTCATACGTAAAATAACCTCCTGTCAATTATTTGCTTTTGTCCAGTCCGGTATTAGTCAAGTTTAAGTATAATTGGCAAACTTTCAAACTCTCTTTTCTCGAAAACAAAATGTCATATGGAAAACTTTTATTGTATATTTTCGACTTATTTTTTCACATAGAATCGCCATTTTGTCGATGACTACTGCGACACCCTGTATATACGTCATATATACCATTTATACATACATGTACGAAAGTATCGAAAGTGTTTGAAAATTTATTTTATGAATATATTATGTGCATTAGAACTGTAATGAGACTATTGTGGTTATAATAGTCACATTTGAAACCAATCCGAAAATGTATATAGAAGTTCGAAAGCATTTATTGCAAGTATACACTTATCGTTGGTGAAAAATTAGAATACAGCATGGATGTAGTCTTATACATACAATTAGTGCTAAAACTTGTCTCACTAAATATTATAACTTATTAATGTATTGAGTAACTGATTTTGAATTGAGTAATTAATACTTTGACAATATTTACGAAGTATATACTCGCAATAAGTATTGGGATGTAACTTTTATATACATTTTCAAATTCATTTCAAATTTTACCAATATAAGCACGATAATCGCGTCTCGTGCACTGTTGAGATTTCAAAATATTTTGTATAACATATACATGCAAAGTTTCTAGGAGTGATCCGTTACTTTCGTGAGCCACTGTATGTATGATAGAGTACACAAGCACAAACGATACGCACGGATACATATACGTCTATACGTACACCCACGTACGTATTTGCTACACCTATTGGCCATAAAAAGTACTCACTTGAATGAATTGTATCGTGATCGCAGATTTTCCGACGCCACCCGCGCCAACGACGACGAGCTTGTATGTCTGCGCATAGCTCTGTTTGTCACCGAGCTTCGACATTTTTCATATGATTGACGAGTTGTGGAAATTTCAGAGGAATACTGGACACATATTGAAAACAGCACGGCGAAACGTAGAAAAATACAAAATCGAGGCGCATTCACATGCAAGCACGTACTGCTGCGTTCTTCTTAGTACGAGAAGAGCCCAGTATAGCAGATCCTGGACATTTCCTTACTAGTAGTGTAGAGTCGAGAACTTAAACGTGACTAAACATCATAAGTCGCTCCTACAAACGCGAATTTACTAAAAACTCGAGCTAACGAATGAAACGAGAGAGACACTAAAAAAAGTATCCCCCACCTTGTGTATTTGTACTTACACATGCATACGTTATACCATATCGTGCTATTTCGATTGATTGCGCAGTCGCTATTACAATACCGCCCTCTTATGCGCTTATGCCTACCTGATGTTGTAAAGTAAACGATTTCAAAATCACTCGGTTTTTACGCGATATCGAATGCATGATAATCTCACTGTGCTACATTGTTTCTAGGAACAATCGACTTTTTTTTCAATTGCTTAGCTCGAGATATAAGAAAAAATCTTTATCTGTAAAGAAATTTAATTTGTTCTCTTGATGTAATTTATTATTATTACAACAAAATATTTAACATCTTCTATTTAAAAATTTTACTAATTATTTTATATGAATCATAATTTAGAAGATTTTGAATTAATAAAAAAAAATTACGCCACCGTTGTTCAATTTAATTCCTCCTTCATCCATAAACATTCTTTCTGTTGTACGTCTTGATACTTATTTTCATATGTTCGAAAAAAAAGTAATTCATAATCGACTAAAAAGTTATAATAAACAAAAAACATATATCAAAATTATTCAATAGTACAATAATAAATGTATAATATCAAAATAATATATAATATTTTTTAATAATTGTAACATAAAAGACATACTAAAAGATATAATATTATATTGTAAAAGCATTAATATTAAATTGTTATTGTTAACCCAATTGTCAATCAATCCAATATAGATTTATACCAAAAGTTTGATTAAACAGGAATAAATCATTAATATCGATATTTTTTACATCTGGTTTATTACTGAACTCTCTTAAATAGCATTACTGTTTGACTTCAAGTATAGATATTTAAGCTCTGTTATTATTTAACAATGATTCAATCATACGGAACCGAATAAAATAAAATATTTCATCCTCAAATCACATTGACCGATATTATTTTATTAAGGGGTTGTTTCACTTTATTTAATCATTATTTCATAGTATATCATTTTTTTCAACAGATTCTGTATTATGATAGAATTGCAGTGGTAAAAAAGGCACGGGATTTCATTTCGAAGATAAGCGCTTTTTATATAAAATTATACTGATCTCTTTCTTTTATAAAAAAAAGACACATGCCATGGTTACTAACATATTTAAATAAAAATACCGTGATCAAAAAGGCATATCTTAAAATCTTAATAGAAATATACAATTCTGTTTATCATAGGTTATTGTTATCATAAACTTTTATTCGACGGATATATCGTGTTTCATTCACTGAATTTAATATTTCGTTACTCTGAAATAAAGCTGCTATCGGTGTATATTACGTAATAAGCGCATCATATACTCTGCAATCTTAACGATAGCACAGCATGTATTTAGATCGATGGGAACCAGGGTTTGTTTAAAATTTATCCAATAATCTCATGGATCTTCATAGTGAACGATATCTATACATTGTTCGATAAAATGAAATTGTACTAAATAATAAGAGCGAACATTATTCTCAAATTTGATGGGAGTGTAACTAACTAAAGTAGAAAATTAATATAATTAAAAGTAAAATAAATTATATCCAGAAATGAATTATAATAAATGAAATGATATACATATATAGATCGAAATTATCATAAACAATCGCTTAAACAATCTTGAAACTACTATGTGTATTATAGTATTTAATTATATTAACTTGTGTCTTTAATCTTAAATACAAAGGTATACACAAATGTCGGTATAAATAAAATACTTATCATATACTTGTAAAACAAGGCATTGTAATTAATATAAATGTAACACGAGAAACTATAAAAATTTATATTATATATACATCGTTTTGGAAATATTTCACTATATTCAACTGTTATTATTGTGATGCTTAATTCAAAAGAAAAACTATTTCAGCGAGTGATCTCTCATTCTTTTGTCAATAATTGATGTTCACTTCAAACATTCAAAATATTCAAACATTTAAAAAACAATCGATCATAAGCGAAAGCAAAATAAAAAGGTAACTGTTATCATCAAAAAATGAACACATGTAAAATCAGACATTTTCTTTTTCTAATTCATAATGTTTCACAAAGCTTTCATTATACATGATATAGTGGCATAATATGTACAATCTTTCTCCTGTTTTTTTCTTTTTTTCTATTTTCTTTTTTACATAACACATAGTATTATTTGGTTATTACAGAAAATATTAATATATTTTGGTTCCAGTGTTTTCATGATTTTGACGTATTTACATCTTTCAAATAATTTCAATCTTTCTTTTTGTTTAAAAAAATTACATAGCTTTGAAATATTTGTTGCATTACACTGGAACATTTGAACATTGCACGTAAAATATTTTCCTTCCAGCAATATAATTATGTATGTGTAGATTTTTGCTGCAATTGTTCTAAAAACAAGAATTTCCTTTTTCTTTTCATTTAGACTTTTACTTTCATTTTACTATATTGTACTAACAACATATGAAATAAAATTGAGATAGAAAAATTTAAAACTTACTCGGATTGTATTACCTTTGCTAGAAGTATATGCAACATAATACTTTATTAGACAAATATTTTTTTTTTACTTTTAAACTTTAATTAAGGCCTCGTTATATTCGGTTCGACTACTTTTTACCACGCGCAAAAAATTATTTTTCATATTATATTTAAGTGACATCTGTACATTTCAATAAATACTTTTAATTTATAAACAGAATATTGTGTCAAAAAGCATTTGAAATATTATAGCGTTATCTTTTTGCGTGGTACGAGTATACATTTTGCCATAATCATTCCTTATACTTTTTGTGTAACATCATTCTTCAAACATATCGTAAAAATAATAGAATGAACCAAAGGGTATGTTACAGCAAATGAAATGTAACTACCCATAATTTTTCATATATTCTTTTTAAATATTCGAAAATAATTCTTTTTTCCTTTATGCATAGGCCAAAATGCACTATTTGATTCAATCTGTGTGCCTCTCTTTTCTTAGCAAGTGAATAAAATGGTTTGTACAATTTCTGAAAAGTGATCAATCATATTACAATGCTATATAAATCTTTTGTCAAAGAAAATCCATTCTTTAAGAAAATGAAACATTATCGTTCTTATAAAAAATTTAATTATAATAAATTTGAAAAAAGTAATTTGCAGATTTCAAATCACTTTTATAATCCGATTCTGATTTTTGCTAGCATTTTTTTAATACAGTGATAATTTAAGCAATAATGTCAATGTTAATGAGAATAATGATATAATATACACAATGAAAGACAAGCATTCAAAGAGTACCTTTTGGACTCAAATACATTGTCATAGACATTGGAGCTAAATAATACATTAGAAGCTCCAAACATTATGTTTTTTCATTTCCTAAATATCTTCTTTATGCCTTGTTCTGTATAAAACTTGCTTTGATAAGTCAATAATGAATAATATTGACGAGAATGATGATAATAATAGTAGTAGTAATAGTAACAACAATAACAATAATAATAAAGATACTCTTGTATTGTTGATGACGTCGATGGTGAAGATGATAACGATGATGAAGAGGACGACACTAATAATGCTGATTATAATAGTAAATGATTTTTACGAATAAAGTAAAACTAAGGTTTGTGACGATAACGAATATCATCGAGAATGATATTCACGCGAAAAATGATTGCCAGTTACATATTTCTAGCGTGATTGGTTCACACATTCAAAGTATCAGTTTTAATTTGAATAATTAGGGAACGATAATGATGATAAAGGTGGTAGTATAAAGAGCATTTATAGAAATAAAGGCAATCATAAATTGCAATAGAAATTGGTTTAATAGATTGATGACTGATCAATCTCTTTAATATTTATAGGGATTTTTCACAAATTTCAGGATAATAATAGAATAAGATAATAAAATTACTAATCAATTATAACATAAGGCAATATGTGGAGAACCTGGCCATTAAAACTGGGCCTTGCTAGCATCTGATGCCATTCCCGAAATTCTTCATCAGGTTGGCTATACACATTGTTCGCACTACTGATTTCTGACACATCTTCCTTTACCTCTGGTTTTTCATTACAAGTCGAAGTTAAAAACGATAATTTTGGTTGGAAGTTTCCATTCAGTCCTTCAACACATTGTGTATGTAACCTTTCTATATCCTCTGCAGTAATTTGTCTAGGTGGATACTCAGTACTATTTTGATCTTCTGTTGATTTAGTTTCACACTCACTCCAATCTATTGAACTCGGATCTATTGGTGGTAACTTGGCCAATATTTCTTCAACCGTTAAATCTTGATATTGTTCTAGTTGATTATTTTGAACATTCGTAACTGATTTTTCTTTGTACACTACACCTGATTCTTCACACTTAGATGGTACATCGAGACAGTTTTCTGTGGGCTTTAACCGACTTTCTGGTGAGGCTTCAGAAACTGTATTTCTATGGGACAAATTATTCTGAGGACCACGAAGGAACTTTGATACTTGTTCATTGCTACTCCTCAGAATATCTTCCATGCCGGATGATTCTACACTTTGACTAGGTAGAGCACTTGAATTAATGCTAGAATTGGTGCCGCGTGCCCGTAGATCAGCCAGCAATTCTTGTGTTGTCTTTAATTTAGGATTCCTTGAGATACTAGCTAGTTTTTCCTTTACACAATCTTCTAAAACCGGTTGCTTCTTCGTAGATTTACTGCCTTTCTTTCTACCACGTTTCTTTGGCCCTGATTCATCAGGTTTAGTGGAAGACTCCGTAAAATGATCAGAGATTCTTTCTCTAAATGTGGGGCTAGGCACTTGCATATTTGAATTACCACACACATTTTCGCCATTTAGACGTTGTTTTTTAACAAAGGTTTCACTTTCGGTGATTGAGACTGAATCATGAGGTTGAAAATTATGTTGGTCCTTGGGATCATCTTTTCGAAGACGTTTGTTTGAACTGTGAGTTCGTGGCACTGCTTCCATCGAATGATGTTGGCTCGAAGAACCAAGCGTCGGTGGCACATCAGAACTTGTTCTGTGGTTGCTGGTTACTGTAATTGACTGCTTATTTGATGACGCATTAGGAGAATGTAAATGATCGCAATTCACAGATAGAACTGGACTAAGCACCTGCAATTGGAACAATATATTAGTTCTATTATGTTCTATGAAAATAAAAGAAAATGTTATATACAAGTAGATTAAAAGTTAATATAATAGTGAATAAACAAATTAAAATTTGATCTGATAAAAATAACAAATATAAATACTTTTAATACTTTTGAACTTAACAAATTATAAATTTCTTGTCAATCATGTTACTTTCAATGATCAATTGTTCTTTTACTCTGTTAGTCTTTTTTAACTGTTATTTATCCTTCAATATGTTCTCCTTGATTTCAAGAAACAGTTTAGATATATTACCTACTTATTGCTTATTTTGCTTATGAATTTGTAACAAAGCATTTCTGAATCTATATTTATATAAAATTTTTTCTTTAATTCATTGGAAATTTAATCACATTAAAACGAAAAACATCAATAACAGAATATATTCAATTTAGAGAGATATTATAGTTACACAATACATATGTATATGTTTTAAATTTAATGTATATTATGTAAATAAAAAAATGAATATTTGAATGACTTACTCTGAGTGCAAGCGTTTCCCTTAACAATGGACTTTGAGACCGCATTATACTTCTTAATGCCGGACTTTGTGGTTTAAAACATCTTAGTGCAGGGCTATGTGGTTTTGCTCCATTAAGAGCAGGTGGTGCTGTGTCTGCTGGTGTAGGCTGTGGAGTAGAATGAGCAGAAGGTAAAACCATATCACGCCATCTTCGTACCAAATCCTTTGCACGCTTTGCCAAGGCATCATTGTTTGTTTTTCGTCTAAGTTCATTAATGTATTTTCCAAGTCTTGTACTCTGAAATAATTCAACAGATCATTTTTATACTTATGTAATTAACCAGAAAACTGATAGAAATAAGACCAAATGAACATGATGCAATTTCATCAAATTATCATTAGATGCAATTTCTGTCATTCTAATATAAAACTTATTTAACATAATATATTTGCAGCATTTTTACCTCAAGCACTTCTTTAGTGATCGTCGTCTTTTCCAGGGCCGTAATGACATCCACAACAGCTCCCATGTCGATGACCTAATAAAATTTGATAATTGTGCCATTATGAAGTATTGATTTTGTAAATTAAATGTATTATATTTCTACACAAATGTACCACTTATATTAAATTGCTAGAATTAATAAAATAATTATATTTTGTATATTTGAAAATACCTTTCAATATATATGCTATTCCAATTTCCTAAATATTTGGGGAAATAGATATTTATATAAATTATTAATAAATTACATGTTTTTACATAACATATAAATAATTAATGACATTTCATTGTGCTTGTCTTATTAAATATTTAATGCACACAACGATTAAATCATTCATTATTGAAAATAAAAATAGATGATCAACCTATATTAACTTTACTTAAAAAGAAAATACTTTTGCATTGTTTTAAAAATTTTATTATTATTTGAAAGAATGCAAATTAATTAAAAGATAATAAATTTAATACTTAAAATATTTTAATGCTTTATTAATATACAGAAAGTTTTAAAATTCTGATAAATTTACATCTGTGTTTTTAATCAATTACTACATTGTTAATAATAATTTGATAATTACATTCCTAGCAACACGTAACAAAAGATATTTCATTGCCTGATAAATTCGATCTTACAATAGTACAATCGAACCATACTTTGATATAAAGCTCAAACTACTGTAACTACAAATGCAAATAATAGTACGATTCGATCATTGATACATTTAATACGTGATATAAAACATGAACGAACGTAAAATACAAATAATCAACACGTGTCTATATACATTTCCTTAATCTATAGCGAAATGAAAGTAGACTTATGGTAATGTTAACGTTTATCGTAAAAATTGTTCGAAAACGGCTATCGAACCCGAACCGCGAGATTCTCCCAATTATTCTTCAATCTTCATTCTCTACATAAAATTCTAAAAAAGATAAAAATACGGTAAAAAATGATAATTTGCGAAAGTACTGCAATCGAGTGTAACTAGAGTCTAAACAGCGGGAGACAGCTAGAAAGGAAGGGAACGGTGATTTCTTTGTAAGTTCCTCTCGACTTTGGACAATTCGCTGGAGGAACGTTAAGGTTATGCTCCAGGTAGCCGAAAAACGTTGGATGTATACACTCGTGCAAAAGGAAAATTGGCTGACTGGAATCGAACGTACACAGAAGAAACGCATTACTCACTCACACGCGGAACCGCCACCACACTACACTCTCAGTGACTCTCGCGCACGCTACTGGTACAGGCACACGGCGCACGGGGGATCGAGAGTGGCCCGATAGCCGTTTGCGTGAACGGACGGACGGCGCATCGCGGATTCATTCCGCTACTTACATTGTATTCCTTATCAAGTGATTTCAACAATCTATCGGTGAGCTCGGTGCAATATCTCTGCATCGGGGGGGCACACTTAGGGCCCTCGCGGGGAGATTAGGTTAGCGCAAAATCGTCTCCACGCGTCCGAGTGTCACGAATACGAGAGCACGGGGGGACTTGCAATGGCGACTACTGAACTGTGCTCTGCTCGCATGCCCTCCCTACCTCCCAAGTGCCTCCTAGTCGCAGCCCATGCATCGTCCCTAGCCCCACGCCGCCTCATACTGCCAGACGAACGCTACTAGCTCCTCTCGTGGTTGGACGAGACTCCTAACCGTTACCACACCTCCCTTCTATCCCCACTACTGTACCGATAGCGCTCCAATCGGTTGCCAACTTTACACAGCTAACTTCAAACTGCTGCTCTCGTCCACTCGCGTTTAACCCTGTTACGATCGTTTAATTCTTGTATTTCAATCATGATTTTATTTCAGCGAATAAAAAGAATTTTAATATTCTAGAAAAACGTTTGACATAAAATTGAAACCAGAAATCCATACAAACCAATAATAATTTTTCTCATATTTTTACTATATTCAAATTTGAGATACTTTAAAAGTTAGAAAAATTCAATTGGGTTAAAAGTGTCCTGAAAAATGCAGTAGGGTTAATTCCCTTCTTATTAGTTTGTCTTCGATTTTGAATTGCTCAATTTTTCCGTCAAAATTTGATCGTCTAAATAGGCACTTGTATGTTTCATTCTAACTTATTATGTCTAGTAACTTTGACTTATTACCAGATTTAGAGGAAAATTTTAAATTATATAGTTACTATATTTTATGTTTCAGCAAATATTTTATCAAATTTAGGATATAATTGTTGAAAATAGTTCATTATTGGCTAATTACTATGAATAAAATGTAATTTTCACACTTAAAACATATACAATTTCAATAATAAAAATTGCGTTTGCTTTTAATAATCAAATTTGTAACATTGTAGAACGCTCCGAAGTTACCTACACGAATGCTGCGCTTATAGTACCAATATAAAAAACGTGAAGTAACTATCTAGTTCTTTATTTGCAACATACAATGAATTTACATAAAAATATGTGTATATATATACATACATACAGTTATATTAGTATTTTTGCTTAGTTGTGTAAAAATATACGAACATTTAAAATGATAATAATGTTAAAAATGTTGATTATTTAAATGGTAGTTTATTAATTGTATCGTTCATTATACTCATTATTTTTTGTATTAATTATCACGGTCTGTGTAATGTGTGCTTAATAGGAGAAATTTTGTGCAGATTAACAGCAACTTTCTACTATCAGAGATCAAGAATCGTTCATTTCATTGTCATTCCATACTATTATTCTTTATTGGAGTGGTATATGTGGTTGATAATTAACAGTTTCTCGTATGTGGTACCCATAACCTATAAGTATCAAACTATTCAGAACAGTCGAATATTATTCTTATCTTTAGATGAACAGCACACCTTCATCACATTTAAATTCACGAAAAAAATTGTTTAACAAGTACAAATATGTAAAATGCTTAATGCTAAGTTTTTGACGGAATAGTCGAAAAATATTTTGTGATCTTACCTGTCTAAAGTTTCAAATTATTCGCGTATTTTCTCTCCTACGTGCTTAAAATTATATTTTCATTTTTTGTCTAAAATTAAATTTTGGAACTGTAAGAGAAATACATATTTTGTGTTATATTGAGTATAAAGAAGTTGAGCTGTTGAATATGTGATACATCTGAATAAGTTCGCGCATGCATTATCTCGATCAAGTGCATACTTATTGTATGGTAAATATATTTTATCAAAATAATTTGCAAAAGTTACACTTAATGATATAATCTGAATAAGTGTGCAAAAGTTGAAAACACAAAAATGTAATTTTGCTACTTCAGTAATTTGTTGTAACAATATACACGAAAGTATTAATTATAGATAAATTTTTATATCCTACAAGTATGTATTTCTTGAAAATTCTAAACGAATTATTTCATAATATTTTATAGGTAATTTGAGATCTTTAATGTAATACGTAACATTAGTGTTACATATTATACTTTGTTACAGTAAAAGATGATTACTCATAAAATAAATTTTTTTATAATATAAAATATCACGTTTTCATTATTTATTTATGTATATTGTTCGTAAATAATTGTAGAAAATCAATTATATTTGCCTAATATGTTTAGAAAGATATAACAAAGATGGTCGGAGTTTTGAAACAAGGTTAAGTAGAACATATGTTTATGTGGCTTCTTAGATATTTATGTTAAAATTATTTCGAAAACTATGTCAGCATATGTAGTAATTTATTTTGTATATTTGTAACTATAATTATTGTATAATTAAAGAATATGATATAATGCATTGCAAATTTTTATTTTTAATGATTCATGTCTGTCTCCTAGATTAATAATTCAATTGTTATAATTATTACATTTTGTAGAATATCTTTATAAATATTCTCGTTAAACATTGACAATACTTGAAAAAGAAACTATTTCTGTAATATATCACGTACATCATAAAATTAAATTCCTTTGTATGGGCATATAAATATATATATATACTATATATTACATATATATATATATATGTATACTTTAAAGAACTATCAGGATAGCTTATGTTTTAAATGCAATACACTTATAATTACTTTTAATATTATAGTACAAATTGAAGGACATAGTGATGTAAAGATTCAATTTTACAAGAGAAAACTTACGTGATTAAATAAACATATTTCAATTAAGTGATTAAACTTATATCTTATCTGTATATTTGCTAATAAATGTACATATTTTTAAATCATTTCAATATTTATGATTGTTGTTTCTAGTTACTCTAATTTGATGTTGGTAATGTTATAGGTTTAATATATTCATAAATGATAATTCATACAATGTCCTAAATTTGGTCTAACTACGTCTATTTTGACAGTTTTCCAAGTGTGAATATATGCAAAATTTTACTTCTTGTTAGTACTACTAACTCCCGAATGAAAACGCCACCATGCTTAAATTAAAAAATGAAATTTCTTGATCTGCAGAGCAAATTCTTAAACTATTCAGGGATTGAAGTTTTAACTCTCATAAATCATCTCCGTATTTATACATCATCCTTGTGTCATTATTCCGATTTTCTACAGAATTAATTAATTACATGCAATAAGTGTAGTGCCTTATTTTGTACATGGTGGCGCCATCTTATGGTAAATCAATGGTACTAAGAATAAGCAAAATTTTCATATAGATATTGTCGCCAAGTCCAAGATAGAACACTACACTAATCACGTCTAATTATTACTTAGATAAAACTAATCTTAATTAATTTTTTACATTCAAAACTTTCTTTTGAACTATCAAATGTTAAAAAATTCTTCCTGTCCAAGGACCAATAAAATTTCGATTTTTTAATTTTGCCACCTGTCGATTAAACATAAGTAATTATTACATACGCACACATCAGGCGTAAATATCTCGAGATTAAATGATGGCTATAGTATAGCTATTAAGATTTACCACACTCTATAAGGATACCACAAAAGAAATATATTTTTTATTATTTTATACCTTATTTAAAAGAAATGGCGATGACCTTGAAATCTTGTAAAAAATGATCATGAGAAGAAACTGCTTCCTCTGTTGTCCTGAGAAGCTTTATCATAAATAAATAAATAAAGCAGATATTTATATGATTGGATTTTGTTTGGTCACTTTGTATACATATATACCTTTTAGAACAATATGCATATAAATAAAATGTATTTCACAAATGATCTTTATTTCTAGTGATTATAAGTATCTAATAATTTTACATTCGATTTTAATAAATTCTTCATAATTTATAAAATAAATTTCGTATTTCTTAATATTATAGAGTACAATATTTCCTGCTAAAAGAATATTACTCTATAACTAATTGATTTGATATAATACTTTCCATCTATTTACAAAGACTTCTATAAAGTTCAAAAGGAAGAAACATTTTTTTTAAAAAAATACTCTAATTAAAATAAACATATACTATTATCAATACTTACTTTCTATCATATAGACATATATGTAAAAGGTTAAAAAGTGATTAATATTGAGTAATTCTTATTATAATACATTTTCTAATATATTTATTTCTATATACTTCAATATATTTTCCTCTAGTAATAAAAATTTTATCCATATAATTATTAAATTCTTCTCCAAACGAAAAAATAATTCCAAAACTTTCATAAATTTTACAATTGAGCATATATCTAGTATTTTCAGATTCTTCGATAAATCAACAATACAATAATTATGATAAGTAATCTTGAATAAATAAATTAAAAATTATAAGAAAACAAAGGAAACATTTGAAACTCTCTTTTAGAAAGAGGTTATATATTTAGAGAAATGTATTGCTTGAATTTGTATTGATAAAGTGGTTACTAATAGCACAACCTTAATTAAATTCAATTAGTTTATCAGTATAAGCATTTAGAAGTATAAATCAAAACACCTCGCAATACATTATTTCCTTTATATTAAACAACTATTTTTATAAATAAAATAATTCCAATTTTTTAACAAATTTTAAGAATTTACTCCAAAGTGTTCGTAATGTATTATTTCATGAATCTTTGAATGAAGCAATAGCATTGCTTATAATTTGTACAATATTTTCTACACCGGTTTTAAGACATTCAAGATTCCACTGAAAGACTCCATTCACTAAGTGTCTCCATTTTATGTAAATAAATATATATATGGAGTTTAATAGTAACGGAAAAATAAATTTTTGTCAAAACAAAAATTAGATCAAACCATTGGTCAATGGTGGAGGCCTCCGACTTTCAGTTTTTTTGATTGGCGAACTGTCCTGCTAGTTTCACTATCTGATGATTCAGACTCTGTGTCATTGTATCCAGGCATTGGTACACCTTCTGACTTTGTGACTTCACAAGTTTCAGCAGCGAAATTGCCTGTTATCTTTGCTTTCTCAAGTGCCCTAACTATAAATAGTACAAAAATACATTTATGGCGCAGACAAATTTTGCAGAACAATATTATATATATTTTATAGTGTATCAAACACATTTCAATATATTTTTAAAATATAAAAGTAACATATATAAACTTTTACCTAAACTACAATCATGACAAAATATACTTAATGGAGAATAATTGTAATAATCTTCCATTTAAACTATATTTTCAATTTTCAAAGAGTGTTAGAATAAAATCTAATTAATTTTCTGATTAATATTTACTTTGAGACTCCAAGAGACTATTCTGGCGTTTCAAGTCATCAATATCCTGTTGATGAGAGGAATTCTTGCGTCGCATAAACTGTATATACTCAGCAGCTTTCTTCAGTATTTGTGCCCTACTTGCAACCTTTTCTCCTTGCAACGCAGGTACAGAGTCTCTAAGACTGGAGAAGCTATCCTTAATGTGATCCCGACGTTTCCGTTCCAGCGCATTATGATGTGCCCGTTTTTCTGCCTATCAATATATATAATGTTTTTTCATATCAAATCAAACTACATTATTTATAAGTTGTACAAAAATCTTACATCTAAATTCTTGCCTTATAATCAATATCAATCTTAACTTTATTATTAAAAATAAACATGTGTGTGTATATCTTAATCTTAATTATAAAATTAAATCTATAGATTAATACACATATTAGTCGAGTATCTTCATTTTATAAGATATTCAATGATAAATTATTTACAAGAATAAATTAGTTAAATCACACGGAAAATGTCCATTTAACCTCAACAATATTTACATTTTATATTTTGAAAATAAAACTTGTTTATATCGTTAATTAAATAAAAGATGTTGAACAAATGAATGAAATTAAAAAGAATAGAAGGAAAATAAAAGTGGATAATGAACTTACTTGAGAATAATATTGGGTATTGTTTGAATGCCTCTGCCTAGAATCGGAATCGTCACCTTCCTAAAAAACGATCTCTTTAACAAGGTCCATTGAAAGAACAGTTTTAAGGGCTTACATCGCTCTCAATGTCGATGTCTCGATCATCGTCACTCATTATAAATTCCTAGGCAAACAGGTAAACAAAAGATACTTTATCAACTTTGTAAGAAATATAAAAACAGTGTACATACAGTACATATATAACAAAACGCACGTAGGATTTGACAACCACGAAAATCACTGGTTCTTAGGAACTTGTCTAGGGTCTTTATTTTCAAAAGGCGCAGTGTTTGTTTATTTCTCAATTTCATAACAATAGAGAGGAATTATTTTCTCTCTGATAATAAATAGAAGATTTTATCGCAGAAATAACTAATAAACTGTTGAAATAATTTATATTTAATAGAAGCAATAAAATAACAAAGAACTGTCACTGATTATTGAAACGTACATATATGTCGGAGATGGAAGGACAGCGGGATTTTCCGTCAGGAATGCTGGGAAAAACCACCCACTACCATAGTCAAGATTTTTATGTTTAAGCAATAAAAATAAGGAAAATAACTTGTAATGTTCCAACCTGGCTTTACGACGATGGGTTCAGGTTTAAGGTGACATAACGGGTCACCAGACGTAGCCACGGTCACGGGAGGGCCGCGTACTTAACAGAGGTACGGAATGATTTTATGACTCTCCTTAAAGACAAGGATTAACCCAAGAAGCGGGGACAGGAGTATATAAGGGCAGTTTCTTGTCCTCAGATACTTGTCCTCCCGTGGACCGTGGATTCGTTATTGAACCTGATTTCGTTGTCACCATTATCTCGAACATCCTATTGCCATTACTCATAGCCTCTTGTAGTGCCCACATTCGTACTGATAAATATTAGCCACATCCGCGACGGTAAAGTAAGTAAATGTTCATAGAACGCCCCAAAATGCCAACCTGACTCCGACATATATATGTCGGGTTTACATTAGAATCAGCCAGAATCGGGTATAGCCTTTGTTCCGAAAGTAAGGGAAATTGACGTCGCTGTCAATTGGTCAGTTTGGGACAAAGACTGTCTGTCCGTTTGGAAAATCTTAATCGCCGGAAAAACCCAGGTTTTATAGCGGGTCCTCGGGCTGACTGGACTTGTGCTGTGTACGTGCCTCAACATCGGGTATTCATTGTCCGAAGGAACCGTTGCAATGTTTTACTGTCAAGTACCTCTATTGGTATTTCTTTTAACGAGGGTCATACTATAACTCCACACCTTTGTTAGGCGAAAAGCCCGTCCTGTTGACCGCGGCTACGTTCGGCGACTGATGGTCGCCTTGAGCCTAAGTTTATTATCACAAATCGCAAACAAGTACAATTGGGCAGGATGACGGCAGATTGTTTAATTACGACTGTAAACTTTAATTACAATTTTACGGATTTTCCCAAAGTTCCAGAGAGAAGGCTCCGGTGTCCTTTCATCACCGACATATATATATTTATTTATATATATAGGCTGGTACAGGGGGAAATTATGTCACTAGTATCAAAATTTAATTTAAATAAAACTACACTTTTTGTATCTTTCACATATCTTATGTTCTAAATTCAATATTTACTATAATGTTGTATAGTTTACTTGTATAAGTTGAATGTATTGACAATGTATAATAACATGTGAAATATGTACAAGAACCATAAAATTATTATTAACAGCTCACGAATTTTTAATTCTTTACTTAGAAAAGTTAAATTATTTTAAGATTGATTATCTCAATATTATGTTTAGCTCTCAAGTAGGAAGTAATAAAATATTTAAAGTTTATTGTATCTTTATTATTTTAGGTTATTTGATAACCTACAGGTTGCGATAATATTTTATTTTTATACAGAATAAAATAAAAAAAAATGTTATTAAGTAGCTACCGAAATAACAAAGTAATCTGTCATTTTAATTAAAAATAAGATTTTAAAGGAAATTTATCCTCTAAAATTTATTGTATCTAATATGATTAATTTTGTTTGTTTCATTTGGACATAAAGTAAATCAATATTTGGCATAGTTTTCAAGAAATTGGTAATGCTCTGCATGATTCACTTTATTTGCCTGTTACGTTGGAAAAGGAGGAATCATAGTAATTATATCATCGTTTGGGACTTGGAGTGGCCGTCCATTTCTGAATCGGACAGCACCTCTGCCTCTTTTGGGAGAGTCCGAATTTTCTACCACCCAAGTTATAAACCTTTACCATGCGGACCGGAGGCTCAAAAACGCCCTAAGTGCTCGATTGGTCAGATCTAAAGTAAACCTCTGGTATCAATCAACAATGCCAGAGGATATGCGCCCACGAGAGTACACAAGTACAAGATTTGAATAGATTCCCATCCCATAAAAACCACGGTGAGAAGGAAAACCCGGGGTTGCAACCTGACTGATCGCCACATAGTTGAAAATTCGCAACAAATATATTTTTTATTTTATTTATTTATTTATATTATTGGCAAAATTATGGATTATTATAATTTTATTAATTTCTCATTAAATAATACTACTTTCGTATCTACTTTATTAATGAATGTATTTAGAAAAATATATCAAATGTGTCTTTTATTATGTTCGCAACAGAAATATGTAAAAAATCAATTGTATAATTACAAAGAAAATATATTTCGGAAATATGCAAGTTTAATAAAGAAATATTACAATTGTATAAAGGTACAAATATTTTATTGTATTTCTGTACATATGTATGCGTATAAAATTTCTCAATTCCAACTGCAGTTGGTGTTAGTGTCGACGGCTCCTCTTACAGATCCTGACTGTAACCAATGCAAAAAGTGAAAAGATTAACAAATGAAACGTCGGTACTATCCTATAGTACTATCACTGATGTGTAGGACGTTTGGAAATTTCCAATTTATCTTTTTGATTAATCATTTGATCTAAAGAATTTATACGCACAATTATTATTTCCTAGGCTTTCTAATTTTTGAAATCTATATGTAGTATACCAATCTCTACGAAATCCGTCAAATTAACGGGCTAGCTGATTTCATAAACAATCCGTTTTTCAAAGTCAGTGTGCAAAAGTTTCAGTTATTGTAGACATTTCCCAGTATTTTCTCCGCTTATTGCAAGTATTTACAATAGGATAATTGAATTTGGGCACAGTATTTTCTTTTTTTGACCAATCCCCCTTTTCTAACAATCATGAGTAAATCCAGGAGATATAATAAGATATTGAATAAAATTGTCAACATCAATGAAGATTGTTCTAAGGATACCTCCGAAGAAGATCAGTATGAATTAGGCCAAAGTGATGCTGACAGAAAGTTCTGAATACACAAAGTGGAGAGATAAAAGGATCTTTGGATAGTGAAGATGAGAACTTCTTGGAAGTGTATCGTAACAAGAAAAGGATGCATATTTTTTCTAGTTCTGACTCCAAAGATGAAAGGATGAGCATTCCAAGCACATCCCAAAATATAATGGGTGAAATTGAAATTGCAATTGACAGGATACAGTGGATAAAACCGAAAGCAGGCGGATCTAGAGGTAGGATGCCCATTAGTATGATATTCAAGGATATGCTAAGGGAACTTAGAGAACAAAGAGAGATGAACAATTATTTCCAACAAAAGCCTAATGCAGGTTTACACAATATATGCCGAATAAGCCTCATAAGTTTGACATTAAGTTTTGGTTAGCAGTTGACATCCAAATAAAATATATTTTGAATGGTTTCCCTATATGGGGAAAGATGAACACAATTATAAACATGTTCCAGAAACCATTGCTTTTTATAATAAAACAAAGTTTGGTGTGGGCGTCATTGACCAGATGGCATGTAAATATAGTGTGAAAACAGGGAGTTTCCAATGGCCCCTTCAAGTTGTTTTCAATATTTTAGATTTGGCAGCGATAAACGCGTGGATATTATGTAAAGAGTGCACTGGATCGAAAATATTCAGAAAGGAGTTCATATTTTGCCAAAGGTCAGACGCTTCATTTCTGTCATTTACAACGTGAAAAAAAGTGCGAAAAAGTTACCAAGTGGGCTACTGGAAAGAAAATAAAAGCAACAATTGTTGTATATACTGCAAGAAGCTCGTATGCAGAAAATGCATAAACAAAAATACAGTATATTTGTAAAAAATGTGCTCAATAAATATGATTACCCTATACTGTTAATATTATTGTTATCATTTCCGTGATAATTTAAAAAAAAAGACTTTTTACTTATTAATAACTTATTTAAACGTGAAGCCTAATATTATTCAATTCAAACCTAATTTGAATAAATCGATTTTTTAAAGAAAATGCGTATTTTCGTTTATCCGTCGATTTGACGTGTACTCGTAGAGATAGGTATATAAGAAACGCCCGTAAACCTAGTGTTAAACTGTATTTTAAATTTCCAAAAAGTGTTAGAATAAAATCTAATTAATTTTCTGATTAATATTTACTTTGAGATTGCAAGAGTTTATTCTGGCGGGTCAAGTCATCAATATCCTGTTCATGGGTGGAATTCTTGCGTCGCATTAACTGTATATACTCAACAGCTTTCCTGAGTATTTGTGTCCTACTTGCAACCTTTTCTCCTTGTAACGTAGGTACACAGTCTCTAAGGTAGGAGAAACTATCCTTAATGTGATCCCGACGTTTCCGTTCTAGCGCATTATGATGTGCCCGTTTTTCTGCCTACCAATATATACAATGTTTTTCATATTAAATCAAACTACATTATATATAAGTTGTACAAAAATCTTACATCTAAATTCTTGCCTTATAATCAATATCAATCTTAACATTATTATTAAAAATAAACATGTGTGTGTATATCTTAATCTTAATTATAAAATTAAATCTACAGATCAATATACATATTAGTCGAGTATCTTCATTTTATAAGATATTCAATGAGAAATTATTTACAAGAATAAATTGTTTAAATCGCACGGAAAGCGTCCACTTAACCTCAACAATATTTACATTTCATATTTTGAAAATAAAACTTGTTTATATCGTTAATTAAATGAAAGATGTGGAATAAATAGAATTAGAAAAAAAGGAGGAAAATAAGAGTGGATAATGAACTTACTTGAGAATAATATTGGGTATTGTTTGAATGCCTCTGCTTAGAATCGGAATCGTCACCTTCCTAAAAAACGATCTCTTTAACAAGGTCCATTGAAAGAACAGTTTTAAGGTTAAGTTTTTAATTGATCGTTAATTAAATAAAAGATGTTGAATAAATAAATAGAATTAGAAAAAAAGAAGGAAAATAAGAGTGGATAATGAACTTACTTGAGAATAATATTGCGCATTGTTTGAATGCCTCTGCCTGGAATCGGAATCGTCACCTTCCTAAAAAACGATCTCTTTAACAAGGTCCATTGAAAGAACAGTTTTGAGGACTTACATCGCTTTCAATGTCGATGTCTCGATCGTCGTCACTCATTATAAGTTCTTTGGTAGGTTTAAGAAACAGGTAAACAAAAGATACTCTATCAAGCTTGTAAGAAATATACAGTGTACATACAGTACATATATCACAAAACGCACGTAGGATTTGACAACTACGAAGTCACTAGTTCTTAGGAACTTGTCTAGGGAGTTTATTTTCAACGAATCCGCGGTCAATACGTATGGTTCAACGTACAAGTAGAACTTGAACTGACCCGCAGTCCAAGTGGAACTGCCCTTATATATATATTATTATAGCTGCACTTAAATAATAAAACTGAGGAATAGTTGTTTATGTTCTAATCCGAGTATGGGTCCCCGAGATTCATGACAATGGGATCCCACGGTCACGGGAGGGACGTGTACCTGATAGAAGTATGGAATAATTATATAGCTCTCCTTAAGGGAGTATTCTAGTCTAGAGGCTTGAATTTCGGTCGGTTTTTGAGGCTCTGTACAAACGAAACAAAAAATATTTTTACTATCCATTTTTTTATCATTTGTTTATTGACACTTTAAGATTACGTAAAAAATTAACTGAAAAAGACTCAAAATTCACAAAGTTATGAACTGGCAAAGTGGGGGTCCAAAAAAAAGGGTGTCCTGGCGTGCATGATTTCAATCCTTCTGGTCATCTGAAGCAATAAAGCCGAACGGATTCTTAATTAGTATAGATGCGGCTATAGCATGAACTTTGGAAAAGTCAAAAAAATATTTTTTCACAAAATGGCGGCCGTTTAAAAATCTGTATTATTTTAGGTTATTTGATAACCTACAGGTTGCGATAATAATTTATTTTTATACAGAATAAAATAAAAAAAATGTTATTAAGTAGCTACCGAAATAACAAAGTAATCTGTCATTTTAACTAAAAATAAGATTTTAAAGGAAATTTATCCTCTAAAATTTATTGTATCTAATATGATTAATTTTGTTTGTTTCATTTGGACATAAAGTAAATCAATATTTGGCATAGTTTTCAAGAAATTGGTAATGCTCTGCATGATTCACTTTATTTGCCTGTTACGTTGGAAAAGGAGGAATCATAGTAATTATATCATCGTTTGGGACTTGGAGTGGCCGTCCGTTTCTGAATCGGACAGCACCTCTGCCTCTTTTGGGAGAGTCCGAATTTTCTACCACCCAAGTTATAAACCTTTACCATGCGAACCGGAGGCTCAAAAACGCCTTAAGTGCTCGATTGGTCAGATCTAAAGTAAACCTCTGGTATCAATCAACAATGCCAGAGGATATGCGCCCACGAGAATAGATTCCCATAAGTTGGGAAACATTTATCTCCCACGTAGCGCTTACACAAGTCTACAAACTTAAAAGAAAGCATACACCATGCGACATCTATTTTCTGCACAACGCATGCATGAAACTTTACAAACTTAAAGGAAAGTCTACACCATTCACCAAGCTAAAAGGAAGCATACACCATGCAACGTCTATCTCTTACGCAACGTTCGCATGAATCTTTACAAACGCCGTATACTCAATAATACGCAACCCTACGGGCAGCAGTCAGTATCAAAGGTAGGTACATTTGTCTAACTCGCAACGAAAGAAAGAAAATGAAGCTACTGACGTTTTATTCGTAATTTCGTGTCTTGCAAAGGAATATTCCGATCGGTATATGGATAAAGGAGCGTTTAGACGATCGATACGATCGTCGATATTATCGTCGATAGTGAAGGTTCCCAACATTGTACTGATAGAGCATAGGATCGATCGTCTAGAGAGTCTTTTATGTACGACAGTGTTAAGAATCTTAAATATCGACGATCGATTGAACGCTCCTTTAATGCTACTTCCTTGATATTAATATCTTTTAGAATATCGGAAAATTATCTTATCACTCTGACGTGATTTAAGTAAACTGCTCTTAAAGCTAGGAAGGTAAAAAGAAGCAACGAATCTGCGCGATGCACTTCCATGCACGGTATAGCATTAAGTTTCAGCGGCAGGTTTATTATCGACTTTCCATCGATTACTATCTGTCCGTTCGAAACTTACAGGTGCCACTGTCGAAGCCATTGAACCGATGATGTCGCGGTTGTTCAGCCAAGGATCGAGCATACAGTCCTGCAATATCTAACTGTCCCCAATCGAACAAGCTTCATTTCCGATTGGAGGAGCCACTGAACAGGATTACGAAAGACCTCGAGTTAGAGGTCGTAACTTTCAACCCTACCTTATCCTAGCAGGGTGCAGGTCCAGTCGATATTATCTAACTGACACGGAACTTACCGACGCTGTTTTTTATTACTATCTTTGAAATGCCTGTCACAGCTGCTGTAAGTAACGTAACACAACGTAACAGAAATGTAACACAAAATAAAATAAAATAATATATAACGCAAACGAGACAGGAAGAGAAAAGACTAGTTCACACGAGATCGCGCAAATGGCTTTAAGAGTTGCTACTATATTAAATACACTATATCGAGGCTAAATGTACATAGTCACGGAATAAGTTAAATTCGCGGCAGAGATTGCTGGCACTTATAGTTACAATATTAAGGCCGTGATGTGTGCGATGGGTTTCGGTTACGAAGAGAGCACGAGTTCTTAGTCGCACTAGAGTAGAAAAATTAAATTTGTAGAGAATGTGTGGACGAATGTGTGAAGAATGAGCCAGTTGACAAGTTTATATATAAACGGTAAACACGGTGCAGCGTTACTCGATAATCGTTAATCCCAGACGCGACAGAATCGAATTGTAATTGTGATTATAAATAGACACGGGTCGGCGTGAGAAGATAATCGCATTCGATCTATGCTGCACACTGTCGATCAACGTATGATATGACAACGTATGACATACGTCGTATGACAACGTATGAACGTCATGACATTCGTAACACGGAAACGAAATAACAGGGCAATATTCGAGCATGAGACGCGCCGGAGAATTAGAGGGAGCCACGAGTGTATAAGTGTTAGAGAAGCACTTTGATGAACGACGAAGAACGCCGCGGCATTTAAAGGCGGAATTAACTATACTGTATAGAGCATGTTTGTAGAAGGGACTGTCGAATCGCGTACGATGCTATCGTACGATGTTGACAGGTCGTCGTTGGGAGAATAAGAATACGAAACGTACGAAACTTTGCGACTAAGATGGATAACGTGGTACTTTGACACGTTGAAATCGAATTTGTTAAGCGAACAGGGAGAAACGAGAAGAGAGTCTGTCGTAAGAAAATTGCATCTTTCACGCACGAAACCGAAGCTGTCGGTAAAAGTCGACAACGATTTATCGACGATAGAAGTCTTTATCGACGACAGCTTTCATCGAAGAAAACGACGATTAACGATATACGGCAGGGTGCGAGAAGAGTCAACGGTTGAATATCTCCGTTATTTTCGCAGATACGACGATCTTTCCGTAGCTGTAGGAGTTCCGGAAATTTCAAAATCACCTCGACTTTTTTAAATGGAACGCAGATCGATACCTACGATACTGTAAAGTCTAGCAATTACCCGAGTTTACTGCAAGCGGTTGAGTGAACCCCGTGTCGTATTTCGTTATCGTTGGTCAAGTTCGGTGTCGATGAATCGTCATCGGTAAAAACATCGCGCGTCTATCGAATGACACGAACCCCCGCGGATTCTCGACGACTGGACTCGGTAAGCAGCATCGGCGCGATGACAAATGCGGCGATTCGACGCAAGCGACGATCAGTCGTCGAGCGATCGCGGACGCCATAGGTGTCCTTGAAGCGACGAATACAAAGGAATCGTCGAGCGCACGCTGACTCGCGCGCCTCAGTTCAACGCTCAAAGTCACACAAGCGTACGTACGTGTTATCATCGTACCCTGTGCTCGCAAACGGACTTAATTTAGGCTCTGTCTTGACATAATTTTTTAATTAGTCGAAATTAAGACGCAGCTGACCTTGACGCAAGATCCAGCGATATCCCATGGCGTTCAACGTAGAAATCTACGATACTAGTTTTTAGCTTAGAACCGTGCCATATTTAGCTATATTAAAGGTCAGTTTATGAGCAAAATAATTACGCTATAATAGCAAAACATCGAGAAAGAAAGAAGAATTTAATATAACGCATTTTAACGCGTAATAGGTAATTACCGGGTTTTCCGAATTTTCTTATAGCAGTTGCAATTTTTCCTACCCGAAATTTTGCAAATAATTCTAAATTTTTTTAACTTGATTCTAATCACGTACGTACCTGCAATTCTCTTTTGCTTCGTAATATAAGATCGGATATCTTTCACGTATTCTTTTACCTCAACTGCAACTGAATAATTCCTTATACGTTCCTTGTCGCTCGATCCCTAAAACTCAACTATACAAATCCTCTTGTCCTCGCCCCTTCCAGCAAAAAATCGAAACAAAACCGTCTGCATCGTACGCAAGATCGAGCGAAATCGATCGATTTCGTTGGATCGACTCGAACCAAACCGACTCGAAAAAACCATTCCCTTTCCTCTGTAACCGCTTTGCGGAGGGTTGGTCTGCGAAGCTGGTTCGCACGTTCGTGCGCTGCTAAATACGGAGCGCGCACCGGACGATCCGGTTCTGTGGAGCGTGACGCGTCGCTGTAGCCACGCGAGTGGGCGTGGCCGCCACTCCCCGCCGCCAATGATGTCTCGCCTCTGAAACGCGTGACTGCCTTGGTGGGGATAATTGGCGGAGTGGGGGCAGGGTCGACGGTCGAGCACGCGGTCCGGCGAGTTATTGAATTCGTCGAATTGGCTGCTCGTCCGGGCAAAAAGACGGACGAGCGAAAAGAAGCGGATAGCCAGATAAACGGCTGGCGGAGCAATCGTTTTATCCGTGCTACTGATCAATCTATTAACCAGCTGCGAGGTTCAGCGATTCCGCGTAGCGTACGGAATGTGAAAACGCGGATGAGGGAACGTAGGAATGCAGTTCCGTTCTTGTGATTCGCGTTGCTTCTAGATCATTTCTACCAGACTTTTGTGCATTCCGTAGCAAACGTAAAATTGCGAAAGCACGAATTTGCAATGAAAAATCCACAGTCTGGCTGTTGGTAAAATTATGAACCAAAATGATGACTGCGGTGTCAGTGGACGCTGTCGGTTCACATCGAGGCATCGTTTATTTAGCGCGATCACAGAGGTGGCTGATTGGAAATTCTACCAAAAGTGAGGAAAGTCTATCGAATTTTCTGCATCTAACCGAAGAAACCAAAAACCTGCTTTGTTATGATTACGTGTACAGTACCGTACAATCGTCGTTGATACGTGTATTTCTAAAGGGGATGCCAAAAGCTAGACAAAGCTCGACTGCCTGGCTGCGTCAGAAGTTCTCTTCTCGTTCAGAAATCTTCAATTTTTTCCACGTCGAGAACACAGCGGAAGGTTATCGTTGCATACGTTTCGTGATTTCATGCGAGTGCACGTAACATCTGTACTTGGTGCAATTTTCCTAACGTTGTACTGTTTCACGTTCCTTCGCTTCTTTCCTCTTAATAAAGTTAACATCCGGATATCTAATCAACGCGCCGACAGAATTCATAACAGCTAACGCGTCATATACTTACATTTATATTTGATGTTTCTACGAGATCTCTGTGATCGACTGTACGCGATTAGTTTCAGTTAAACACCCTGTACATACGTAGCATCGCTGTCTATGTAACTGTCCACGTACTTACATACGCACGAACTTCGTAATGAGATTTCGCGCGATGATCGCTTATGGCGAGTCATCGAGATCTCACGGTTTTAAAGATAGGTAGTTGTAATATTTTATGAGATGTTTAATGTCGCCAGCTTTTTCTTTCTTACGCTTATATTATAACGACCTATATCCCGCGAGTAGCCGACATATCCGGTCGTATCGGGTAAATTATTCGTCTGCGAGCAGGCAAAACCCGTCTATTCGCAGCGTTTAATCTCAGCGACTTTGTCTTCATCGCGATTTATCTCTGCCTCGACTCTTCATTTCGCATCATTTGTATTTTCTACACCGCGAAGCCTCTCGCCTGCGTTCAGCAACTTTACCAACATCGAGCAACGTCTGTCGTTGCTCCACCTTCCTCAGAACATCTCCAACAAACGGTAAGTTGCAGCAATTTTTTGCCCAAGCTAAACGATACTCAGCAACGAGCGGCGAGAAAAAGTTGCTCCGTGTCGCCTCAGCGAAGACGTTTACGTGTTTTCGAGTTACGATGAGACGGTTCGTCCTCTCAGACAGAACGCGCTGCGTATTTAAATCACCTTATTACGCGAAGCAACGAACGCGGAGATTGCGGCGTGTCTGAATATTAACGCGCGTAACCGATACTTAAATATTAATTGCAATAAAAATTGATTTATATGCAACGTGTGATTATTGATTCACTTACGCCCTCCACCCGATATGTATACACGCTGTGCAACGAGCAGTTAACGACGTTTCCTGCGTGCATCGATCGAGCTTGTATTTCGCGCGTGCTTGCTACCGTACATCGCATAGGTGGGGATAGCGATACGAATTTTTCAAGAGCTCAGAGCCTTTCAATCTCCCGCCCCTTCTTTCGTTTTCCTCCAGCGCTGCACGCTTTTTATGGATAGCCTCGGTGAACCGCGAGTCGGTCGACGCGTCCGCAAGTTTGCTGAGTTGCTGGTAAACGCGGCTCACGCCCACGGCCAATAGGAAGATGGGTCCAGACGCGGGGGCGTGGCCACTTGCGATTCATGGCGGTGAAACGAGGCCGACAGAGGGGTGCACTGTCGTGGCCCACGCCCACTTCTCTGTGCTCTTTATACGTATAGAGCGAATTATATAAGCAAGTAAGTAGCAATGTATACGTAATTACAAAAATTTGATGCTATGGTAAAGATGGAACACGTGATATAGAACGTAACGAAAAGGCACTCTATTGGAGAGTAACGGTACAATGGTCAACGGTCGAGAGTATATCTGACAAGTTCGTTAAGCGTTGAAAAAGTAGAGGAAACTGAGGAACTTGCGCATGCATCGATCACGCGCTTTGCCACTAAAATTTCATGAAGTAGAATGGCCCAGTTCTCGCCAGCACTGTGCATACCGTGTTCGCCAAAACTTAAGATATTCGAGTTAAAATTTATTTACAGTCGTAAGAGTTGCTTTTTCAGAGAACGGGAGTAGGAGCGTGCAGCAACGCGGTTGGGTGCAGGCCACGCCCACAGCGCGGCGTAGTGGGAGGCGCTGGAGCGGGCACGGAGTGGTGGAAACGAGAGGCGAGGTAATCTACGAAGAAACAATAAAGCGACTGGTGGCATTCGGCGCGATTCGAGTTCGTGACGCAACGAGGGTGGAAAAAGTGGTGTCGTAACGTTAGAGTGGGGGAACGAATGTATGTTTTTGCGTCTATGGAGGAGGAATTGGTTGGATGGTGCGATAAGATAGCTAAGAGAAGTGGTCGGCTCGTTGGTGGGGTGTTTTAGGTTTGATGAATGTGGAAGGTGGGAATGTTACGAGCTTGTTTTGACCTGATATACGAGCTGCTCGGAAGCCACACCGATCGACTCCGCAAATGGAAAAACTACATACATACGATCGCAGAAAGAACGACGCGACGTTACAAACCTTGTGTTTTAAAATTCACATTAGCATTTTCATGCCACTTTTATATCGCTCCTTGAGAAACTGCCTTAAATTTAAACTTTAAACTTCTGCCTTGTACGCAACCGTATCCACTCGCGTTTCTCTTCGAACCTCTCCACGTCGTTTAAACTTCCTCCGTAAACCCTCCGTAAAAGTCGCTTTCTTATCGCAGTCGTAATATTTGATCGCCAACTCGTTCACTCGGCTGCGCTGAATATGCAACGAAGCTGCTTCCGCTACTCGCTGTCTCGTTCCAACCATCATCCGTGCTTATCCTTTCTTATTCGCCATATTTAATTTACGCTCTGTTCTTTTCCGTGCACTCTATACGCATTAAGTATAAGCAGCCAGGTAGTTAACACTTTACCGACCGTTAGTGATTCAACATCATATGCACGTCCGACCGGCATCTCAGGCGCAGGTTCTCTCTGGCGCCGGTTGTGTTTCGGTTTAGACTCTCCGATACCATTCTTTTCGTTCATCGCGAACGGTAAGTTTTTCAAATTGATATAAAACTGTGTGGAGCTTACAATGCAACGCAACTGATGCAACCGAGCAAGGTACCTTAGTACTAAATAACAAATTACTGCTCAAATAATGAGAAAGATTGTCGACGACAAAAAGCCGATTAATAGGCTATCGGTCGGTAAGCGTCGGCGACAAAAAGCCGATTAATCGTCTATCGGTCGGTAAAGTGTTAATATCACTGTCACGCGTGATTTACCAGACAAACACTGGTGGCTCTGCTGTCTTTTCTAAACGGAAGATTCGAGAAACAGGAAGATTGGTGATTCGAAGTAATTTGTCGTATGAAACGAGCAGCTGTCCCGATACTTACGTTCTAATACGAAGCTTAACATTGTAGCCATTATATGGTAATTTGCAACGTAAGATTATCCAAGCCAAAGGACAAAGTTATAGGTAAAGTGTCGTAAGGGAAACATGGTGGAGACGTTACGGATGAGGGTGAAGAATAAATTTACGACGGTTGCGCCGCGTGTTTACGAGGATAGAAGGACGAGCCAGTGTGCCGGTCTCGCCAGTTGCACGTGTGACAAAAGAGGAAAGATATGTCATCGCGGTGTCTTGCGAACGACTTGTCACGGTGACATTCACGGTTAGTTGTGGAATAGGTCGTGTAAATAAGAGGGCGTGTCTGTGCAAAGGATATTATACACAGGGTGTCTCGTTTTCATTCATCCACGCGATTATATTGGAGAGGTTGAAATGAGAGTTAAACGAGAAACCGATATACCGACGTAAGTAACAAATAGATGAGAAATATTTTTTTTTTTCGCAAGAAGGTAAATTCCACGCTCGATGTCTAATTAACTGTATATTTTACTTTGAATCAGGTTGTTCCAAAAGTTTCTTTCGTTTTATAGGAAAATGATAGACACGCTACATTTTTTGTTTTAATGCAAACGAAACGTATGCTGAAGTGACTGAAGATACAAAATATTCGACAGATTAACCCATTGCACTCCTATGTCGAGTGTGAAACTGATAGTTTTTATCCGAGGAGCTCCTTTGTCCAGTCCCACTCGACATTCTTTCATGTCCACCTTTTTTTATAGAAGAAAAGCAGGATTGCATCATAGAAATTGTTTCAAGATATATCATACACTTAAAGATTCCAAGATACAACAATAGCGCGAACAAAACTGGTATTTAAGTGAATTTCTGTCTTCCTTTGTTTATTTAAATTGTCTTATTTTCTAGTTAAAGTAAATTTCAAATAAAACACTCAAAAGCGTTGCGAGCTGCTGGTAACGAAATTGAAATAAAATTCGCAGTGCGAAGGGTTAAGTTTCCTATTTGTATGAACATCGCCAGATAAAGCAGCTACCTGCAGATAGCGAAAGACACTTTTGCGACAGCCTAATATTACAAATGTGTAATATATCAAATACAAATGTCCGTAGTGTATCTATCTGCTCAGTCGGTATCGTAAATAACCAAAGAAGAGCAAGTGAAACCAATATACAACTTTATACCAACAAAGCTAAAAACAACAGTCTTCTGTCGAAACGAACAGATTTAGCAATCGTCAGAATAATCATTTCTACCTGTTTTATCGGCAATTAAGTGACTGCGGATTTTGCAATACCACCTAATGACAAAATCCTCAATCACTTAGTTGCCAACGCAATAGTAACCAGCCGATCACCGATTATCGGATGTTACTATTATTCATTGGTGTTATTCAAACGAACGATGTTTTATTCGTATGTACTCGTTGCTTTCTGTTTTATTCGTACATTTACGTATATAGACAGATAATGTGTACGTGATTTAGTTATTTGAATTGCTCGAATAGGTACGATAGTTACGTTAGACATGCAAAGATAATTAATCGAACGATTATAATTGCATCGTAGGTTTTTCAAAGAATAGAAGCGTTTTTTTAGTTTCAATTGCAGCTGCAGCATCGGTGAAAACGTATCGCCCGAAAGTGGCCGCATCTTATTGCCGCATCCGTTACAAGCAGAGAAGGTTATGAATTTAAATCAGTGAGAACTGGGCATGAATGATCTCGGACTTTCGAACGGTAGCGTGTAATTTCAGCTATCTGGAGAACCATCGTACCGTTTATTTCAACACATTTTACTCGAGGAAAGCCTAAATATAGGTTTTTCTCTACGCAGCTTGCCGCGATCTTAATTATCCCAGTGACTCTGCGTGTCTGAGAAACAGCTGAGAATATGTAAAGAGCTTCGAAGCTCGACTATCGCCAATTATCAGCGCGAAGAAAGACTTTAATATACAGGGTGTCTCTAGCAAATGGGACAAGCCATCGCGTTCATACGATAGAAGATGGGGAAAAAATTGAAATAAAATTGAAATAGAGGAAATTAAAATAAAATAAAGAATTGAATTTGTGCGCGATTTTTCCGGAAGTACAGGCGTTTCAAAGGTGTCAAACTCGTCTCTAATTTTCTAGACGAACAGTACGCGCTTCTTTCTTTTACACATCGTTCGCTGCACTTTTTCATTAATTTAATTCGCCTAGTCAAATATTGCAAATAATTTTCGTAATCAACGTGTAATCAGTAAAATTATTTTAAAAATTGCATCGATTAGGATGTCGATCAGAGCTGAAATCTCTGGCTGCGGACTTCATTAGTTGACTTTCTCTGTCCGAGATTTTTTGATAAAATGCTCGAAAAGATATATATACGTAACAAGATATCTACGCTGGCCAGATGATTAATTTGGTAATTTGTAATGGAAATTCTTAAACGCGATTACGCTGTCGTGCGTTCGCGTTAAGATCGTGGTATTATTTTTCCTCGACGAGCCTCGATTATTAAACTAACGCGATTATTCTCGTTAAAAGCGTACGTAGGAATTCTTCGAGGAAAACAGAAGCAGAAGATAAAATATAAATCGACTTCGCTTGGCTTCCCCGTGGATAAAAAAAATTTTTAATTTATAACGAACATGTAAATTATTTCTGTTTTAATGGACAATTTCGTAATTAACGCTTGCAACGAATCGTCCTAAATTATATCTACTGGCTATTGAAAATCTGAAAGAATATCGTCGTTAACAATCATAAATTTACCTGCAGATTATTTTCAAAAATATTCCATACTTTCATAATTTTCGAATAATTCGGTTGCTCGAAAGAAGAGAAGCTTCGTCACGAGCGCTTAAAAATTACTTACGAAATAAACAATGATATTAAAATGTTCGTTAGAAACGAGTAAATACGATTTTTATGGAAATTTATACTTTCGTATAAAATCGATAGGAATTGGATAGGAAGTGCTATACTTTGGGTATTTTACACGTTTCTTCACGTATCTTCGAGTTTCTCATATAGGCTAGCATTTCCTGAACTGTGAACTTTTCACCTTTCCACATTCCTTACGTTCCTTGCCATCACACGACTACAACCATAAACCTTCACGTAGTGAACCATTAACGCGAATGTCGATTAATCTTGTCGCGTTTTAACGCTAGTTTCATCGAGAAGAAAGCAGCTTTCTCTTTTTGGCAAGCTTGTAAAAGCTTCCTAACATCTATTAACGATATTTCCAGCAATTAAAGCAAATAATTTCCATCTGCAAACAAACCCAGTTCCGTCGTAGCTAATTCAATCTCCTCCTCCGAAAAATCCATCGTCTTACTCGCACATTCACCAACCTTGTACGTACGTACCTCTGGAGCCTGTGTGCACCGTGTGCATCGCCAACAACAGGTTAGAATCGTTCAGCGTGGACAGCGACGAGAACAATGTTAACAAAGCGTCCGCGTAACGCGACACGAACGCTCCTCCTATGAAGGAGGAACGAAGGAACGCTGGCGTTCCACGCGAACCATCGTTCGCCGTTCAGCAACGAGAGGAGGGGATGAAGCCACGCCCACTAGCTGGAACGCTCGAGTGCAGCGCGATAGGCGGCTGACCGCGCGGCCAATCAGCGCGTGCATCGCGGAACGCGGCCGAGCGGTGGGGGCCAGGCAGCGCATCGGGAGTGTGGGTATCGTTCGAGCACAGTGTCCCTGGAGACGCGAAGTTGGCTGCTCGATTTTCCTCTGGCCTTCCGGTTTTCCACCGACCGGTTTCCGGCCGCGTGCGTTCACTCGCGTCGCTTCCGGTTGCTACGAAACATTTTCACCAAGCAAAATCACCGTTTCGTCGATCTCTCGTTGCAAGAAACTACGAAGGAAGAGTATTTTCGCGGAATATCGCACCGAGGACGAGAGAGGCCGTGTTGTGTGGATCTTGAACGGCCGGAAACGAGACGCCGCGGAGACTTCGATGCTGCCGCAGCAACGTTCGCGGAGAAACGCAGACGTTCTCAAGCTTTGCCGAGGATATTTTCCCTGCATTTCGATAATGCAGGTCTTTGTAGAGCTTTGGAGAACGGCGTGAGCCTTGTGCAACATTGTTGCGCTCTTTCTCAGATGTGGAAAAATGGTAGAATCGAGGCTTTCGAGAAAATCAGCCGAGTTTGAATCGGTTGCAGCTGTTGCGATCTTTTGAAGAACTATTGGTGCTGTTTTTATTGGTGAACGGCAGTGATTTCGAGGGGAATTGTATTTTGTGTGGCAAGGAACGTCGATGTTTGTCGGACATTGGTAAACTTCGAACTTTCTTCGAACATTGAAATTTGTGTGAAAGTGGATCGGTATATTTGGAAGAGTATCCTCTGGATTTAAGGATTTTTCCATGGACTGTAGACTCTTGGACAATTGGAAGGGAGAAGAGTTCCGGAAGATTTCAGTGACTCGCAGCGATATTGCTGCGTGCAATTGAAATTGGGACTCTGATCGAGACACAGTATGGCGAAAGGTATGTGCAAAATTATGCGACACGATGGAAAATCGCAGGTTAAGCGGATATTACAAATTTTCAAAAGAGAAGAAACTTCGCAGTTGCAAAGCTACGTTGCTTCCTTTGCGAGATTTTTTCTCGTCCGATAAGTTTCTGCTAATTTCGAGGCGATTTACGACTTTACATTTTATAAGCTATGACATTGTGCCGGCTAAATTAAAATGAATATTTTCTATCGAACAACGTGTCTATCTGAGAATTTCGTCAGAAAATTAATACCTTTATTTCACCGTAGCAGCTAAAGACTGCTTGAACACGAATTTCAAAATGAAACAAGCTTCTACAGCGAACAGCTAGATACATTTCATAGAAATTCCAAAAAGTTTGAACATCGAACAGCAAAAAGAATAATCGAGTAAATGATGAACAAGGTCCTACAGCGAACAAGTAGATATGTTTCATAGCAATTCCAAAAAGTTTGAACATCGAACAGCAAAAAGAATAATCGAGTAAATGATGAACAAGGTTCTACAGCAAACAATTAGATACGTTTCATAGCAATTCCAAAAAGTTTGAACATCGAACAGCAAAAAATAATAATCGAGTAAGCGATGAACAAGGTTCTACAGCGAACAGTTAGATATGCTTCATAGCAATTCCATAAAGCTTAAACATCGAACAGCAAAAAATAATAATCGAGTAAGCAGTGAACAAGGTTCTACAGCAAACAGATACGTTTCATAGCAATTCCAAAAAGTTTGAACATCGAACAGCAAAAAATAATAATCGAGTAAGCGATGAACAAGGTTCTACAGCGAACAGTTAGATATGCTTCATAGCAATTCCATAAAGCTTAAACATCGAACAGCAAAAAATAATAATCGAGTAAGCAGTGAACAAGGTTCTACAGCAAACAGATACGTTTCATAGCAATTCCAAAAAGTTTGAACATCGAACAGCAAAAAATAATAATCGAGTAAGCGATGAACAAGGTTCTACAGCGAACAGTTAGATATGCTTCATAGCAATTCCATAAAGCTTAAACATCGAACAGCAAAAAATAATAATCGAGTAAGCAGTGAACAAGGTTCTACAGCAAACAGATACGTTTCATAGCAATTCCAAAAAGTTTGAACATCGAACAGCAAAAAATAATAATCGAGTAAGCGATGAACAAGGTTCTACAGCGAACAGTTAGATATGCTTCATAGCAATTCCATAAAGCTTAAACATCGAACAGCAAAAAATAATAATCGAGTAAATAATGAACAAGGTTCTACAGCAAACAGTTAGATATGCTTCATAGCAATTCCATAAAGTTCGAACATCAAACAGCAAAATGGAATAATCAAGTAAATAATAAACAAGGTTCTACAGCGAACAGTTAGATATGCTTCGTAGCAATTCCATAAAGTTTGAACATCGAACAGCAAAAAATAGTAATCGAATAAGCGATGAACAAGGTTCTACAGCGAACAGTTAGATACGTTTCATAGCGATTCCATTAAGTTTGAACATCGAACAGCAAAAAAGAATAATCGAGTAAATAATGAACAAGGTTCTACAGCAAACAGTTAGATATGCTTCATAGCAATTCCATAAAGTTCGAACATCAAACAGCAAAATGGAATAATCAAGTAAATAATAAACAAGGTTCTACAGCGAACAGTTAGATATGCTTCGTAGCAATTCCATAAAGTTTGAACATCGAACAGCAAAAAAGAATAATCGAATAAATGATGAACAAGGTTTTGCAGCAAACAGTTAGATATGCTTCATAGCAATTCCATAAAGTTTGAACATCGAACAGCAAAAAAGAACAATCGAGTAAATGATGAACAAGGTTCTACAGCAAACAGTTAGATATGCTTCATAGCAATTCCATAAAGTTTGAACATCGAACAGCAAAAAATAATAATCGAGTAAGCGATGAACAAGGTTCTACAGCGAACAGTTAGATATGCTTCATAGCAATTCCATAAAGTTTGAACACCTAACAGCAAAAAAGAATAATCGAGTAAATGATGAACAAGGTTCTACAGCGAACAAGCAGATACGTTTCATAGCAATTCCATAAAGTTTGAACACCGAACAGCAAAAAAGAACAATCGAGTAAATAATGAACAAGGTTCTACAGCAAACAGTTAGATATGCTTCACAGCAATTCCATAAAGTTTGAACACCGAACAGCAAAAAAGAATAATCGAGTAAATGATGAACAAGGTTCTACAGCAAACAAGCAGATACGTTTCATAGCAATTCCTTAAAGTTTGAACACCGAACAGCAAAAAAGAACAATCGAGTAAATGATGAACAAGGTTCTACAGCAAACAAGCAGATACGTTTCATAGCAATTCCTTAAAGTTTGAATATTCCGTGTGGGTAGAGTTTCGTGTTTTAAATCAGGTTTTAAGAGGTAATTGCGTAGAGCAGAGGAAAGCATGATAAGACAGGCTGAAAATTATCAGAATTAAAGCTGTCATGTTGCATGCATCGTGAGAAAACATGGAATGAGAAATAGAATCGTTGTTTCCGAACCACGTGAAACTCGACGAATGACACAGCAATAAGGAAGAACGTGGCATTCAAATTAATAAGAAAATAATACAACAATTACGAGCATCGAATTATTAAACGTGATAAGCAATCTGTTTCCACGCTGTTATTCAGTCTGACTGTGTATAAATTCAAACATTATAAATTTAAATATATACAATCTCAAGTATATAATCTTATACCCATCACTAATACAAATATAATATAAATATGGTACATATAAAACACATAGTCGTTGCGACAACTAGTTCCTTCGTATCATCTTTCTCTTTTCTTTATTTACGATCCAACAAATATCGTTTACCAGACGATCCACTCTGACTAACGTGTTATAGCGCAGCAAGGCACTTACACTCGATGGCTACAAGTTATAAATAAAATCTTCATTGTAGAAACTGTCCTACGCATAATATCGGCGTGTTCCATAACACGCAGCTTGTAATTAACCAGTCGAACAAGTCGATACGAACAAGAAAACGACGCTTTTCCAAGCAATTTTCTATGAAAATAGAGCGAATATTACAGGTAGTTTTCGACACTTTCCTACATACGATATAGTATCTCGTTAGGAAAATGATATAGCGGCTAAAAAAAGTATTTGTACGTCCCTTACTAATTAGATCCGACTGTAATAAATCTTGTATTATTTATAATTATTAGGTACATGTTATAAAAAAAATCGATATCTAACAAGAGAAGTTACTGCAACATGGCAACCTTAAGAAAAATGTCCCTCCGCACTCTACAATTACCATACTTATCGTTGTTGTATCTACGGGACATATTAAATATAGTATCGATATCTGTTTAGCATCGAAGTACGTTAAGATAAATTTGCAAAGTTTATCGTAGAAGGTACGAAAAAATCATTTTTTAAGATAACCAAGCAACGACAATGTTCTGCGTTGCATCGTGCACGCAGCAACGTGGAACTCGTCTATTCGCACACGTTCCTTGTTGCTGAACCAAGTTATAGTGCAACTTTTTTTTTAAATCCGATGTAGTGACGAGTACAGTTTGCAGAGATCCTCGACTAATGTTCCGAGAATTGTCTGGACAGAACGCCAGCTTCTTGCTGATCAGTGCAGTTCTGCGAACTGCCTTAAGAGCTGCCACTGCTTTACCACAGCCCATCATTTTCGTACAGTTGCTTCGATGGTTTTCCTATTGACTTTTCGCTCTGTCTTTCTTCTGCACGCTCGTTCCACCCAAAAACGATCGTTCGTGGAAATGTCGCCATTCTGCCTCGAACGTCACAACGTTAACGACGATGTCTTCATCTGCTTACGAGCAACGTTCGCGGTAGAAAAGAAGATCAGGTTCGTTGGAGACGGAAGAGTCGCTTAACTGTGACCATCGGTGTCATTTAAAATCCACCTGTTCCTTTCTTCTCATCTGTTGGTTTCCAGCAACACGGAAGCAAAAGTAAACGTTGTTTTGTTCTGCCTCACGTTTCCATACGATAAAAATTGTAAATTAAATTTCCTTGCGTTTAAGATAACCCGAAGAACCAAACTAAAAGCTGTTCGAAAATTAAAATTGAAATCGTACGAAAAAAAAAATTCGAACAGTACCTATGGGGATAAAAAATAAAACGAGGGACCTGATAAAAAGAAATAAAAGAAAAAAAAAAGGAAAGAACGTTTCACTGGAAAATAAGGGTAACGTATAAATACTTTTTGTAGCCGCTGTAGTTACATAGGCATACGTAGACTGGCTGTTTTCACGCGATCGCTAATTGTTAATGGCTCGGTGTATCGCCGATAAGGAAAGTTATTCGCGTGTGTGTCACACCGCGATCTTATCCAGCCAATTCGAAACTTTATTTCCCGCAATTACACCCCGTTAAACGCGCGCCCTATGCGCCCTCTGCCCCTCTCCCGATGGAAAAGTTGATTTTACGATTTTTAATTTCATTCCCAGCAATTTTCCTGGTCACGAATGGTGCGTGGCTCTTCTTGTTCCTACCTAGTCGTCGATCTGCACGTCAGATTGCCTCTTTTACGGCTGTTTTAATACGGGAAATTGTGCAAAAGAGTATTTAATCAAGAACGAAGTTCGATTACACATACAGTGGCATACCGGGTGATTCATAAGCGCGAGTCGTCGCTTCAGGCCGTAAATCGACGCGCTCATACAAATAGAAATGTGACTGTTGCGTAGCATAGTTTTCGTGTTATGCGCGAGTAGAGTGTAACATTGTCCAAGTGGTTTCTTCTTTGCAGCGAGAATATTCCGTAAACTTGCAGCTTCGCGATATTCTGAATATCACGACGAATAGAGTGAGATTGCATGGCCGACATGATCCACCAAATCCATCGGTTTTCTGTCTTTTCGCGCCTTCTGCCATCTATCGTATTTATATTGGACGAATGCACACAGGGCCGGCGCAAGGTAGGTTCAGCGCGTTCGCCGGAACCCGGACCCGCGTTTTGAGAGACAAAAATCATTAAAGTTCAATGTAACTTCATAAAGTCCTCGTGGAAACTCACCTCATTCATCCTGGAAACTACTTTAGACAAAAATCCAGGAGCTTTCAGAGAAATGTACTTTTTAGAGAAATTAAACTACATCGATAGTTTTTTGCAAAGGTCATACAAGATTACAGATTTTGTACTTTCATCGAACTTTTTGGAAGCGAATTATGGATGCGAAAAAACATTACTTGGATTTGTTTAAAAAACTGCTTATAAAAAATATATAATATGTAACAGCATTTGTAAATAAATAATTCCTCGTTATAAAATTTAAATGTAGGATTTGAATGTGTATTCAGGCCCCGCAAAGGTCACGCCGGCCCTGCATGCATACGACATACGTTCGTAAGACGCTCTGTTTCCTTGTTTTTTAGTGTAGGTTTAACGACTGAAGTATTTACAAAAAGTGCGTTTATGAATCATGGAAACTTTTTATTGGGTTGGCAACTAAATGATTGCGGATTTTGTCATTAGCACCCAATGACAAAATCACTTTGTTGCCAACCCAATAATTTTCCGATTGCTCAAAAGTTGTGCTTTTCGTCCAGACGCTTCGCCACAATCGTATTACGTTCCTCTGATTGAAGATACACAAACATGTGGCATATTTTTGAAATTTATGTTCGTCGGTGATGGTCAAACGAAGAACAGATTCTTCTATTTTGTTCGTATTATCTGTTTCTGTTTATATTA
Organism: Bombus bifarius; assembly: GCF_011952205.1. Classification (NCBI taxonomy): domain Eukaryota; kingdom Metazoa; phylum Arthropoda; class Insecta; order Hymenoptera; family Apidae; genus Bombus; species Bombus bifarius. The sequence goes on from NW_022884360.1 coordinate 2,580,682, forward strand.
AACACAGACAGCTAGGCATTTCGGAAATAACAAGCTGCTTCGCTATGATCAATGAGACGTTCAGGCGGACCATGATGCAGAAAAGATGGAGAAGTACGGCCGTTTTTAAAAAACCGATTGAAATAACGTGAGATCGATATTTGTATATCAGGATTTTAGCGAAACACAAAGGAGATCCGAGAGAGAAACCACGCCACGTCTAGCGTTTTGTTAAACCGTGTAACAGGCATCGTCATTGAAACACTATGATTCATGAGAAACGCTCGGAGGAGGGTTAGGTTGGGAGGATCGTATTTCCGAGAATTCACAGACCGAAAGATGTTCTCGGCCGTTTTGCCGCGGCGAAAGAAGGCGGAAGACTAAACGAGACAACTATGAGAAAAAGGGTAAATAGTCTGCGGATAACAAAGGCCGGCCAAGAACAGCATTTAAAAAAACTTATGGTAGCGCGATTCGTAAAAAGAAAAATCGCCAAATGTTTGTATTCCTAACCATTGTATGGTCGATGGAAAGATGTTCGGAGAACGCTTTCGGCAGTTTCAGCCAGCCAATGTTTCGACACTTAGAAACTGCTTGCAGAGTATTCGACCTGCTCTCTAGCGATGACAGCCGCATTTAATCGACAGCTGCGTTCGTTATGTTCGTTCCGCGTGAACATCTATGCTATGTTTCCTTTAACACTTTACTGACCGCTAGCGGTTCAACAGCATACGCACGTCCGATCGTCAAATTGGTATAAAACTGTGAGAGTTTACAAAGCAGCTGACGCAACTGAGCAAGGTACCTTAGTACTAAATAACAAATTACTGCTCATATAATGAGAAAGATCGTTTATCGCCATGGCAACTGATTAACTATAGGTTAGTTATAGGTCGGTAAGCGTCGGCGACCAAAAAGCCGATTAATAGGCTATTGGTCGCTAAGCGTCGGCGACAAAAAGCAAATTAATTGACTATCGGTCGGTAAAGTGTTAATTTACGCGCGCGATAAAAGGCACGTGGATATTTGAAAAGAGAAACAGCGGCGTGTCACTCACTGGACGCTTTTTCCAACGAGTAGATCGTACACCTAATTATTGGGTTGGAAACTAAGTGATTTTGTCAATACCACGTAACGACAAACTCCGCAATCACTTAGTTTCCAAGCCAATAAATTATTATCGAACTGGAACGTGGCAACTTTAATAGCTAAATTTCGAATCAGATTATCTCAGGCTTTTCGAGCAGTCGTAGTAAATTCGAGCAGACGTAAACAAACTTGTAAACGGAAGATCCTAGCAACTGGCTAATACTGCGAATGCTACTTGTAGATACGTTTGGTAGCTGGACAAGTGTGTGGAATTTGAAACAAGTGAGATACGTAGCCGAACGGTAATTAAGAACCGTCAAAACGCGTTTAATTTATTATACGATAGGATCCCTAATGTGTGCTTGTCACGTAAACACGTAAGTCGCATTTGTATCTTATTTCTTCTGGGAATCTGACGCCAGTGGCTACAGCTTCGATGTTTCGTTCAAAGGAGAGACACTGTAGTTAGCACTGAGCGAAAGAAGATATTTCGTTTTATCGCTGATTCTATCGTTTCAGCTTTCGAGTTCTATTTTTCTTGTCCTACGTTCCACACGAAGCCATTCGATAAATACAATTTTTGATCAATTTCGTTATCAGCAGGTCGCAACGCTTTTAAGTGTTTTATTTAAAATTTATTCTAACTAAAAAAATAAGACAATTTAAATAAACAAAGGACGAAAGAAATCCACTTAAATACCAGTTTTATTCACACTATCGTTGTATTTTCTAATTTTTAAGTGTACGATATATCTTGAAACAATTTCCAGGATGCAATCCTGTTTCTCTTTCACAAAAAAACGTGCCACTCGACAGAGGAGCTGCCGAGATAAAAACTGACGTCCACACATACGAGTGCAAAGGGTGAAGGTTTTTCTACGGGTTTCGCCTATTCTAAAAAACGTTTTAAAAAAAAGTTTCAGCTGTGGAGCGTGGTTGGAGAACCGACAGAAATTTATCGAATGACCCTATGTATATTCTCGATCGATTTTTACACGTACGTAGCCCAAGTATACACAGGAGCGTAAATATACGTAGCTATCCAGCAAAAAACTTTCCACTAACGAAAGTGACAAATGTGTATACCGATTGCGATAAGGTTTCATTCGTGGTCATTTCTCTCGGTGTATGATTAACTAGATTTAGGTCGATTCAGATCGTTTTATTCGACGTATCATTTCGTTCTATTCGACTGACTTGTGATTTCCTAAGGCTGCTCTAACACGATTTATTATACCAACGAACGTGTCTGCTTTTCAACGTTGATTAGGTACACTGGTTTTTATTTACGTTCGCAGTTAATTACCGCGAGGCGCGAGAATTTCGGGAATTTTTTCTTCCCCGAGAATCTATAGGAGAACCTTCACGACCAATCAAAAATACTTGATTTTTATACGTGACATTATGTCATGCCGAGAGTTCCTTTCGTTTTAGAAGGAAACGACCGACGCACATTTTTCCTTTCGTATTATTTCGTTGAATCATGCTGCCACATATACGTAATCGGATAAAATAATTTATAACGAAAAATGTGCATAACGAAAGAAACTAACGTATTCGCCTAAATTAATTAGTTCTTTCTACAGCCGCTAACTAAGACGATGAGAAATTTGAATATCGTTGCTATCGATAGAACGTCTATAAATAATCATCCGAATTTCCTAACGTTTCCTAACGAATACGTTTCTTGTGGTTTCCCAGGACGCCTGTGAGAGCCTCGTCATCGATCGTCGCCAGCACCGGCCAGTGTCTAAAATGACCGCCATCGAGCCAAGGTAATAACCATCGAAAACGCCATTGGAATAATACACGACACTCTGAAGACGCAGCAGTGTGTCCGCGCGCGAAGAGTGTCAAGGAAGGAAAAGATGAGAAGTGAGAGAAAAATGTGACAGAAGGAAGAAAGAAGAGATATTAAGAGAAAAAAAAAACTCGTTCGATGAGAAAAGTAGGCGAAACTCGCGGTGTGTAAGTGTTCTGAAGAGATCGAGGCGAGGAACTGTTGGCTGGAAGATGCCTCGACCATCGAGGGATACTTACGGCGACCAGAAGCCGCCATATTCGTATATTTCGTTGACAGCGATGGCGATCTGGTCGTCGAGGGATAAGATGTTGCCTCTGGCTGAGATCTACAAGTTTATCGCCGATCGGTTCCCCTATTATCGCAAGGATACTCGCAGATGGCAGAACTCTCTCAGGCACAATTTGTCCTTCAACGACTGTTTCATCAAGGTACGTGGCTGTATCGAGTCGTGTGTTTGTTTCTGTTGCGTGGATTGCGCAGGCTGATGTAGCGTATTAATTCTTCTCACTGACCAGGTGTAGCTTTGTTTATTTTACCTTAAGCCGAATTTACACATTGGGCCAACGCGGCGGACGAAGGCTGCTTTCATCGAGTGTGGTGCAGATTCGGCTTTAACCGTACGCGCAACGGTTTGAAGAACTGGATTAGATAAATGAAATTTATGGAAAATGCGCGCAAGTGCAGTTATTTTCGACAGAGCGTAAATTGGTTAGAATATTAGAAATGGGAATTACAAGTCGCCAGAGGGCGACTGTTGCTTGCTTCGCGCGGGATATCGTGCACGACGAAGCTTCCCTTTAACAGTTAATACGCGATAAAACGACTGGCATCTATAAACGTCGATCATTATGGGGTAGCTGTGGTGTTTTTATCTGCGCGTAAATTCAGCAGAAACGTCGCGCTTCTTGATTAAGAGCCAATTACTTTGATTTCGTAGCTATCGAAACGGCGCGTTCTTTCATTATAATAACAGGGTTGCGTACCTATTACGAGGAAGAAAAACAGTTTTCGATTTTTCTCGTGCAAAATCAACAAAAATGAAAAAGAGAAAGAGGAAGAAAGACGACAAGCGTCGACAAAGTATGTCATGTTTTATAGAAGACACGTCGCAGACCCTATGGGATACGATGTCATATTGGCTAATTTCTCTTTCGTATTTTTTTTTTTTTTTTTTTTTTAGCAAGGAAACGCGTAAACACTTTGACTGCCACGCTGAAATCAAATGTTTCGCTGAGGACGCCACGGGAGTATTTTTATCATTGAAAGCATATAACGACAAAATAGTCATAAATTGATGATGTAAGACAACATTCTTCCCCAATGGACCGTTTATCTTATTGGCGCCTTGGTAACAGTTGATAGCGACATATCATAACAAGGCTTCGTTTATATCAACAAATCATTCGCCTTCGTTATTCCGTCGTGAGCAAAACGTGCAGAATATATTGCTGAAACGTGTGGAAGATATTAGTAAACAGTATTATGATTATTTTGATGATTTCGACGAAACATTCGGCTGAAATGGTAGAGGTCCGCAAAGAAAATTATGTCTGCGATAAACCAATGGTAGTGGTAGATTACAAGAGAGGAAAACGTGCTATAGACTTATCAGATCAAACGATAGCATATTCTATACCACGTAGAAGAACCCTCAAGTGGTATATAAAATTAGCTTTAGAGTTATTGTTAAATACATCAATTTCAAACGCCATGACACTCTCTAAACAAGCAACAAAAACAAAAATCCAGGTATCAGATTTTAGAATGGCACTGGCAATGCACCTTACACAGTGCCATTCACCAGAGCAGTCAAATATACTTATTCGACAAAGATTGCCGCACGAAATGCAGAAGAAAGAAGGGCAAGCCTACCTGGCACGAAAATTTTGCAGAGAGTGGTATAAAAAAATGTTAAACAATTAGGATGAAAAATTGCTAAGAATCGGAGGAAAAAGGTGACCACCTATCGTCCAGATTGTATGGATGAGCCACATTTATGTTTAAAGTGCTTTAACACAGTGTACCGTTGGATGCAACATTTCTTCTCATTTTTTTTATCGATGTTCTAATAAAAATGTTTAATCGTTCAATGGGACGTTCTTCATTTCAAAGTATCTTCTATTTATCGGTTATATTCAAAATACCCTAACTGTCAATTTTCGTTCAATTTTTACAATTGTAAAAAGTGGAAGCGCTCCGGTCACCGATGACCACCGTGGCGTCGCAGGAGAAACCGTGATGGGCCATATACAGGGTGGTCGGTAAGTGACGGTACAAGCGGACAGGGGGTGATTCTACGTGAAAAAAGAAGTCGAAAATATAGAATAAAATCTTTTTCTTTTTTTTTTTTTTCATTTTTCCATCGAGACAACGATCCACAGTGAGATGCGTTATAACGAGACGCGATAAAGTGCACGCGTACCGAGCGAACATTCAAAGTCGATTTTCTCGAAAACGAAGCCTCGAACGAAAAATTTTTATTCTATATTTTCGACTTCTTTTTTCGCGTAGAATCACCCCCTTTCCGCTTGTACCACCAGTTACCAACCACTCTGTATGAGCCACGTGGCAAAGTGTTCAACAACGAAATAGATATTTACTTTGTTCCTATCTGCGTTACGCCTGTGATTTTACAATTACGTCTCGAGTAAATACGCCAAATTCGAATGCAATTTTTCCTGTAGCTGTTGCTTTGATGCCTCACAGACACGACAGCGTGATACGTACAGCGACAGTCGAGCAGACACTAACTTGTTTTCCCAGGCTCGCAAACAAAGCTACAACAAAACGCAACATATACAGTATACAGTTCTCTTTCTCCGATCGGAAAATATTACAAGCGTGGCGAATCCTTGCGCCTGTGGCGTCTGTCCTGAATTTGCTCCAAGGAGTTTGCTGTACTCGGCTCGTCTAGTCGAACGTAAAAGGTTGTTGCTTCGAGCGGTAACAATTACGAATTTTAAGAAGAAAAAACAAAGGAAAGGACAATTCATGGAAGATAGTGGTGGTAAGGCGAGGAAACCTTTGGTAAAGCAATTGTTTTCTGCCTGGTAACCGTGAGATCAAAGTGTAGATAAAAGAAGAGGAGACATGATTAATGGAACTTGATTCTCCTTTCCTAGTTCAAACGATTGTTCGTATAGTTGTAACGCGAACGTACGGAAGTCGACTATTACAGTCTTCGTTTTTCTTTACTTAGACAACAGAAATATAAGCAAAAAAAAAAAAAAAAGAAGATAGAACGCGACGTAAAGAAAAAAGAAGAGAATTATTTGAACTTGAAAAAGCGTCTTTGATTTTATTTTTTTAATTGAATTGATGAAAAAAAGGGGAGAAAAACAGAGGAAAGAAAACGCGACCACGTGGAATAAAATACGTTTTACGAGATTTTGTTGGCGTAGGAAGATGCGATCGTGTTGCTAATTAGATGTTACAAATGAAACGACGTGTACACCAGACATTGCGTAGATCTGTATCTGACTACGCATCCGTTTTGTTCGCTCGCGTATTAAAAGATAACACACCGGCAATCTTGTCTTCTTCTTCGCGCTTTTTATCGCGCCAACAGCCCATTAAATTCCAAGGATACAGTTAACTATGATTAATGATTTAGGAAAAATGAGGAAGAAATCTCTTAAGGAAAATATTTCTTCGTTATTTATGTATTATTATATCGCTATACGAGAAAATATCGCATAAACGATCGTTTGAGATCTCCGTAATCTAATCGGCGGCAACATTCCTAAGCTTTCATTTTCCAAATCACGTACAACGTCTAATCCACTTTGGATCCGTTTTTCTACATTCTTTCATATGTACGTATATGTTCAAACATCGTATCTTACCCGTACATGTTGGACAAAACACTCTTTTTTTTATTGCAACACATTGCCAATATCAAGCGGCAGCAAACATTTCTACGGACGTTGCAGCATAATCTTCTTCGAAACATAGTATTGCCTTGGCGACTAAGTGATCGCGGATTTTGTCAATACCACCTACTGACAAAACCCGCAATCACTTAGTTACCGACCCAATAGATACTTACGTGGTATGTTGAAACAAAAGCCGAGCGACATTTACCGATCGACAAACGATTCTGTTAAACACTTTATCGACCGATAACGATTCAACAGCATACGTACGTCCGACCGGCATCTCAAGCGCAGATTCTCCCTGGCGCCGGTTCTGTTTCGGTTCAGACTCTCCGATACCATTCTTTTCGTTCATCGCGAACGGTACGTTTTTCAGATTGGTATAAAACTGTGTGGGGCTTACAATGCAACGCAATTGACGCAATCGAGCAAGGTACCTTAGTACTAAATAACAAATTACTGCTCAAATAATGGGAAAGATTGTCGACGACAAAAAGCCGATTAATCGGCTATCGGTCGGTAATCGTCGACGATAAAAAGCCGATTAATAGGCTAGTGTGTTAATGTCTACTGGATAAACTCTGAGTTATGATAGCTCTTTCCCCTAATTACCTTATCCTATGGGGTATTTTCTACTGAAAGAAAAGGAAAAAAAATGAACAGATGAGATTGGCGAAACGATTATGATCTCAGGTAGAATTAAACTACAATTATCGACAGATTAAATGGACAATTGTGAAATAATATTTTCTTGCCAAACTTCTGAAAGACTACCAACCTTCGACCATCGCTCTGCTCTTTGTTAACTCCGCTGCGTTTTCACTCATTTTCCACCCAATGGTATCTCGTAAGGTTGAAAAATATTTGAGATTCGAACGAGGAAAGGTCGTTGCCAGTATATAGCTCGTCCCAATTCTACGGCAAATATTTTCCTCAAACGCCGCGAACTCTTCTCGTTGCCGAGACGAGAGGAAAATTAATGAAAATGAAAATTCGTTGAAGAAACTTGGTCGCACGTATCGAATGTAATTGCAACACGAGGACTGTACATGGCGCGATCCTCTGAAGCCAGAACTATCGAACGAATCACGGAAGCAACCGAAAAACGAAGACGAGGAACGAAGAAGGAAGAGCAAAAGGAAGCAGTGGATCCTGGACATTAACTCGATCGTGTTTCTCAGCGATTTGGGTCGAGGCAGGTGCGAAACAGATGGTCGAGAGAAATATAACAGAAACGAAGAGGGAGACTTGTCCTACAACGTTATTTAACACGGCCTCAACACACAGCGACAAAAATAAAAAGAAGATCGGCTCGTTTTATCTCGGCGAATTCGAACGATCGTTTTCCGCCTTCCGATCGTTCTTCAGAGATTTCGTTAATGAGAATTCGTCATCTAAACGGTCAATTTCGCCAGACCTTTTTTCTATTTCTTGTAGAGTAGAAGCTACATGGGTCGTAAGATCGGGATTCTTCTTCTACCACGGACTAATCGCGTTAGTTTTCTGACGAGCTGTTTTATAATAGGCAATAGATTTACATATTTTGTATCGATAGTTTATCGAATCAGTCGCTCAACTTCTTTGCTTGCGCTCGTAAAATAAATTTCCATAAAAATTCCTCGTCTGTAATAAATATGCAAATGTAGCCTCTTCTTAGCTCTCCGTCACTATTTCATTTCTCGAACGATCAAATATTTGAAGTCTCCTTAAATAGCTGACGTTACGTTATACAGCCTGTTACCGAAATCAAATCTTATATTATTCTTTTTATTGTATTATTCTTATTATTATTCTTGCGTTAGGCTTTCGTAAGTTTGCGTAACAAGCGAGCTACAGATATACGTAAAAAGTCAAATGTAAGTAACAAAGGTAATTAGAAAAAATATGGAAAAATATACAGGGTGGTTGGTAACTGGTGGTACAAGCGGAAAGGGGGTGATTCTACGCGAAAAAACAAGTCGAAAATATAGAATACAAATTTTTCGTTCGAGGCTTTGATTTCGAGAAAATCGACTTTGAATTGTCGTTCGGTACGCGTGCGGTACGTTATAACGGATCTCACTGTAGATCGTTGTCTCGATGGAAAAATTAAAAAAAATTTTTATTCTATATTTTCGACTTCTTTTTTCGCGTAGAATCACCCTCTTCTCGCTTGTACCACCACTTACCGACCACCCTGTATAATGTTCCTTGCTGCAACATCGACTTCTGTTCTATGTCTTTCAGTCTTGTTCCTCATTTCCTAATATCTAATTTACATTGCATCGTTTTAAACGTAGGTATGCTATCTCGGTACTTTAAACAAATTACTCTAATTTTCACTGCACTCTGTACGAACTTCTTTTTACGCTTCTTTTTACATTCTCTTCAAACTTCACTGTCATAACTTTCCTGTTCTTTTTATTTGTATATATCTCTGGTTTGGATTTGAACAGTGTCTCAGCACGTGTTCGGTCGATTCTGGCTTTTTCCTGCCACATATTTCCCATAGTTCTGCCTCATTGATATACAGGATGGTTGGTAGCTGGTGGTACAAGCGGAAAGGGGGTGATTCTACGTGAAAAAAGAAGTCGAAAATATAGAATAAGAATTTTTTTTTCTAATTTTTCCATCGAGACAACGATCTCGAAATTGTTGAGTGGGATGCGTTATAACGAGACGCGATAAAGTGCACGCGTACCGAGCGGAAATTCAAAGTCGATTTTCTCGAAAACGAAGCCTCGAACGAAAAATTTTTATTCTATATTTTCGACTTCTTTTTTCACGTAGAATCACCCCCTTTCCGCTTGTACCAACCACCCTATATACAAAGCTTGTTTATTTTCCTGATTTTCCACTGTTTCTTTCTGCCACTTTTATTCTTTCGAATATAGTTTTCTATTTACTCCACTTAGCTCTTTTAGCTGTTTGCAATTGCGATTGTACGAGGAACTTGCTTGATAGCTTTCTGCGATAAACCAGCAGGCGATATTTTTAATCGAACGACGAAGGAGAACGAGGAACAGAGGAGCACGAAGTGGTAACGCAATTTTCTGAGATGTCTCGACATGGACAGCGCATTTAAATAAATTTACGAACGATTCGACAAACTGTCGATACAAAATACAAGTAAAAACGTACCTGTATGCGTATGCCGTTTCATTTGAAAATTATTTCGAAAGAAAGTGGCAAATATTCTTTTAGGAAGAATTCTCTACTTTGATTCTGTAATTTTCCTTATTTCGACTGTGAGTTCGTTATAAATACGAACGTGGTAAAAATCTGCTTACAAGGCGACTGGTTCCGCTTGATTTCACTGGCCGATGCTCATGATCGAGTGTAGATACATTTTATCGTTGAACAGGTGCAACATCGACATTCGCATCGGCCATAAATCAAACGAGGTACGAGGTCATTTTTATGATAATTCCCCGGTAATTTCAATTTGCACGAAGATACTCGTACGATGCTTGAAATTTCAAGTTGTTTTCGAGTGTCCAGGTGAAATATGGTGGTCAGTTTTTAAGTACAACATCATCGGTCGCGAGTGGTAATTTCGGGGACATAAAAGCGAAGTAGAAATACGATGCGAGAGATAATGTACGTTGGTAGTGGTGAAAATTGAATTTTGCCCCGGCACTTGTATTTTAATTGTTTATATAAAAATATACATTTTCCTGAAATTATATCGCCACGTAATATAAATTCGTCTTGTACGATATGTATAAAAAGAAAACTAGGTACGTTAGCGTCCAATGTTTGCTGGAAAGCCGAGAAATCTTAAACACCAAGTTACAAGGTCGTTTAATTTCATACAATTTTTATACAAAAATATACAGGCTGGTTGGTAACTGGTGGTACAAGCGAAAAAGAGGTTAGGTTGGGGTTAGGTTGGGTTCTACGTTGGGTGCTACGTTAGTTGGATTCTACGCGAAAAAACAAGTCGAAAATATAGAATACAAATTTTCCGTTTGAGGCTTTGTTTTCGAGAAAATCGACTTTGAATGTTCGCTCGGTACGCGTGCACTTTATAACGGATCTCACTGTAGATCGTTGTCTCGATGGAAAAATTGAAAAAAAAATTTTTATTCTATATTTTCGACTTCTTTTTTCGCGTAGAATTACCAATTACCAACCACCCTGTATAAAGTATTATACATATTCAACGTAGAATGTATTAGGTTGTCGGAAAAATATCTCTTTCGCAAACGTGTCTTTTACAACAGTGCACGCCACCTTCATGGAAACGTGAAACCAAATCTGTGAAATATCGCGGTGTTTATCTGAACGGAATAAAAATTAATTCGGCAAAATAATATAAAAGTCTATTAATAGCTCATAAAACGAAAGAAACTTTTTCGAACAACCTGATATATTTAAAAATAGGATGAATTTACGTTAGAATCCGATATATGCGAGGACCAGTTTCACCTTAGTTTCCTCTTTTATTCTATAGCAAAGCAAATGTATTTTTAATCGCGCGTTGAATTAAAATAACACAGGTACAAGTAATCGCATATATACACAGTTATTTCAGTAATCATAAATTACAGACGATAATTACGATATCACCGTCGCTATTATTCCTTTTGATACATTGCTTTATTATACTACATTTTTCATCCAGTATTCCGTTATACTTTAACTCAAGCAGAATAATAGCTCAAGCTTTTACACTACGTTGCACGCTGCGCTCTTTTTTGCCAGATATAATAGCTCGTGTTAAAGGAACGAAGAACGAAGATATGAATTGCAAATGTATCGTCAGATGTAACGTATTTGATAACGAAATAAAGAAAAGAAAAAAAAAAGGAAGGATGTTAAACAGTAAAGAGTGTATTGATAGAATGTTAAAAAAAAAAAAAAAATTCGAAGATTTTAATGGAACAATAAAATGGAAGTTCCAGTATGGGAATTAATGAGGTCACGTAACTGTTCGGACGAGGGAATTTTTCGCTAATAGAAACCACGCGCCTCTTTATATTTCAAAATCGATAATACAAGAACAATCGTAAAGAATACGATATAACGTAAAATAGCGTAAAATGCTTTCTAAGTTATCTACAAATTCTACCTGCTTGTTACCGCTCAAATCAAATTCCCTTAATATATTGAACTACGTTAAATTATAGCCTGTTTGCACGACAGATCATTTTTTAAGTCGTCTTCGAAATGTCATAAATAATTCAAAATAAGCTTTGTCATCGTCATTTTCATCCTATCCATCTCCTCCTTTCCAACATCACAAATGAAATTATCGATGATAATATTTGCCCAAATTTCAAAAACATTTTCGCATAATATATATATATATATATACATATCTTGAAACAGTCGAGTAATTTTCATTTACGCGTTTCTGTTCTTTATTGCCGTTCTAAGAAAGCTATTACTATACAGCAGACCGTGGGTATGTATTTCACAATCCCATTCAAGTTTTTCCACTTGTTGAAACACTTGTGTAATTTTCAATTACAAGTTCCTGTTTTTCATGTTCATTAATTATACATCTTCCGACGTTGTAGGTTTTTGCGATTTTTCAAACACCTCCGCGCCTTTTTCCAACTTTCCAAGTATATTTCGATTTTTTTCCATTTTTTTCTTTCCTTACAACGCTCGATACAACGCGTGTTCACTCTGATTTCACTATACGCAAGATACGTATTAACGTGTGCAATATTCATTCAGCTTCGTATTAACACTTTACCGACCGCTAGCGATTCAACAGCATACGCACGTCCGACCGGCATCTCAGGCGCGGATTCTCCCTGGCGCCGGCTCTGTTTCGGTTCAGACTCCCCGATACCATTCTTTTCGTTCATCGCGAACGGTAAGTTTTTCAAATTGGTATAAAACCGTGGGAGCTTATAAAGCAACGCAACTGACGCAACCGAGCAAGGTTACCTTATTACTAAATAACAAATTACTGCTCAAATAATGAGAAAATTGTTGGTGACAAAAAGCCGATTAATAGGCTATCGGTCGATGAGCGTCGGCGACAAAAAGTCGATTAATAGGCTATCGGTTGGTAAGCGTCGGCGACAAAAACGATTAATAGGTTATCGGTCGGTAAAGTGTTAAAGTAGGACAGAGCCACCTTTACCCGAACATTGAAACGTTCGAACGTTCTATCATAGGCGCGTAACATTTTCCACTAACCCAAGCCTTTCTCCGTTTCAAATATGTACAAACTTTATCAGCGTTCATACGCCATGTGCTCGTTCCTTTATTCGACCGAGTGAACTTTCATTATGAGAGTTTAGTATGAAACTAATAGCGTTGCAACTACCGGAACAAGATACGATATAATTAAAACACTGGCAGGTGGCGTAACTGCGACACGGTGTTGGAAAAACCATACGATAACAAACGAAAACGTCGTATTGAAAATTATCCAAAGCACGTAGATTTCTTCGATGCTGTGGACAGCATCGGATATATTGGGTTGGCAACTAAGTGATTGCAGGTTTTGTTATTAGGTGGTATCGACAAAATCCGCAATCACTTAGTTGCCAAGCGAATATTAAACGTACTGATGCAATGAAACGGTGTCGTTACGACGAACACGATAAAAATGTTAACGAAGCGGTGGCTTTTCACGCTGAAGTATTCGGGGCATTCGAAAGAGGACTTAGATGGTTCTAATTACGAAAAGCATGTAACTCTATGCGGTAATTTATGCGGAAAAGAATTATGTGAATTTTGGAGGTTAGCAGCCAAGAAGATACGAAATCCATAGATATTTGAAGAATCTGGTAATCGATCTTAATTTATATTTGAATAAATGAAATTTCATATGGAAAGAGTGTATTCTATCTTAATAATTAAATAATAGGAAATTAATACGAACTTATAAAGAGAACATATAACAAAGCCGATTTTTATTATTACGAATAATAATACTTTAAATAATATTTGAAAAAATTCCTGTTAATTTTCCTGTTAGGAATCTAGAAATTCAGAAGTGGTTAAATTTCAGAATTCTAACGCGTAACATTGAACATTTTCCTTCGTTGAAACATCGCTGGACATGTCGACGTAGCAGATAGCGAGGCAATTATATTTCACTTGCTTTTTTTATAGTCGATGTTCATCGATAAGAGACGCGTAAATTAGACGGAACGTATTACGGTTTCTTTATTTGCAAAAGCATGTCGAAACAAATTGAATAGTGGCGTCATCAAATAAATCTTCACGCGGTGTGAGCATAATGAATGCAGCTGTCAATCAGCATAACTGACATTGCTAGTGACGAGCTCGAGTATTTTGCAAACGGGTTGAAACATTCACCAGATTCGAGTGCTCTTTCAATATTTCGATAAACAGAGGCAAAAACGGTAGACTTTTGTTTATCTCACACTGTCAGACGATATACGGCTGATACAATAGAAATTCATTGCTTCCTTCCCATTGTCTATGATTACTCGTCAAATAATAGCAGTTCACAATAAGATTCTTTCAAACCTTTATTTCTGCATACTTCAAATTTACATAAATACATAGATATTAGTCTACTGATTTAATTTCTCTCTCAACGATCACGTGCTCACCGCCTTTAGTTCAATATCTCGCTATTATTATTTCCACCTACTTAACATTTATACTGAACGTCTAACTCTACAGCTGCGGGACAATGAATCTATTAGGTTGGCAACTAAGTGATTGCGGACTTTATCATTAAGTGGTAATGACAAAATCCGCAATCACTTAGTTGCCAACCCAATAATGGAATTCTAAGTTTCTTCTTTTGGCTCAAATTCCTTCGAGAAATGAACGCTTTGAGGTGTTTCATATTGGAATATCGACTCGTAATTTGATCTCGCCACTCTTATTGTTTTTCTTGAGAGCGTTCGGCACAGACTTCTGCGTGTAGCCGGCAAATACTACGAAAGACAGTTGTCTTCTGCGTGTCGTAGGATTATCAGTCCATAACTTGTTTATTAACTTGTTGATTAACTTGTTGATCTTGGACCTGCATCATCGCAATGTAGAAGAATAACTCAATTCCTATTCGCTCATAAAGTATTCAGTGGCTCTATAGACTGTGCTCAAATCGTCCAGAATTTCAACATCAATGTCCTTGCTAAAGACTTCAGACATTAAACACGATCTTATTCGTGCGTAGCCTGGCGATTACATTTTTCGATATACAGAGCGCCCCAGTTTTTCCCCCACAAACTTTACCAGCATATTTTGCAAGCAAAGTTAAGAAAGAGTGCTATATAAGCGTATAGGCCCTTGAATGTTCCGTCGACACAGCGTGAGCAGGCGTTGCCACAAAGTCTGATGTTTACTTGGTCGTTGATTTGCTGAAGCAGTCCGGCAATGGTGAAACTTCTATCACCGATGGACAAGTCAAGGAGAATCAATTCCTCGGTCGTGAAGATCATCAGATATGGATTCTTACTTGCGTCAGGAAGTTACATTGATACTGGTCAGGAGTTGACGCAAAGGATTCGTGGCGTTAACACTAATTTCACCATATTTAAACTTTATCGTATCGCTTCATAATGTAATATCGTGAAAATTAAGGATATCAATTTTTCCCGATTACTTACAATTTATTGATATTGAATTAAATATACAAACATAAATTGGACAGAAAACGATGTTTGTTTAACTGAAACTAAATGCGATACTCGTATCTATATCAAATAACTTTACAGTTATTTGGCCACTCTCGTCACAACGAATCTAACACTCTCTCCCTCTCTCTCTCTCTCTCTCTCTCTAGCAACTCGATCAATTCTCTCGACTCTACTCTTCGGTGTCTCGATCAACTCTGACTCTCGCAACACACACGCTTTTCGACTCGCACACTCTAACCTTTCGGTCGTCCCAACTTGAAACACGAAACCGTCCTTCAGATCTAACGTTGTTTGATGTTTTTCTCACATCTCTGTAAGAACTAGGTGATTTTAGTCACATGGGCGCTCTTAAATGTAAAAGAACCACAGAAGGACAACGTACATGGTTTTTTCTAATTTCAACCGACCTCTAATTTAAATTACTTTACGATATTACAATAGGTTTCAAATTTTCCTATTGTAATCACGGTAGTCGTGCTTTATTCCAGTGCTAATGAAATTTCATGTATTTATAAAAATTTTCATGCGTTACATATTAAGTATTGATTAGGATGCATGATTCCACCGAGATAGAACAATGAGATATGCAGGGTAACGAAATCAAAATAGCCTAAAACTTAAGTGATATGTACTTCTACAAACGAAAGTACGACGAAAATGATGGACAAAGATCATTACGTTTGGGATTTTGTTTATTAGATATTGACATTTGAAAATTAATCAAAATTCCCTTGTGAGTTGGCAATCCTCAAACTTCGCATCTTTCAACCGGTGTGCTGCAAGAACATGTGCAATATCTGATAATTTAGTCCATTGATCTCTTTTCCCTTAAATTGCAAGGTAAAAGCAGTAATCATCCGGCGTAAATATCTTGTCTCAATATAATATAAAAGATATAATACAAGCGACCTCAAAAAACCCTAAAAAGTGTTATTCTAGTCGAATATTTCGCAGTCCAGGTACCACACCAGAGCTGAACTTTTTAATGAAGCATTTAACACGATGTGCATCCGAGTCGACACGTACTGTCGCTCTATTGGGTTGGCAACTAAGTGATGCCAATGCCACCTAATGATAAAATCCACAATCACTTAGTTGCCAACCTAATAGTTCTTAACTGTAGTGTGTTCACTAATTGGTAAACAGAAGAAGCTGAGTTCAAAATTTGCCAAGTTATCATCGTATGAAGCGAGGACTTACAAGCAATCGAACGTTTGTTGCTTTCTAAGTAGAATTCTCATTATATTATCGTGAATTTGCATTCTTTATACCGACCAGACGTATGTAGATTGTTCGATTACAGTCTTTATATATACTCTTAGATTGTGTATGGTGTCGACTTGAATGCAGCATCTGAACTAAAAATCCTGAAATTATGAAAAGGTAGATATTTCTATTAGAATCTCGTAAAAGCAGCTATCGTACGAAATAAAAATCGCTGAGCGTTTTTTATGGTTATATAATATTTCTTTTCTTATTTTTCCTTAGAGAATGCTATCGATATAGTTTGGCGGAAAAAGTGGCATATCCTGTATTTTCTCAAACTTGCCGAGCAACTAACTTTTTGTATCGAACCTCGTCTTAATTCATGATTAAATCACAACTTGTGATTAAGCGACGCAATAATGTATATTCTAATAGAGTTTTTCCCGTGTATAAATTGAAATTAAATTAGCTGAACGAAATTAAATTATACTGGCTGTCGTAAACTCTGGTATGCTCTATACATCTGGGGACAAGGGGAAAAAACAGGGAGTGTCATAAAATAGCATTGGCGAGAAAATTAATATTTTCATCCACGTAAAGAAGAACCAACGTTCGATCAATTTAACTGTATTGTTCATAGAATAAATTTTATACGTCACTTGGTCATCATAAAAAAACAATGATATTTATCACAAAATATTCATCGTTTCTCTTTGTACTTTGTTCCAATACAAAATAGACATACTCCGTTTTTGATCACTGGGTATATACCAAATGTTGAATGCTATTTTGTCGAGACAGTTGGTGATTTGATAGGTAGTTTTGCAGTGCCAGTTATCATAAACAAAACGTGTTATAAAATAGTTTTCCTCCATACTCTCTTCATTTATCCTGTACGTTTCTTTCTCGGTTTCATTAAAGCAAGTAATTCTGATTAGTATTCACAAGAAGGTATTAATTTTCATGCGTTTGTTAATTTGCAACAGAGTGCAAACATACATATTGCGCGTACCTGCGCGTGAAATATTGTTTCCTCCAGATAGATACGAAACGTTCTACATATATGCATTTATGTTAATTAAATAGCCGCATGTACACGGTAAGCTCGCCTCTAACGAGTTACACCAGCGAATAGAAATCTGCATTATACGCTATTTCTTGTTTATATAACATTACACGCCTAGTGAAAAATGTGGTAATTCAGCATAGTGATGCGATACAAATCCTCGTGCATCATACCTGATTTGCCTCTTATTTTTTAACAAACTTATTCAAGTTAGTTTGGTTAATGGTATTTAATGCCCATTTTTGTCATTTGTACTTTTCCCTCTATATGGGAAAGAGATATTACCAGTCAGAATGTTCACCTTGACATAACGTGTTTCAAGGTCGCAGAAATATTCCGCATAATTAGCAAAAACTCTTCTGTTCTTTGAATAAACATAATCTCGAATAGGTAACGTTAACATGACTTGAATCATGTATGAATAAGGAGAAAACACACTGTGAGATAGCAAGTTGTTTGCTATTAATAAAATCCATAGTATCTTAATTCATCCCATGTTCATATTTTATTTAAAACTCGTTAACCATTTAATTTTAATAAATGAATTTCTTAATAGGGGAATTAAATGGTAATTGCTTGTGTGTTGCCACGTTCTTTGTATATAATTGGATATTGTCGGGTCGTGAGAGAATTCTTGATAATAATTTGTTAACAATGACCGAGGTTCCTTTTTATTTGAGGAAAAAATTCGTGAAACATCTTCAAACAATTCTCTGTATCCCGGAAACTTCTGGTTGCAGGTGCCACGGGGACCCCATCGACCTGGCAAGGGCGCGTACTGGGCTCTGCACCCGGCAGCGCTGTCCATGTTCGAGAACGGGTCCCTCCTTCGCCGTAGGAAGCGTTTCAAGCTGCACAAGCCCGACAAAGAGCTGCTAAAATCCGAGCTCCAAGCCCTGGCGTCCGCCATGCCACCTCCTCACTCCGAATCCTCGCCTGTACTATCGATAAACCCGAACGCACAAACCAGCAGCTTGACCGTTGCCAATCTGCATCGTCTTCGCGACGATTTGCTCCGCTGGGAGCTGCAAGAGCGTCGTCTAACGATGGCATCCGGTGGCAACAGTTCTCCAGGCTTTACGACACCGGAGACCAGCTCCAGCTATTACCTTCTGTCGCCAGAAGTTCGACAGAGACTCGCCGGCACCGACGAGATCCTCCGTGGTTATGAGAACAATTTGTTGCAAACCGGAAGCTGGAGCTTCCCCGGGTTCCAGGTGTCTCCGTACGTCTCTCAGCTGTCCTACTTTCAGACAGACATTCCAGAGAGCAGGCAAATCTGCGCTGGAACCACGGAGACCAGTGTTCCCGAAAAGACTGACTCGAGGGTCTTCCTGGAGACCACGAGAGGCTCCACTGTCGAGTCCACCGACAGTAAAGTTCGTTGTCCCGTGTTGGAGGCTGGTATCTCCAGTCAGACGAGCATCCAACCCGAACAGAAGAAGAAGAAGAAACCGTTCACCATCGAAAATATCATTGCGCCCGACGATGAACAGATTTCTAGTAATTCGGAAGACGAGAAGAGGTCTTCCGGTCATCTTCTGGTTCCCAGGCCGCTTTATGCGGGTTTTTCGTTTGGTCTCACTGCTAACAAGGTTCCGTACGAGACGGCTACTTGAATTTACTAGATCAACGTGCGTCTAGTGGATGATTCGAACGGGGACCCTAGTAGCGCGACGATCGCCGCTTGGCGACGCTAGTGGTCATTCTTGTGACTATGACTGGCGAATCGTTCATCCTGTTCCTGAGTTTTCCCGTGTTTTTGCGAGGAAGTTTTGGAAGAAAAGGCTTCTGGTGGTGATAAGCTCGGAAATTTCATTAAAAAATTGTAATATTGCTTTGTGTTCTTTCCCCTCTTGTTTCTTTTAGAAAATTCGCAACATTTTCGCGTCAATTTTGTTTGAAACAGACATAGTTGATTTTGAAGTGGAAATTAATTTATTAATTGTGTTATGTATTCATTTTTTCGAAAATTATTGGTGCTACAGTTTTTGCAGTGGAATGACTTTAAGTCTGAAATCGAGCAAGTGAGTTAGCGTGGTTCGAGTGACGCTTAACAGTGAAGATAAATATCTGAATGTAGCAGAATTGTGGAACTGGTATTATTTGTGCTTTTTAATTAACTAGAAGTGCTTTACGCGTCGTTTGAGCAAAATCGTCGTAGCGATCAGACTAATGAGGTATTTTATTAAAATTAAACGTTTATATGCACGTTAGTAAGAACTTTTGAAATGATTCTTAATCTATGTAACTTATCTAAATTCTTGTTATGGATTATTAATATTCGACTGGTTAATTAGAAACAATGGATAAACTAATTGAATAGGCAAAGTAAGAGGTTACTTTCTAAAGAAATATGTGAAAATTTTGAAAGTTATAAATGTACAATAAACTCGTATAGATATTGGTCGCTATTTAACGATTTTTAAAACACTCTTCGAAATTGGAAACTACAGTAGATGATGTAATTTATTTCCATGAGAAGATAAGTGTCTCAATTTAAATATTCAAATGAAATTGCTTAAGTAACGAGAAATTATATCAAAGAAGTTTGAAATTCATTTTTCAGATCTGTTTTCTTATTTGTTGAAAGTAAATTACATTTATTTTAGATTCATGTGACTGTTTCAAATAACAATATTTTTATCAGATTTTCAGACTTAAAACATATATCAAATTCAAATATATCTGTAAAACAAAATTATATCAATGTGACGCATTTAAATGTTTAAAAATTAATGTTTAGATCAGTGACTCGTTTTATCAGGGCGCTACCAATAGTCTTTTCTTTCCCTTTTCAATGGAACTTAAAAGTTTCTTGGAGTGAGAAATATTTGAAGAGATAATGGAAGTGAACGTATCAATATTAAACGTAATTTAACGAAAATGATAAAATCGATTAGTGATAAAGCAAAGGAATGCAATATGGTGTTCGATAATTATTTAACAAATTAAATAATTAAAATAAGTGATTATTGAACTATGTAGTGTTTTTGTTTACAGGTTGGTTATCCTGCGTGTAACTGCGTCATGTGCAGTGAAAATATATTTTTTTGGCTCATGTAATATAACATTCCACTATGTTACTTAAAGAATAAAGAAGTAAAAAGAAATTTGAGAATCAAAAGAAATACAAACTTTATATTTTTTCTAGGTTTTTAAAATTTCTCTTGCTCTTTTCTATTCTTCTTTTTCTTAATTCTAACCTAGAAAAGAAAACTAATAATTAAGGGAAGAATATACGAAACAAAAAATTAGTGAATTAAGGAAATTTATCGCAATAATTATTTGGCAAAAATGAGCATAACTTGTTAAATAATTTTCGAACACCTTATAAATAACGATAAATCGAGCATAATAATATATTTAACGTTTAACAACGTATTTGCATTTAACAAGCAACGACATGGACATTTGCCTGTATATCATTGTAACATTTTGTATTCGTTTTACAACGAGGAACCTTATATAAGCACAAGGAAGAAAAGAAGAGCATTAATTAACGAAATATGTATGTACATTGGTCTGCGAAGTTCTCGAAGGCATTTAAAAAAAGAATAAGAAAAGAAGATAACATTAAAGTAGCAAGTTGAAACGTACAATAAGGTGTTTTACAGGAACACGAAATACGATTTTAAGAATAAAAGAAGAAATGTGTTCTAATGTAACACGAAATATCGTACTATTTAGAAAAACATTGAGAAGTATACCAATGTTAAGAATAAACAATAACTAGAGATGCTCGAGTGAAAGTATTAAAATTAGGAAGTACTCGAGTACGAGGAACTATTATACCTGACGGATACTTCAAAATACTTAATACATAACGATAATTAAGCGTGTAATTACAGGTTCTCGGTTCTTGCGAATAATTTAAAATAACCGAGAAAGTAAAAATTCCTTAGGGCTAGATATGTGTATCACACGAGAACTGATCAAACAATATTAAGAATTCGAGTGAAATTAGAGTAAAAGAAATATTTATTAGACTAATATTTACTAAATATAAAATCAGGTTGAATAACATTCTGTTCCAATAAATGAAGCTTTGGCAAGTTTCGATAGACGCAAGTTTTCAAACAATTATTCACAAATTAACTGTACTTAAAAATCTAAAATAATCGAAGTCATAATTAATTTTTTAATAACTTTAACAAATAATAATGCTATTCAATTACGTCTCTGCTATAATTTAACATCGATGAGATAGATATATCAATATTAAATTTTGAAAAGAAACAATGTTCTTAGTATTATTTGATCAAACCTCATATTTTGAAAACCACATACCTTCGAGCAACGGAAGTGTTCTTCAATATGGCCGAAGGAGGAACATTGAACGCGTGAGAATTGGCAACTTTGTAGCTCTTATATTCGTAGCTTCTAAAGCCGGCTCTGCACCTGACGAACGAACACGAACGAAGTATAGTGAATACGAATGAATGCAAATGGACATAAACGAAGGATATGTAAGTACTAAATACAGTCATTCACGAAAGTCTTTGAATACTTCATAAAAGAGATATTTTATTAAAATATATTAATAAAAATATTAATACCAACTAATTAATATTAATATAAATATTATTAATAAAATACATTTTTGTTAAAATAAATTGTATCCTTGTATTGTGTTTGGCAATTACAGTAGCTTATGTATGTATGCATAGTCGCCCACACACAGTGACAAGACTAAAGTATTTCATCATCCTTCTTGGTACAAAATACAGTAACTTTACGAATAGATTTGGTAGAATTTTACTTCAATAAGAATAGCTTTGTTATTAAGTGTGACAATATTTTCGTAGCAGCCTATAAACGCAAACAAATTTATTACTTACGAACGTAACTCATCTTCGATTCCTCTCTATTCACTAACATTTGATCTCGCACTTTGATTTCTCACTATCACCAGCAACGAAAAACTGTGTTAACTGAAGATTCAAGTATTTTATTCACACTACACCGACACGAATGAATAATCTTTGATATGTCAAAAATTATAATTACATTATTATATGTGTACGCATTGAATAAAACGACTGCTAGAAAAGCTTCTAAGTGAACTGCTGCGTGATGCGCAAGATAATTTTTTAGAGCGTCTTTTGCGCAACGCACTGCGCTTCAGATCAGAGAAAAAGGAATATCGATAATCGATATTAAAGCAAGTTTAGTTAGTGCGAGGAAGTTTAACGACATCGTGTTGCGAATTTGTCAATGTTACGTATTTGTTAACGTTAAGTATTTTTTAACAAACTTGTTGTGTTTTGTCGTTCACGTTAGTTCGTGCTCGTTCGTGATGTGTAAATCTGACTTTATCGTCACGCTCTATCGTCCATTATACATAATGGCGGGCCTAGTTAACGTAACGTAAGATCTTCCGAAGCTCTCGATAAGGCGTTTCCTCTTCGATATCTGAAAGATAGGTAAAAGTTTTATTAGTGAGTTTTACGTATGTGCTTGGATGATTCGAAAAGAATTTTGTGATGTACGGCTTCTGGACCACAAGGAATTCTGGGTATGTAACATTCCAGTAAATCTTCTTTCGTTCGATGTGGTGTTCTTTATGTAATTATATGAACGAATATATGAACGAAATTTGAAAAGCTACAATGGCTACAGGAAGTATTGATAATAAACCCTTCTTCTATCAAGTCCTACATTTCATTCTCACGATATCACATTTCTGCAATCGTATGAAAATCGATTCATACGATTTGAAGTTTAATATATTTGTATCTAATTCGCCAGTATGTAAATGCTATTTATTAATTAATAAATACAATGTATCAATATTTTTTGTAGCCACTGTACTACATCAGTGATGAGTATTTCATTAAGCATTAAATATTTTGTTTTTCATCCACTGCAATTACCGCTTTAGTTTTAATTAATGGATTCTTTTATACATACGATCCGAAATTAAAAACTAAAAGATTAGTGGTAGTGTATCTTCAAAAATTGCTTTGACCAAACATAACCTCATTAATAGCTGTCCCCATTATATGTACTTAAAAACTGAGAACAAAAAGTTTGAACTTTGATATATTAAAAATTCAAAAAAGTGAATTATATTCGAAGGGGAAATTAATCGAATTAGAATCAATACTAAAAGTAATTGCCTTAATCGAAAATGTAGTTTCAGAAATATATTCGTGCTCTTGAAATAAACAAATCAGCACGTTTGCTTCTTCCGAAACAAAGAAAATCATTTTCGTTTCAAAATGATGCAAAACAATTTTTCATTAGTTCAGCGGAGGTTTCACGATTAAAACAAATTTTATACGTTTTCCGTTTATATATTTATTTCGTTTCAATTTATGTAATTTCTGTATAACAGAAAAATGCGAGAAAATTTTATTTCACACGTTTCTCTTGCACTTTAACGCGATATGTAAGTAGCTGCCAGTAGTTTCCCCGTTTAATTTTTATCAAGCGTTATTGCAAATAAAATTTTGCTTCTTGTCTTTGTTATTGAAGTTTAATTAATAATTCTAATTAATAGCGCAGATTGAAGATCAGGTATATATGTATATACTATATGTATAAGGAATATTCCTTCAAATTGTAACTATGAGTAACATAGACTGTTCTTTTTTCTTCTATTCTTAAATTAAAACAGAGGTTTCGATTGTTCTTTGTTAAGAACAGAGGTTATTTATAGACTTATGGTACGTAAATTCCGTTTAACGGGATCACGTGCGAATCCATTGAAAGGAAGTTCATCCATTGTGCGAACGTACTCGTAAATGATCTACAGGCGTAATATAATTAATGTACTCGATCGTACTTTCACGAAGATGCTCGTAAATGTAAACATTGCTTCGTGGTTAAATAAATTATTGTATATATATCTGGAAAATATTGTTCATTTTTTCAAGATCTCTCCAACACACGTATATAAGACACTACCTCCACTACCTTACGTTCCTAGAAGACAAATATTACTTTCTCGACAAACTTCCTTTCAATCCTGCATGATCAAGCCAAAAATCAAATCCAATGTCAGAAACTAAAAATATAAAACGGACGACAAGTAAATGGCAAGAAATAAAATTAAGAAAGCAAAGACTGTAAGGATGTTAGATTGTTTTTGCAATGGACGATCGAGGCGCGAGATAATTAATATGGGAATAACCATAGCAGAACTATCGAAGGGGAAAGTCGTGGAGCGGTACGGCAGAGGAGGGAAAGAAAAAAGGAATTCTTTCTTTATGGCGTTTAATGGGATTCTTCGCACTTCGGCCGGTGCTCCGACAAAGGGCCAATTCTGGCTTGGGCCAAAGGGCCTCCTACCAAATTAGAAACCTCCGAATGATTTATCGGCCAGGGATATTAAATTAGAACGAATTTCGTGGTCGAAAGTAGCAAGCCCGTACTTCTTCCTTTAATAGCAATAATTGCCCGGACGCGAAACATTCGAAGCATCTTTGATACCTTATTTACACTCACCGTGAAATCTCTTGAAAACTGTTCCCTCTTCTCCCGGAGATATATCATGCTCTTGAAGGAACAAGCGAATATACCGCAGTTATTCGCATTAATATTCGGGCACAGCATTATTTTTCCATTCGGTGCTTCCTATACGTTTACTTTCTAAACTTATACGTATAAGTTTCGCTTATTCCACGATTTACGAATATTCTAATTGGGCCATGTTGAATTTGGCCATAAATGGGCCATGAATTTTGTTTGAATATTTTAATAAAAAAAAAAATAAAGCAGCTTCATTTATATCGGGTATATTTTATTTCTTCTTGCTGTTTTACAGTGTTTTTTTCATGGCTTATCGAGTAGTGTAATTAGTATAATTTTAAGTTTTCCGTCGTTTGTGTGTGTCGGTATTATTCGGCCATTTCGGTTTCAATATCATCCATCAAAGTCAAGACGTTCTACATGAAAGTTGTCTATCTTCTACAAATTCTATCGTCACTCTTTAAACCGTCATAAAAAATTAGGCAATCTGGCAAGGCGAGGTGCCTCGTTTCTTGCCAAATTTTTGAAGCTTTTAATAATATTATTAGCAGAACCGTAAAAGCATCCATCATGTTGGAATGTCTGTCGCGAGTAACCTTCATCAGATTTCTGTTATTCCAACTATGGCTCGCTAGTGTCAATAATTTTTAAGTATTCGTTCTACGGCTTGGCAAATGTTTTCTCATTTTAACAGTTGCTAGGTTTCTACGTAATACGATTGAAATCGTAGCTTGGAAATATTAGGTGGTTCGGGATGTCCTTCACGCGTTCGCCGCTCGGGACCTTATCTCGTTCTTCTTAAAGTAAACAAACCGCCAGATCGCTTTACCGCCAATCGTGTGGTCACTAGTTATCCTCTGGTAGGGCAAAAAAACAGTTCTCGACGAAACGAACCTCCCGGGCAAACTAATACTCGAAGCAAATTGCTTAGTTTCGATGATATTTCAATTTTAATTTCATCAGTACGTAGAACGTACGTAGAACATAGAGAGGCAAAAGTGCATCGTCTGAGATCTCTATGAAAAATGACCAATTGTCTGATCGTTCTAAAATGCCAATATCGAATGGTATTTCATTTTACATAGCAACTTTCTCTCTTCCTATAAAGCAAAAATAACAGACGCTCGAAAGAGATGAAATGGAAGAGAAAGAAAAAGAGGCAGAAGAAAAAGAAGAATAGCACAGAGGGTGGCTGGACCACCAACGATCAAGATTCGTTATTAAATCTCGCAGGTATCGAGATTACGGTATAATCGTATTGATAACAGCGGCGTATCCTTGCCTCTAGATGCCCTGTCCACGACGGTTTCCCATTTGCCAGGACAAAGCCCCTTTTAAACCGCGGCCTTTGTGCTCTTAATTTCGGTGCCGTGCGTGAAATCGACACGTTTTTCCACTTAATTCACGGACACGCCTGTTTCTCTCGCGTTTTTCTCTTTT
This sequence comes from Bombus bifarius, assembly GCF_011952205.1. NCBI lineage: Eukaryota > Metazoa > Arthropoda > Insecta > Hymenoptera > Apidae > Bombus > Bombus bifarius. The sequence continues at coordinate 2,607,184 of NW_022884360.1, forward strand.
CTTCCATCCCTCTCATCCTCGCCTTCCCTTTCTTTTTACTTTGCACGTTTTTTTTTTACATCGTAACTGCAAGTGTATATTTCGTGTTATACATTGTTGATGTCTTTTTCACATTTCAGCAGGTTGTTATTTAGTAGAGAACTAGCAAGAAATAAGAAAACATCGTCGCAGTTATACTTTGTGGTGAAGCACCAGAAATTTGTTCTTTTCTTTTCTTCCTTTTCTTTTTTTTTTGTTTTTTGTTTATTGTTTAACATCACGTACCTGTTCGCTGGAATTGCAGATTACGTATGGCGAAGTTGAGAACTTTAGATTCCGAGGCTCTTCAAACAGATTGAAAAAGATCATCCATGTAATATGAATACGAGAAATCGTATACTTTTCAACTTAAAATTACGTAGCAGTTTCTCGAACGCTTCTCGTCGAAGCTCTCCTACATTAGTTTCAACGGAGATAATTGTTGCTACGAAGTTTCACTTTATACTTCACGCGAAACTTGCTTTAATTTACATTGCTCACGTTCCGTTGAATTACTCCTTTGATGCCTGGCCAGATAAATTGTTTCTGTTAAAACGTCTTCAAACCGCTGCTAATACTTGACGTGTTGCCTGTTAATTACGACTTACATATAATATAATAAAATGAAGTTACACGTGATTTTATTCACATAGAAGTCCCTAACCTCAACCTAACCCCAACCTAACCTCAACCTAACCTTAATACATCACGATAACATTGAAAAATACATTTTACGTTTTAATGTAACAATGTACATGTTACGTTTTAATTACAATAAATTCAAGCTACACTTACGATAAAATACAGTTCTCGATAACAATCAGACGTCGTTAATAAAAATCGACCAGTGTCCGCATACTTATAAACGGAATTCCATCCTTCTGTAGGGATCTTGGGAATAGAATGGGAATAACTTTGCCATTAATATACTTGAACAAAAATTACAAGCGTACTTTATTAAAGCGATATTTTTACTAAATTTATTTTATCAAATGTTTCTTTTTCTTGAGAGACAAAAATTCCGCAAAAATAAAAATTTTACATACAGGTACAAATTTACGACTTTGTTTGGTCGCCTGGGTGAAATCGGATAGTAACATCTGTAACTTTAGAATTCATCCTTAGATTCTCTAAACTCTCAACCAGTGCAGTCTTCACAACTGAACAAATTATACGCTGTACCCAAGCTTCGTTCAATCCGGATACGATTTTTGAATACAAATATTTCCGTTGTGCTTGTTATTATATATTTGTTTCGTCGTTACAACTCTCACTGTTCCTTCGATCTTTGCTTAACTCGACGCTATTGTAATAATCTACATGCGTTTGTATGCGGGACAAAACCAGGAATCCCATTTTGTTTCAGTATACAATTTTATGAATATTATAGGTTATATTTGCCACCATGATGGCAAATTGGAAGAAGCTCATTCACATATTGCCATATACAGGGTGGTTGATAGTTGGTGGTATAAGCGGAAAGGGGGTGATTCTACGCGAAAAAAGAAGTCGAAAATATAGAATAAACATTTTTCGTTTGAGGCTTTGTTTTCGAGAAAATCGACTTTGAATTTTCGCTCGGTACGCGTGCACTTTATCGCGTCTCGTTATAACGTCTCGATGGAAAAATTAAAAAAAAAATTAAAAAAAAAAAAGGATATCCATAAATTTATAATTCGTATTTCGAAATTATCGTGACCTTGGAAAGCACGTACGTGCGGTGGTCGATGGTATTCCGTTTCTGCGTTCACCGGAATGACGACACTCGATAGCTGCAGCGAGGCGGGAAAATTGTAAACCGTTTGAAAAATAATAGTAGGTTCCGGTGTTATCCGTGTATCCGGTTATTCCCTACATTTCCTTTCATATTCGCAATTCATTGGAAAGAAATCTCACGCGTTATGAACGGGCCTGTACGCCATATAAACCCCATAAAGAGGCTGGTGAGGGAATGCTTCACACCCTGTTCCGCTCAAACGAAATTAATTACCGAATCGTAAAACGGCTCGGCCGGAGCACGCTCTTCCGCTCTCTTTGTTTTCCATTATTCATTTTGGAAAGTCCCGCGAAGTAGGGCGTGCCCCGCGTTTCAACGTGGCGAGTTCTCAATTACATTGTTGCCGCGTAATCGCGCTGATACGCCCGCCTCCGCGGCCACGTATCATTTTCCACACAGTGGCTTGACTTTTCCGCGATCCAGTGGCTCCCATGTTCCACCGTCCACCCGCCCGCCTTTCACTTCCGCCTTTTCCCTTTGTTCGGCAAACGAAGCACCAGCGATTCTCGCGATCCGTCTCGTTCCATGCAGTGGATCGATCGAGCAAGATCGATCGATCGTCACGCCACCTGTTCCTTTTTTGTTCAATTCCTTCGATCATATTGGAAGCAGAGTTACCGTTCAGGGAGAAATGGGTTTCTTTCACTGTGTCTGTTTATTGTTTCACTACGTTCCGAGTGGCTCCTAGTTGGGTCACCTTGCACATGTACATAACACGAACAGATTCAGTCAGCCAGACGACATTTCTACAATTTCGTGGGTTTCAAGTTACGAATGTCTGACCGCTTCCAAGAGAGTCGCAAGGAGACTGTCGGTGTTGAAATTGCGCGTTAGTAGGGAAACATCAGCCGCGAATAAAAATTATGATAAAGCTTGGAAGATGTTGGAAGTAACCGAATGCGCAAGCGTTACGTGGTCTCACTGTCTACCCCGGTGTTGGCTTAATACCCGCGTTAAAACGATCAAAGTGGCAGGATCAAAGTGGATTAATGAAATTTCGCCTGTGACAGTAGCCGTGTTGTCCGTCTCTGCTGACTCGCCGCTATAACACCATAACGAAGAATACGAAAGGAGAAGACGAAGAGTAACACGACTAACACGAGTAACACGACGAAGAAGAAGGCTGTGGCGGTCGTGCGTCGAGTGGCAGGAAGAAAACGGGCGTAAGTACCGAGACCGGTCATTATTTATGCCATTATAGCTCGGTCTGGCCGGTTGCTTGCGAGCCGCGTAAGGCTGAACGTGGCCGCCACGACTTAACGAGCCTTCGTTCGCGTTCATCCGAGACCCTGATAAAAGGACTACCTTCGGACCGCCTCTCGACGATCGCTACCCTTCTTCTTCTTCTTCTTCTTCTCTGCTTTTTTTCATTTCTTTTTCTTTCTTTCTCTTTTTCCTTTTTGTTTCAAATCTGCTGCTTCTTCCTCCTCCTCCTCCTCTTCTTCTTCTTCTTCGTCCCTGATCTTCTTCATCCTTCTGGTTCCAGCCAGCATGCCGCTCGTTATTAGTCTTCCTCTGTTTTCCGCTTGAAAACAGTGCCGCGGTTCTCTGTGTTTAGATGATTGATATCGCTGAATGACCGGCGGACGCGTTACACGCCATGAAGAATGGAGAACGTCTGGACCGGCTACTCTTCCTTCATTTGCATTTATCCGGATGATCTTTCGCGGCCGGTGTCGGCCAGCCTCTCTCAGCTTTGTTGTGATGCCAGGGCAACGAGCTGGAGATTTGGCGCTCGGGTCTCGCGGTAATTGAGACTGCTGTTTTTCCCGGGATATTCCATGTGAAAGGTGATCGTCGTTTTAGCTTTCGCTGGTGTAGTCCGATCGTTCGAAGATCTCGGTGTTACGCGAACCGCGTTCGACACTGAGTTTTAGCTTACGGCAGCTCTCACGGTAGATTAATTCGTTGAGCGCGGAACGTCGAGAGTGTGGTCGATTATACAAAGGGATTTATCTTTGTCCGTTTGCCAAATGTTAGTTTTGCATCATTTTTCTTTCTCGATGCAGTTTGACGGAACATGCTACGTCTTGATGCAGTCGTCTGAAAGTTCGAACTTTGCTCCTCTAGCAGACTCTTTCTTGCAGCGTGGAACGTCGCGTTTGCATTATTTTTCTCGACAGAATTTCCAAGGTTTGGATGGTGGATCTCGCTTCACGCGCTTCCTCCACTATCGCCACTTTGGAAAATTTCAATGTGGCGATATTCGTCCGAGGGAACGTTCACAGGCAAATTAATTATCGCGTGTCGCGATAAATGTTGCATAGATCATGCGGACAACGGCGTGTATCTGAATAAAAGTACACGACGGAGCGTGATGTGATCCATCAGAAACGTCAACGTGCGGTGCTTACGGGTGCACGATGTCTTATTAAATCATAAATTCGTTTCCTGACGACACTGAAATAACAGACTCGCGGAGAAAGAGAGAGTGTCTGGCGTAAAAAGCCCTTTCTAGGATGAAATTGACGATAAAAGCCGGCTGTAATTAAGCATTAAAGCTGATTACGAGTTGATCATGTTCTGTCGTAACAGATTACGTGTGATTTAATATTAATGTGTATCTTTCTATTTAATTTGAGTAATAACCGAAGGGTATACGTGTGTGTAGCATCGAATTATATATCGTAAGTAATTTCAGTCCGATCCTATGGTTTAAATTAATCATCGTGCACGCTGATAATGCAGCTCGATATTTTAATGCTGGCTTTTCTGCAATTTCTCCCTATACGGGGTGTTTCATAATAATTAACACACGGATTTGGTACCTAGAAACGACGAAGGAAAATCATATCAGCGCGTGTCCCATTCCATCTTCTTTACGGGATACAGTTTACCACGTATCCGTGGGATTTTTATTCGCGGGGACACACTGTATATCGGGTACCTACAGAAAGCAAACAATTCGAATTGTTTGGGGAATATCGAAGAGCGTCTCCTATGAAGATAATCAGATAGAGTACAAAGCACAAAACTATCTTCAGATGGTGAATCCATGGCTCAGAGATCGTCCGCTTATTACGAGACACCCTGTATAGGGTTGTTTCTCAGAAGTACGAAAACAGCAGCAATGGGATCAAAATTAATACACAGTATGTATTGTCCAGTCTCGCATTTGGCGCAGTTCCATACGAAAGTTTCATATTTCTGTGATTTAGAGAAACAAGTGCAGAGACTTTTGCTCGGTACTTTCAAACTTACAATTTTTCACCTCCGGAATTTATTAACATTAATTTAATTTCATTGAATCAAATAATAATATCAATTTTATTATCAAAGAATATACCTACGTCGTGCGTCGTTAGAAATCTATCGATTAAACGTTATTGTTAGGAAGAATTTGTTTACGTTCTCGTAGAATGGGCAACGCGATCTCCTGTCCAAACCAAATATCAAAGGGAGTGATCGTGTGACACGTAGAAAGCGTGAACGTAAAAATTTTGTATGGTAAATGTCGAGATTCCTTCGTGAGCCACCGGTGGCCCACGAAAGCGACGAGTTGTATGAAACTCGAAGGAAGAGTATTCGCCACGAACCACATTGAGATTCCTTCGTGAGCCATCGGTGGTCCACGAAAGCGACGAGTTGTATGAAACTCGAAGGAAGAGTATTCGCCACGAACCACATTGAGATTCCTTCGTGAGCCATCGGTGGTCCACTAAAGCGACGAGTTGTATGAAACTGGAAGGAAGCGTATTCGCCACGAACCACATTTTCGCACCACAAACATCGTTACGTTTCTCTTTGGAAGAGCATCCACCTTTGGGAGCTCACGAAGGATCGCCAGACGCTGCAGCGTGCACACTTCCGTTCTCGAATCGATAATTACGACAAAGAGTAATCGCGTGCCAGCTCGAAATCAGCCAGCCGGGCTCTTTCACCTCGTCTCGGGCTACCGACGGTGATTCGATGCACGAACCGAGCAACACCACCAGCAGTTGTCATAATTGGATCATGTTTCCAATGTATACTTTTCCTATATATCTTCTCAGTTTCTCTTATCGTAGAATTAATTACGCGATTCTAAGTTTCTATAACACACAACTGAGAGAATGGAAGATACATTTATTTCACTCGGCAAACATCGTAAAGAGCACTTTGCCTCGAGCGAGATATTTTTCCGCGTTTCGTAGATTTCTGCACGTGCAAATTTCCCACGAAATTATCTAATTATCTAATTATCTCTCAAAATATCTAATTTCCTTGTGCAAACGATCAATAACCACGATAATTCGATTTACACGATTTAGTATTGGCGGAATGAGCAACGTTTAAACGAGTGGAAGGAAGAACGAAATAAAAGGAAAATTGTAGAACTGAAATGTCCGATATAAAATTTCTCTCGCTATCGCGTCCTTCGAACGAAACAACCGACACGTTAGGTTAGAGCGCGAACCGAGCAGAAACAAGCGCAAACAGCAGCGCCGTGAAAGAGAGTACGTATCCGGTGGGTGGTTGATCGGTGAGCGTGAAACACGGGCATTTCTGGGATTTCAGCGATTTCTCGCTGGCTGTCGGCGTTCAACGACGCTGGCAACGAAGAATGGCGGCCCTCCCGCGAGCAAGGCGTCGCTCGTTGAAAGGAATTGGCACGCAATCTTCGTTGCTCCTTAATTGCCTGTTTTTTGCTCGGTTTTGCCAGGCGATAGACCGGCGTTGTGATTCAGCAAATATCAGGCCACCGGCCGGGGGACGACTGTAGAAAGGGATACTTTGGACAATGGAGCGCGTGAAAAGCGTGAAAATTCGCGTAGATGATCGTTGGCCGAGAAAGAACGATAGGGATACAGCGTGTGCGGCCGAGAGTATTTATTATACGAACGTAACGTAAAATTTGCAAGCGGATTAATTACAGCAACGAAGCGTGCATTTATCGTGATTGTTTTTACCTAACGTTTCCGATATTATTTATAAAGGAATAACGTTTTTATCGTTTATAAATATCGAGATATGTGTAATTCTGTGTGCTAGGTTAGATTAGCCGCATGGTAGTGACATACGTGTGCGAGTACGAGTGTATGGAAGTATATGCGTGCGCAGCGTCTCGAAAAACAGACGAATGGCAACTGTTCCGTTAGCAGTGTGTTATAGAAGATGGCGAAACAAAGAGAGTGCTGAGACGCGTGCAAATGTATGTCGACGAAGATCCCGTGAATCGTTTATTAAATAAATCTAAAACTATTTTAATATGAATTCTAAGTGCAATCTTAGCGTTCCTTTACTTTTATTTCAAACAATTCTCGACAATGAACGGAGAATATTTTATGAGAAAGCTGTAGTTAGTCGCGCGATAACAATGCGATTCCCGATAAAAAACACTGTACTTGGTGAATTTTTAATTAGAGCAACACGCTTGTGCGGAGAGGATTGCGCAACGCGTGCTGCCAACGATCGATTTAATCGACAGCCGCACGAGTCACGGAATAACGATTAAAATATCTATGCTTTTTCAGTAAACAGTAATCTTGTAGCAATACATAATGAAGCATAATACGAGCTCTGAACTCGTTCTCTTCAAATTTTCTACCATAATCCACTTGTGTTAAAAAGATTTTAATATGCCTGATAAATAACTCGCTTGAAATTTTTCTACGGAGATCGTCAAACACCATACGTTCTATACATATTGTAACGAGTATACTTGAAACATTTCCTAGATTTCTCTTCATTACGTCTGTATGTTTTAACTTTTCGTGAAAATTCGCAGTCTACCAAGGAAACGCGACTATCATAATTATACACATTGATCGTCATTTCGAACTAATCTAAAAATCTATATAGAAATGGCAAACGTATATATCTAGTAAGAAATTAGTATACATTTTTATTAACGAGCTAGTCGAGTTAGCTAGTATCCAGTCGTAAGTGTAAGATTTAAATTGGGGAAACATTGGTGCGCTTAGGGGTGAAAGCAACCCCTGAAACCCACTGAAACCTCGTGAAACCTGTCTTTCTCTCTCTTGGGAGCTTCTCGTTATCCCTGGCACGAAGACACGTGCAAGGAATTCAACGAAGAGAAAGGATGGTCTCGAAAAGGATGATCGAGTTAGCGTGGAATCACAGGTATCGTTCCATGCGCTGGCTCTGTGTGTGTGCGTGTGTGTTGTCCAATAGACAGACAAGCGCAGACAGGCAGCAACATCAAAGCCAAGCCAACAAACCGGCGCACACATCTACGAGCTACAGAAGAGAGGAACAGAAAGAAAGGAGCAGACAAACAGAGTTGAAAGACGAAAATAGCGCGAGAGCAAGAAAGAAAAAGGTGTTTCAGGTCGGAGCAATTCGCCGCGGCCGAAAAAGTAATGGAGTTTAGAGAATTGTTCGTGTGGGTGGCGGTAATGGCGGCTCGAGCGACGAGGAAGGAAGGAAGCTGCTGGAAAGAGCGGCACACCTGTGGCGGACAAGAGCCACGCTGTCTGGAAGAGGTCGATCCTGTTTTTCGGCTGATCACCTCCGACGAGGCCGCTCGCTCAGCTTTTCGACCCAACAAAGGCCCGGCGACGATAAATCATCCGACCGGCTCTCTCCGAGGCTGCTGGATCCGACGATCTAGAGATCACTGGATAGGCATCCAGTTCCAATGTCTATTCGATGAGATTAAAGTGACTCGGAGAGTGTCGAGAGGAATTTCCTTTACGCTATCGGTTCGACTATGTATGACGTTGTTTTACAGCCGATTATGGCAGCGCTTCTTCTCATTTTTGACCGATCGTAGCCGGAATTTTTGCTTCTTCGATGAATCTCGGTTTGGCGACTTTGGCGGTTAAGGCTGATTCGACTCGTAGAGTTTGATCGTTTGGCTGTGTACGGCGTTGTTTTACAACGGTTCGTACGATTACTGGAACGATCGCGTTTGCGATTTCTTTTTGTTCCGACCGATTTTGGGCCTCTTGTTTGTTTCATGTCTGTGGAATTTACGGATTCGTTTCGCAAGTTTTACAAGGTTTGATTAGTGTTTCAGTTTTGTATTATTAGTATTCGATTTGGCGAATCTACTTGAAAATTCGAAGACTTGTAAAGTTTCTAACGAATTTGATAATTCTAATTCTACTTTTCTACTTTTCTAATTCCACTTTGAATACGAAGAATACTACAAATTCTACCATCGTATAGCTCATCTATGGGTTAAAATTGACCCGAAGGTACCAACAATCTACACGGAGAAAATACACAAAGAAGATGGACGGCCAGTGCGGAGAAAAAGGAACAGAAGGAAGAGAGGGAAAGAGGAAACGCGATTAGTCGAAACTCGAAACGTGTCGTTCGCGTGAGAGCTGAATGGATCGGCGTGGCGTCCGTTGCGTGTCGAAACACCCAGCCCCTTTTATCTTCTAACTCAATGGAATTTCCAGAAACGCCGCTAATTAATTCTTTGAATCCTGATTTCCGCCTGTCGTTCCTCTCTTTCTGTACAAACAAATAATTATCTACCTTTTTCTTATGTTTGCTTACGTATAATAGATGCCCTCAGATGGTCTCAGACGAGAAGCTCCTATCTTAAAACGGACGTGTCAAAATTGCTTCATATTATTCGTCCTCGTACAAAGTACCTATTCAGCGTTTCCTTTTCAACAAAATATCGTTGTTCGCTGGTCGGAATCACGTTCGCTCTTTGCCTCTTCGTTCTCTTGATCACAGCAGCGTTAATTCAGCAGGCTGCGGTGTCATCGAGCCATCTGCTCTTACTTTTGCATCGTAGCGCAAATTATTTACTTTCGAAGAAAGATAGACTCGCTATCGAGTGTACAATATGCGAACGTTCATTTTTTAGCGTTTGAGGAGGCTGGACAAGTGAATTGTACGCTGCCGTTAACACTTTGACTGCCATGCGGAAATCACATGTTTCGCTGAGGACGTCACGGGAGTAATTTTATTATTCGAGGGATATAATGGCAAAATAATAATAAATTGATGACGTAAGACAACATTCTTCCACAATGGACCGTTTATCTTATCGGTGGCCACGGGTGACCATTGTAGGCCTTGGTAACAGTTAATAGCAACATATTATAACAAGGTTTCGTTTATTGCAACAAACCATTCGCTTTCGTTATTTCGTCGTGAGCAAAACGTGCAGAATATATTGCTGAAACGTGTAGAAGATATTAGTAAACAGTGTTATGATTATTTTTATGGTTTCGACGAAACATTCGGCTGAAATGGTAGAGGTCCGCAAGGAAAATTATGTTTGCGATAAACCAATGGTAGTGGTAGATTACAAGAGAGGAAAACGTGCTATAGACTTGTCAGATCAAACGATAGCATATTCTACACCACGTAGAAGAACCCTCAAGTGGTATATAAAATTAGCTTTAGAGTTATTGTTAAATACATCAATTTCAAACGCCATGACACTCTCTAAATAAGCAACAAAAACAAAAATCCAGGTATCAGATTTTAGAATGGCACTGGCAATGCACCTTACACAGTGCCATTCACCAGAGCAGTCAAATATACTTATTCGACAAAGATTGCCACACGAAATGCAGAAGAAAGAAGGGCAAGCCTACCTGGCACGAAAATTTTGCAGAGAGTGGTATAAAAAAATGTTAAACAATTAGGATGAAAAATTGCTAAGAATCGTAGGAAAAAGGTGACCACCTATCGTCCGGATTGTATCGATGATCCACATTTATGTTTAAAGTGTTTTAACACAGTGCACCGTTAGATGCAACATTTCTTCTCATTTTTTTTATCCATGTTCTAATAAAAATGTTTAATCGTTCAATGGGGCGCTTTTCATTTCAAAGTATCTTCTATTTATCGGTTATATTCAAAATGCCCTAACTGTCAATTTTCGTTCAATTTTTACAATTGCAAGAAGTGGGAGCGCTCCGGTCACCGATGACCACCGTGGCGTCACAGGAGAAACCGTGATGGGCCATATATGAGCCACGTGGCAGTCAAAGCGTCAAGGTGTTTGCGGAGAGGCGCGGGCCAGGATTAAAGGCGAAATTGAATCGCGTCCATGTCGCGTTTCCATCGCGCCGAAGGAATTCCGTCCGTCAAACGAGCCAGCGAACAAAGTAGGGAGCGACCGTGTGAGAGACTGTGTTCCAGCCGACTCCACAGCTCCGGGCTATACGGGGTTCGGCCGAGTAACGCGTACGAGCGAGCACGAGGCGATTTCTTATGAAAAAATAAGGATTGCATGGTGCGATGCTTCGTTTTCGAGAAAATGTACTTGAAGAATTTATCAAGCACGTGTGCTTGGACGTAGGTAATTGCGGAATGGTAGAGACAGAAGCGAACGATCGATAGATCGTAACGAAAAAAGAGAGGAAAATGCATTTGAAAATTTATCACGCACGCAAGCTAGTATCTTTGGGATATCGGTGTTTCTATATGTTACACCCTATATATGATCCTGCGATTCGATAGAATATTCATACGACGATTATAAAGAAGCTTATCAGATATGTATCAGTTTGAATAAATCACGCGATGTATGTAACACACGCTTGAATTTGCTCTACCACTTTCGATTGTTCAATTAATCTAAAGCAAATGTAATTACTGTTATTTCTAATTAAACGTAGTTACTGATAATCGATAATTAAATACAGCAATGGCCGATAAAATAGGAATAATGAATAGGTAATTAGATACAGTACGGATGTTTGCGTAGTTAAAATATGCCGAAACTTGCAAATAAAATAGCTGAAATAAGAAAGTAAAATATATGAATATGCGCGTAATATGCAACCCTAACATTTGCGTACGCGTACACATACATTAGATTCTTTCCTTGGTCTACGGACAGTAAATTAATTTCATTAAAAATGCGAAATTACCATATTTGCATATTGTTATTTTCTACCCCTTAGATATATTGTTCACACACGCATAAACATCCTAGCGATCTCGAAAAACATATTGGAACGCGTGAAAAGCTTGCAAGTCATCGCTAAATATCCATTGACTCGCCCTAAATCCCTCTATTTTTTAATTAATAGACACATTTTACAGTTTAATGGCGAAGCGAAACGTAAGGTCGAGGGTAAATGGCGAAAGTAGAAGCTTATACAACGTATGATGATTGATTTGACTAACGAAAAGCGTGTTGCGTGTATACATACAGAGAGTCAGAAAAGTGTACATGCTGCCCTTAAATTGCTTCTTTTAATTGTTCCCGATGATTAATATCTGCCTGTTGATATTTTGTTTCCTTTTGAAATCGTGTTTTTATCCAGGCCTGTGCATGATTGCCAGGGTTTTTTGGATATAATGGGGCACAACGTACGGAACAGAGCTGATTTCATGTTAGATTGATCACCTTGTTAATCGTGCGAACTTTGGTAATTAAGTGATGTTTCTTTTGCGGGGATAGCTAATTGTAAGAGATCGAGTTACGCGAATACCATAATATTCGAACACGGACACTTCCTTTCCAACGTAGCGGGTATAATGAAGTCGCGAGACGAAATTAATTGCACAACTTTGCCATAACAATTGAACGTTACGAGCAATCGTTTTATCTTATACGTGGAAAAGTTTGGAGAATCTGTTGGTATATTGACGTATATACTGGACACTGAGTTACCTTCGACAGAACATAAGTGGAACTTAAAGAAATTACATGGTTACGAGGTTACAAATACGTAGGAGAAAGGAAATTAATCCTCTGTCAGATCTATCGCGAAATCACGCGATAGAATCTGTTTTTAAATGTTGGAAAATGTTGAAGTGGTCACCACTTCTAAGAAAACTCTACATCTGGTCTTTTTAGTTCTCTCAAGCATCGAAGCCATCGACAGCGCGTAGACAAAAGACCGCGACGAAGTCAGACCAGAAACAGTAGACAGGCGACGTTGGCTTCGGGGTTCTCAGTTATTGGGTAACACAGCTGGCGTGCGGATCTGGACCAGCTGAAATTGTATTCTTACTCATAATTACACTTCTATTTAAATATATTTTCTGCCTAACAATTTATCCACGTGTTTTTTCTGTTTACACATCGAATAACCTCAACAGAAAATGTACAGCGAAAATATTGGTGTCTACAGCTAGCTCCAAGCGTCAAGCATTGCGAGGTAGATGCCCACTATTTTTGTTCAATGAGTTCGTTATCGGTTGTCAAGCTAATATATGCAAATAAGATAGAAAATGATCTTGCAAATCGATCGTCAGACTATCTCGATTGAGTTACGAATCACGATATTTAGAAGCGTCGTATCTGGTTTGAACGTACGACACAGCATCCACGGGATTGTAAACAAACGATTTAAATTTCACACGATCGTTCGATTGTCTTCCAGAGGAACGTACTAAATCCTAACAATCCTAATGTATATCCTAACAAACAGACGTTATGTTAACAAAAATGGACCGAAACGTGGCCAGTGTAGTGACGAGTGACAGTATGGCAGAGAGACGAAGAAAGGTAATAGGCGTTGAAGAAGGAGAAGACGTCGTACGATGTTGCAAGATGGTCAGGTGTTGATGACCAGACAGGATGGTTAGGTCCAGTTGGTGGGTTAGGGGAGGTAGAAGCAGAGCGGTGGCTTCACCGCCGGGATGCCTTTCATCTTTTCATCTTCGACCGAGGGAACCAGAACCCGCACACCTACCATCATGGGAACATCACCACCCTCTCCTCTCCTCTGTTCGTCTCGTGGATCGTTCTACTCTCTTTTCGTCCAGCCATACCACCCTTCTAACTTCTTTCCTTCAGGATCATCGACGATGATCTCCGATAACCATTTTGTTCCATATCTTTTGTCCTTTGTCTCTCTCTCTTTATTCCTTCTCTTATTCTCTTTATTCTATCGAACGTGCGTTCGCGTTCCAGCGTGTGGCTTTGAGCGGAGCGTGGTTTTAGGGCGTCGAAGCGATGGGTCGATTTTGACCCGCTGTTAATACGATACGACAATACGATAACGATATGATGTAACAAATAGAACGCCGACGTTTATGCACGTTGATATTTTTATAGATAGACAGGTACAGAGCGCAACCCGAGCCAAAATTCGTTCTACCTTGTCCTACAGGAGTCCTGCAATTTTCATGGAATTTCAAATGTTTCGCCTAACTCGCATAATATATTGCCATATTGTAAGCGTGTAAACGATTGTTGGGACACTTTCTTCAAGCTTTCGGTTCATAATTGTTGTTAAATGTTTTATTTTGCGTTTTATCAATTTGGATTGGTAAAACACCATGACCTATGGATTCACTACTTTCGACTAAATTTGTCTGCAATTTTATACCATGTTTGTCTGTACTGTACATGTGTCCACAATTGTTGAAACACTTTCTTCAAGCTTTCGGTTCATAATTATTGTTAAATGTTTTATTTTGCACTTTATCAATTTGGATTGGTAAAACACCATGACCTATGGATTCACGACTTTCGACTAAATTTGTCTACAATTTTATACCATGTTTGTCTGTACTGTACATGTGTCCACAATTGTTGGAACACTTTCTTCAAGCTTTCGGTTCATAATCGTTGTTAAGTGTCCCATCTTGCACTTTATCAGTTTGAATTGGTAAAACACCATGACCTATGGATTCACGACTTTCGACTAAATTTCTCCACGATTTTCCCCGTATTTGACGAGTTATACCTTTCTCTCTTAATCTGAGGATCTTAGCTCACGAATTGAAATTGGTCGTGCAACCTTATTTCAAGCGTCATATGTACGTGTTCTCTGACTGCTAATACGAAGTAGATATACGATTTCACCTTTATTGTACGTGATTTGCCCTGTGCTCGTTTACTACGCTCCATCGCATATTTCAGATGCACAGGAGCCATCCTATCTTTTACAATTTCTATCTCTTAGTTTATGAAAGGAGGACGTTAAGAAATTTCCACTTTCGGACCCACTGGCGGACGAAAAATTATTCCAAGATATTTGATAGCGTCTCTCGAGGAGCAATTACCATTTATACGATGTTTATATAAATACAATTAAATACCATAAATACCGAAAGTGTTAAAGAAGATGTTTGCAAGGATGAGAAGGTAGCAGTGGTCAAACTTACCCATTCGTTACACTTAGTTTTCGTCTTTTTCTCATAGTGACCCATTTACGAAACGATGCTTTGGAAATTCTGGTAAATCGAACGAACCGATTTGAAATCGAGCAAAATCCAAAGTACCGTACGAACAGCAACCAACAGCAGGTTCGCACCAACTCTGCGTGAAGTCTCACGACTCGCAATCCGATTCCACTTTTGCCGACGAATACGCAAACAGGACATTTTCAATTATTTCGGTGCAACGTATTCAATTCATTTCAATTAGTCGAATACATGCGCTTTCAGTTATACGAACGAATACTCGACGAGCGTATTGTTAACTGTTATTCTCGCGTAGCAATGATCAGCCAATTTCGACGTATGTGAAAAATAATTCCGTAGCTGTATAAAAATTTCCAAAAAATGAGGATTAAATGTAATAAATGTGAACTAACGTCTTTTTCTTCCCCGAGATATGCTGTTGAATATTCTCATCCTTAACACTAGAAATACCACACCAGTCAAATTGACTGGTTTTACAGTTTTATTTTCAAATTCCTACTTCATGTTATATTTTTTTCCAATTACAATGATGCAATGACTTTTGCAACGATAACTAAGAGAATAATATGATGAATTTTATTTTGTTTTTTATGTATTAAAACTGAAAATAATTTGTGTCAAGGCTACTTATACCAATACCAGTGAAAATGACTGGTACTTGTCAAAGTGTAAAAGGATTCTGCAATCTGTTTATCGAACCCCAATTAACCAGTTTCCTCGTTTTCTGCAACTTGCCACGCGTTTTTCAAATTTTTACTGCCTATCGTTCGATACGACGATATCACTTATCAGGAAAATTCCGGATTGATCACTGGATCGCTAGATGCTAACACTAGAAATACCACACTGGTCAAAATGACTGGTTCTACAATTTTATAAACGTTCCAACCGTCGTTTAGGGATCATAATCGCAGATGGATTAATAATACCAAAAGTATACTACATAGCATGGAACTGCTTCCGTAAGAAAGTAATAAATCAATAAATATACAAATATTCTATTCTTACGTATTTTTTAAAGACCAGTCATTTTCACTGCTTTTGGTAGAAATAGCTTCGTGCCAACTATCGGTAGTTCTAGTGTCAAGCAGATGCAAGAATCAGCGTTTTCCTCACACTGTCCTTCATCCTTGCGTTTCAATTACCCCGAAAGATATAGCACACCGATGATGATGAACGTGGCGGTGCACGTGTCACGCATCTTCTCGCAACATTACAAATTCCTGCTGTTCGCTGAAACCGGGGCAAAATTGAAATATAAAAATCGTAGTAGCGGTCTTGATCCTTCCGCTAATAAATTAAACCATGCGTAAATTCGACAAATGATCCAACAGCTCGGATCTCTTGGTCCACCCCCTCCCTACCCACTCCTCACTCCCCCCCTCCTTCCCTTAACCGACGAAGACGAACGAATCGTCGACATGATGGATTAGAGCGAAGGGTCTCGTGTGTGGCACCGAATTTCTCCGAGAACACCCGAGACCGCGTACAGCACGGAGTATCGTTCCCTCTGGCTCTCGTAATGAACCGCCTATTCAGCCGACGGCAAATTTCATCTTTCCCGCTGCTCGCGGCTTTAAACCGCGATAACTCATCGAGCGGTTACGAGTCGTTGTGAGAAGTCGAAGAAAAAGAAGAAGAAGAAGAGGGGGAGGAGGAAGAGGAGGAGGAGGAAGAAGAAGAAGAAGAAGAAGAAGGAGAAGAAGAAGACGAGAGTGTTGCGTTGTTGGAGACCGGAACCTATGGTAAGAGGGACCTATGGTGCGTGTCGTGGACGGCGGCACGGTCGAAAAACGGAACGCCATGCAAATCGCGTGCACTCGGTGGAACCTGTTTTCGAAACGGTAGCTCGTCTCGGTTTTGCGTTTACACTTGGCAAGACAAAAAGATTGAGCGCGATAGAAATCCGATGTTTGTGCAATTTGTAGGTGATAAAACGAATTGAATTTTCACGATCCATCGTCTTTGTGTATATAATACGGGGTTTGGAGATGATTATTAGAAAAGAGATGATAATTATATAGAAAAGAGCGTAGCTGGCCGATTTTAACGAGCTTGAAATATGCCGTCTCAAGGTCAACATCCCGAGCACCTCTTCCCTGTACAGATGTACCGACGCTCGGCTTTAGTTTCCGAGATATTCGACAACAAGCTTCGATGCAATTTGTGTCACGATCGCGTTTCATTCTCCAAGAGACGTGTTTTTCTACTAACGCGGCCAGAAAGTGCCGATACAGCGGCTGGTCCGATAAAACGTACACTGTGAATTTATTGCAACGCGTTTGCGCCAACCTGGTTTTTGTATGTATTTTTCCTTTAGTCACTTTTTATTGGGTTGGCAACTAAGTGATTGCGGATTTTGTCATTGGGTGGTATTGACATAATCCGCAATCACTTAGTTGCCAGCCGAATATAATCGACCGAACGTACGGCTTTCGGAACGCGTAGCGCATTCTCATCTATCGCGTCTATCGACTGAAAACCGCGTGCACGAAGCAGTAATTTTAGCCGAGGAAGTGAGAAAAAGTCACAGGGAGCCATATCGGGATAATACGATGCTCGCGGAAAGGCGTTGGTTGCACTTTTGGGGAAAAAATTACGAGCCAGAAGAGAGAGAACATTACTGAAATTTGGCAAATTAATTTAAGAATCGCCAAAAGTACCTTCTTTCAATAACAGAGATCCCGTTCGATAACAGTGCTAACGACATTAAAAAAGAAAATGAGACTTCTGAAGATCAGCAAAGGTATATGGCGTTGGAAACAAAAAAATTACGATCACAGACACTGAAGAACAAAAACATATTGAAATATATTGATATTGAAAATGATCCGAAACAAACAAACGAGATTCCTCCGATGCTGACAACAACATCGGATACATCAAATGTATCGATGCAACGAAATGGCTTCGTTACGACGAAGACGATAACGCCGACGATTTTGTACGACGAACGACGAAAAAGAACGAAGAATGTGACTCTAGTATTATATTACTTACGCTGAAAGAAATACATGTGTTAGTAGCCAAAGAGCTATGGGACGCATAAATATTCGAAGAATCTATCGATCAATGTTAATGCTTGTTTGAACAAGTGAAATTTTATATCCGAAGAGCAACGCGTTATATCGAAAATTCCATCGTTTCACGAACAGTTTCGTCTCTTTATCAGTTCGAGAAATTAAGGGAAGCTATGCTTCGTGTTTAATAACAAAGTTAAGCGAAGCAAACAAACGAACGAGCAAAATAGTAAACACGAGGGAAAAAATGGGCTACGAGCGCAACGTGTGTTGGAAAGAAACGAGGCTCTCATCCCACGTGGTTTGAAAAAAGGGAGAAAGAGTTGCCGCGGCGAATAAATAAATAAATGATTTTCGGCGTGTCGGCATTTAGACAGGCAGGGATGGCTTTTTATTTGTAGGAGCCCGGGCCTCGGCCTGTTCGCCGCCTAGTAATCAAAACCCGCCGAAATTCCCAGCTTTCGCAGCGGTTATTACGCCTTCGGGCAGGCTGCTCGCGCGGATCGTTGATACGATTTTTCCGTCACGGTGCTTTGCCAAATTGCACCCTCCGCATTCCATCGCCTTTCTTTCCTTACACCTTTGCTCGCCGCTTGTTTTATCTTCCCTTTTATTTCCATCTTTTTTTAACCTTCCTTTTCCTCACAGCAGCCTTACTTTTCTTTTGTTTTTCAATTTTTCGTTTCTCCTTTCCTTCCTTTTCCACGTACTTTTCTCTTTCATTCTACGTATCGTGCGCTTTCATTTTTCTTCTTTCATTTATTTTATTGATTTACCCAATCGCAGACCAAACTAAAGAAACAGAATTGCTAATAGAAATTTGTTTCTTGGATATTTTATAATATTATTGCATGCATTTTGACATTTGCAGCTATCGACGTTAACACTGACCCTACCAGACCCGGTTTCAAAATTTCATTTCAAATTGTACGTTCTTTGTTATTTCTTTCGTTCGTCTAACTTTGTGTAAATTCTTCTGTTATCTGATTAATCAATTTCTCAATTCTTCTTTTTGCTTCTTTTTTACCGAGGAAAATTCATCGCCTGGCTTGTTTACCGCGACCGGTCGGCAAATATACATCTTCTTCTAAAGTTCTCTGCCTGGGACCTTAGCTCTGAACTCGAGCAACATTCAACCAGCTATAGTTGTATACATCTAAACGCGGTATGTGTTTGGCTTTGTCGTAAGCGCTTGAATAGTCCGATAGAGTCCTTGTGAGGTGACGCATGTACACAACCGAGTGTTGTCGGACACTCTCGAGAAATATTTCTCGAGAATATACTCGCTGCGTGATGAGTTCTCTATAGCTAAACGAAATCTAAAGGCAGTATCATTTTGAGAGTCACAGAATACAGATCGAAGCCTACGAGAAATGAAATACGACAAGGAGCGAACAAATCTCATAATATTCGCTACGTTAGTTTTGTATTTTCTTTTATTCCAAAATATGTGCACGCGTTCAGTGAGAAAGCGTTTATTGAAAAACATAGAAAATATAAGCGAGGAGTGTTGAGACGGACGAAATTCCAAGCCCGAAAACGAGCGAATCGAAAGCGAGAAATATTCAGACGGACGAAATTCTACGTCCGAAGATGAGCAAACTGAAAGTGAGGATGATCTGTTCGACTATAATCTCCTGTTTATAATTCACACAAAAATGAAAATATGCGATTGATTATTTTATTATTTAAAAGTTATGTCGGGCGTTATTTCCTAGAATAAGTTGACAGTTTCTTTCGAAAAAAACACGTCTATTTAACGGTAAAAATAGGTATATGTGAAGTGTTAGTGTTAAAATAATGTTCAGAGTGCAGTTTCCTCGTTGGATGATTTTATTTAACCATTTCACATATTGTTTATACAAAACGTCAAATTAAAAGCATATATTTAAAGTATAAAATTTATGGGTAAAATTAAAAACTTTAAAGATGACTGAAGATAAATAAAACGACTTGAAGGTGAAATTAAAAATTCATAATGCATTTTAATATCTTTTTACGGTGTGGTATCGTTCGATTATAACTTTATTTAGTCACAGTTGATAGTGTAAATTTTAATTAATTTCAACACCACTAAATTGCTGTATTTTATTATATATTGTACTTTATAAAAACAGAAAAAGTGACGCAATTAATTGGCAACAATTCAAGGTAAACAATAACTGATAATAACAAAAAAAGAAAGGAAAACGCGTTGCTAAAGTAAAAAATGGAGATCTCCCCGTTCGGTTGGCTGAGTGTTAATATATCGCTAATTATTTACAGCAGGACACATCTTGTCGATTTTTACGACTTTGACCACTTTGACAAAACACATTTCAGTCATCGAAATCGACGAGGTGTCTTCATAATTCTTTAAATAATTGCCACAGGTTTAATCATTGTATTTATTAATATCAATTGATATCATTTCGAATGCTGACATTGAATCGGCAACTTAATATTAAAACAGTATAAATAAACTTTAATAAATTTGATTTATTATTCAACTTTTAATATTTCTTTTTCCTATGATAAACAGTGTAACAATCACCGACGTGTAATACTACACAACAGCTTCTGCAAATGTATCCAGTTTCGCTTTGTTTTCCTTTTGAACAATATACTTTACACGCTCTAGTCGGATTTGTTTTTCTGCCACTGACTGTTTTTTCTAAGACCTGGTCTCTTAGAGTGCATCATTATAAGCAGCTGTTTTAGAAATTCGAGAAGTGTCCGGTGCAGCGCTGCATTCTTTGGAATCCACGGTTATCCATTCTCTAACTACTTACAGTAGAAATTTTTTGTATCTTGTTTTATTTTCTAGCGAATAAGCAGAGTACATTTTATATTCATTGAACAAGCTGCGGTTTATCAGAAAAAATGCTAAAGTTAAACGACTTTGATGCGAAAAAAAATCGCATTACGAGGTAACTCGTGGCCGGTTGGCAACGTTTGGCTATGAAAACGCGAGTTAATTCGTGAACCCGGTCAACAATATGTTAACAAATTTCTCCCTTTGGATGTGAGTAGAAACGTCAGAAACGCGAGTAACGCAGAGGGCTAATCGTTTGTCGTTTAATTTACAACGCGTATCCCTCGTCGTATTAGTTTCATAAATTGAATTTCGCGAGTATTGTCACGAGCGTGTCGGATTTATAGCCGGCGGCCCCTTATAATTCTCGAAAATGGAGCGTGCTTTTAATAATCCGCCGAGCGGAATGAAAATCCGCCGCGTCGGCGATTCCTCCGCCATCGGTTAATCGACTACGTTGTTCGAAAGGGGTTCGATTGACCGCCACGTCGAAAAAATACTCCTCTTCCCGAATAAACGTTCACTTCTTTCATGACAAAAATCGAATTTGTCAAATTACAGGGCAAACCTTAGCTTAACTCGATTGAAACAGCTCGAAACATTTTAACACTAGAACTACCACACTAGTCAAATTGACTGGTTCTACAATTTTATTTTAGAATTCCTACTTCATGTTATATTTTTTTCCAATTACAATGATGCAATGACTTTTGCAACGATAACTAAAAGAATAATATGATGAATTTTATTTTCTTTTTTATGTATTCAAACTGAAAATAATTTGTGTCAAGGCTACTTATACCAATACCAGTGAAAATGACTGGTATTTGTCAAAGTGTAAAAGGGTGCTGCAATCTGTTTATCGAACCCCAATTAACCAGTTTCCTCGTTTTCTACAACTTGCCACACGTTTTTCAAATTTTTATTGCGTATCATTCGATATAACGATATCACTTATCAGGAAAATTCCGGATCGATCGCTGGATCGCTAGATGCCAACACTAGAAATACCACACAAACGTCAAAGTGACTGTTTCTACAATTTCATAAACGTTCCAACCGTCGTTTAGGTATCAATGTCGCAGATGGATTAATAATATCAAAAGTATACTACATAACATGGAATTCCTTCTGTGAGAAAGTAATAAATCAATAAATATAAAAATATTCTATTATTAGTGTAGGATCTTACTACAATTACTTTATTTATTATAAATGAATTAATCAGGTGTTGGTTAAACAGGAAACAATGGTTGTTTAACGTGAACTAAATACAATAACGCACTATAATTAAGACAACTAAATAGTTAATTTGCAACTCTCGTCACTAGGGCTCCAACGCTATCTCTCACGCGGACCACACTCTTTCGACAGCGCTAGTGTCACGTCGGAGACACAAGAAATCACGAAAATGGTAGATCGCCGGTGGTCTCGCGTCGCAGTTCGAACGTTTCACAAATAAGGCGAAGAAATTGAACTGTGTATATGGTAATAGAATTTATTATGCGAATCCAACAGAGTGGCGGTTCAAAGTGTTACAAAAGAATGGTATCGAGCGCTAATTTGGCAAGGCTTTTATACTGAGGTTTTAGTCCCTCTGGAGGGGTTATCGTCGTGTGTATATCAGAGGCGGCCATTCGGTTACTATTTGGTTGTTGTTTCCATAGTTGTGTCATGCAGGATGTTTACCCTATTGTATTACTGTTTCTGAGCGTGTGATCTTCTTGAGTGTGTGACACTAGCAACACAAACACACTCTCTCTCTGTTAATTCGTCTTTCTCCCTTAGTCATCCCTTTGTCTTTTTCTTAGCTCCACTACGCACGTGTTCTGTAGCAGGCCTTTCCCGCGAAACTGTTCGATTGAAGGACCGACGATACATTGTTGGGCATGTCGCCACTTAGGCTTTCTCGTGACATTGTTTATGGTTCACCCGATATCTTTTAGGCCTTTTCTTCATGATACTACATTAGGTATTTTTTAAAGACCAGTCATTTTGACTGGTTTTGGTAAAAATAGCTTCGTGTTAATTATCGGTAGTTCTAATGTTAACACTTTACCGACCGCTAGCGATTCAACAATATACGCACGACCGACCGGCATCTCAGGCGCAGATTCTCCCTGGCGCCGGCTCTGTTACGGTTTAGACTCTCCGATACCATTCTTTTTGTTCATCGCGAACGGTACGTTTTTCAAATTGGTATAAAACTGTGGGGAGCTTACAAAGCAACGCAACTGACGCAACCGAGCAAGGTATCTTAGTACTAAATAACAAATTACTGTTCAAATAATGGGAAAGATTGTCCGCCGACAAAAAGCCGATTAATAGGCTATCGGTCGGTAAGCGTCGGTGACAAAAATCCGATTAACCGATTATCGGTCGGTAAAGCGTTAATAAACTCCAACCACTTTACGTACTTACGTAGCTTATAACCTCGACCACGTGGAACGCAGAAAAGGGGAGAAACGAGTCTATGGACGAGCATCTGCGTTTCATCCCTCGTATTGAGAGGCTTCACCCTCGGCAATCTAATATTCTCGTCGCATTAACCTCGAAACACGTGTTAGAAAGTAATCGTTTCGACCCTAACGTGTAGAGGATTGGCCTTTGTGAGTAGGCGGACTTATCGACCAAGATAATCGCGCTTTGACTTCTCGCGTCGCCACGGGACACGGTAATAGCTTCTTTCTGGTTGTGACGCGTGTATTTGGATTAGTAGCCTTCGCTACTACTGTTTGCTTTTGGTTCTGTAGACGTTTCGGATCTTACGGTGTGCCTTTTCTAAGCCGATGCTTCGCATTTTACGCTGATCTCGTATAATACAATCCTATCGACGTGCACGATCGATATTTCAAGGTTCTTCACATCGTTGTACGTTGTAAAGGAACTATCGTCGATACGTAGAGGGAACAGATCGACCTGTTGACGATGTTTCGAATGTTTACGACGTGGGTCGACGAGGACCCAAACGTTTTCATCTCTCGTATTCTATGCGTTCGAATAGAGGTATAAGCCGACTTATGCGTAAAAACGTATGTTTTCTTAACAGCCATTTCGCACTCTTTCCTTCTTCGATTTCTTCGTCGACGACGATGCTGAAATATTAGGTTGTCCGAAAAGTTTCTTTCGTCTCGTAAGGTGATGATAGATGAACAACAATTTCTGTTTTATATTATTTTATTGAATCAGGTATCATCCAGGTATATTTCTATTATTATGTTCCTGCATAATTCAATAAACTGATACAAAACAAAAAACATTGTGCGTCCATTATGAAACGATAGAAACTTTTCGAACAACCTAATAATAGCCGAACGAGCTTTCTTTCTACTCGACGTGGTCCAACGAACGCTAAGTGGAAACCGACCGCTTCGTCAAGAAATTTATCGAACGTACGAGGAAAGTGCGGTATGTTGATAAATATCCGCAATATCGTATCGATGATAAATATTGATCGCTTTAGCTGAGACAACGTTGATGTATTGACGATATATATATCGATATTCTGAGCCAGTCTCAGAGCACTCTAGCGACCGTGTTCGTATTTACTAAAGAATACGAGCTACGTTGATAGAATTATGACCTACGGTGTAAGTGTTAAATACGCTTCCACTGAATAGCTCAGGTCTAATAACATAATGGATAATTGGCTGTTTAAGTACTTTCGTGATCCGAATCCCACGCAACCGGGACAAGTTATAGCTGGAACATAGAAAAAAATTTCATTACATTTCGAACGACGTGCTGCCATCCAGTGTACACTCCTCGTCAAAAAGATAGCCCAGGTGTGCCATCTTTAATTTCTCAATAGCGCGTGTCAAGTTTTTCGTCTGTAACGTATAATATGAAAACATTATGAGCTGAGAATATGCGGATAATTGAAAATAATTAAAAATATTGTGAGGTTTAGTGTGTAACAAAAAATTGTTTTATTTTAAGAACGAAATGATAGCACACTCTGTTAATACGTTCAGAAATTGCTTGGTAGTTCATGATCTATCAACGAGTAATATTATACAAATTTGTAAGTATGGGACGCGGAAAGAAAATTAAACGAGTCTGAAAGAAAGCAAATTCTTGGACTAAAACAGCAACAGTTATCAGTAGCAGAAATATCGAAAGTAATAAGAAGAAGTCGTAAAGTAATACAGAATTTCTTAAAAAATGTCGAAGATTATGGCAAAAAGAAAAATACTGGTCGGCCGTCATCGTTATCCGATCGTGATAAGCGAGCAATTTTGAGCGTAGCTTCCAACTGGCAGTTAACGACGAAGCAAATAATGGAAAAATCTAGTGTTAGTGCCGGTGTTTCAAGTGTTCGTCGAGTTCTACCATCCTGCAAAGATATTAAGTGGCTAAAATTGAAAAAGGAACCTTCGTTAACAACGAAACACAAAATAGAACGTTTACGCTTTGCAAAAGAAACAGTGCATTGGAAAAAGAAACGGAGAAGGGTACTATTTTCAGACGAAAAAAGATTCAACTTGGATGGTCCTGATGGGTTGCGATATTATTTTCATGGCATAAGAAAAGAGACAATGTCAGCAATTCGACGACAAATGGGAGGAGGCAGCGTGATGGTTTGGGCGGGCGTCGGTTATTTCGCCAAGACAAGTATCAAGTTCATCAATGGTAGAACGAATAGCGTCCGATACATAAATTTAATCAAAGGACAAATAAATAATCATGCAGAACGCATTTCTGGACCTGATTACCTCACCTGACTTCATAATGTTTTCCTATTATACGTTACAGACGAGAAACTTGGCACGCGTCATTGAGAAATCTAAGATAACACACCTGGGCTAGTTTCTTTTGTTTTATGAGGAAATAATAGACGCACAACATTTTTCGTTTTTTATTATTTTATCCTATGATCCATTTTGTTCTATCGAAACAAAGATCACAACGTTCGATTAGGTTAGGTTTCATGTTTGTATACAGACGCGTCTTTGTAAAAGACGCGTTTGTAATAGAACATAACCTAATACCTCGAATAGTGGTGTTTCGAATATCTTGAAAGAGAAACGCGAATTTTCGTACGTACAGTCGACTCGATGGAATTTCGTATTCTTCGTAAAAAAATCATCGAAGGTTGATCGGTTTAAAAGACGTTGGAACGCGTTGATCTCGCGAAAGTTGCTAACTCGAGAAATTTTTGCTTCAAAGTAATCGACGGATTGATATCGCGCCAGATGTTCGATTAATTCCGATTGCTAATTGAATTATATGTACAATATATGAGAGGCGCGTGAATTATTTTCACACGTCGCAGCGATCTAATCGTTGCGATATTCCTCGGGTTATTAATCTTCACGATGCCACTAAAACTTAACCCCGTTTGCTCTTACGATCAAGAAAAAACATCCCCGAGATACGATCTTGCAAGCTTGATGAGCATGTAAATGAAGGAACACTGGCGTTTCGTCATTTTTCCCGACCTCCTGTACGCGTATCTTACGCGCTAATTTATATTATTAAAATTATAAGTACACCATATTATTATAATTATTTCACCGCAGCCGTGAAAATCGCGTAACCAGTGTTTCTCTCTACGATTATTCTCCAACCAAATTAATATAAAAACGATCCACCGATATTATTGTCAACATTTACGATTTTCCACACGGTGGAACGATCATATACAGTGTGACAGGATGTAAAAGAACACGTGCGATTCGTCTCGCCAGCTGATCGCACTGCACGCGCTAAAAACGATGGAAGAGCATACTGTACCTTGTATTGGGTTGGCAACTAAGTGATTGCGGATTTTGCCATTACCACTTAGTGACAAAATCCGCAATCACTTAGTTGCCAATGCAATATACCGTGCAGAAGATTTTCTACGGAGAATCCGAACGTTGAGAATAAGGTGGAGGGGGAAGGACGAAAGCAAGAAACCTCTTATCGTCGAATGTATAAATTCGATACGACGGGAAAATACGGAGCGTGTTAAAATAGAAAAAATTCGTGCGAGTGTTGTTTCGTCACGGTAAATCGACGCAAGCAGATTCGTTTACGATTGAATTCAGATTTTAATGGATAGACGGGCGCGTGCACGCGTGCCTTGCTGATTCATCGATAGCTCGAAGGCTTGCGCTTCATTATCACACAATGCGTGTTTCTTTCGTCTCAGTGGAACGGATAAAGATCGGTTCGTAAAGATGCCGGTGGAAAAAATCCGGTGAATTACGCGCGACTCGAGAAACCGCTTAACGTATCCGATCTTCCGATTTCTCAACTTCTTAACGCGTTAAGCGAGAAATAACGTGTCATCCGCAACATCGTCCGAGCGCCAACGTAATAATTTATTCGCGGTCAGCTTATTGCCGATCGAAATCGTTCGAACCGAGAGGTGCTTGTTAATTATGTCGTGCTTGTACTGTAGCTTTTGAAATTTCCGCCACGGAGAAGCTGTGGCTGATGAGAAACGTTGCGATATATCTTGGCAAGTGGCTGAGAAAATCAATCGGCAGGAGGAACGAATATTTCGTTAAAAGAAAATCGCAAGTGTATCGAGATTTTAGCTTCGCTTGGCGATCTGCCGTCGAACGTAGCTGATCTGTTACTGAGTTGTCGCGTTTGAAAATGTATAAAAAGAGTGTTCGAGAGGAGAGTTGTGAAAAAGTATCGCTTTCGCATGATTTGTTTTCTAAACGATTAAACACCGTTCGAGCGTTCCAATGAAATTTACCGTTAGATTGATTTCCTTCTTACAATTAGTGTAATTATTACGTACGAGTGTACCAAGCATGGCGCACGTTGAACGTACGCGATATGGAACATACCAGTGATGAGAGATACGACGATACGGAATCGTATTCATTTTGAACGACACTGCAAATGCATTCGCTGTTTTCGTTGAGATCGAAGAGCGTGAAAATTAATGGAACATAATAGGAGTTGAATAGTGGAAGATGTTTGTTTACTCGTCTTCTTTATTTGACTAAGTGTATATTTGTCACAGTAAAAGTTGACTTCTTTAGATTTCTTGCTTCACGCGCGTCATTGTCGCGTTCAACGTAGATTGGGATTAGGTTGAGGTTAGGTTTAGATGTTTATTTTCTCGTTTTCTTTATTTAACTAACAAAGTATTTTTCACAATAAAAATTGAGTTTTTTGTCATTCTCGTGTTCAATGTAGACGTAGAAGGGGAAGGCTATTAATGAACATAATACGAATTGAAAAGTGGGAGATGTTTGTTTACCTGTCTTCTTTATTTGACTAAGTGTATATTTGTCACAGTAAAAGTTGAGTTCTTAAGATTCCCTGCTTCACGCGCGCCATTGTTTTGTTCAACGTAAACGTAGAAGAGGAAGAAAATTAATAAACATAATACAAGTTGAAAAATGGAAGATGTCTTTTTATTCATCTTCTTTATCTAACTAAATATGTATTTTTCATAATAAAAATTGGGTTTTTTTGTCACTTTCGTATTCAACGTAGACGTAGAAGAGGAAGACTATTAATGAACATAATATGAATTGAATAGTGGAAGATGTTTGTTTACTCGTCTTCTTTATTTAACTAAGTGTGTATTTGTCACAGTAAAAGTTGAGTTCTTGAGATTCCTTGCTTCACGCGCGTCATTGTCGCGTTCAACGTAGATTGGGATTAGGTTGAGGTTAGGTTTAGATGTTTATTTTCTCGTTTTCTTTATTTAACTAAATATGTATTTTTCACAATCAAAATTGAGTTTTTTTTGTCATTCTCGCGTTCAACGTAGACGTAGAAGGGGAAGACTATTAATGAACATAATACGAATTGAAAAGTGGAAGATGTTTGTTTACCTGTCTTCTTTATTTGACTAAGTGTGTATTTGTCACAGTAAAAGTTGAGTTCTTTAGATTTCTTGCTTCACGCGTGTCATTGTCGCGTTTAACGTAGACGTAGAAGAGGAAAAAGATGAATAAACATAATACAAGTTGAAAAATGAAAGATGTTCTTTTATTCATCTTCTTTATTTAACTAAATATGTATTTTTCACAATAAAAATTGGGTTTTTTTTGTCATTCCCGTGTTCAACGTAGACGTAGCAGAGGAATTAAATTAATGGAGCGTAACACAAGTTGAAAAGTGAAAGATGATCGTCTACTTTTTTTCTTTGTTTAACTAAATATATATTTTTCACAATAAAATAATTTTTTTTCATTTTCGTGTTCAAAGTATACGTAAAAGGGGAAGAAAATTAATGGACCATAGTACAAGTTAAAAATAGAAGATATTTTTTTATTCCTCTTCCTTACTTAACTAAATATCTATTTTTCACAGTAAAAATCAAGTTCTTCAGATTCCTTTACAAATTTCTTCCATTTCTTCCATATCAACATTTTCCAAACTTTCTTAAACTTTCTCATAGTCAACTATCAGCAACACGAACATCTAATTTATCATTAATTTTAACATTAACTTCCTCTTTTCAACAAACACGTTTCCCTCCTCCAGAAGCTTCTACATCTCAAATCAAGTGTCTCTTACTATACGCAATTAGGTATCCTAACTGTCCTAATCTACTTTTACCAAAAGACATTCTCTCAAAAGTAATTTCTCTCGACTAACTAATAAAATTACTCGACAAAAATCTCTCGCTCTCGCCGTCTCTTCTCATACACCTGCTTCCACGTTTCCACCACCCAATACCACGCGCGACTATGAAAAACCGCGCGATATAACGCGACTGTGTCTCGGTTCGCCGTCTATTGTTCTCCAATCGTTGGGATCGAAATCGATGATGGAAAAGCGAGAAAGACCATCGATGGAGCCGGAGAAGAAGGTGGCCGAGACGAAGAGGGTGCAGCAAGGAAGGCACTGGTCGGCAAAGGGCGCATTAGCGGCGCTCGTAAAAGCGTACGCGGTGCTCGTAGCGTAATGCAGCACGAAGCGAGCCAGCACGCCTCGTAACGCTCCTTAACCGAGCGTATTTACGCTCTCCGTGGCAGAGTTATGTAACATGGCGGCGCAAACGGCCCGTGCCGGCCATTAGGAGCCAGTTCGAGAGGCCATTTTGTCGAGCCACCCCTCGACTTCTCTCTTTCTTCGCCTCTTGCTTTCTTACACGTAGCTATGTGTTCGTATTCGCTTTCGTCAGCGAATCTTCTATCTTTTCATACGCAATCTAAATTAACAATCTAGAAAGGAGCAGCGAGTAAGGCTTCCTGGACGAGTAGTTGCTTCGATTCTTTGTTTAAACTTCGCAAGCTTCGATCGAGTTAGAACCTGGTTGCTATGGAGAACTTACCAACTGACCGATACTTGCGAACGCTTCTCACGTGATTGAATTTCTCCACCGACCATAGAATCATTTTTCATTGTTTTCCATGGCCATCTTTGGCCATTTCGCACGGTTAACGTGCTTCATAAATTATTGAAACCCGATGCACGCGATGTAACAAGGATGAATACTGCAGATTCATCGATCCGCGTTATTCTTTCGTGCTTCTGGCGGATTACGATCTTGCTGCCTCCAGCGTTCCGCATTGATTTTATTCCGAAAACTCGTCTCCTTCTTCTGGTAGCTTTCGTCGGTTGCTGGTTACGTCGCTGAGCCAGCAGCAGCTGTCTCTTGTTAGGCTGTCCGGAAAGTTCCTTTTCGAAGGAAAGTTTCACGAGGCGATGATAGATGAACAATTTCTCTTTTATATTATTTCCATGAATTTCGTTCTATCTCTGTCACTATGTTCCTGCATAATTCAATAAACTAATATAAAAGACAAAACCATTGTGTCTATCTATTGTTTCCTTATGAAACGAAAGAAACTTCCCGGACAACCCAATGCAAGCAGTTCTATTGGATTGGCAACTAAGCGATTGCGGATTTTGCCATAAGGTGGTATTGACAAAGCCGCAGTCACTTAGTTGCCAAGCGAATATTCCTTCGTTTCATCCGCCACGACAAAATTGTAAATAATACGCACATGGATGGAATTTATTTTGACTGAGATGCGAGAAACGTTTGAGCGGTGGAGCGGAAAGAAATGGCGCGCTAAGGGATCGAAAAAGCAAAGAAAAGAGTCTGTTTGTACGTGGAGACAGCGAGTCGACCTTGTCGAACCACAGTAGCAAAAGCAAGTGGAGTGAAACGAAATTGGCGGTGACTAAAGCCCTCTGGCTTTATTATTTCGGGGCCATTGTTATTAATTCAGCGTGTGGCCTGGCTGTGCACTAAGAGCGTAAGCTTGTCACGGGCCTGCCACCCCGTGCCACCCCCTTTCACGTGGAACCGCGACCAACGTTGTTCTTTGCTGAATTCATTAAATCATCGACATTCCACGCGGCACGTGGCCAGGGACCCTTTTACAAGCTCTTTCGCTAAATTAGGATCCGGCTTGCTCCTCCGCTTCTTTTTCCTTCCCCCGCTCACCTTCCCCGCTTTCTCTATACAGGGTGGAACCGTAACGCGATCGTTCGCATTTTCCAATTTGTAGAAGCGAAACGATAATTACGACACGTTTATGTTACAAAATAGACGGATCAACGAGAAATTGATCGTCGATAGGCTGAAGATATTGTCATATCGGAAAATTAGGATATACATTTTTTCCCCGTTACTTACAATTTATTAATATTGAATTGAATATGCAGGTGTTAATTGGACAGAAAACGATGTTTGTTTAACTGAAACTAAATGCGATACTCGTATCTATCCCGATTAACTTGTTGATCTTGGACCTGCATCATCGCAATGTAGAAGAATAACTCAATTCCTATTTGCTCATAAAGTATTCAGTGGCTCTATAGACTGTGCTCAAATCGTCCAGAATTTCAACATCAATGTCCTTGCTAAAGACTTCAGATATTAAACACGATCTTATTCGTGCGCAGCCTGGCGATTACATTTTTCGATATACAGGGCGTCCCAGTTTTTCCCCCACAAACTTTACCAACATATTTTGCAAGCAAAGTTAAGAAAGAGTGCTATATAAGCGTATAGGCCCTTGAAAGTTTCGTCGACACAGCGTGAGCAGGCGTTGCCACAAAGTCTGATGTTTACTTGGTCGTTGATTTGCTGAAGCAGTCCGGCAATGATGAAACTTCTATCACCGATGGACAAGTCAAGGAGAATCAATTCCTCGGTCGTGAAGATCATCAGATATGGATTCTTACTTGCGTCAGGAAGTTACATTGATATTGGTCAGGAGTTGACGCAAAGGATTCGTGGCGTTAACACTAATTTCACCATATTTAAACTTTATCGTGTCGCTTCATAATGTAATATCGTGAAAATTAAGGATATCAATTTTTCCCGATTACTTACAATTTATTGATATTGAATTAAATATACAAACATAAATTGGATAGAAAACGATGTTTGTTTAACTGAAACTAAATGCGATACTCGTATCTATATCAAATAACTTTAGAGTTATTTGGCCACTCTCGTCACAACGAATCTAACACTCTCTCCCTCTCTCTCTCTCTCTCTCTAGCAACTCGATCAATTCTCTCGACTCTACTCTTCGGTGTCTCGATCAACTCTGACTCTCGCAACACACACACTTTTCGACTCGCATACTCTGACCTCTCGGTCACCCCCCCCCCTTTGAAACACGAAACCTTCTGCTCTAACGTCGTCTATTGTTTTTCTCACATCACCGTAAGAACTAGGTGACTTTAGTCACATGGGCGCTCTTAAATGTAAACAAACCACAGAAAGACGACGTACACGGTTTTTTCTAATTTCAACCGTCCTCTAGTTCAAACTACTTTACGATATTACAATATTTTACCAACACAACTGAACAGATGCAACCTACAGCAGAAAATTGTGCTTCACAGGGTGTCATCGAACAAGTGGTATCTTTTTCTTTCCATGTCGCTTTTTCTTTTTTTTTTTTTTAATATTTATTAAAATTACAATCAATTCTTGCGTTGAGAATTTTCAGTAATTTTTCTGGCGTGGCGCAGTAACATGGCTAATTATTTATAATAAGTTAATACTTATTATAGATAAGTATAATTTGTACGTAAGTATTGTAAATAAGTAAATGTTACTTAATTTAAATAACTAGTTGAATCTATCGTTTAGGTCTAGCGGGTAGTGTCTCTTCAGCCTGCGGATTAGGGGGTTTCGGTGTTTGTTGACTCGTTTGCTATATCTGTCGCTATGCGTCGCTTTTTCTTGAGGTTATATCGATCATTGTGGTCAACAGTGGTGGATCATGCAATTTTATTATCATCGTTCGACGCACCAACGACAAAATTATTATCAAAGTCCAATCAAGTCGAAGTAAATAGAAAGAGAAAATTTTTGAGAATTTTGCAAACTCATTCGTTAAACCAGTTAGTTGTTGCGATCTCTTTCAGAGCTTTGAAAAGTGTGCACCTAAAGTGTGCGAAGAAAAGTAAGCGACGACGAGTATACTCGTCAGACACGGGTTACGCGTAGCTGTTGTAACGTAGAATTAAGATTGAAAAGATGATCGATAAATCGTTGATGGAAGGGTGCAGACAACAGGGCACGAGCTAATTCGTTATTTGTATGAAAATTGTTAAGGTATAGAAAGGATTCGGAAATACAAATAGTTTACTTTATTTCACACACAACAGCTATACATATTAGGTCATCCCATAAGTTCGTGCCGTTTTTCGAGCGGTTATATATGTTATTTTTTTTAAACACCTATGAATCCTCGTCTTAGGTATTTTCAGAACATTTGACATCTCTCGAACTTTCAAACTTCGTGATTTTTCAACAAGATCCCGAATTTTATCTTCGTCTGTCCGAGGAGGACGCCCGGAGCGTTCCTCGTCTTCTAAACAGAAATTCCCAGCTCTAAAACGTTGCAACCACTTCCTACAGGTGCGAGATGAAAGCGCATTTTCTCCGTAAACAGCACATATGTTTTTCGTAGCAATTGTTACAGAACTTCCTTTCCGAAATTCATATAACACGAGACGTCGAAAATGGATACGCACTTCATTCATAATTTTTTACCGTTAGAAGTCACTGTGTTCGCTATATTACCATCTTATAGCCACGAAAATCTGCTCTAGCCTGTTCTCGATCAGCTAAGCTCAAGTGCATCGGTCCCTTATCGCCGTATGTCTATAAATCGACACATGAAACGTATACACAAAAGTCGGCACGAACTTATGGGATGACCTAATATATATTACACTCTGAAGACCTCGATAACCTTCTTGCACGCACGCTTGTTGTCAACCGACTCTTCTAGAAGCTTCTCCCATCTGGCAACAGTCTTTTGTCTCAACTAAGACCCGCACGCCCTCTAACGCTTACACACACATTCACATGTACAGTGTAAACGTATCATCTACCTAACAAAAATAACAAGACATTTTGTTCGTTTAAGGCTCAGTTTACGAGAGAACCGAGTTTGAAAATTTACCAAGTACGTGGAAGATTGTTATTATAATTGCGGACTAGACAGGGCTAAATAATCGACAGGAGATCGTGGTTCGCGTGAAAATAAATGGAAAACGTAGAATACAATTTTCTCTCAAGACGCTTTGTTTCCGAAAAAAATAAATTCGAATATCTATGAAACCGTGTTTTTAACTAAACACGTTTGCAACTTTATTTTCTTGAAAATGGTGCCCCAAATGGAAAAATCTTATTCTACATTTTCCACTTATCTTTACACGTAGAACAACTTTCTGTGGATCAGTTCAAGCATACTTGATGAATTTTCAAACTCGATTTTCTCGAAAACTAAACCTTCGGCGAACAATTTTGTTCTTATCTCGTCACAAGAAATCGTCGTTATTCGATCACACCCTGTACGTGTCTTGTTTTATTTCAAGTTTATTTCCCAATAAAATTAGCGCTCCTCTTATGGCACCTCTTATGACGACTACCATATTTTGGATATTTAATTTAATTTCTAATTTTTCATTTTAATTTCTGATAATAAATTTATGTTAATTTTAAACGCATAGAAATACGTTAACATTGATTCTCCGATGTCATAGCTCGACGGCTGTTCAAAGTCGTTCACACGACGTTCCCCGGTGTTGGCCGCCGCGTCACGAAATCCCGTCAACTGAGAAAAAAGTGACGCCCTTTTAGGACGATATTTTTCAAACTGCGGGCTTCGCTCGACCGTGGAGAATCTCCCCGATATTTTGAGTGATCCAATTTGCCGCTTGCTGCCAGCCATAAGGAGCAGCCTGCGTAGCGCACGAACACGCGTGAAGTTGAAAGACACGTGAAAGGAATCGCTTCGAGACGTGTTTGGTTAACGAAGAATCAAACTTCATGTGCTCTGTTTGTTTCTTCTTTTATTCGAAACAAAGCTAGAAAAGCTTGCAACTTACCGCCATAGACATTCGTGCAATTCTACAGTTTCGTTAACGTGCTGGACGAAATGCCTCGCTAAGTGACGATTTACCTCGCTCGCGAAATATCGCAAACGAATGTTCTGTTTCGCGTATTTCACGCTGTTCTTTCCTTCTCGTATTACGTACACTCTGTGTTCTCGCGCGTCTTCGATTCCGCTTCTCCTCTCGTTGTACGTAACGCGATGAACAATAGCAGATACGAAAGGACTGCGGTAATTGCAGTGGCTGCGCAAGGCTGCCAAAAGGATGCAGACGACACGCGACGTACGCGAAGCTATGAAACAAAGAAACGTCGTCTCGTTTCCGAGACGCAACATTTGCAAGACGACGTAAAGCTGCGAATTGCGAAGCTTGGGCGATCGAAAGCAGTCGTAAACGTAGGATCGTTGGAAAATGAGAAAGTACGAGCTAGGGAAATGTTTTCAGTTGGTCTTTATTAAATCGTAAACAGCGAGTTTTATCAAGCATTCGCTTATTCTATCTGCAGCGTCTAGCAATAGCCTCGTGAATGGCGAACGATCGTAAAGTCGAAACGACACTGTGAGAAATGCTGGTCCGTAGACCACAGAACACATTAAGAGGGATGAAAACCATAAACTGCGACTTCTTCAAGATAATGCACTAGACGTGATCTTCATTTTTTGTTTTTTGCTATCAAAAGTCTATTGTCCGATCATTGTGAGGAAGAAAAGGTATTTTGCAATATAATTAATAGAAAATGAAATACGAATTATTCTCCGTAAATACGAGTAATCCGATGGTGTAGGATAAAACCGATGGAAATAGTCGAGTAAGAAACTCGAGAAGAATGGACGTGTAAGAAAATAGGAAAATAATGGTGGCGAAGGATTTTCCTGTAAAGCAGTGTAAGGGAAACGATTACCAGAAAGCAATCGGAATCAGAGCAATCGTATAACGCACGAGGCGCGAACATCTCGATAAGACTGTGCGGTTGCTGCGCTATTATCTTCAAACGAGCCTATAATTTGAGAATAATGGAGTTGGATTATCCTTGTCCTTTCTTCCTTCCAACCTTCTGCGTTTTTATCAGCCACAACCGCGCCGCTTACTATCCACTCGCGTTTATTGAAATCCTCAGCCTCGGATTCCATTTGCCTCTGTACAAAATCATCCGTATTATCCAAGCGATTTGCATAACCTTCGTGTTACGAAGAGAAAGAAAAACGAAACGAGGAAATTAATATTGGTTGATTTTGTCATTACCACCTAATGACAAAATCCGCAGTCACTTAGTTGCCAATGCAATATTTTAATTCGTCGAAGAAGAGACAACGTTCGAGCAATTGAAGCCTATTGTTTGTAAAATGCTAAAACGCGTAAACCTTGCGCTTAGAAGTCGATAAAGTATCGCTCTTCTTAACCGATACACTAAATACTTAACGCTATCTCGTGCAGACGAAACGTAGTACAAAGTGCAAAATTAAGAAACCTGGATATTTCCTTTTATTATTTCACACAATTTTATTTCGTTTCCTCGTATTATTATTTAACATATTTATATCGACTATGGTTCGATGGTCTCGCGACGATTACGACAATTTGGCATAAGAGAGTAAACCGAAAGATAAAAGCCTTTCAGTGACTTTCTGCAGTCACTGTAAATACGAAAACTAGCGAAATGTTGACGAACGCCGTGATAGCGTTCCATCGCGCTGCCTATCAACCCCAAACACACGTCTGGCCACCCTTAGAGCGACGTCGTAGGGTGAAGAATGGGAATAATGGAAAGAGAAGGGCGCGAGCCGTAGTGCATTATATTCGAATTACAGACGTGTTTTCGGGGGTAACGTTGTACATTGGGGAGGCAGGCGGCCCTTTAATGCCCAGAACAAATCGTAGCCGGCGAATCGGGCGGTTATATTTAAAATAAATTGCCCGTGGCTCGTTTTTCTTGCGAACCGCCGAGTTGGCGCTTTGTCGACGGCCAGACCGTGAATCATTTCTGCTGGAGGAAAGCTGCGATCTTGTTGGCCCAACAACGAAGCAGAAGGGCCACCGAACCTTCTCTGCCAGCTATTATACAGATAATCGCCGTGAATGCCATCCAACCGAGCACAGCCACCGATTTCTCGATCGGTTTCACGGAAAACTTTTCACTTCTCTTTTGTCCAATTTTCTTTCTTCTTCTTTCTTTCCTCTCTATCGTCTTCCGTTTCTCTGCTTTGCTTTCAGTTGGATCGGTCGATTCGAGACGCGCAACCGTGTCACACTTTTGCAATTCTACGTTTCTAGGTTCTACGCGAAACTATCGTAAATTGGTGGTAACGTTAGGTTGCTACGCTTTAGAAACGCGTCAGGCTGCTTCGGGTGAAATAACACGAATATCGCGTAAGAAGAAAACAGGCGAAACAAGCTGATACGATTGTAACGCGTTACCACTTTGACTGCCACGACGAAATCACGTGTTTCGCTGAGGGCGCCACGAGAGTATTTTTATTGTTCAAAGCTATTGAGATATGTATAACTTTGTATGCTAGACTAGAATAGCCGCGTAGTAGTGACACACGTATATGAATATGAGTGTGTGAAAGCTATGCGTGCGCAGCGTCTCGAAAAACAGACGAATTCGACTGTTCCATTGGCAATGTGATATGGAAGATGGCGAGACAAAGAAAGTGCTGAGACGCGTGCAAATGTGTTTATTAAATAAAAATCGTTTATTAAATAAATCTAAAACAATTTTAATATGAATTCTAAGCGTAACCTTGGTGTTCCTTTACTTTTATTTCGCCGATTAAGATCCACAATTGACAACGATAAACGAAGAATATTTTATGAGAAAGCTAACTAAGCTGTAGTTTGTCGTACGATAACAATGCGATTCCCGATAAATATGAATATAATTCTATGATGTGAAATATGAATTCCAAGTGTAACCTTAGTGTTCCTTTACCTTTATTTCCGCGACTAAGATCCACAACTCGCAACAAAAACATATCATGGCAAAGTAACAATAAATTGACGATGTAAGACAACATTCTTCCCCAATGGACAGTTTATCTTATTGGTGGTCACGGCTGATCACCGCGGCATCTTGTTAACAGTTGATAGCGACATATTATAACAAGGTTTCGTTTATTGCAACAAACCATTCGCTTTTTAAGCTGATTAAGAGTTCCGGGGAAAAGGCTCAAGAATAGATAGCCAACTGACTGTGAGCCAAACGTAACGAGTGGCAATTACAAGTACGCAAACCAAATACTTTTTTGAAGTCGAGAAATAAGTAAATAAATACATACAAAGTGGATCGTAATACGTGGGATCCTCTTGACGAGTGGATTATCGGAACACCGAAATGGCTATAAATTTGAAAGAGGGTCGGATGGATGCCATATATTACGATACACCCTGTATATATCAGAGGGGGAAAAACGTACGTAATAAGTGGATCAGAAAGTTGTTCGTTTTTGCTGAAGCGAGAACAAGATTGAAACGTGAAGGTGGAAAGATCGGTGTGGTGTTAAATATTAAAACACGCGATCGTAGAAAAACTCGTTTCGTTAATTAATACGAAGATAAAAAGTCAGTAAAAGCGTAGTTAGATCGAAGATAGCTAGTCAATGCAAATATTCACCGTCGCAAAAACCTTGTTAACCAGCGTTACTTCCAGTTTCTTTCGATAACGTTCGGTTTCTCTCTTTAAACCAAAGTCCTCTATTTGTCCAAGTGCGTACGCCATTTATCAATAAAAGCCCATTGTAAGCTGCGTTTCCTAGGGCCAGTGTTTTCACTTTCACTTAATAACGCGCCGTTTCACGTGAAAATACCACGTGTGCGATTTTAATACGCGTCTAGCTAATTGACTGCCGCGAGTGATCCAACTTTTACATCGGTAGACTAATTACCGACCTGTCGGTAAATCTGTTCGGTTGTCGGTATCGCGATGGAAAGCGTTAATGTCGGTCCGTTTCTTTTTATTTCTTCCTTTTCGTCCATACATCCGTACGTAGATATTTATCTAGACGTCTATTCAGAGACGTGCGAGCGCTCATTTCGCGTCAAATGGCGCGATATTTCGTTCGTCTTGTAGAAAGCAACAAATATCGAGATCGTGCTGCGCCCGGACGTTGATTCCAACAACTGTACTTTACACTTTCTGAATGAGAAATTTCCACCTTTTGCGGGATTTCAAAGTATAGATAGACTGTTATGTTGGATTGGCCAATAGATGGAAATAGTTGAGAGTTGAGTTTAGAAATTTGGCAGTTAGGTGGGAGAGTATGGCGGCTGAGGAATTTTGGGATTCACAGGTTCGGGTATTTGAGAATTTGCTAATTTGGAATTTGGTTTTGTCATAGGCTGAACCCTTTGCACTCGTATGTCGAGTGTGACTCGACATTAGTTTTTATCTCAGCAGCTCCTTTGTCGAGTCTCACGTTTTTTTGTGAAAGAAAAACAGGATTGCATCCTGAAAATTGTTTCAGGATATATCAAGCACTTAAAAATTAGAAAATACAACAATAGTGTGAATAAAACTGGTATTTAAGTGAATTTCTTTCTCCCTTTATTTATTTAAATTGTCTTATTTTTTAGTTCAAGTAAATTTCGAATAAAACACTTAAAAGCATTGCGAGCTGCTGCTAACGAAATTGAAATAAAATTCACAGTGCAAAGGGTTAAATAACAAGAACTGTTTCGCTTCACTTTTTTCGATAATAGACTGCGCTATATTATAACGAAAATCATTGGTCATTAAAATTGAATGCATCTATTAGACATAAATTACAGAAATATCAAATTTCTAAGATACGCTATATTTCTGTCGTATTGATTTTCGGTTATTTTGTAATACGCTTAAATGGCAAGACTCTTTCGCTCGACTGTTTACGATAATAGACTGCGCTATATTATAACGAAAATCATTGGTCGTTAAAATAGGATGCATCTATTACCACAAATTGCAGAAACATTAAGTTTCTAAGATGCGCTATATTTCTGTAATTCGCTGATATAGCGATCCTTGCCCTATCATCTCTCGTAATAACACGGCTGACGGTTTTGTGAATTTCTATTGGCTCGATAGACGTTGCGTAGTCCGTGGAACAACATCGATTGTTGCGCCACGAAGTCGTAAAGCCTGTGACATGCCACGCGCCAAAAAGGGAAAGACATCGTTCACGGCAGCGATTCCAGACGAAACGAAAAAATGTCTTTGTCTGTAAACTGTCTCTGACTCGTACTTTCCACTTTTGCTTCCTTTCGCCACAACTTCATGTTTCACCAAGCCTAAACGTTGCTCGAGAAATGCTCTTAGAATGCGATGAAAACCGCGTCAAAATTCGTGTGCAGTGATCGTCGAACGAGATTAGCTCGAACACACGGAAGCTTCGCAATAACTTCGTTCTGCGCAATGTATAAGAAGCTATCGATTTCCGGTTGCTTTTATTAAAACATTGACTGCCACGCCGAAATAGCGTGTTTCGCTGAGGGCGCCACGGGAGTATTTTTGTTATTCAAAGCTATTGAGATATGTATAACTTTGTGTGCTAGACTAGATTAGCCGCGTAGTAGTGACACACGTATGTGAATATGAATGTATGGAAGTATGTGTGCGCACAGCGTCTCGAAAAACCGACGAATACAACTGTTCCGTTGGCAATGTGATATGGAAGATGGCGAGACAAAGAAAGTGCTGAGACGCGTGCAAATGTGTTTATTAAATAAAAATCGTTTATTAAATAAATCTAAAACAGTTTTAATATGAATTCTAAGCGTAACCTTGGTGTTCCTTTACTTTTATTTCGCCGATTAAGATCCACAATTCACAACGATAAACGAGGAATATTTTATGAGATAGCTAACCAAGCTGTAGTTAGTCGCACGATAACAATGCGATTCCCGATAAATATGAATATAATTCTATGATGTGAAATATGAATTCCAAGTGTAACCTTAGTGTTCCTTTACCTTTATTTTCACGACTAAGATCCACAATTCGCAACAAAAGTATATCATGGCAAAGTAATAATAAATTGATGATGTAAGACAACATTCTTCCCCAATGGACAGTTTATTTTATTGGTGGTCACGGCTGATCACCGCGGCATCTTGGTAACAGTTGATAGCGACATATAACAAGGTTTCGTTTATTGCAACAAACCATTCGCTTTCGTTATTTCGTCGTGAGCAAAACGTGCAGAATACATTGTTGAAACGTGTAGAAGATATTAGTAAACAGTATTATGATTATTTTTATGATTTCGATGAAACATTGGGCTGAAATGGTAGAGGTCCGCAAAGAAAATTATGTTTACGATAAACCAATGGTAGTGGTAGATTACAAGAGAGGAAAACGTGCTATAGACTTGTCAGATCAAACGATAGCATATTCTACACCATGTAGAAGAACCCTCAAGTGGTATATAAAATTAGTTTTAGAGTTATTGTTAAATACCTCAATTTCAAACGCCATGATACTCTCTAAACAAGCAACAAAAACAAAAATCAAGGTATCAGATTTTAGAATGGCACTGGCAATGCACCTTACACAGTGCCAATCACCAGAGCAGTCAAATGTACTTATTCGACAAAGATTGCCGCACGAAATGCAGAAGAAAGAAGGGCAAGCCTACCTGGCACGAAAATTTTGCAGAGAGTGGTATAAAAAATGTTAAACAATTAGGATAAAAAATTGCTAAGAATCGGAGGAAAAAGGTGACCACCTATCGTCCAGATTGTATCGATGAGCCACATTTAGGTTTACAGTTTTTAACACAGTGCACCGTTAGATGCAACATTTCTTCTCATTTTTTTTATCGATGTTCTAATAAAAATGTTTAATCGTTCAATGGGGCGCTTTTCATTTCAAAGTATCCTCTATTTATCGGTTATATTCAAAATGCCCTAACTGTCAATTTTCGTTCAATTTTTACAATTGCAAGAAGTGGAAGCGTTCCGGTCACCGATGACCACCGTGGCGTCACAGGAGAAACCGTGATGGGCCATATATGAGCCACGTGGCAGTCAAAGTGTTAAGACTCTCTCCTGTTCAATTTTTTACCATAGCAGACCTCGCTGTACAATAAAAGCGCTGTTAATCGCTAAAGTTAGATGCATTTATTACGCGCAAATGGCAGAGACGTTAAGTTTCCAGCACGTGCATTACTCTTTTGTCTGCAAGTGTAGCCTAGAAACAAGCGTTCAGAGCCATCACAGGGCACAGCCATAGAGGAAGAAGAGTTCTGGGAGGAACAATGTGTTGTCCCGCGGTAGCTGCTCGACCAACCAAAGCAACAAACGAAGAATAAGAAGAAGAAGAAAACGATGCAGAAGTACGTAAGCACAGTAAGAGGAGGAGGAGGAGGAGGAGGAGGTGGTACGGTTCCCTGGCGAAAAGTGCACGCGCAATTGCATCGGAATGGCATATCGCGGCGCATTAATTTCAGTAATGCGCGGCTGAAACGACCTGGAACCGCGAAATAAGCGGTCCCTTGCTTCCTACCTTCGGCATTAATTATTGGCATTTGATGGGCCGGGTCGAGGATCTGGCCTGAACCGTGGGTAAGCCGCCACGTTTCTACGCTGGCTTCCTCTTTCTGCGCGACTCCCATATAATAACGCGTTTCTTACAAATTTCCCTCTTTCTTTCTACCTTTCTTTGCTTCTCTTTTATTCGTCCGTGGTTCTCGTAACTTTTTTCCCGCGTGTTTTCCCCGTGTGCGACAAAATTATGCAAACAGGAAGATGAAATAAAGAAATAAGCGATAATAAACGACGATAATGATTGGGATTGGTCGCGTAAAGAAGAGTGGCGCAGAAAATCGCACGTTTTTGATCTTCCTCGTGACGAGACAATTACGAATTGAGTTTGAAGAAATTGTCACCAGAAGATTTCAAGCGGACGAACGAAATTTTAATTTGATGTTCGTAACGCAGAGTAACGGATAAAGTAAAGATAAAGGTGGCAAGTGAATTTTCAGAACCAAAGTACCTAACATTTGTCACGGTTTTCGTGGATAGTAATTTATTTTGTTTAACGATTATTATTTTATCATCGTGGAAAGCAATACCGCACTTTTGTACTTGTCGAGAAGGCTGAAACTGGATGAGAATCAATCGCAGGATATCGCTCCAACTGTTGGCTGTTGCATTCACGTTACGACAGTTGTCTGCTTCTTTGGATCTTTGGTCAGATTTTTGAGATAAGATTTTGATAAAAATCAAGAAAAATAAATGTCGCTGAGAGGCGATTTTTCAGATGCAACATCCACTAGGTAGAATCTGCCATCGTGAATTTTCAAAATCCACGCTCCAATTTGTCGTTAACAGTCAGTAGAAGCTCCATGAACAATGTCAAATTATCAAACTGATGCGTAAAATCGCGTTAATGAAGCTTCACTTTATCAGCTTCCTACATCCCAGGAACTATTGGGTTGGCAACTAAGTGATTGCGGATTTTGTCATTGGATGGTATTGACAAAAGCCGCAATCACTTAGTTTCCAACCCAATATTTTAATATAATTATGTCTTATATACAGGGTAGTTTGTAACTGGTAGTACAAGCGGAAAGGGGGTGATTATACGCGAAAAAAGAAGTCGAAAATATAGAATAAAAATTTTTCGTTTGAGGCTTTGTTTTCGAGAAAATCGACTTTGAATTGTCGTTCGGTACGCGTGCGGTACGTTATAACGGATCTCACTGTAGATCGTTGTCTCGATGGAACAATTAAAAAAAAATTGTTATTCTATATTTTCGACTTCTTTTTTCGCGTAGAATCACCCCCTTTCCGTTACCAACCACCCTATATATTATTCTCGTTATATTATTATTCTCTTTCAGTAAAAATTCACTCACCTAACGGCTCTAACTTTAATTTAAGTTTGTGATTATTATCCAAAATTTTCGACGTTTGATATTGGCTTGGCAACTAAGTGGTTGCGGATTTTGTCAGTACCACCCAATGACAAAATCCGCAATCGCTTAGTTTCCAGCCCAATATTTTAATATAATTATATCTTATACATCTTTTTAAGTTATATAATTTTCATTTTATATTTTTTATAATTATATAATTAATTGAATATAGAAATTTGATATTGTTAACCGTATACATATGGCGTTGACATTAACAATAAATTACAAATATATGAATTTATCATGGTCACAAAATTCAGAAAAATGTGGCGCACCGTTGTCAAACGAAGAAACCGAAGTTTGTTGGACAAAGTTCAGCACTTTCACTTTGTAATTATTATCCAAAATATTCGACGTTTAATATTGGCTTGGCAACTAAGTGATTGCGGATTTTGTCAATACCACCCAATGACAAAATCCGCAATCACTTAGTTTCCAACCTAATAGTTGTCGTCGTAACTTGGTAATTTGTAGCGATAAGAAAAATGTAACATCGTAAAGTAGCATTGGGCACAAAATTGCAAAATCGTAGAATGGAAATTTTGCCACAGTTTGTCGCGACGATCTGAGATACGAGAATCGACCTTCGACCCGGCGATTCGTATTTCTCATGGAAATACAATTTTACGGAAACGTTCGTTCTTAGCGCGAAGTATTTGAAATATTCGCGGTTAATCTGCGCGGGATGTTTAAACACGCGGCCAGATTTAACTAAATTACAGCGTATCGTTGG
This sequence comes from Bombus bifarius, assembly GCF_011952205.1. Classification (NCBI taxonomy): domain Eukaryota; kingdom Metazoa; phylum Arthropoda; class Insecta; order Hymenoptera; family Apidae; genus Bombus; species Bombus bifarius. The sequence goes on from NW_022884360.1 coordinate 2,651,732, forward strand.
GCAGAATGCGAGAGCGTAAAACACGTAGCTGATAAACGCGAGACTAAAATATACTTTTGCCAAACGGCTTGTTTATTACGCCATATAAATACACAATTTATAACGCCATAATTAAAGTTGCAGGCCCGAAGCGATAAATCGGCCGATTCAAATTGCTGCATAAAGCGTAATTACTGTAAATTGTACGGGCCGATTCTCGCAACGTGTCACGGTGTAACCGTTATTTATGATATTTATTGTCAAATGACCAGCTGATTTTGTTACGTATTAACAAACCAGCCGCTGATTTACAAGCGGATTTTACGCATTTATATGGATTATGCATACACGCCGCTTCCAACCTACAAGTTCATTTCTTATGGTATTTATCAGTTAGTAGGTATCGGCAAGGTTTATGGGTCGCATAACACAGAAGGTAGACGATGAAAGATGTGGCAAAGTATCGCAAGTCGTATTTGCTATCTCCATTTCTATATTTAAACATCGCGTTTTTAAAATCGGCAGAAATTAAGTAGAGTTAATATTAGTCGTAAAGGTTGATGATGGAAATATCGAGGCAACTAGAGGCGAGATGGTACTTAGAGAGGGTGGAAAAAGCGTAGGGGTAGAAATTGGAACGAAAGCACGTAGATGGGGTAATTAGATCAGGCCTGGCATAATTAATAACTGCGGGGCCCCGTTTTTTCTTTGTTCCACGAGAGCAGGTCTGATTTATGATATCGGCCACGGCACTTATCGAAACTTTAAGGATAATAAAAGGCCGGAAGGAGCTGGAAAGGATTAAGGAAAGTGATGGACGATGACCGATCAGCGCCGTCACAATAATGATCCGCGTAAATAATAAGACTCGTTATGGTTCCCCCTTCCTTTGACCCTTTTCACCCTCTCTACCTTTATCTCTGTCTTTCTTTGTTTTTCAGCCTTAATAGCGAGCTGGCTGCTCTCCACGCCACGTCGCCGACCACCAAATTAAACTTAGCAACGTGACGCACCACGAAATGTCGTTTCTCGAATCAAAGCTACACGGTGCAACGGTTATTTTGCTAATTGTTTCTCGGCTAATGGCCCTCCTAAATTGTCCTGTTGGACGAGATCTTCTGTTTTAGCTGGTTCGCTTCAATTTTCTCTTACGTAGCATCTTCGCGGACTCGTGGGAAATTTAAAAAGCTGCAGAGATCGACGTTCTAATAATTTGTCATCGTATTCGATGTTTCTATCCTGTGATTCCTCAGTTCCTGAAAACACTTTTCGCTCTCGCGTCTCTTACGTCGAAACGTGGCAATCAGACGAATGGCTAGGATCCATTGAGAGCTTGCAAGTATTCTAAGTCCTCCTCGAAGTTCTTCCAATTATCGTTCTGGAAATATATCGGACGCAAGTGTGAAAAAGTGACTTTTTAGCAGACGAAGGAGACCAGTTTCACGTGGCAAACTTTAGTTTAGTTAAATTAGGAAGAAAATGCGTTGAGACAGACAATAGTCTGTGTTTGATTCCTCCAGGTATTTTCAAGCTCGTCTGCGACGCCACTAACACTCGCGTCGTTTTGCTACTAATTATAATTAAAAATAGTAATATATAATATAAATAATATAATATGAATATAATATATAATAATAATAATATAAATATATGTAAATAAAAATAAAATAATAATTATAATTAAAGATAATAATATGTAATATAAATAATATAATATAAATATAATATATAATAATAATAATATAAATATATATAAATAAAAGTAAAATAATAATATACAATATAACTAATATAATATAAATATAACATATAATAATAATAATAATATAAATATATGTAAATAAAAATAAAATAATAATTATAATTAAAGATAATAATATGTAATATAAATAATATAACATAAATATAATATATAATAATAATAATATAAATATATATAAATAAAAGTAAAACAACAATATACAATATAACTAATATAATATAAATATAACATATAATAATAATAATAATATAAATATATATAAATAAGAATAAAATAATAATTATAATTAAAAATAATAATAAATATACTAAACTAATGTATACTGCAGTTAGATATTAGTTTATGTCAGTATATATATACTATTATAACCAGGGCCGGCGTGACCATTTGCGGGGCCGGGTTGAAAAATGTTACGGGGCCTGAATACACATTCAAATCTATAAGCTTAACTTTTTTGGTAAAGTCCTTTTGCTATAAATATATGAACGTGCTCCCTATCATTGCATTGTCTAGTAACACTAAGAGAGTAAGTAATCTGAATCAGCATAAACCTATATATTATACTTATACCTATACCTTTAATTATTTCAATATACTTTTCTATTACAAATTCATCCACTCGTTCTTCAATTAGTCAACCTTAACCTGAACAGTTTCCAACAGCTGGAGAGCCGCGCGTCGGTTCTCTTCGAATTGAAACTTCTTGGACGGTTCGTATTACGTGATTGCCGAGCGACCGAATAATGGCCGACTTCCGGTCGGCCGAGAAACACGCGACGCTTGAAATGTTGTTATTAGCCCCTTATTTGCTCAAGGAATGTCATCGGCTTCTTTCAACGGTTGTGAAATACCATTCAACCCGTCAGGATACGCACTCGGCCACGTTCTGCCCCGTTTCCTTCTGTTGCACATGGGTTTCATCGCTTATACACGAGAATTATAGGTTTCTCGACGCCAGGCAACTCGATGTCACGGATGTCGAACGGAGCGGACGTTGTCACGTGAAGATGAGCAGCGCAACGTCCCGAATATGGCGGTTTACTAGTCGAATCGATGGCAATGGAATTCCAAGTTATCGATCGATGCGCTGCAATTCGCGGTGGCAAATGGCGAAAGTAAACAGTGTACGCGTATTTCCAGGCCACGTTAGAACTTCGTTTGCCTACGCGAACTCGCTTTACCCGAACGACACGTCAGTCAACTTCCGATCGAGCGAACTCTTTTTGCATCGAGTCGTTCGCCCGAACATTAGCTGCTTTCGTACGAACGAAACATATCGGGTAACAGCGATAATTGGTCAGCTTCTATTACATCAACTGCGATTACTATATGGGGCGTAACTGCGTTTACACGAACGAAATTTTTTGTAACGATCAAGCGAACTTTAGCCGAGCTCGCATTATCTGAACCATCGCCGAGAGTAGATCCATTTAGGTGCGCGAACAGGTCTAACAATAAGACGCAAACAGCGGGGACACGTTGTCACGCTTCGCGATCGATACAACTTCGAAACATTATTTGTTACGTATTTAAGAACAAATGTTTCGTGCAATCCTCTTATACGAACTCCTATCGACTGAACGAAAAATCATTGCTGATGAGGACACCTTGTATCTCCGATTACATCAACAAACTTGTGTATGGGTTCGTAGAAGCCACGTTCTACTAGAAACTGTTTGTTCCCCCGACAAGTTTGGACAAACGCAGTTCCACCGTAGTATGGCTCTTGAAGGAACGCGTGTGAGAATAAAAGAAACGGTTGAACAACATTTTTACAGCGAACAGTATAACTGAATACATAACCTTAACTCTGTTTAATTAGATGGACAAATTTATTGGAAGTAGAATTGACTAGCCTAAAGATGATCGAACGTATTAATGTGATGTATATTGTATGTTTATATATAAGTCAACGCACGCGATTTTGATTGCTCATTGTGTTTTATATTTGTGTTTTAGATATTTAAGATATATACAGGGTGGTTGGTAACTAGTGATACAAGCGGAAAGGATGTCGAAAAAAGAAAAAAGAAGTCGAAAGTATAGAATAAAAATTTTTTTTTTTAATTTTTCCATCGAGACAACGATCTACAGTGAGATCCGTTATAACGAGACTTGATAAAGTGCACGCGTACCGAGCGAAAATTCAAAGTCAATTTTCTCGAAAACAAAGCCTCGAACGAAAAATTTTTATTCTATATTTTCGACTTCTTTTTTCGCGTAGAATCACCCCTTTTTTGCTTGTATCGCCAGTTACCAACCACCCTGTATATATATATATATATCTTTTTTCTATTCTATTCTATTCTATTTCTATTCTATTTGTATATATCTTTTTTCTATTCTATTCCATTTCTATTCTATTTATATATATCTTTCTTCTATTGTATTTTATTTTATTCTATTTCTGTTCTACTTATATATATATATCTTTTTTCTATTGTATTTTATTTTATTCTATTTCTATCCTACTTATATATATATATATTTTCTATTGTATTTTATTTTATTCTATTTCTATTCCATTCATATATGTGTAAATCTAAAACACAATGAAGAATGAAAATCGTGTCTGTTGACTTTCGTGTAATTGCGCAAACTGTTAATTGCTAATAGCAGCAAATGCAATTGTTTCTGCGGCAAATGTTGCAAGTTTCTACCGTTCGATTTTTCATCGCTGCCGCTGTCGTCACTCGCAATACGCTTGGTTGTTTCATTGTGCTCCGTAGGAAGTAATCTACCGACGTCAAAGCTAGAGATCGTGATCGCTGGAAGAATTGTCCAACGCTGTCCTTAATTAACAGGTTGTACGTGGCTACAGTTAGTTGAGCGGTAACGTACGTATTAAAAAATAAAACGCGAAGCATTTAAAGGTTGTCAAAGCTTATCTACTCGACTTGATACTTTCGAAGCTTGATGTAATTTTAAATTCGAAAATAATTCAAGTACACTTTTTTTTTATCCATATGAAATATAATCAATTGTTAAATTGAAATTTTCGAAATAGATCGATATCGTCAAAGCTTATCTCTCGACTTGATACTTTCGAAGCTTGATGTAATTTTAAATTCGAGAATAATTCAAGTACACTTTTTTTTTATCCATATGAAATATTGTCAACTGTTAAATTGAAATTTTCGAAATAGATCGATATCGTTAAAGCTTATCTCTCGACTTGATACTTTCGAAGCTTGATGTAATTTTAAATTCGAAAATAATTCAAGTACACTTTTTTTTTATCCATATCAAATATTGTCAACTGTTAAATTGAAATTTTCGAAATAGATCGATATCGTCAAAGCCTATCTCTCGATTTGATACTTTCGAAGCTTCGCGTAATTTTAAATTCGAGAATAATTCAAGTACACTTTTTTTTATCCATATGAAATATTGTCAACTGTTAAATTGAAATTTTCGAAATAGACCGATATCGTCAAAGCTTATCTGTCGACTTGATACTTTCGAAGCTTGATGTAATTTTAAATTCGAAAATAATTCAAGTACACTTTTTTTTTATCCATATCAAATATTGTCAATTGTTAAATTGAAATTTTCGAAATAGATCGATATCGTCAAATTCGTCGTATTATACGTAAAATAATATTTTGATATTTTTCCAAGCATCGTGTTTTGCGAGGGAAAAACACATTGTGCGTGGATGCAACGAAGCTTCAACAAAGTTAAATATTCTTGTAGAAAAGGAAGTAACAAAGCCGCGAAATGAAAATTATACAGTGGTAGAATACATTAAAGCTGTGCTTACAATACGCTATCGTGGACGAGACCAAACGTTCCTTTTAAATCACGCATAAATCTTTCGCCCCTTTGTTGAAGATTTCTACACAGGCAAATAATTGATGAGCCTATAGGAGCACCTTTATACCGGCAACAGAACAAGAAAGAAAAGTTTCTGATTCTTATGCGTGACGTGTAAAGAGAACGGTGGCACGAAGCATTAACTTCCAGACAACTAGGTTATACAATCTGGCAAATAAACAAATTAGCTGAGAATACATTTCAAAAATTCATTTCGAACGCTGTCTATCGATTTGAACTTTCTTAACGCAATAGTTCAATACAAACGTAAAACACATTCAAAGCAAATCTCTGCTTTCCTTTAAACTTCAGATCTTCAGCAATTTCTGTTCATTTTATTTATCAATTTCTACAACCCATGCTATATTTATTGCGTTTGCAACTAAGTAATTTTTTAATTAATTATTAACGCAATAGCACGGTACAAACGTGAAACAAATTCAAAGCAAATCTCAGCTTTCCTTTAAACTTCAAATCTTCAGCAATTTCTGTTCATTTTATTTATCAATTTCTACAACAAAAGTTATATTCATTGCGTTGTGTATATTTATCAACTAAGTGATTTTTTAATTAATTATTAACGCAATAATTTGGTACAAACGTAAAACAAATTCAAAGCAAATCTCAGCTTTCCCTTAAACTTCAAATCTTCAGCAATTTCTGTTCATTTTATTTATCAACTTCTACAAGCCAAATTATATTTATCCCATTGGCAACTAAGTGATTGCGGGTTCTGTCAATACAACCTAATGACAAAATCCGCAATCACTTAGTTGCCAACGCAATATACAAAAATTCGATTTTTATTTCTCTTTGGCCGCTAAAATCTGAAGAACTTTCGCATGTAATCAGGTTTGTTACGCGAAACGCTTTGAAATCTCATTAACGCTGCAACGAGACACCTAATTGTTACAATGAAATTTGTAACTGATTTGATATTGCACGTAAAAGTATTGCCAAATTTTACCATTACCATTACCATTATTATTTATACATTTATAATCACCATTATTATTTATACATTTATAATCACCATTATTATTTATATATTTGTAACTACCATTATTATTTATACATTTATAACTACCATTATTTAATCAGGTTTGTTGCGCAAAACGCTTTGAAATCTCATTAACGCTGCAACGAGACACCTGATTGTTACAATGAAATTTGCAACTGATTTGATATTGTACGTAAAAGTATTGCCAAATTTTACCATTACCATTACCATTATTATTTATACATTTATAATCACCATTATTATTTATACATTTATAATTACCATTATTATTTATACATTTATAATCACCATTATTATTTATACATTTATAATCACCATTATTATTTATACATTTATAATCACCATTATTATTTATACATTTATAATTACCATTATTATTTATACATTTATAATCACCATTATTAATTATACATTTATAATCACCATTATTATTTATATATTTGTAACTACCATTATTATTTATACATTTATAACTACCATTATTTAATCAGGTTTGTTGCGCAAAACGCTTTGAAGTCTCATTAACGCTGCAACGAGACACCTGATTGTTACAATGAAATTTGCAACTGATTTGATATTGTACGTGAAAGTATTGCCAAATTTTACCATTACCATTACCATTATTATTTATACATTTATAATCACCATTATTATTTATACATTTATAATCACCATTATTATTTATATATTTGTAATCAGCATTATTATTTATACATTTATAACTACCATTATTATTTACATATTCATAATTACCATTATTGTATTAGTATTTACCAAAATACACTCGGCAAACATCATAACACGTAGTCGAACAGTCAACTACTCGCCACATCGATAAGCCATAAAATTTAGCAAGACCATCATCCACGCTAATTACGTGTTTAAGACTATTATTCATAGCGTATACTAATTTTTCACCAACGACAAGTTCGCCATAAACGTCTCGTAACTTGTACGCGTATAGATTTTCAGATCGCTTTCAAATCTTATTAGTCGTGTCCGATCGCTGTGCTAATGAAATTTCAAAACGTTTCGCATAAAACACGTAATATACTCGTAAAATGTTTCCACGAGTTGTTGTTGTTGCAATACTTTGACGAGGCTGTGTGCGCGTAATGTTTCCTACGATTCGCGTATGATTTGATCATAAGGTTTCACGGTGCCAAAGAAACGCCAGCTTCTTATTCCATTTGATATAAAACCAGCGCTTCCGGCGCGCTTCTTCCTTCGTTCTTCTGCAAAGTACGCTTCGTAACTTACCAATTAGGACGAATTTGCCCGTAAGAAACGTATCGAAATAAATGGCTTCGTGTAAAGCGGCCACCCTGCTCGCCTGATTTAAGCCCAACACGGTTTTTTCGCCGAGAACAGGGTGTAACATTTGTTGCCATCGAAGGGCCAACGAAACGTGGCAAAACAAATTGCACCATCGGCCGGAAGCCGGTGCAAGAAAAGGCCGGTTTTCGACTTGCCGCTGCTCGCTCTTCGAATTTTCCATCCCGCGTACCTTGCAAAACCAACTCTTTAATCTACTTTTTAACTTTCGCTTAGAATTTCCGGGGCATTCGATCTCGCGACATCGTGTCGATTACGAAGTACTCGCAAGCGACGTTTTATCGCGTTATCGGTCAGTCACGTTTCGAAGAATTTTGACTGATTCTCAGAATTAGGTCGCTTTCACGTTTATGTTGAAAATGACAACGTGAGTTCTCGCTCGCCATCTATATGCGACGATTAGTTACAAAAAGGAGTAACTAGAAGATATTACTAGACACGGTCGATAAACCAGATCGATAGTTTAAGACTTCCTTTTCGTTTATTCGTTTGTGTCCGAGAAGCGTGGTGTTTTTCATCCGAATTGTTGAGGTTATTCGATGTGTAAACAGAGAAAACTCGTGGATAAATTGTAAGGCAGAAAATATATTTAAATAGAAGTGCAATTATGAGTAAGAATACAATTTGAGTTGGTCCAGAACCGCACGCTAGCTGTGTTACCCAATAACTGAAAACCCCGAAGCCAACGTCGCCTGTCTACTGTTTATGGTCCGACTTCGTCGCGGTCTTTTGTCTACGCGCTGTCGATGGCTTCGGTGCTTGAGAGAACTAAAAAGACCAGATGTAGAGTTTTCTTAGAAGTGGTGACCACTTCAACGCGAATAATAAAGTAATAATTAACGCGATCCTACCTCTAAATAAAGATATAACAACAGTTTATTAAAACACTGAAATTTTGCTTCGGTTAATACTTTGCGTTATAAAATACACGTAACGCGAATGAGATAACACGCGGTGGTAAAGTAAGTGGGAAAGAAGCATCGAATTTGTAGGAAACGTTAGGAGACTTAGCTGGCCGCTGTTCGAATTTATATTCGGCTGTTCTTGGGTGATTTTCACGTCGGATCTTTCGCAAACTGAAACTCCTATAAGAAAATCACGCACGTGTTCCGATTAATCGTTCGATAAGCGTGATTTATAGCCAACTGTTTCTTCTTTGACTTGCTTAGCTAATGGTTGGAAATGGGACGAAACGCAGAGCGAGGAAGAATTTCGAATTATACGAAGCGTGGAATATATTCGAAATGTGTAGCGTATATTGTAGGTTATGAGAAGAGGGGGAAAAAGATGCAGACTATGCAGAAGGAAAGAAGAAGACCTAAAACATTTTTAATAGAAGAATGTGAAATAACGGAAGGGCCAAAAGACATAGGAAAAACGCTGAACGAGACTGGAGAAGGTTTAGCGGAACTGAAAGCAATAATAGAGAAGAGAAGGGCAAACGACAAGGAGGCTAAGGACCAAAGTGGCAGTATTTTTTAGTCATTAATTGATAATTTATAGTTCCTAATGCTTAGTTTTTAGAGGTGGAATAAGCAAGATAGTGCGATAAAATAGAGTGGAAAAGAGGGGAGGTAGACATGTAAAAAAGGGAATTGGATGTAAGAGATTTAAAACCGAAAGTTGGTCCAAAGGCGAAAGGCACGGACTAAACAATAATAAATAATATTGCAAGTTATAAAGGGTGTCATGAAAGTAGCATGCAGATATACTTTTTGTTTAACAATTTCTCGAGTCTTTGTTAAATTATGTACGGAATATCACATAGGGCAAATGAAATGCTCTGGCTGCTTTAAAGATACCCGTTTTTTTCGAGCCATTTTCCCTGACATTTTCACGCGTTTCCTATCCACGCTATTTCTCTTCTTTCTTTGGTACGTCAGCTACGGTAAAAATAGTCGTGAATTTTCAATCGCGCGAAAAATGGTCGTCTTCGAGCGAAAATTTCTCGCCGGACTGTTTCTGTTTCAGCAACGAATAACCGACTCTGATAATACACTTTCGCCACAGCCACACGTTGTTGAAGCGTGGAACGAGCCATAGTAAAATTTTACGGTCACATTGCACGTCTGTTAATCGATGATCGATGCAACCTCGATGAAAAGAAACGGCGTTAAAAGAAATACGTATCGCCTCTTATGTGACGGCCTGTAGCTGCTTTAGAAAATAACAGTTCCTTTTTCTATGCCCAGCAACGCGAGGAATATTTTTTCAGCAATCTTTCACCGATAAATATTCGCGAAGATTTAACACTAGATCTCCCACACCAGTACAATTTTATTTTAAAATTCCTACTTCTTGTTATATTTTTTTCCAATTACAATGATGCAATGACTTTCGCAACGATAACTAAAAGAATAATATGATGAATTTTATTTTGTTTTTTATGTATCCAAACTGAAAATAATTTGTGTCAAGGTTACTTATACCAATACCAGTGAAAATGACTGGTACTTGTCAAAGTGTAAAAGGGTGCTGCAATCTGTTTATCAAACCCCAATTAACCAGTTTCCTCGTTTTCTGCAACTTGCCACACGTTTTTCAAATTTTTCCTGCGTATCATTCGATACGACGATATCATTTATCAGGAAAATTCCGATCGATCGCTGGATCGCTAGATGCTAATACTAGAAATACCACACAGTCAAAATGACTGGTTCTACAATTTTATAAACGTTCCAACCGTCGTTTAGGTATCAATGTCGCAGATTGATTAATAATACCAAAAGTATACTACACAACATGGAATTCCTTCTGTGAGAAAGTAATAAATCAATAAATATAAAAATATTCTATTATTAGTGTAGGATCTTACTACAATTACTTTATTTATTATAAATGAATTAAACAGGCGTTGGTTAAACAGGAAACAATGGTTGTTTAACGTGAACTAAATACAATTAAGACAACTAAATAGTTAATTTGCAACTCTCGTCACCAGGGCTCCAACGCTATCTCTCACGCGGACCACACTCTCTCGACAGCGCTGGTGTCACATCGGAGACACAAGAAATCACTAAGTTGACAGATTATCGGTGATCTCGCGTCGCAGTTCGAACGTTTCACAAATAATCAAATTTTTACTGCATATCATTCGATACGACGATATCGGTTATCAGGAAAATTCCGGATCGATCACTGGATCGCTAGATGCTAACACTAGAACTACCACACCAGTCAAATTGACTGATTTTACAATTTTTATCTTCAAATTCCTACTTCATGTTATATCTTTTTTCCGCAATGATGCAGTGACTTTCGCAAACGATGGTCACCCGTGACCATCAAGAAGATAAGCGGTCCACTGGGGAAGAATGTTGTCTTACATCACGAATTTATTATTATTTTGCCATTATATGCTTTGAATAATAAAAATACTCCTGTGGCGCCCTCAGCGAAACATATGATTTCGGCGTAGCAGTCAAACTGTTGACACTAGAACTACCACACCAGTCAAATTGACTAGTTTTACAAGTTTGCAACGATAACTAAAAGAATAATATAATGAATTTTATTTTGTTTTTTATGTATTCAAACTGAAAATAATTTTGCATCAAGGCTACTTATACCAATACCAGTGAAAATGACTGATACTTGTCGAAGAGTAAAAGGGTGCTGCAATCTGTTTATCGAACCCCAATTAACCAGTTTCCTCGTTTTCTACAACTTGTCACACGTTTTTCAAATTTTTCCTGCGTATCACTCGATATAACGATATCAGTTATCAGGAAAATTCCGGATCGATCGCTGGATCGCTAGATGCTAACACTAGAAATACCACACTAGTCAAAATGACTGGTTCTACAATTTTATAAACGTTCTAACCCTCGTTTAGGAATCATAATCGCAGATGGATTAATAATACCAAAAGTATACTACATAACATGAAATTCCTTCTGTAAGAAAGTAATAAATCAATAAATATAAAAATATTCTATTCTTACGTATTTTTTAAAGACCAGTCATTTTCACTACTTTTGGTAGAAATAGCTTCGTGTCAACGTAGTTCTAGTGTTAAATACTTTAATTTCTTAGCGCAACGCGCTTTGTAAATACGAATCTGGCCACGGAAAGTGAACTCTCCAACGGAAATTTGATCGCGTCGTGATATTGTACGGTAGCTGCCGTAAGGAAAATCCTGCTAATTCCTAATTTTCTAATCGATTTATACACGGTGAGAAATAAGTACGCACCCATAGATCGTCGAACGGTAACGTACGTAAGCTGCGTGTTATCAGAGCTTAGTTTCTAAGGACGAGACACCCTGTGTGTTGGATAACCAATCGTTTGAATCGTCGGCTTGAAAAAGGAAAATAAAGCAAAACTGTGGATATCGTTAAACTTATCGTAATAAACATTTACCATACTCGTTTCTTCTTTTTCTTTTTTTTTGTACCAGGTGGTGTAATTAGTCGCGATAAAAATATTTCTGCGAGAGAAACTTGTTAATCACGTGAGAAATAGCAATATTCTAAAGGGGTGGATTTTCCAATAAAATCGACACTTTTTGTTTCGTTTCTCATCGTAGGCTGTTATTTTGTATAGTTTCTATATTATATCGAACATTCTAAAAATAATATTATAATATGCTAGAAACTCTAATATTCCAAGAGGATTTCTTCTACTAGAATTATTTATTCTTTATAATTCTATGGCTTTATCGCGGAACGTTAGTTCGAATATTCCAAGATGATCAGTTCCCCTTACTTACGTATTTTCTTTTTAAAAATAAGACGACGACTTTTCGTTCGAACTTGTCGTTTTACTTACAAGCTTCCTATTCTCATTTCGGTATTTTATATTTCATATACTTTCACTCGGCTTCAAATTGTATACTTGTTATTTGCTTTATTTGACTTATATTTTGTATGGCGAAATATTTTTTAACGTAATCATTTTTTCGTCATTAGAACGTTGTACGAGCGAGACAAATTTCACGGTGCGGAGTTATACGACCGAAAAGAAATAAATTATAAATGAAATTTATATATTATTTATAAATAGTTATATATTATAAATTTAAATTAGAATTTATAAACAATACGTTTATAAATAACAGATAGACGTATGATAATTGTATAAAAATAACGTGACGCTATAATGAAAAATTAAAACCATTAATTGTACTTAATGATAATTCTGATTAACGTGTTAGACAAAAGTAATTATTTTCAAATTTGCATAAAGTTAAACGAAGAGAAGTTCAATGGAAAGCAGACAGAACGACGGTTATTTGTTCGAAGGAAGCTTTGCAAAACGTGACAATACGTTTGTAACGTCGATGTAACGAAGTGAGCGCAGGAAATTAAAATCATTTTAATCGATCGAGTATCGATTTATCGAATATTTCTCGTCGTATCGCGACTATTCCTTTGAAAGAAGTTCCATTTGTTCGCTTACGCAACGATATCGCGGTGAAAGCAGCCGTCGGACAAGAAAATTCCACCAGTTCGCTATTATTTTTGTTAAAATTACGATCGTTTTACTCGGCGACAGCGTTGAATATTTTTCGAAAAACCTTTCACGCGGTTTACTACGACACGAGTAATTTTTACAGCAAAGAGATTTCTAGATTTTGCTGGTTATCTCGATAAGAAATGGAGTCCGACGGATGGAGAATTCGATCGCTGACAGCGCGAAAATGTTCCATTGGTCTCGCTCCGTGTTCATTTATTTCATCGACAATGCATTGTATTTCTATGAAATTACTTTCTCTACCGTGTTGTTCTGATAAAATGAAGATTACAACATGGTCGAAATGATTTCTTCCTTTCTCGATCATTTTGCAAGCCTGATGATCGATGATGCTTAATTGTATGTGTTGGGTTGGCAACTAAGTGATTGCGGGTTTTGTCATTAGGTGATATTGAGAAAGTCCGCAATCAATTAGTTGCCAACCTAAGAAATGCAACAGGAAGCACAAATAAGGATACCTTTGGATTGTCGATATTTCAAGCTTCTCAACTAGAAACAGATTGATATGTCTTGTCGATATAACATTGTTGATATTACACAATGACGCTGAGAAGATAAGAAGATAGCAATGGAAGATCAACAGGATAAATGAGGTAGAAAAATATAGAGATGAAGAAGAACTGTGGCAAATATGTGAAAAAGTCATAATGGATGGAACACGTGCTAAAACAATGTTAGATGAATAACTGGTCTGGACCAAAGATACATAGAAATAAAAATAACAGGTAAATAAACTGCAGGTAAATAAAGGCAAATTATGGTACAAATAACAGGTAGATAGACTGCACCATTTAGCACAGAGTGCAATGACAATTGGAGGAATGAAAATCAGCAGAATGAATAAGGTAGACGAATACACAGATGAAGAAGAACTGTAGCAAATTTGTGACAGGAAAAATTCAGAATAAAACACTGTATATCTAGTCTGGACCAAAGATACATAGAAATAAAAATAACAGGTAAATAAACTGCACCATTTGGTTCAGAGTGCAATGACAATTGGAGCAATGAAAATCAGCAGAATGAAAAAGTAGACAAATACACAGATGAAGAAGAACTGTGGCAAATACGTGACAGGAAAAAATCTGCTAAACACTGTTAAAACACTGTTCAATGAATAGCTAATCTGGATCAAAGATATATAGAAATAGAAATAGCAGGCAAATTATAGTAAAAATAAGAGGTAGATAGATTGCATCACTTGGCACAGAGTGCAATGACAATTGGAGGAATGAAAATCAGCAGAATGAATAAGGTAAACAAATACACAAATGAAGAAGAACCTTGGCAAATTTGTGACAGGAAAAATTCAGAATAAAACACTGTATATCTAGTCTGAACCAAAGATACATAGAAATAAAAATAACAGGTAAATAAACTGCACCATTTGGTTCAGAGTGCAATGACAATTGAAGCAATGAAAATCAGCAGAATGAAAAAGTAGACAAATACACAGATGAAGAGGAACTGTGGCAAATTTGTGACAGGAACAATTCAGAATAAAACACTGTATAGCTAGTCTGAACCAAAGGCACATAGAAATAAAAATAACAGGTAAATAGACTGTACCACTTGGCACAGAGTGCAATGACAATTGGAGGAATGAAAATCAGCAGAATGAATAAGGCAGACAAATGCACAGATGAAGAAGAACTGTGGCAAATACATGACAGAAAAAAATCTGCTAAACACTGTTAAAACACTGTTCAATGAATAGCTAATCTGGATCAAAGATACATAGAAATAGAAATAACAGGCAAATTATAGTAAAAATAAGAGGTAGATAGATTGCATCACTTGGCACAGAGTGCAATGACAATTGAAGCAATGAAAATCAGCAGAATGAATAAGGTAGACAAATACACAAATGAAGAAGAACCTTGGCAAATTTGTGACAGGAAAAATTCAGAATAAAACACTGTATAGCTAGTCTGGACCAAAGATACATAGAAATAAAAATAACAGGTAAATTGTGGTACAAATAACAGGTAGATAGACTGCACCATTTAGCACAGAGTGCAATGACAATTAGAGCAATAAAAATCAGCAAAATAAATAAGGTAGACAAATACACAGATGAAGAAGAACTGTAACAAATATGTGACAGGAAAAATTCACAATAAAACACTGTATAGCGAACCTGAGCCAAAGATATGTGGAAATAAAAATGGGAAAAATAGAAAATCACCAAAGCAAAGTTGGAAGAGGATGTAAAAACACTGGTTCGTATAGAGCGCAGTGAGAATTGGAGTAGTTTGTCAGGAGAACTGAGATAGCGTGTCTTCGTTTAGGACAATGTAACGTAAATTGCTAGTAGTAAGACTCAGAGAAATAGTACAAATAATACGAATCGACACTGTATCAAAGAAAGATTACTATAATACGTCTTATCTATGCTTCTATACTACCGCTTATTACTTAGTTAACACAATAATAATAACAACAAATAATAATAAAATATAAACGCAGTAAGAAACATTGGAATATTAGAAATAAAATATAGAAATAAAAACGCGAAACTGTAAATAAAACGAGAGCTGCGAGGAGTTCCAGTCAGGAAAATGGCTTCGATTATTAGGAATAATAAACCAAAACAAACATGCTCGTTTCCGATATTTGTTTTATTCTCGTTATCGATGGCTCGGTACTCGACGTACGTATATTCACGTGGAGCTGTAAAGAGGAAAGAAAACACCGACGGTTGGGAACAAGGGCTGGCTCGTAACGAAACACACGAATTACGTCGATATCCTTGTTACCATTAGATCGTAAATGCTTATGCACGCGATACATGCGATATTCGTGCACGTAAAATACGGAAAAATATGCAAAGCGCATACGATAACGCGCGTATAAAACGTTATCCACAGCTGTTATTGATTCTAACGTTTCAATGAATTTGTGGTTTATTGGTAGCGAGAACGCGATTAGCCGAGTGTCTACACATCGAGATGCGACAGTACTCGTGTCAAGTAGAAATTTGTACAAAACATTCGTGCAAATATCTCGACTCTGATAATTTGCTGGTTTAATTTTTGAAATTAATTTTTTTTTTTTTATTAAATTAAATTTCCACGATTATCAGCACCCTTTTATCTATTTTATCCCAATACTTTTCGATTTTCTTCTAAGTACGAAGTATCCAAGAGTTGCAGATTTTTTTATTATTATTTTTTAACACTCGTCGCACGTTTATACGCGTCGATCTTTTTTTTCTTTTTTTTTTTATTAAATAAATATATGCATTTACTTTGCTATGTTTGCAGACAGCGTTCATTGCCTTGGTAACTGACCATCGGCCATCCTGTTCGTCGGTTTGCCTCGCAGCTAACGCTCTTTCGTTACGAGGCTTCTCGAGATAAGAAACATGAAAAAAGAAGTGGCAAACGGAGAATATAATTTACTGCGCGCTTGAAGATAATTTGCTCGGCAGGCGAGATAGCAAAAGGTAAATATTTAACATCTTCTTAAATCGGAAACAAATTTCTCTGTAATTAGACTCTACCTTGCTATCAACTTTCTATAAAAATACGCCTCCGCACGATCTACTTTTCAACGGACCTTCCAAGTGCACAATATGAAATCGATCGTTTGATAGATCAAGCGTACGTTCATAATCTCTGTACGTTGTTCTCTACGTCGAACTCGTTGTATTCGTTTGGCAACTAAGTGATTGCGGATTTTGTCATTGGGTGGTATTGACAAAAGCCGCAATCACTTAGTTTCCAGCCCAATATTTTAATATAATTATGTCTTATATACAGGGTGGTTTGTAACTGGTGGTACAGCCGGAAAGGGGGTGATTCTACGCGAAAAAAGAAGTCGAAAATATAGAATAAAAATTTTTCGTTTGAGGCTTTGTTTTCGAGAAAATCGACTTTGAATTGTCGTTCGGTACGCGTGCGGTACGTTATAACGGATCTCACTGTAGATCGTTGTCTCGATGGAACAATTAAAAAAAAAATTGTTATTCTATATTTTCGACTTCTTTTTTCGCGTAGAATCACCCCCTTTCCGTTACCAACCACCCTGTATATTGTTCTCGTTATATTATTATTCTCTTTCAGTAAAAATTCACTCACCTAACGGCTCTAACTTCAATTTAAGTTTGTAATTATTATCCAAAATATTCGACGTTTGATATTGGCTTGGCAACTAAGTGGTTGCGGATTTTGTCAGTACCACCCAATGACAAAATCCGCAATCACTTAGTTTCCAGCCCAATATTTTAATATAATTATATCTTATACATCTTTTTAAGTTGTATAATTTCCATTTTATATTTTTTATGATTATATAATTAATTGAATATAGAAATTTGATATTGTTAACCGTATACACATGGCGTTGACATTAACAATAAATTACAAATATATGAATTTACCATGGTCACATAATTCAGAAAAATGTGGCGCACCGTTGTCAAACGAAGAAACCGAAGTTTGTTGGACAAAGTTCAGCATTTTCACTTTGTAATTATTCTCCAAAATATTCGACGTTTGATACTGGCTTGGCAACTAAGTGGTTGCGAATTTTGTCAGTACCACCCATTGACAAAATCCGCAATCACTTAGTTTCCAGCCCAATATTTTAACATAATTATATCTTATACATCTTTTTAAGTTATATAATTTCCATTTTATATTTTTTATGATTATATAATTAATCGAATATAGAAATTTGATATTGTTAACCGTATACACATGGCGTTGACATTAACAATAAATTACATATACAGGGTGGTTGGTAACTGGTGGTACAAGCGGAAAGGGGGTGATTCTACGCGAAAAAAGAAGTCGAAAATATAGAATAAAAATTTTTCGTCTGAGGCTTTGTTTTCGAGAAAATCGACTTTGAATTTTCGCTCGGTACGCGTGCACTTTATCGCGTCTCGTTATAACGTTTCGATGGAAAAATTTAAAAAAAGAAGAAAGAAAAATTAAAAAAAAGATTGTTATTCTATATTTTCGACTTTTCGCGTAGAATCAACCCCTTTCCGCTTGTATCACCATTTACCAACCACCCTGTATATGAATTTATCATGGTCACAAAATTCAGAAAAATGTGGCGCACCGTTGTCAAACGAAGAAACCGAAGTTTGTTGGACAATGTTCAGAATTTTCACTTCGTTTGACCTGAACAGTCAAAGTAAATCTAACTAAAAAACAGTTAAAAAAAGTAGATCTAACTGTTTTTGGGCAACACGGAAATTAGTTTCCAACTACTGTGACAGCAACGACGGTTCTTCCTCGACAATTTTCAACGACGCAATGCGAAAAGCAATATCGTGTTACTGTTTACCGAGAAAATCTCGCGACTTACAACAGTTTGCATAGAAAAACAGATGATCGCGTGTTCAGAAGTGCTCGAAACGATAAAAATGAAAAACCAAACAATACAATTTTCAACGATCTTACCAGTTACCATGAACATAGTTGATTGTTTCCCGATTACAATGATCGTAAGTTAATGCGTGTGTACATAAGATGGCGCTGGTATCGGTAGAAATCACAGTATACAACACGACATCAAACTATCGTTCTTTTCAATTATATCACGTAAATAGCTGTTCTTAACCCGAGTACAGTGCGAAGAAATCCATTTAACACAGACTTAATAAGAGCATCGCAATATCGTCCTAAATGTTCAACGACCGTGAAGAAACAGATGTTATATATAGCCAGGGAAAATTAGAAAAATCTTTGACGTAGAAACTGAAATAACAATTCTTAGGCGGTGGATTACGTTTCGAGAAATTCGATGAATTATGGATGATGAAAAATGATTAAAGTTAAGTAATTTAACAGGCAACGCTATTCCGAGATGTCTATATATACACAGTGTACATGTTAAATATTCTTCCCACGTAATACCTTACATTTTAACTTGCAACAAGACTCCTGTGTTCTAAATATAGCTATCGCTAGAGGATCAAGAAAAAAGAAAGATAAGAACTTATTAATATTAATTAGACAAACAGGCACGCGGAACGGGCAAACAAACAAACAGGAAGCCCGAGGAACAACGAATCGTTGGCTGCGTTCTCTGATTTTCAAAACAGATATCTATGTTCTGTGTGTTTGTATGTATTCCGTTTTTTCCTCGCTCGTTTACCGCTAGATCTATCGGTTTTTCATCTGACGAGCACGAGCCGTGTACAACAGCCGTAAACAGACGCTTGAAAGAAGAGAACCGGCCATTTAAATTCGACACGAGGATCCCGGCCGATGGCTACCGGACGCTGATAAACAGATAACGTGCACTCGTCTAATTAAAGAAAACACGTGCATTTAATTTAAACAAATGTTCAGTGCGCACGGTGGTTGAATTTGACAAGATTTCATGGCACAGAATTAAGATATTGTATTACACTTTTTTAAGATGACAAAAATAAATAAAAAAGTTCCTTGAAATCGGGTCAAACGACGTGCTGTTCTTCAGAAGTTAGAACAATTGCTTTACTAGATAAAATAATTTTCAGAAAATTCCGATTGATCGAAATGGCGAAGAGAAAAGCAAGGGACAATTTTCTTTACAACTTTTCAAACCTGTAAGGGAAATTTAAACAACGCGTTTTCAAGAGTTATGCCGCGACTGATGATGTAAAAATGAGTCAGAAAGAGAGAAAACAATTTTTTCGTAGGACGAGAAAATTCAATTTCCGGGAAAATTAAACATGTGACGAATATACTTGAAACTTGGCTAATCGCGGATCGAACAGGAGCAATTAATCGACAGGAGGTAAAACCGCGCGTGAGAATAAGTCGAAAATTCAGGATAAAATTCTTTTATAAAATTCTTTGTTTTCGAGAAAAATAAATTTTTAAATGTATCGGTCATCGAACTTTATCTTCTCGAAAATGAGGCCTTAAACGAATAAATGTTATTCTCTGGCTTCTTTTCGTACCTAGAACAATCTCCTGTTGATAAAAGAGTAGTTTGCGTTACTTAGTCGAGTTCAAAAACAAATTCCATTTGTAATCCGCGAATCGCGACATAATTGTGGAAAACGTGTTGCTTAAATTTTAAAATAAAGAACGATCTTCGCGATTCCGGTCGATCGCAATTTTCTCAGAATGTTTTCTACGCGTCATCCAGCAAACTGATCCTCGTAGCTTCCAGGAAGCTGGTCATGTGATCCTGTGTGTGAAGTTAGTCGTTTAGTCCGATTTGAAAAGAATTGTTCTATTTTAAAAAGTGTCCACGACTGTGATTAACCTTTCTGAAATAAATGTACACGTTATTTTAGATTTACACAAGCAGAGAAAATATTTCCACGAGTATCGGTTTGTTTGATTTTCTCGTTTGCTCGGTCCAACTTACACGACGTCAGACGGTAGGTTGTGAGGTTTCAAGCTGCAAGGTAGGTTATTTAAAGTCGTGAAAACTGTGACGTGAATTAAACTCAGCCGGCTCTTGCAATTCACCGTTACTCACGACTTTCGAGCTTCCTCAACTATAAAGTGTTTTATAGCGTGTCAACGTCACGCTGATGTTTTCCAAATTAACACTTGCTTCTGCAAACCGATTCTTTCCTATGAATAAATCAATCAACTCGAGCAGCGTGTCCATTTGTTATTGCTATTCCAAATACCCTGCTACAGAGTATTTTCAGCGTATCGATATCAATCTATTAAAAGTCAGGCAAGAAAATAATACGTACGAATTATCGTAAATAGAAAGTCATTAAAAAAGCACGCATACCAAAGGTCGGTCTAACGTAACGCGATAATATTAGGTTGACAAAATCCGCAATCACTTTGTTGCCAAGCCAATAATAGCTCGATCGTGTGACACAGATTCGTTGATTGCATGAGAAACTGTTGAAAATGACAACGTGAGTTCGCGCTCGCCATCTATATTCAGATGCGCTAGTTACAATAAATAGTAACTAGAAGATAGATTTAGATATAATCGATAGATTTAATCGATAGGTTTAAGATATTCTTTTCTTTTTATCCCTAGTCCATGTAAGAACGTGCAATAAAATTTATTCAGCTCACAACGATGTGATAGATTTATCCGAAGAATAAATTAATAACACTTATATAAAAATAACAATAGGTTATGAGCCCAGGTACAATAAATAGTTATTATTTTATTAAAAATATTATTAATAGTAATAATATTGAGGAGCGCAGGAGATAACCTAAAAACCAAAAAAAAGCGCTATCGATGATTCAGTGTTGAATATCATAAAGGCGTTTTATCGAATATATAATAAACGCTTACGTGATAATGCAGTTATCAAAAGAATATAGAAATGTCGAGCGGGGCGAGTTTAAATACTGAAAAGCTAAATAAAGAAATAACAACAGAAACGTTTCTTGTTTTCTGCTTTTTTAAACTTGTGAAATTGAAACGAGTGGAAAACGTGGCAGAAAATTTGTCCCAATTGCAGTCTCGGTTTCGAGAAAATCAAATTTGAAAAGCTGTCAGGTACAAGTGTAGTTTTATAACTTTGATGAAGTACGTTAAAAGTAAACACACACAGAAAGAACGTGGAGTTACTTGAAATTTAGGAATTCTAATTTCATGCTTTTCTCGGAGGATACGAATAAGAGAAATTAAAGAGAAAATATTTGATCGTGGTCGTACGGTATCAAAGGTGTAATTAAGAAAACGTTCGTCTTGATATTTAATTAATCGTATTAATTACGTAACTGTCATGTCGCTAAAAACACTTTCAAGTGGAATGACGATAATTAACGAACGATTTTTAGATTTTATTTTCGGTATATAATTACAAGGTGTTTAAAGAAGAGGCCAGCTCCTGCTCGAGCAATTAAATTGGGAAAAGTTTCGCGTAATTAGAATCTGTCGTGTGAATGCAACAAAGTAATGAATCCTCGGGCTTAATTGAACGTAATTAATACCCTGAGAATTCCAGCCTTCTTTCTTATCGTTTCAGCACATTCGCGAAATATGAAATCAATAAAACTTCTCAAATATTCATATTAATCGTAGGTTATTCTTTTGGAACATCTACTTTGTAAGGAGAATAAACGACGCTATTTTGTTTAACAGGTGTATCTTTAATTTCGAAATCGTTTATATTCCAGGAATCGATTTCTCTGGCTGAATTTACCGCGTCGTATGAAAAACGTTCGAAGCAAACGAGAGAATTCTATCGATCAATTCTTCGTTAATTTAAGATCAATAAAAGACGCGAGAAAAATAAACGAACATAAAGAGTTGGAGGAAAAAATAAACGTAAGAATTTCGTTATACCGTTAGACATTTTCATTTTCAATTACGGTTCGTCCGTTTCCATAAAAAGTTCGCTTCTTCAAACATTTCTACGAACAGTAAAATAAATCAGAGATCAAGCAATGGAAGATTCCATTCCACCAGCAAAGTCCTATTATTGCCAGTTTCCACGTAGCCTAAAGAGTAGCCGTCCGAAAATAAAACAGGCAACGTAAAGAAGCCAATAATGAAATTTGATTACCGTTTTAAAGCACGTCGGCAAATCCTCGCGAGAATATAAAGCACCTAATAAGTGAGCATCCTCTGGCATATAGCAGATTTCGACCAAAATCCCAGTGATCCTCGAAACGAAACAGCGCCCTCTTTTAGCGCTCATTCGTACACAAGCGTTTGGGTCTCGTGAAAATGTTTGCAAACTCCAGTTGATGTGAAAAAATCGTCGAAAAGTTGTCAAGATTCTTAGAGATTCGAGCAATGGAAAAATTATTGATCGTCGCGTGTAAGAAAATTAGTCTTTGTAGAAACTATTTGTCTGCATTTACACAAACAAGTGTTTCACTTGAACAATCCATTTGCGTATACCGCGTTCAATGGATAAATCGTGCGTTTTTTAATAGATGTCTCTGTGTCGTTTCGCTCATAATTCTTACTTGGTTAGTCTCTTGTTCTTTATAACTTTATTTAGTACATTTGTCGTACTCGCGAGTAGGTAAATTTCAAGCGCTCTATTTGCGTATCTTCGTTGCTGGAACTATTGCTAAAAGCGAAAATGTCTATCGATAAGGCGCGTGTTTGTCACGTGCCGCTGCTTTAAAAGTGTCGTAGGGGAATTACAGGTACGGGAACAGTGGGAAACATTTGTAAAGCGTATGGGGAAGATTCGTATGTGTCACAAAAATGGTTGAGGAAATTCCGATCGACGGATTTTGGCTGAGGCGAACCATCGTGTTCCCGGCGACCGGAAGTAACACAGTTGAGGATAATTTGATAGCGATAATCGCCGGAAATCGTGGAATTATTTTCGTAGCAGTTTTCATCGTCCTGGAATGACTGGAAAATTGAACCTTTTGAAAATTGAAAGATTAAAACGCCCGAAGTTTTCCTACAACCTGTTGCTTTTTTTCTAATTTAAAGCGTAGCTATTTCCGAATAATTCGCTAATTTAGCGTTGCAACAGGCTTCTTGCATTCCACGCCAAATTCGAAATGAACCTTCCGACATTGGCGCTGAAACGAATTTCTTTCATTTCGATATCGAGATGACACTCTTCGTCAGTTACGAGCGCTTAGCGTGCAGCTTCCGTTTGATGTATGTAATTTTTCAACTTGAGAATGCGGTCGTGTGGTACTCGTATTCCCTGCGACGAGAATAGTCGCTGAATCGAAATATCAGCGATGGAATGCCGATCGAAATGTCCTTGTATCGTAAAAAGTACTATACTTTGGTTCTGTATTTTGTAACTTTCAATGAACATTGTATTTTCGCATATTGACAGCTCTGTGTGCATGTTTACGCGTAAAAGTCCAAACAGTATCTCTTCATAGCAACCTATGACAGTTTAATGGATAAAATTGTAATTTATCGCGTATACTTTTGTGACAATTACAAGAATCATAGAATTAGAATTAGTATGGAATCTTGCAATATTTTCAATGGTTTCATCATTTTGTCTATGCAGTTTCAAAAATTAGCCGCCGGATGGCGCTGCTAATGAACGGCCACGTTTTCGTATTTATAAGAACACTTGCTTTTTTTTTGCTTCCTCGGCGTTGAAAGTCTCATCAACGATTCATCAACGGCTGAATATTCTCAATTTCCTAGCTAACCTACGCTCTCTGAAGAATAAGTTGCAACATCTGGGTTGCTTGAACACCTGATGCAATTCCATCGGAAGCTTCACAACGTTGTCGTACGTGTTCTCTGCCTTTAAAATTCCCTTCATCACTCACCGAGTCAACTTCATCGCTAATCACGCTTTTCCTGAATCTGCGTTTCTCAGCAAGAATCGCGACCGCAAAGTGTCACGAAGCAAGCCATCATCTTGTCCTACCTAACGATCGTCCCTGAGCGAGCCAAGTGGCAATATCGACGGTCTATACAAACTCCATCCATCCATCCAGCGATCTCCAAAAATATTGCCGCCGCGAGTGCTGCGAGGCCCATCACGGTGAAGGAGTCGTGCTCTCGAGCAGAGTCGGATCGCGGTCCAAGGTGCCAGGCGTATTCCTGCAAAGGCATTCGATCGTTAGTTAAAGGGCAATCCGTTAAAGGTGCAGAGAGGCGCAGGGGAAGGTTCCCCCGACGCCTGGTACGCACACAATACCCCGGCCGCAGAACAGATAGAGAACGAGAAGAGAAGAGAAGAGAAGAGAACGAAACGCGTCCGGAGGGTCCCGTGCCGGCAGATGAATCCTAAGCAATTTCTCGCTGGTCGGGCCTCTTTGATGCTTTGAACTCTCACCGCGCTAACCGATCCTCCTGGTAATCACGCGGCCCTCGCCACGCCCCGAAAAACACCTTCGATCCTCCAGTCTCTCGCCTCTTGCTCTCTTCTCAGCCTCCTTTGATCCTTTTCTCCGCTCGAAAACACGCTCTTCCTTTTTTTTTTATCCCTTGGCCTCGTCCTATCCTTCTTCGCTCTAAGCTGTGGCATTTACTCTGTTTCTATCTGTTCGCTCTACTCTTCAGTCTCTTCGAAGGTTCTTATATATCTCTTCTCTTTTTTCTTCTCTTCTTGCTCGCTTTTTGTCTTTTTCATTTGCTTTCGTTCGTTCGAGCTTGGATCACATAAGAGGAGAACACTGTTTTCGATGGTTCATCGACGTGTTTCTCGCTACGTCTAGCAGTTCGTTGCTGCGTTTCAGCGACTTCTCCACATCCAAAGGCTTCTCAGGCCGAGTTTACACCAAAGTAGCGATAGCGTTATACCGTAAACAGTTATCGAATTTCACGAATCTGTTCGCAAACTCGTCTGCAACGATTCCAAAATTGTCTAAACTCGGTCTGGTCCCCGAGCGCGCGATCGCGGCGCCCTTAAGGCTGGTTCACACACGGCCAGTAGTTTCAGTAAGTTGAAGCAGCGAGTAAAGCCGAATTGACGCTATTCGCGTTGTAGGATCACCGTGGACGAGGACGAAAACGTTACTTTTCCGCGAATCAACAGCGTAAATCGTCCGCTTTGTTCGATTAAACCTGTGGCCGTGTATGAACCAGCCTTTACAGCACTCGGACGTTCGATTTCCGGTTCGACGTGCGATCGTCGAGCAACGAAACGACGCTCGTCCGCGATTGAATATTCGCAAAGCGGAGGGAAAAAGGGCGCCCGCAGAAGTTGGTGAAAACGCACCTTGACGAGGGCGCGCGACTGCCGACAGTGGCGACTAATGTCTGCACGCGCGAGCGCACGAGCGAACGTGTTTTCTTGGCACCTGTTTCACTCCTCGTTTCGAGGGTTTTTCTGCCTACTGCCACGCTCTGCGTTTCCTCCTTCGCTCGTTTCTTTGGCGAGGGTTTAGGAAGCTGCAGCGCTCCATGATAATACGCCGGAGCTTCCGTTTCTTTTTGTCCGCCTGACTCGTACAGATCGCGTCCTACGTATTTCTATTGGGTTGGCAACTAAGTGATTGCAGAGTTTGTCATTACCACCTAATGGTAAAATCCCCAATCACTTAGTTGCCATCCGAATACATCGTGATCTTGTCATTCGGCGAAGTAGTAGATATTTCTTCACATTAAACAGGTAACTTGCGTAACACATTAAACAGGTAATAGATACTGTGTATCTACTGCGACAACGAACATGGAGTACAAAACTGTGTAGCAGTGTGAATCCATCTATCCTCGTAGCGACATGTTGAAACTTACGGTTGTCGTTGAGAAATATACGGCCAATTAATTGTTTCTCACGGAATACAAATCGGTTAGAAAATTGCAAGTAGGAAGGATCTGCATGAGAATCCTATCGCGGTATATCGCGAGATAAAATTTGTTGTTGAAGGGCAGCGAAAAGATGCGCCATCTAAGAAGCGCCAACCTGTCGATCGATAAACTATCTTACATTTTATTATCGTTTTATGTCACGACAGGAAGGGAACGCGTTACAACACTCCGTGTTTATTATTATAGCGTCGTTTTATCTTACGAATATTTTGGAATATCGTAGAATTGGAAAGGCAGCGACGTGTATCTTAAAAATGGAAAATATGCACGAAAGATGAAAATAAATGGGAAATTGGGATACGTGGGATTGCGGACGTGGCAAATATTGAAAGTAATAAAATTTCAGGTTGATACGATCCCATTACCGCTCATGACGCCATAATCACAACCGTGGGATCTGATTTCAAGCTTTTGATCGGTAATTCCGGAGATTGTATCTCTAACGACCTCGATCGGCTCTTTAATTTTTCCTCCTTCCTCTTCCTTATCCTTCTGTGCGCAGCATCAAACTACATAATCAGTATAAATTATGCATCTTCTTGTTAAAAAAAGCCACGATAAATTTTCGCTTATATAAATTTGCTCGTTCGTGTTGCTCTTGCTTTTGCTTCTATAATTATGTCGCTATTAAATAGCTCGCCATAAAACGATTGATATTTTTCCCTCTGTCGTTTCTTCAGTTAAAAGCAACAAACGACCCCCTCTTTCGAGTAGTTATTTTTTATTTGTATTAGAAATCAAATTTACCCGAGCCTGCCTCCCATATATAATTATTCACAAAGAAAACATACAAAAGGAAGGACGGATGAAAACGTAAGGTTAATAAGTTTACAGTAGAAGCCAATAATACAGCAGGGGAGAAAAAAGCGGAATCTCAGATGTTAACCGAACAACTATAATCATTAATCAAATCTCCCTCGCCCTTTTCTCGCTGCCCCGATCCTCCCTCAGCGATAAGTAATTCATTAGGCATTGACTAACTCCATCTGGCCGTCTATTAAGAAGGCCAGCGAGAGGGAAGAACCGTGACCAATTGAGTAAATAATACACGTGAAATTTGAGAAAGTCCGCTGTCCTTCGCTGTGAAACTTGCTGAGAGCGAAACGCAGGATAATAGAAATAACGATCCGTCCAAGAGCTGATTAATTTCAATCTTCCGCTGCACGTCTCTCCGTACAATCTGCCACTCTATCGGTTTTCTTCGTCCAAATTTTGCTTCTTCTTCTTCTTCTTCTTCTTCTTCTTCTTCTCTGGCAACGGTATACGTAAACGTTATTAAGACGATTAAAAAATCAACGAGACACGGATGTTCATGTACTTGCGAATTTTGATTGGACAGTTTAATCGTGCGCATGAATGTATAGAAATTGTGAAAAATATTTCTACGATATGTCAACGTAATACTTACGGTGTTTAGGAAGTGAAAGGAGTCTGTGTTTAAGCGCCTTTTCTTCTATGTGTCATCTGGCGTGTATGATATCTGGAATCTACGCGTATCCTTGGATTAACCGGTCATTCATTCATCCAGTTGAGGTCGCATAAAGACCGGTTGAAAGAAACTCCGCCGTAATTGCTACGAAAATTGAAATTCCTCCGCGAAATACCAGAAAAGAAAAAAGGAACAGAAGAGCAGCGGGACATCAAGAGTTACATCAAGACGCTCGTACCAAAATCTAACGACCACCGACAAACCAGGACGAACGAGCGGCCAAGGCAGCAGCGCGAGAAAGCGACGAAGACCCCAGAATAGGATCAAGGACACGAGCAAAATAGCCTGCGAAGAAGAAGACGAAAATCAGCGAAGAACAAGAAGAGGAGGAAAATAGCGGAGGAAGAAACAGGCGAAGACGAAGAGGAGGAAGATGCAAGGAAAGAAGCAGCACAAAGGGAAGTAAAGGAGAGGCACGAGAGCAAGCAAGATGGTAAAAGGAGGAGAAGGATGCTCCTAATTCGTAGTTCGGGGCGGGGTTTTTTTCGGCGATAGAGAGGAGGAGAGCGAGGCTGAGCATTGGTGAAACAGAGACAGAGCCAGGCACAAAGCGAGCTGAGGTATAAATTGGTTTGTTTGCCGCGGAGATAAAAGGGGCCGCTAAATGTTATCTTTAAGGTGTCGGATCAACGCAAATGTGGCTGAGTTACTCGTAATTATAGTATACACGGGCCGAGACCCTCGCCTCTACCTGCCGCGCCATCGGCCGCCTCTCTCTTCACCTTTCTCTTCTTTCTCTTTCTCTCTCTGTTGCCTCGTTTCAACCCATTGGCGTAACTATCGATCGCGATCCGATCTACGGGCCGAGATACCGACCGACAGAGGCGATACTTGTTTGGTTAGACCGGAATATCCACGGGTGGGGCAACGAGCAGCGCGAGGTACCATCCTCCTCTCTATCTTCGGACAACCACTTGGCTTGGGTCAGAAGCGATATGCTGTTGCTCGCCTTGATATACACACTCTATGAAGAATTCTCTAAGACAGTCAGTTTATTGGTTTCTACAAAAGGGTGTTTTGTTTAGACACTTAGAGATGGAGCTGACGGAATGCTGCAGTTAGAGAGAACATGAGCAAGGTAACGAATTATACTCACACGGTTCTTACGACTTATTGCCATTTAAATTCTCTTGATGCGCACAGTTCCAACTTCTTCGCTAGACAAACGTTGCTCTCGTTATCGAAACGAGGGCGAGGATGCCATGTACGTAGATATATGTACGTAGGTGAGAAGACAGGTTAGAATACTTGAAATTTGAAGAGCCGATAACTCGCTGCAACAGAGAGAGTGATTTGAATAGCGCGTTGCTTATGATATGAACGTAGCGTAGCTTGAAAATACGCGGACGATTTCTTTTCAAGAAAAAAAGAGGTCTTTCGTGGATCTTCTTTGTTTACATTTTCTAATATCTGCTAAAAAAAAATAAAAGGATGGGTTACCAACGGCGCACGGAATTCCTAAGGGGCGGTCACCCATCTTAGTATCTCTCCGTGCCGCGCGCTGCTTAACTCTGGCGATCGGATGAAAACCAGCATTTTCAGCGCGCTCTCGTCGTTGGCGCAGGTTAAATGTTTTTCTAGAAAAACGAAGAACACAGTTTGATAAAACTTAAGGTGAATGTTAAGTTAAATGAAAATAATTTTAATCAATTTTGTTGGCTTTTCCATTGTCAGAAAATACAGTTTTAAATGTCTACATATACGTCTACATATATTTCATGAAATATGGATAGAACATAATTAACTATGAGAAGATATATATTATTAACGATTTGTTGCAGAATTATTTCGTTTCTCTCAATGACAATATAAAGGATAGAAAGATACGAAAGCATAGTACTTGTAAAGATCTGATATAGCACTTCCCATTTCCATAAATACAGGCCTTGTAGGACAAAGATAAGGAAAAAAGTAGAAATGTTCGGGAGACCATCTATCTTCAATGGGAAAAAGTTGGTAGGTAAAAAAACACAGTAAGGAAGTATACATAAAAAAGAAAGTAGAATACATATATGTAATTATATGTATCCCACGTAGATAATTATTTGCTTTGAGCTTCTATGTTCTATCGACGCTAACGTTTTATGTCTACTAATAATAAAGGGAAACACCGTGGAACATCGAAAATTACCAGTTAACAAGAGCAATAAGGAAATTAATTGTACGACGTAACAAGCATGAATATCTTTTTAAATCAATACTTTGATTCTGCCATGTATAAGATATAAAAGCAAAGATATTAATTAAATTACCTGTAACTTAAGTCGATAAATAAAATCGAATACCATTCGTATTAAAAGCATAATATCCAAAGGTAAAAGTATTAATGATCATTGATTTCTTACTTCGAAATAAAATATAATTTACTGTTATAAGGAAAATAAAAGTTTTCTGTTATCCAGATACATTTCATACGGATTTCGTATGAAATCTATGAATTTTGTGCAAATTTTATATCTGAAATCACGTCGTAAAAATGACAAAAAAGGGGGGGGGGGAATTCAAATAATTTCCTTTCTTTCCTCCTGTGTTTTACAATCTCCTTCTCCCTAGTTCCTTCGTCGTGATACGAATAAACAACTTTATGGATCTTGGATAATTAGATAAGATTGCCGTAATTATATGCAATTTATATAACACAATGTAGAGTCTGTTTCATGTAAAATACGTAATAAATTAGAGACTACTTCTGCTGAGTCAATTTACATAATACATTTCTAATTAAACACGATCCTCGAGGTTATTAATAAACTCAAAATCAATTACTGAAATCGTGAATTCGTTATATCGGCTGAAACGTGCGACTGTTTAATTAATTCAGAATTAATTGGACATCACATTGTTCGTGATGGATGATTATAGTAGAGGATTTAAACAGAACTTCGTATCTTACTGAATATAAGAATTACTTCGCAAGCATAGATCCTTCCTTTTTACTGAGAAGCGAAGAGATATCCATATTATGAAAAGATACTGAAACAAAGAATAGGACAATTATTTTCCACTAGATAAAATAAACGAAAATACCGGAAATCAGAATAATTATAATATTCGTATAACATTTAAAACAATGTACATATTTGGCAAAAAAAATTCAATTTCAAGGTAAAGATGTATCGTTTTAGTAGATTTATCCTAAATTTCTGGTTTTTGAAGAGATTACGCCAATGGCGGTGCTTTTTATCTCAGTTTCCAACAAGATGGGACTCCCCATTGGTGCGGCTTGAACAGCCGCGCGTACAGTGGGGCCAACATTATAGTACAAAATAATAATTCATAAATTATACGCGCCGCGACCGTTTAGAGGCTTAGGTATACAGCTCACTGCACATGCAGGTGATTCTGCTGCAGGTATATCAATAAGCTTCGCTAGGTATAACGGGTGACTTAAAAACACTCACCTTTTATGTCATGTCTTACGGTACGGACATATGGGAAAACATTTTAAAGTCATAGTTTAGAATTGGTTTTAGAATTAATTCTTGCATAGTTATTGTAATTGTCATAATCGTTAACTTTTTTATTATACCAAGCGTAGACTGCTGTAAAAATGAGATATTATTTTTACTTCAATTCTGAAACCCTGTTAATTTTTCAATTTTTCATATAGCAAAAAGGCGTATGTGTTTATATCTAAAAAGAATCGTAAATTAAACTATAAATTAACGAGTAAAATACAATTGTTAGAGCAGTTATCGCTGGCAAAATTTAATTAATTTAACTTTTAATTCTAACTTTTTTATTCAATTGATAACAGGGAAAATTCTTCAAAATATATCCCCCTTATGGAAAAGACTTTTATGTATACATTGTGAAAATATGTATATATTTTGTTCTAATTACTTACTTAATTAATTAGTTACATTCGTTTAATGTAAAATGCGCTATTTTGCGCATGGTAGCGTTATCTATCGGTTGAAAATTGTACTTCGTGTTAGTTCCACTGATTCGCCTGTAGAGTAAATAGACTCGTAGTCAGCAGATCTGAAATCAAAAACAAACGAGCTGAACAATAGTTAAAACATGGAAAATCAGTCAGAAGTAGAAGAAATAACGAATAGCGATTGTAACGTTAAGTTTCACAATTTTGTGGCAAAAATCGATGACTTGTCAATCTCATGTCATGTAATTAAAATGGAAAATTCCCTCTATCTGTGGGTAGGTGATTATAATGAGAATACCATGAATGATTTGTCATTCGCAATCAAATCACCATACGAAAAGGAACCACTTACAACGAAGATTATGGGATCAATTGCCAATGAATTTTCAACCAGTCTTGCCAAGAGACTTTCAAAGAAACTTTCAATAGCTGTTTATGTCAGCTTTAACGTCCAGGTTGATAACCTATCTCTACATGCAATTGAGAGGAAGTTACAAGATGAATTTAACTCACATCCTGAGATTTTCTGATTTATATTAATAAGTTGTACAGAGACATTCTAAAAGTACAATTTTTATACTGTCCAGAACATGTGTTTACATTTAAGCCTTGTATATTTCGTATTAAACTTGATTTATATATAAAATAGGTATTCTTATTTATTTTAAGTATCTTAAATTTTAAATTGTGTAATAAGTGCTAAGTGTGGTCTTAATACTTCACAGAAACAAATATTTATTCTTGCAAATAAAATGATTTGACATTTTATCATATGATAAAAGAACTAATTTGAATTTCATCGTCTAAATTGCCAATTTATATATATATAAACAATTTCATTGCAAGTGGTTAAAAGATTACATATTATTACCTTTTATCATTGTTCCATATAATTGTTTCAAATAGTTATGCATAATTCTTGTGATATAGTCTGAAGATGATCTATAAGTTGAAAATATTAATTGTATTGTAACAATGTTACATATATATGATGACAACATTCATACTATAATATTATAACAAAACATATCAATTTTATTAGAAAAACTAAATTAATTAAAATTGTCACTTCTCATATATCAAATACATAATAGTAATGGCACTTATTTTAAGCACTATGACAAAATAATACTCAAAATCATCTATAACATACTATTATATATATAAAAATACTATTTTTATTTCTATTAAAGAAGCAACTTAATAGACATCTTTCCTTCCTTTACAATAAAGACAGATGAAAGAACATTTATATACATTTAAAAAATGTATATTATTTGAATTTTGAAATTAAAGTTAATACTTAACTTTTCATTAATAATTTATAAATCATGAAATTCTTAATATCTGCTTATATGAAATTATTTTTACTTGTAGCAAATTACATTAATAATACGTAATTTACGAATGAAATCGTTGCAATTATTTTTTAGCTTCGAATTTAAACTACATACTTGATCTTACATTTCATAATGATGGCAAACTTATGATAGGTAGGTTTTTAGTTTTAAGAAACCCCAAGTAATCTAGGGATTTTTTTTGTTATGGGTCGAGGAATTGTACGCCTTAAAAAGGAACATCCGAACATTGGCCACTGATCGTAAACACGTGGTTACTTACGCATTGATTTCAATATTTATCCGGCATTGCACGTGTAACTTGATTTTTAGTTTTTCAAATATGTTTTCACAAAGTTTGTCGGTATTTATTAAACGAGACGAAAAGTATGTGCAGAAACTCTCATTTTTTAGAATTGACAAAGTAAGTAAGAAACATCTTTTTGAAATATTTTAAATATCCTCTTTTCGTTTGTTAACATCATAATTATCAATATCTCTGTTCTTATTTTTCTATGCTATTACTATTTCTTATTGTATAAATTTCACATTGTTTTGTAAGTTACTATTAGTAATTATATGTTTTAGTAATATTTTCATCTAATTTTTAATATATAATAAATGGATGAAAATAATATACCTTCAAACTGTGTAACACATTTGTAACACATACAATGTTCATTTTATTCATTCATTTAATTTAATACGCGAAATAAACATGACAAATTTATAGAAAATGCAGAACTTTTTCTAATGTTTTAATTACTGTTTATTTTTAAATTGAGTTTCGATTAAAATGTACCATGTGTCTTACTTTTTCATTATTTAATAATGTTATATTCTTCAAAATATATTTCATTAATCTTATTTCATAACATTGTGTAATTTTACTGTAGGAACCAAGCGAGGATGAGCATAAACAAATTTTAGACATTTTATGTGAATTCTTAATGAATCCAGAAACCACGGAGGATGTTGCAGAATGTTTCCCACAATTATTGCCAGCATTAATTATGAAAAGCATTTCAATGGATAAAATTTCCTTTGATGACGAAGATTTGATTCATAAATTAAATTCAGTTATCTTAGCCAAATTACTTTCCAAGAATCGGGATATATTAGTGTATGTATTTTTAATGTTACGTAGAATACTTTATATTTTATATTATTTTGTATGTATATATATATATTTTTTTTGCACTAATATGTGATTATTAACAGTGAAAATATCATCATGAAATTATGTTCTCTTACTTATAGGCAATATATTGTAGGTTGAATAGTACTTTATTCAACATTATAATTCTTTCATGTTCCATAACATTTTAGGTTGAATTTTTCAGGTTGGAGAATATCCTGCAAGGATACAAACAATATTTTTCTGATACTCTGTGTATTATACTCTTTTTATTACTCAAATTTAGGATTATCAATTGATGAAATGTGTAATAAATATAAAATATATTTGGAAAAAATTAAAGGTCTTTGTAACACAGTATTCTATATTGTTTTCTTAGTTGTATTATTAATTTAGTACAGACATATACAAGTAATCTTTTTCTTACTTTGTAAATATGTAAACATAGTTGTTTGTGTTTAGTAGTATGAAAATTTGTATACTTCATAGCATAATTATATTAAACTGTAACGTTGAAAAGTATGTTTGGAAAAGTCTTGTTTATTTTATAGCAGTATTCAGTAGTATAAAATATGTTTTCTACGAATCAAATATATAATTACAGAAACATAAAAAATTATTAATTATTTAAAAAATAATTATTGCCAACAGTTCTCTATTGAAAATAATTATAAGATATATTTAAATGATATAAAATTTGAAATTTATTTTTAAATGAATATTGTTTTATTACAGATTTGTTCTACATTATTTTGATGTAAATCCAGCTCCATTTGAATTTATAGAAGTCGATCATGGTCCTCCTTTAAAAAGACGTAATAGGCAAAGAGTAATATCTGTCACAAAAGTATCTGATTATGATTTAGTAACTGCTTGTTATGATATTCTATGTAGTGCACCAATACACTTTAAATATGCGTGGAATTGGTCTAAATTTTATAAATATCTGACTCATGAAGATAGTGGTGTTAGATGGTAAGATATGAAATTAAAAAATATGATATCTCCTTTTAATATTTTAAATAAAATTACTACTAGGAAAAGATTTTAATCCAATGATTTTTATTAAATGGAGTAATTGTTTAGGGACAAATTTGATAAAATTCCGTTTTAAATAAGTAAAATAAAAAAGTGTCTTAAGTCAAAACAAAATATACAAGAATAATTTTTAATTATCTTTCAGGGTAGCAATAAATTGTATTTCTATTGTATTAGGAATGTCAGAATCTTCCTATCTATCTCATGTGAGTGATTTTGTTTCTAACAATCAAGAGTACTTTGTTAAAAGTAAAGAAGTTAATCGAAATAATATAACATGTGAAGATACCAAAGAAATAAATGGAATTCCTGATGTACCTTCTGTAGTTTCCATTGGAGGAATTTTACTTCCAATATTTGAAAAATCTGGAAATAAAAAGGAATTGAATCTAGTTCCTGTACCATCTACACGACAAAATTTACGAAATTTAGCTTTGGCAGTCTCTTCCAATAAATGTGTATGTTTACAAGGTACAGTTGGTTCTGGAAAGACTGCATTAATAGAGTTTTTAGCTCAAGCTACTGGTCACGATGCACAGAAATTTGCAAAAGTGCAATTAGGTGATCAAACAGATTCTAAAATGTTATTAGGAATGTACAGATGTACTGATATTCCTGGAGAATTTTTATGGCAACCAGGAATATTGACTGAAGCTGTATCATCTGGCAAATGGCTGCTTTTAGAAGATATTGACTGCGCTGCGACAGATGTTATTAGCGTTATTGGACAACTTATAGAAACTAAAACATTATCAGTCCCTGGATACAGAGACTTGATACACGTGAAAAGTGGGTTTCAGTTGTTTGTTACTAGAAGATTGAGTTCTGGAGGAACACAAAAATCATTTCAAATGCCAATGCAGAAACAGTGGTCTTGTGTTAACATAGAATCTTTATCAAAGAAAGAACTCGTTACAATTGTCCAAACCTTATTTCCAATATTGCATACGGTAGCTGTAAAAATGGTTGATGTGTTTTTATTGTTTTCTGCTGGAAACCATGAAGATGACATTGTGAATAGTGTAAAGAATACTAGACAAATTTCTACCAGGGATTTGATTAAGTGGTGCTTTAGAGCTGTAGTTGATTTTGATGTATCCTCACCTGCTTCAGGCCTGAAAATCTTTCAAGATGCTTTAGATGTCTTCTGCTGCTCTGTGCCTAATTCCGGTATGTAAAGTATACTTTATAAAAATATCTATTATTGCTGAATGATTGTTTATAATACTGCAATTGAATGTTCTTATAAAAAAATTTCATAAGTGATGAATCATGTTGTTGTCTTTTTATTTCAGTACAACGTTTAAATTTGGCAATAGCTGTGGCACACAAATTGGGTATTGTAAAAACAAAAGCAGAATTTTTTTCCCAAGTACATAAACCATCTGTAAATCTCCACAAAGAATGTCTTATTGTTGGTAGAGCAAAGTTAGAGATAAAAAAAGCTGATAGAGTTAAAATAGAGTCTAGAAGTTCCAATTTTTCTTATACAAGACCATCTGTATGTCTTTTGGAAAGAATAGCTAGTTGTATTGTACAGAAAGAGCCAGTTCTTCTAGTTGGAGAAACTGGCACAGGGAAAACAAGTTGTGTACAATACCTTGCGCAGATAACAGGCCACAAGTTGGTAGTAATAAATATGAACCAACAGAGTGAAAGTACAGATTTACTTGGTGGCTACAAACCGGTAGATCTTAAACTTCTGATTCTTCCAATTCGCGAAGAATTCGAGATTTTATTTCGATCTTATTTTGCAATTGAACCAAACTTAAAATATTTGAATCATATTGGGCGTTGCTTTGAAGAAAGAAAATGGAAGATATTGATTACTTTAATGATTCATAGCACTAGTGCTGCTTTGAAAAGACTGAAGATGTCTACAAAAAATCACAATGAGGTAGAAGTTTTAAAGAAATGGGAGAAACTAGCAGAGAAATTAGAAAAACTTCAGTCTCAGGTGCAGAGTCAATTTTCTTTAGCATTTTCATTTGTAGAGGGTAGTTTAGTCAAAGCACTGAAAAATGGAGACTGGGTTTTGTTAGATGAGATAAATTTAGCTACTGCAGAAACATTAGAATGTCTTTCTGGTTTATTAGAAGGATCTTGCGGATCTCTTTCTTTGTTAGAGCGTGGAGACAAAGAACCAATTAAAAGACACAAAGACTTTGCAATTTTTGCTTGTATGAATCCTGCAACAGATGTTGGGAAAAAAGATCTTCCCATGGGTCTGAGGAATAGATTTACAGAATTCTTTGTTGATGAACTCACAGAAAAATCAGATTTACAACTTCTAATGAGTTCATATCTGAATGACTTAAATCTGCCACCAGAAAAAATTGAAAATATTGTCAAATTTTACTTAAGTGTCAGGAAAGAAGCAGAAACCAGTCTTCTTGATGGAACTGGGCATAAGCCACATTACAGTTTGAGAACACTATGTCGTGCTCTAAGTGTATCTGCACAGAATCCTTGTAGAAATATAATGAGATCCTTATATGAAGCATTTTGTTTAAGTTTTCTAACACAGTTAGATAGTAAATCTTACCCAATAGTACAAAGAATGATTGTAAAGGCTATCTTGGGAGAAAAAGCTGCCAGCGCTGTTATTGGAACTCCAATTCCAAGGCCACGTGGTCATGCTGAGAGTTTTATATGTTTTGAGGGCTATTGGATCTCTAGAGGTGATCTTGAGCCACAGATTCCAGAAAATGTAAGTTTGTATTTTTTTAAAGAGATTTTTACTAGTAAGAAGTTTTTAGCTTTCATTGCTATAAAAATTAAGCAGTGTGTTAAATATGTATATATTAAAAAAAGACAGATCTTGTAGGCAAAGTAAGATAAAGGTAAAATAAATAAAACTTTTATATTTTCTTTGATTTTAGTATATCCTCACAGAAACAGTGAAGCAAAATTTGAAAGACTTAGTGCGAGTGGTATCTATTGGTAAAATGCCTGTATTACTGCAAGGGGATACTTCAGTAGGAAAGACCAGTTTGATAACATACTTAGCGAAGGCTTCTGGACATACCTGTGTACGAATTAATAATCATGAACACACAGACCTGCAGGAATACGTTGGTACCTATGTAGCTGATTCTTCAGGAAAGTTAGTTTTTAAAGAGGGTATTCTAGTAGACGCTATGCGGAGAGGTACGATAAATTTAATTTTTGATTATCCTTTTTATTATGATATTACATGTTTCAATTATTTATTTTTATACTTCTAAAATAATTTAATATTCTTCAGGATATTGGATAATTTTGGACGAGTTAAATTTAGCACCTAGCGATGTTTTAGAAGCTTTGAATAGAGTTCTTGATGATAATAGAGAGTTGTTTATTCCTGAAACTCAACAAATTGTAAAAGCACATGATAATTTCATGCTTTTTGCTACGCAAAATCCTCCAGGTTTATATGGTGGAAGAAAGGTAATATTTTATAAACAAATAATCCATTTTAAATAAATGTATTGGTCTATAACAAATAATTTCTTGTTAGTATTTCATGTGATTTTTTATTCCTATTTGTTACTAGGTATTATCACGTGCATTTAGAAATCGATTTGTCGAGTTACATTTTGATGAAATTCCACCTAAAGAACTCCAAATAATTCTACACAAAAGGTGTAAGATGCCAGAAACATATTGCAAGCAAGTAATCAATGTAATGACAGAACTTCAAGTACGAAGAAAGGGTACTGCAACTTTTGCGGGAAAAAGAGGTATATTATTGTTTTAACGCATTATTTATTAGTAAATATTTTTGTCATTTAAGAAGGTAATTTTCCCATTTTTTGTAGGGTTCATAACCCTTAGAGATTTGTTTCGCTGGGCTGAAAGATATCACCTGGCACCCAATATTGTAGGCACTTTATATGATTGGAGTCAACATTTAGCAGATGAAGGATATTTGGTTCTCTCTTCAAAAGTTCGTCACTCAGAAGAATGTTTAGAAATCATAGAAGTGCTAAAGAAACATTTAAAAAGAGATGTTAGTCCAGATGCTCTATTTTCACTCTCTGAAAAAACTTCTACTGTGACTAAGCCAATCTTGGAATCTCTTTTGTCAAAGAAGATTCCAGGATTTGAACATGTAGTCTGGACATATCAAATGCGTAAAATGGCAGTACTTCTCTCGAAAGCCTGTGACTTTAAAGAGCCAGTTCTTTTAATTGGTGAAACAGGAGGTGGAAAAACTACAGTTTGTCAACTATTGTCTGTAATTAGACAACAAGAACTTAGTATTGTCAACTGCCATATGCATACAGAAGCTTCTGATTTTCTTGGAAGTCTCCGTCCAGTTAGAGAACATAGAGAAAATCAGAAATTGTTCGAATGGGTTGATGGTCCTTTAGTGAAATCCATGAAAGGTGGAGGCTTCTTTTTAGTAGATGAAATCTCTTTGGCAGACGATAGCGTACTTGAAAGACTGAACTCTCTTCTAGGTAATTTATTATCTTGAATTATTTTTAATCACATAACAGGTATTTAATTAAGATTGTTTTATTTAAATAATATTAGAATTAATTAATTTTTTCTAGAACCTGAACGTAAACTTTTAATTGCTGAAAAGCCATCAACTGAAGAAAATGCAACGGTTACTGCACATGAAAATTTCATCTTCGTTGGTACAATGAATCCTGGTGGTGATTATGGCAAAAAAGAACTTTCACCAGCTCTTAGGAATAGATTCACGGAAATTTGGTGCGAAGGTTGTGTTTCATTGGACGATCTCAAGTGTATTATGGTACACAATCTACGTAAAGAATACAAGGAAGCTGTTCCAGCAGCAATAATAGGATTCATAAAGTGGATACAAACTACAGAAATAGGAAAAAAGCTTGTCGTTAGTGTCAGAGATATCCTTACATGGGTGAATTTTGTTAATTCTTGTGAAGATTTAGGAATAGGAGATGCTTTTTTCCATGGTGCAGCTTTAAGCTATATTGATGGGCTTGGATCTGGTTTAACTGCAGCAGAAAAGTAAGTGCTATGAATTATTATCAATTGGGTTTTATAAAATTTTAATCAAATTCTATTTTAATGAATCATATTATGTATTAGTTAATTATAATTATATTAATTAGCTTTTTATCGAAATATTTTAAATTATTTTAGTTCAAAGAAGTTGAAAAGTTTTAAGGATTCTGCATTGAAATTTATTAAACAGCAAATACAGAATACATTAAAATCTGAATTAATATTAAACAATGAAGAATTTGATGTCGACAATTATAAGGATAAATTTGGAATACATCCATTTTATATTAAGAAGGGAAATGTACAAATTCCAAGCAATGTAGGATTTGCTTTTGCAAGCCCAACAACAAAAATGAATACTCTGAAAGTTTTACGTGCTTTGCAATTAAAGAAACCAATTCTATTGGAAGGTAGTCCAGGAGTTGGCAAAACTAGTTTAGTTTCTGCACTTGCCAGAGCATCTGGACATCGTCTTCTTAGATTAAATTTAAGCGATCAAACGGTAACTATTCCTTCTTTTTTCTTTATTATATAATTTTTTAAGTAAGTCAACTAAATGAAATAAGATGATTTGCTATTTCTGTATACTGTAATATTAAGTTTGTAATTTTATAGTATTATCTGTTTTAATGTATTGCATTTATTTTATAAGACTTAAAATGTCGTTTATGAGTCTTTTGTAAAAAAAAAGAAGAAAAGAATTCAATTGAGCCAAAATGTTAAAACTTATTATTATAAAATTTTTAAATATTACGTAGGATATTTCGGATTTATTCGGAGCGGATTTACCAGTGGAGGGAGGGAAGCCTGGTGAATTCTCATGGAGGGATGGTCCTTTCTTAAGAGCTCTAAAAAATGGGGATTGGATTCTTCTGGATGAATTGAATCTTGCATCCCAATCAGTTCTCGAAGGATTAAACGCCTGTCTCGATCATCGTGGTGAAGTTTACATCCCGGAATTAGGAATGTCTTTCATCGTAAAGCCAGGAACTCGATTATTTGGTTGTCAAAATCCTCTTCGTCAAGGTGGAGCTAGAAGGGGACTTCCAAAGTCATTCTTGAACCGTTTCACACAAGTAAGTGCTTTTTATATTCAAAACAAAAGAGTAATAGAAGAACACATATATTGCTATAATAAGGAGATGATAATAAATAATATTAGGAAAAAGCCGTATAAAAATATAATGATCCATCTTTTCTTGATTATTAAAGGTAGAGTTATCATGATTTTGCTTCTTTTGCTGTTTTAGGTTTTTGTGGATGCTTTGGAACAGAGGGATCTAAAATTCATTTTAAATGTTCAATTTCCGGAGCTGCCAGAAGATTTACTCGATAAGATGATTCAGTTTAACGAAGAATTGAGCTCTCAAGTTGGAACTACTTGGGGCCATTCGGGATCACCTTGGGAAATGAATCTTAGAGATGTCACTAGGTGGTGTGAAATAACCATGGCAGCTTTCAAAAAAAGTTCAAAAAAGATTTTCAATCCCGGAAATGGTGCTCAACTGATTTACGTTGATAGAATGAGGACAAATGAAGATAAAAAAAATGTAAGACGTATATAACGTAAAGTTTTTAATATTTATAATATCAATAATTTTAATTCACGAGAATATTATTTGCTGTGTAATTAAATTTCATGTCTTTACAATCTTACAATGTATTTCTTACAATATATGATGAAATAAACTTCTATCTAACTATTAAATGTTTTTTAATTACAGGTGATCGAGATATATAATAAGATTTTCTTACAAAATGATTGGCCTTTACCAGATCCAGAGTACGTAGTCCACTTGACGAGAAAGAAGGTCTTTTTGGGAGACGAAATATTGGATCGCAGCGATTCTGCAGTGTACGAGAATGATGATTTATTACTCCTGAGGGAGCAGAAAACTGTCCTCAAGGGACTTGCGCAGTGTGTTAACATGAATTGGATGGCCATTCTCGTAAGTAGTTTGCAAACTGGTTTAACTTCCTCGAACAAACTATCGAATAATTATTTGCGTCTTATCTGCTCTTTTAAATAATTCTTATACAATTTATATAATTACGTAATGCTACAAATATTAATTATATACCATTTTATTAACTAATATATGTATCAATTCTGTAACAGATCGGTGGATCTGGAACCGGAAAGACCAGTCTCGTACATCTTCTTGCAAACCTGGCCGGGCGGGAGCTGAAATCGATCGTCGTCAATTCTGCGATGGATACTACGGAAATTTTAGGCGGCTTCGAACAGGTAAGTTATTTTATAAAAGTAATATGTTTTTGATTGCACGTTTAATGCATCTCTCGTAAGTCAGAAAATTCTATCCATTAATCGCAACTATGCGAATACGGTATGAAAAAATATTTTGAAATTTAATTAGTAATGTTAGGAAGAGAAGCAACATTGCTTCCAGCGTAGATGTTAAATAGCAATACCGTATAACTAATAAACCAACATTCAATAAATTCAGCTCTGGTAGACAAGATAATTAAAAAAAATGGGCTCTCGACATTTACATTACTTCATGCGCGATCATGAAGTAGATTTATGACATAAAATGTAATTGGTAATATATCAAATTCAGGTTTCATTGCTTCTTATTGCCTAATAATTCTACAATCAATGTGACATAAACTTTATTCAAACTATATCATTTTTAAAAAAGATAAAACTATACGTTTACTACGTACAAGGAAGGGAAATGTATCAAGCGATAACATTGAAATTTTTAATTAAATCAAGTAAGCTTCTTCCTTACAAATTTGTTGCAGCAATCTTGCTTAAGTAGAAGTAGTAGCGTTTCT
The DNA here is from genome assembly GCF_011952205.1 of Bombus bifarius. Classification (NCBI taxonomy): domain Eukaryota; kingdom Metazoa; phylum Arthropoda; class Insecta; order Hymenoptera; family Apidae; genus Bombus; species Bombus bifarius. The sequence goes on from NW_022884360.1 coordinate 2,694,936, forward strand.
AAACTCGTTTATGCACAGAGCGATCTCAGCAACCGGACCAACTCCGTTTCGGATAAAAATAAGGAAAAAATAAAAGAGGGAAAATTTGCATGGTTTAATGAGTTCCGTTCTCCGCTGACAGGATTTTTTTATGGGTGCATCGATTCGTCCGCAGTAGCGTAATGGAACTTTTCCCTTTGAGCCGAAACTGAAATTGCGACTTTTTCGTACAAATCGATTTTTCAACACGATTTTACGAATGACGGAGCATAATATAGTCGTGGAAGAATTTAATTTAATTTACAATCCATTTCACGTTACATCCTCTAATAAATATTCAAACGGCGTATTTGAATTTTTTGAATTAATTTGCTTGCGCGTTCAAATTTATTACAATCGCATTGAGAAAATTTGTTTACTCTGTTTCTGTATTTTCTTTATCATTTATCTTCTTATCATCGCGTCGTTAACGTTCTACTCGATTTGCTTGTACCGTTTGCATAGTCGTTTCATCTCAGTTCTTCCATTCTTTCATTGGCTCTGTATCTGGCGTACTATTTCCTTTCTATTCGTCGTATAACCAATGTTATTCTTGAAGAACTGAAATTAAACGCCCCAGAGGGAGTCTTTACTGTTATAAGTTGATGGACGAGCGCCATTGTCAGACTCGAGAGGCTAGATAATCACACGCCACCAAAGGATCAATGAGATTTCTTTCGCAGAAGCTGGAATATAACGTCTGTACCCGACGACTTGAAGTGCTTCTAGCTTTTAGTCTCGCTTCGGGCAACTTTTCCTGTTGCTCGTTGCCACTCGGGCCTCTTCTATTTAAATCCAACGAAATATCAAAATAACGTATGCAGCTAGCGCTAAGCAGTATGACATATCAATGAAGTAATTATTTTTAAACAATTATTTTGTTCCACCAATACTATCACAGCCTTTGTGAAGTTTCTAAAGCGGAGGAAGATTAAAAAATATTACCATTGTCAAAGATAATCTATCTTTATTTACACGCTTAGTAACATCGATGTCGTAGTATTATAATATTATAAACGCAAATAATTGTTGTATAATCAACGATACAAATATCGCAATCAATGTTTTCGCACGATCTTCGCGTAATATCTATCGATCTGCCAGGCACCGTTTATCCATCAACTTAAATTAATTATCCTTAACGCTATCGTCGTTCTGGCTAACACTCACGTTCTAATAATTTTTAAAAGACATACTTTACGAGTAATGTTCGTAAGTTTGCTCCGCCTTCTCCTACGAAAGTCTTTCCAGAGAAATTGACATTGTTTCAGGGATTTTCCGGACTTTATTTCTTTCATCTTTCGAATGTTGCTGGATTACGGTTCAGCTCGCGTATTTCCAGCGTTAAATTTCCTTCCACGCGTATCGATCGACGGCATCGACGAAAAAAAAAAAAAAAGAAAAGGAAAATTTCTTTCTAAAGCAAGAACTACGTGACGAATTATGGAAACAAAGAAATAGAGCGGATAATAAAGAAATTTTCATCCTACAAACTTTTCCAACAAATACGACGGTTTTCAATTTCGCTTTTATTTCTTTTCTTCTTTTTCTACCACAAACGAAAGAGCGGCAGAAGATTTCGATCGAAATTGCAAACTGTTCTCACCGGAACCAGTTCGTTTCTGTAACTATTCTACCCGCGTGATATAATCTGCAAGCCACAATTTCTCAATTTATTGCTATAGTTAGGTGAGAAATTATCCCACCAGAGGTCTATAACTGTCACGAGTTGTGCAATTCTCTTCTCTCTTTCTCTTGTTAGCATCGACACTGTTGTGTATAGGAAGCTGGAAATGTGAAGACGCTATCGCAAGGCAGATGGAGTTTATATTCGAGGATTTCGACCGATAAACGTTCTAGTTATCGCTGTTTGCATTCGTAGATCGAATGCACGGATTCTCAGCGTTGCGTGGTAATTATATTATGAATTCTGTATTACGTTCGATCCATTATCGAAATATCCAACGCGATGACGCGCAATTGCTAGAATTGCGATCCGAATGATGCCGATTTTACGCAGTTTACATTGTAAGAAGCAGCAGTTGGCCACGTAAATATTGCTAAATTATAAATAATTTATTATATAATATATAAAATTTATAAAATAATAATCGCAGTAACGAAATATTCGATGTCGTGTTCCACTGTTCTTTCATTATCTCAATTCTTAGATATTTCAATGATTTATTTATTCCTTGGCGGTTAGGTGGTTCTTGAGATACAATTTATGCAAATTCTTAAAAATCATCTACGGAAATTATTCGTGCAGAATGAGAAGCTTTCGTGAGATTTGTATCGTAGAAATTGATCGTTGATTTTTCTAATTTCTTCGAACGATCGTCGAGGATTAACCGACGTTGCTGATTTTCGTATGCTTTTGAAGTTCTGTATATTTTAACCGTTTGAGTGGCTGTTTAGATTTTGTGTCGAAAAGTGCCAGTACATTTGAACGTTACGGGCGACTGATGGTGTTTTGTATTTCGTTCTTATATTCTCAGTAATTTTCATTGAACAAAACTTGGAATATTTATAAACTAATAGTACGCGTATGTAATAATATTTTATAATAATAATAATAATAATAATAATAATAGAAATTGATCGTTGATTTTTCTAATTTTTTGAAGATGAATCGATGTTGCTGATTTTCGTATGCTTTTAGAATTTTGTATATTTTGAGTACTTTGGAAAATTTCGATCAAAAAGTTAATTCTGTTCCAAGATTCATTCTTTTTTTCTCAAATTAAAATTTGCAGCGATTAGGTGAAGATTTGTTTAAATTTTCGTCGATCGGTCGTCATTAACAATTTCGATCAGCGTCAGTTACCAAAGATTTAGTTGCTCCTGGTATGAATAATATGCAAATGAGGGAAAATACAGTTGACCTTGTCACAACTGTTTATTAGAAGTAGGAAATATACGTTTGGCAACGTTAAAAAATGGAAAAAACGTCGGCCATAATATTTCTATAAAATTCAATTACAGTACAATTGATATAAAATTAAATATAATACAAATTTACAAAATTCTCGGACACGTTATGCGAAGTCGTAAACCGAATATTAAGGTTGGCAACTAAGTGATTGCGGATGTTGTCATTAGGTGGTATTGACAAAATTGTTCTCATTTTCGATGGAAATTATTTAGAACTCGCGTGCAAACATCTGACAAATTTTCCATTAAATTAAAACCACCGCTGTTTTTTTATTTCCTTTCCAGCAAACTTCAAACATTTTTATTTGACGGAGAAAAGTGGAAAGATATCTTTAAGCACAAACGAGAAACTCGTGCATTAAAACGTGTATTTTTTTTTTTTTTTTGTTACAAGAAAAAGTAACTTAGAGAATGCACGTCCGGAAATCCCTAAATGTTTGCATAGAAAATATATAATATATACATACATATACATATATATATATATGTATAGGTATATATTTATCTGCATATACACATATACAGAGTGACTAGTTTATTCTCATTACGTTTTCACTTTGACAACATTTCTCGAAATGTGTCGTTTCTTCCACGTATTTGACAAATCTGAAATTTTACTAATTTTCCTAAATTTCATTTGATAAATAGATTTTTCGATATACCGTGAACTGAAATTCTTATATCGAATTTCTGTCGTCATTATATTCTTGACAGTCACGTTAATGTGTTAATTTCTTACCATCGAAAGAAGTAAATGAGAAGCTGTCAATACAGAATCGTACAGTCTTTTATTCGAATACATAATTCCATTATTCACGAATTAAACATTTATTCATGGCTGAAGAATATTTCAAACGAAAACAGACAGTACAGTGTATATATATATATATATATATATATATTGTAGTATCGTGGACGAGAGACCTAAGAGATATCGGACGAATTATAAACAATGTCGCGAGAAAGCCGAAGTGTGTTGTCGGTCAATCGAATAGTTTCGTCGAAAAGGCCTACGTGACTCTGGCCACGAGCGGTTGCGGAACACGTGCGTGGTGGGGCTAAGACAAAGGACAAAGGGACGCTAAGGGAGAAAGACGAATTAACAGTCAGTGTTAGTTGAGCAGTCAGAGAGTGCAAACTGTGTTGTCAAGAGTGTGCTAGCGTTGTCGAGAGTACGTGGTCCGCGTGAGAGAGGGCGTTTGGATCCGTGGTGACGAGTATTGCAAATTAACCATCTAGTTGTCTTAATTGTAATACGTTATTGTGATTAGTTCACGTTAAACAACAATCGTTTCCTGTTTAATCAACATCTGTTTAGTCCATTTATTATAAATAAACTAATTGTAGTATAAGATCTTACAATATATATATATCAAATATCCGTTAAACGAAGAGTCTAATTACAACGAAAATCATGTTACAGTTTCACCATTATACATCGTATATCGAACAATTTCACGCTCGACACCGCTACGAACAGCGTTTAATTATCGGACACCCTGTATATGCGCACATGCGACTCCGCTTCTGTATATAATTATCTGTATAATACGTGTATAATAAGGATAATCGTAATAGCAAATAATATATATATATATATATAATAATAGTAATAATCGAGGCAAAATCTCGATCACTTTGAGTCCCCAGTTTAATGGAAAGCTCATTCGAAGGTGCAGACTATCTAACGTATCCCTAATTAATCGCTTAATTGATGGCTAATTGGTGCAGCTAATGCTCTGTTCGATTCACAATTTAAGGAACTATTTATGTTTTGTCGGTGACATTCTGCGCTTTTCTACTTTTCTTAAATAATCTCTAGCTTGTTTCTTCGCGCCGCTTTCGCTTCTGCTTCGTTTCATTTTACTTTACTTTACTTCGTTTTATTTTATCTTCATTGATTTTGTAGTTTCATTGAATATAGCGTTATCTAAACAGAGTCGTCTAGAAAGCGAAGTTTTACATGGAAACGTGCTTAACGTTGGCGAAACGATCATTCCTCCTATCTCTTCGTCGCGAGTTTTGGCAATCTTCGAAGATTATTGTTTCAACGGTTCTTTACAGAACCTCTTTGGCAACGATTTTCCTTTGTCTTTCCACCTCTCCGCTTGTTTCTTCGCGCCTGTATCTCGTTACGAGATCCACGTTGCTTGTTACGACCGGAAAGTGAACGTCCCGCGGATTTGTCTTCTTTTTCTTCTTTTCATTTTCGCGCGAGTCTTGGGAAGTTTGCGTGTTTCGAAGAGGATTCCTAGTCTACGAAGAGGAATTTGCAAGTGGACAACTCAGTTTCTCGGTTGGCGTCCATTTGCAATCTTCTGTCAGTCGATCGACATCATCGAGTTCTACTCTTCAGCGCTGCGAAGATATCGCGCGTACGTGCATATCTGTTTAGTAAATTGGACAAATCTAGTTTTGGAAATATCTTTGGTCGTTTTTGGAACGGCTTCGGAGAATTCATAGGAATTTATAGAAATTCTAAGTATCTTTTTTAATATTAAACGTATACTATTCAGCATTTTATCGATATTTCTTTCGAAGGACGAATTGAACGTTTATTGCAGCTTTTCGTACATTACAAACATTAAATTGCTCTTTCATCAAATTCATCATCGCTGACGAATATGATCATTTTACAAAATTATCTCGCAATACCATCGATTAAAAACGAATGACAAGTATCTTCTGAAAATTGGTAAAAATTTCTTGCATCGTCTTCTTATACACCAAGTATTTATTTCTCATCTAACTGACATTTAATATCTACTCTATACTGTTTCTTGATTTTTCAATGATTATATTACTCGTACGACTAAAGATACGCCAAGTATAGTCACGACAATAAGAATTGAATAATTCGATCGAAGAGATTTTACGACAATGCAACTAGCGACATACAAATCTTTTTTTTTTCTTCCGTTTAATTATCGATTTTTCATCGATACTTGAGTTATTACTAATTTTGTAACGCGAGGAATTTATAAATTAAAGATTTGTTTAAATGTAAATTATAGATTAGTTTCGCTAATTTCGTGACAATCGATCGCGCAATTGTGCGTGCGTAGTGTAGCATGCGACGGATCGACTTCAACCAAAGACTTTTTTACACAAATTTACAGAGCTTTTTCCAAACATTTTAACATTAAAAAATTAATTATTAATTAATTTTTAATATAATATTAACATCACGCACAATCTATCCTCGATTAGGTTTGAGAATAATTGAAACAAGAATTTACATAAAATTCTTAAAACATTCTTCTTCTTGTCGTTCTAAAATCTTCAAATTGTTAACGTGTTACACTTTATTCTCTCTTGGAAGAAGCATTTGTTAAACAATTTTTAACCTTCTCAATTTTTAACCTTGACAATTTTTTTAATCTTCTGTCAAGCCTCAAAAATATTGTATTCTTATTTCCAATGTAATTTCATCGAATTTTCCACGGAAATTGTTGAAAAACTCGTTGGTACAGTTTGAAACAACTACAAGGAAAATTTGTCTCTTCCCATCCAACGGGAATTTTCTGCTTTATAAAATAAAATAACGTACCAAGCTATGGACGAACGTTTGCGTAATTCGTAATGAAATTGTTTCGAAATTTTCTCGTTGAAACTTTCCAAATGATATGCATAATAAGCAAAGCAATGAACCAAGTTCGCGAAAGAAAGGGAATTCTGTAATTGAATCTTGCTGGTTTAAGGAAACATGTTAAGAAAGTTTATTCACTAGGTAGATCGCTGCTAGTTGGGCTGACGTTCACTTCCGAGTCGCTTATTTTCGGGGCCGGCGGTAACAAAATGCTCGATCTTCTACTAACGTCTTCCTCGTAAACGCTTGACGTGCTTTTCGACCTTGAAACCAGAGTCCACGGATCCGGCGGTACGATCATAACGTCGTCCTGTACGGTTTAATTCCGCGATTAATTACGATTAGTTAATCTTAAACAGAAAGTGTAGAGAAGGACACCTTTATTAATGACGAACATCATAGAGTCACCGGTTTGCTTTGCATGCTGTTCTCGTGCTTGCAATTGTGCTTGAAATTGTGCATACAGGAGATACACTGCTCGCCAAAAACATAGCCCAGGTGTGCTATCTTTAATTTCTCAATGACGCGTTTCAAGTTTCTCGTGTGTAACGTATAATAGGAAAACATTATGAGCTCAGGTGAGGTAATCAGGTCCAGAAATGCATTCTGCATGATTATTTATTTGTCCTTTGATTAAATTTATGTATCGGGCGCTATTCGTTCTACCATCGATGAACTTGATACTTGTCTTGGCGAAATAACCGATGCCCGCCCAAACCATCACGCTGCCTCCTCCCATTTGTCGTCGAATTGCTGACATTGTCTCTTTTCTTATGCCATGAAAATAATATCGCAACCCATCAGGACCATCCAAGTTGAATCTTTTTTCGTCTGAAAATAGTACCCTTCTCCGTTTCTTTTTCCAATGCACTGTTTCTGTTGCAAAGCGTAAACGTTCTATTTTGTGTTTCGTTGTTAACGCAGGTTCCTTTTTCAATTTTAGCCACTTAATATCTTTGCAGGATGGTAGAACTCGACGAACACTTGAAACACCGGCACTAACGCTAGATTTTTCCATTATTTGCTTCGTCGTTAACTGCCAGTTGGAAGCTACACTCAAAATTGCTCGCTTATCACGATCGGATAACGATGACGGTCGACCAGTATTTTTCTTTTTGCCATAATCTTCGACATTTTTTAAGAAATCCTGTATTACTTTACGACTTCTTCTTATTACTTTCGATATTTCTGCTACTGATAACTGTTGCTGTTTTAGTCCAAGAATTTGCTTTCTTTCAGACTCGTTTAATTTTTTTCCGCGTCTCATACTTACAAATTTGTATAATATTACTCGTTGATAGATCATGAACTACCAAGCAATTTCTGAACGTATTAACAGAGTGTGCTATCATTTCGTTCTTGAAATAAAACAATTTTTTTGTTACACACTAAACCTCACAATATTTTTCATTGTTTTCAATTAACCGCATATTCTCGGCTCATAATGTTTTCATATTATACGTTACAAACGAAAAACTTGATACGCGTCATTGAGAAATTAAAGATAGCACACCTGGGCTATTTTTCTCGCGAGGAGTCTACGTATCTCGCTACTATCGCTACTTTTTTCTAATATCTTTTCTTCTCAAACGATTGCTGTACTACGAAATTAGAACGAAATTATTTTTGAAAAATCATTTATTAGCTATACGAATGAACAATCCAAGTATTTTCAGTGAAACTAAAAGTTTATTAAAAAAAAAAAAAAAAAGATACCGCAAATCGTTCGATCAAAGTATTTGTTTGTCGTTTTCTATAACTTTAAACCGTCTGTTATTTCATTGGCAACTAAGTGATTGCGGATTTTGTCATTAGGTGGTATTGACAAAATCCGCAATCATTTAGTTGCCAATGAAATAAACCGTGACAACGTTGGATCGTACGCTGCGATGAAAAATCGTAATGAATGTTGTTTGAGACGCGTTGCAGCAGCTACTTTGGTCGCCAGACATTACTCTCCTTATCAAATACCCATTTCCAATTAATGGGTCAGATACTAAAGTAATTCGACGATTGGATGTCAGCCGGAAGACGCAGCATTTCTCCGATATGAAATCCATCACTTGGCTGATGGATGGTTCGAAGTTAGGGAAGAAACCAATGGCGAATACTTTGATCGAGAAGAACTTGCTGTATTTTCTTTTAAATAAGCTTCCAGTTTCGCTGGAAGCTCGCAATCGTCTGTTTGTGTACCTAATACTCGACAAACTTTTAATCATTTGACGCAAAGATAAGAAATCAAGGAAAGTTGAATTCTCCTTTGCGCAAACTCATACTTATTAGGTTGGCAACTAAGTGATTGCGGCATTTGTCAATACCACCTAATGAGAAAATCCGCGGTCACTTAGTTGCCAATCCAATAGATCAACAGAAACGAAATATTATTAGGTCATCCCATAAGTTCGTGCCGACTTTTGTGTATACATTTCATGTGTCGATTGTGTTGAGATATGTATAGTTTTCTGTGCTGGACTGGGTTAAATGCGTAGTAGAGATACTTGTATGTGAATATCAGTGTGTGGAAGTGTGTGTGTCCGAAGCGTCTCGAGAACAAAGGAATGTAAACAGTTCAGTCCGTTAAGAGTCGGGTATAGAAGAAAGTGCTGAGACGCGTGCATGTGTGTATCGATTTGTCCATGAAATAAATATATCATTGTTTTAATATTGTTCCTCAGTATAAATTTAGTGTTCCTATAACATTATTTCGGCTTCAAAGATCCACAATTTTCAACAGATTTATGAACATACGGCGATAAGGAACCAATACACTTGAGCTTAGCTGATCTAGAGCAGATTTTCGTGGCTATAAGATGGTAATATAGCGAACACAGTGACTTCTAACGGTAAAAACTCATGAGTGAAGTGCGTATCCATTTTCGACATCTCGTGTTATATGAATTTCGGAAAGGAAGTTCTGTAACAATTGCCACGAAAAACATATGTGCTGTTTACGGAGAAAATGCGCTTTCATCTCGCACCTGTAGGAAGTGGTTGCAACGTTTTAGAGCTGGGAATTTCTGTTTAGAAGACGAGGAACGCTCCGGGCGTCCTGCTCAGACAGACGAAGATAAAATTCGGGATCTTGTTGAAAAATCACCAAGTGATACCATTAATTCAGACAAATATTGCATTCAGTTAGAAAAATTAAGGGAAGCACTAGCTGAAAAACGACCAGGTTTAGCGAATGGGAACAACGTTATCTTCCATCACGACAACGCTAGACCGCATGTCGCGAAAAGCGTTAGAAAAAAGTTGTCTGAATTTAATTGGGAAATTTTACCACATCGCCCATATTCCCCAGACATTGCCCCATCTGATTACCACCTGTTCAGTAGGCAAAAAATTTGAAAATATCGACATTCTCAAAAATGGCTTAGAAAATTATTTTAAAGAAAAACAAGAAAACTTTTATCGGGCGAAATAATGGCCCTACCAGAAGAATGGCAAGAAGTTGTACAACGAGAGGAGGATTACATTTTTTCATGAAACTGAAAAATATGCAAACGATCTTTACATATATATTCATTCGAAAAACGGCACGAACTTATGAGATGGCCTACACAGCGAGTAGCGTATTTTCGACATTTTACGCGTACTTTTGCATCAACAAATTTCCTACGAACAGATGAAAATCCACGATGGTCTACGCAAATAAGCAGAGAAAACGAGCGCGAAGCTTCTCTAACAAACGAAAAGCTACAAGCCATTTTCCATAGCAGCCAGCCCTTTGATAGTTTCGTAAGCAACGAAGTTGTATCAGCAGCTCGTAAAGCAACGTGACCTTCTTTCTGCGATGCTATTCTACGATCACTGTCATAGAAAACGTAGAAAGTGGCGAGAAAGCGTTTCTTTGAAATACCAGTAAATGTTTGCCAGTGGGTGGTAAAGGTGGTTTGAGCAGTGCCACGTCGGTTAGATCCGGACACGCATCGGGTTGCACCAGCGGTGGTTCCGGCGGCGATGGCACCGCCTCCATGGGTTCGTGGTATCGTGGTGGCTGCACGCTTTCCACGGGGATGCTTGGACCCAGAATCCAGCTGGCGATCACCTCGCAGCAGCCGCAGAAGAACTCCGACAGGCCTTGACGTAGGCCGCGGTGCAGGCTGAGGAAGAGCACCGGGTTCACGAATGCGTGGATGTACGCGATATGTAGAGTCACCTGGAATTTTCGTTGGCCCACGTTTGTAAAAACGATCGATTTCTATCAACTCGTATGATCTTAGAACGCAGCTGCTCTAACTTGCGCGTTTACAAATATCTTTAAACTAATTAACGCGTCGAGGATTCATTCGGTGGATCAGCAAACAAATTGAAACTTTTTCTAAAACTTTTGCTGAATTTATATTCCCGGGAAGCTTCGTGAAACTGTCTGCAAACTTAAGCTCGTATGAGAAGATCACTTGAATATTCTAATTACGTAGACGTTAGACTAATGTCAGAGAATGTGAGGTGCCATTCATCGAGTAATGGGAAGGGGAGAAGCTAAATGTTTCTGTGGTGTGAGAAAGTCGAAGGAGAAGTGTTATTTGTCAGAAGACTAGAGAAATTTGTATTTTTGTCTGTTGGAGACAATTTGGACAGATGAATTTGGGCTGTTTGAGACAATTTGGACAGATCAATTTGGACTGTTTGAGACAATTTCATCGACCATATTCATCTGTCGCTTGATGCATTCAGTTCATTGTTCAGCGGTGAATTGTCTCACGAATAAAAGAAACATTCAGCACTGTCTTCTCTTACGAATGCTCGTAAGCTGCTTTCGTCTTTGCTCAAGTGTCTCCTATTACGAATATCTTGGATTCGAGGAAAGAACTGAAATTAGTCTGAGGGCAGTGCAAACGACGATACTAAGATTGGAAACTGATAGAGGAACTGATCAAACGACTTGCTTTTGAATAAAAATACTCGGAAGAGGAAAGAAGACGCTTAACGGGGTATTACTGAAACGATCCTATTCACGTAAATGAGGCAGACGACGTTGTCCTGACTTATGGCAGTTTTGAACTCTTGCGGATTGTTACTTCTGTGTTCTTCGAAATTTTTGTACGATGCGTGTGAAACAACGTGCTTCATATTTTTATCGTAGATCTACTTCACCTTGAAGATCAACGAATAATCTCCCAGTTTGAGTGCATTCGCGTTTGCTATTAATCAATGCCTTTGGCCTGGCGAACTTATTCTCGCATCTCGTTGTGGAAAGACGAGAAACGCGCGAGAAAAAGAGGAAGAAGAAGAAGAAGAAGAAGATGGAGGTCTTTGTGACTGGAACAGAAGAGCGAGAAGGTGGAACTTGAATTCGTATTGTGCATCCAGGAAGCGAAATGACGGCGCGTATCCGTTGCTAGTGAATGGTTGTCACGTTAGAAAAGCTTGTGCGTCGATGTTTGAAAGAAACTGACGGTTGCTCGCGCGAAACACAGGAAAAGTGCAGTAGAACAGTGTCGTGGCATTGTTCGAGTCGGAGGATTTTTCAGTAATTTTTCTTCTAATTCTGAAATCAAATTTCGCCTGCTCTTGGCTACGTAAAGGTGAACTGATCAACCAGAAACCAGATTCTTCGGTGAAATTCTACGTAGCTTTGTGAAATGATCTCTTGTCCAATTCTTTGAGAAATCTGGTTTTCCAACGTACGCGTTTCTATACGTTCGGTTAGTCTGCGTGTGGAAATAGAAATTAGAGTGGAAGGCGTTAATTGTTAGCGAGAAGAACCGTTAAGAAAAATTCGATATTTCGTATCGAAGGCAAAGAATCATCGCCAATTAAAGATGTTGAATCTTGGCGATTCGATATAACGTCAGGTGGCCTTAATTGCAGCTGTGTTGAATTAACGAGGCCCTTGTTCCTGCAGAAATTCGTCCAACTTGAATCCATTTAATTATGAATACACGACTTCGACGTTAAATCAGAATCCATAAATGACGAAATTGTCTTACTCTTTGCTTTCTCGCGAAGTTCCATTTAAGCAAACAGCTACAACGTGTACAGTAGTGCTGTAATTATTGGCTTGGCAACTAAGCTGGTATTTACAAAGCCGCAGTCACTTAGTTGCCAACCCAATATTATTTGTCTACTGTGAACGACGCTTAAGAAGAATCGTAGGAAATTTGAATTTCGTCTGGGTATAAGAAAAAAGGACGCTGTAGATTGCAAGTAATGTCTTTGACTGTAATAAGTTGTTTAGTAGACGTTTATTCGTTGTTTAAAATGTTACGCCACTTCTGCCAGGCAATTCAATGAGCCCTCGTAACCTCGATATCTCCAGTTTTAGAACAGTGAAGAAGAGGGAGTCGCATAGTACTCGAGCGTCCTCGAAGCTAACATAAAACTAAAAGCAAAACTAAAATCTTAAGTAAACCACCTACACGGTGTCATAAATCCCCGACATAACACACCTGGATATAAGTAGACGACCCTAATACTAAAACCAACATAATGTTTCTTTAATCTCGGTGACTTTGAGAGATAAGAGAAACCAGTAAAGAGATAGGAATCTCGAAAAAAAGGCGAAGAAGAGCGCGTTACATCGGGAGAATTAACGTTCTGATCGTTAGACCAGAGATAGAAGAATCGGCTATTTCTGGTTCAACGTGCAAAAGTCGTTTCAAATTGTCATTTACACGACTAGATTCGATCAATTGGATCGTTTCATCATTTCAACTAAAAGTATTAGTGCAATGTAAACGAGGTTTAACTGACTGAATGGAGTGAGCGTGAATAGTCACGCAACAACACCAATAGAATCAGTTTTACCTGTTTTCGTGCCTCCTTTTTGTCCTTTGAACTTGTTGGCGTGAATTTTCATAAAACTGTCATTTAGCTGACGATTTCGCAATTACCTCGTAACCAGTTGTAATCCCGATGATAGGATGATTCACCAGAGTGACGAAGAACAGTGGTCCCCAAAAGATAACGTACGCGGTGGTGACCACCAGAAACATCTTCACCCTCTGCACGCCCTCCCTCTCCATCCTCTTTAAGTAATTCCTCATTTTCCGGTGCTCCTCCGCCGCTCCGCTCCTCTGAAGCAATACTTCCCTTTTAGCAGATCGACGAAACCAGATGCGCTGACGTTAGAAGAGCGTTTTGTGCTGGTCGACGCTGTTCCTCTTCCAGGGCGGCCGCAGAGGGGTCGACTCAGGCGTTAGACCGGCGAGAAATTTTAGCGAGTCGTCTCGTGTCAATGGAAATGTAGCTCGGTCATCAACATATCAACACGCACACACACACATATATGTATATATATACATGTAAATTCTTACATTTAACACGTTGACTAGCACGCGCGTTTTCAATGAAATCTCCTTCAGGACACGCGTGCCGCAGTACCAAGCGTTCTCTGCTAGCTAATCCCATCGACATTTTAGATAACTTAAATTAACTTAGATAACTTATTTAGATAACTTAATTGGTCATTGAGGAAGAAAGAAGAACTGATGGTACCGAGGAAGGTACAATTCAATTTGACGAACGGAATGAATTTAGTTACTCAATAGTTTTATTATTTCCTGTGGAATCTTTTCAAATATCTACGACGATTCTTCGCAAGCAGTCAAATAATCGTCACCCGAATACGGGTGACGCGGTCCCATTAGAAACTTTGCTGTCACCCGAATACGGGTGACGCGGTCCCATTAGAAACTTTGCTGTCACCCGAATACGGGTGACGCGGTCCCATTAGAAACTTTGCTGTCACCCGAATACGGGTGACGCGGTCCCATTAGAAACTCTGCTGTCACCCGAATACGGGTGACGCGGTCCCATTAGAAACTTTGCTGTCACCCGAATACGGGTGACGCGGTCCCATTAGAAACTTTGCTGTCACCCGAATACGGGTGACGCGGTCCCATTAGAAACTTTGCTGTCACCCGAATACGGGTGACGCGGCAGTCAACATGTTAAGTAAAATTGAGAAATTGATATAATATAAAGTTAGACGAGCGAAAAGAACGACAGTGAACGTACAATTTCGAATTAGATTTTGAAAGCGGTCGTTTGACCGGACCTGGTGGTTCAGTGGCAGATTCGACCAGCGAACTCAACTTTTTCGATTTTCCGCTCCTTTCGGATTCCTCGCCTGGCGCTGCTTGCCGAACGACCGCTTACAATTAGTCGATTAAGCTAGTCGACTGTCAATTTGTATGTACACGAAGCGTTTTGGTAAAATTTCTTGTCGGTCGACCCGTCTGTAGCCATCCTCAGGTTAGCTGCCTTTCGGGCGTATCTCGCGATTGTCAGACGTATTGCAGAGGCTGTCTGTGATAATGAGGTGGCGCGGTTGAACAATGTAAATGAGGTTACCAGGAGAAATGAACCGGCCGTGCGTACAGCACTGGGTGTCAGGGTTTTAATCTAAGCAAAAATAATATTCTGCATGGTGTTGCTTATATTTTTATTTTTTTTTCTTTTTTTCTTTGTCACTTTGATTTGTAGAGAATACGATCGTAAGATCCTCTCTTTTCTTAAATGTTGTGCTACATGTCGGAGATGCCGGATCTATCGAAATGTGGCGAGTTGTTTGGAATTTTTAATCTGCGGCAGAATAAAATTGTTGATCGTTTCTCTGTCTGTTCTATATTTCCAGAATATGTGAGGTTATGTGTTGTTTCTTTCAAACGTTCATATAGCATTTTGAGAAACGGATAGCGTATGAATTTTTTGGTTTTTTCCCAGAGTTTTCAATGCGGCAAGTTTTCTACAAGAGAGAAAATCGTACGCTAGATAATTCGCAAAGAAACATTCTGAACAGAAATTTCTTCGAAATAATTGAATCCTCAACGAATGGTATCTTGAATACGCAAGTCCATACTTTTAAGGAACTGTTTTACGAAGAGACACGTAATAACAGCGTTTTTTTTTTTTTTTTTTTTTTAAGAGAAGCAGATTCATAGCGAGTGATTTATTGTTCGTTATTACCTTGGGCGTGCCACCGTTCGTAGATGCGGCAGAATTTTCAGGAACCGCGTTCGTTTGTTGGTTACCCGTTGTATTCACGAGAATCGTTAGTAGTGCTACCTTTACCTGATACAAAAATCGATTATTTTCAATAGAAAATGAAGGAAAATTACGTTGGTGCGATTGATAGCAAAAATCCTTGTGTTTTCTATCTCAAATCCCTGAAATATATTTGTACACAGTGCGAAACAAACTTTGAATAATTTATGAAAATTGTTAATAATAAACGAGGATTAATCGTATTGATTATAAGAAAAAAGTTAAGAATTTCGAGAGACATGTTCATTCGTAAAAGGACGAAGAAAAAATTCTACTACGATCGTTAGTTACATAAAAAGAAGATTGTAAATTAATCGTTCAAATTGTATAAATAAATTATACTTAAACACTTTAGTATACTATATACACTATATCATGCTATATAAAAGAATTTAATAACTACGAAAAAAATTCTAATTTACACGCTAAAACGACTTTCATATTTAATACTAAGAGGATGAAAAATGAAATTCCATGGTTAAAAAAAAATGACGACTCTTTCCTCGTCGCAAAATTAAAAAAAAGTGCAAATTATGAAAACCGCAAGAGAAAAGGAAAATTATGCTTTGAATTGCTGGTTCCACTAAAACGATTCTACTTCGACAGCAAGTTAAAGCCAAAGATTTCAAATTATAGAAAATCTAATTACTTCACTAACTTAATTACTCCCTTTTTACGTACTTTGCTAATTACGAGGAAAATGCTAAATTAATCATTACCATTCAAATAATCGTTCTCTAAATTTAGCAGTAAATCTAATCGAATTTAAAAATTACGCTTAAAAACTACTACACTAAAGTAAAATGAAAAGAAAAAAATAATGATAATAATAAGAAAAAAAAATTCCGTTGACACTGCACCGAAGAGAATAAAATTTCTAGCTTTTCAAGCCACTGTCAGCTTCAAGTCATCGCTGTTCATTGTTGCATTTAATTCTCGTTGTTTTAACGAATGCTCATTTCTATTAATATTGACTTACAACTTCCTCAACTGGTAAGCGGATTGGCAAATTTACTCAGCAAAATGAAATCGGTGGCTACTAATTACAGCCTAATCAGTCGCCACCGTGTCTGACGTTTGCGTTAATAAAGCAAACTACCTGTTAAATCGCCAGGAAACCGTGTTTCAGTTATAGAGGGCGTACTATTCTTTGTGTTTGCTCTGAGTCAACGTTTCGTAGAACTTAGCATGTACACTGTTTCGCGAAAGTATTTTATGTGTTATACAGAACGTTTTGAAGTTTTATCAGTGTTGTACAGCGCCTAATAGATTCCTATCGATGAAATTTATTAGACTTTGGTCGGCTTCTTTCTGCACGTTTATGAACCAGTGTAAAAATATTTCTTCCGGGCCATGGTGAATGCAGCGAAAGATGAAAAGAAAGTGCGCGAGTCAGAAATAAATGCAGAGAATTCTCGTCGTTCTGGAAGAATTGTCTGGTAACGCTGCGATTGTTCTCAAACTCCAACATATCGATAAGGGCTATTTAACACTTTACCGACCGCTAGTGGTTCAACAGCATACGCACGTCCGACCGGCAGCTCAGACGCATATTCTCCCTGGCGCCGGCTCTGTTTCGGTTTAGACTCTCCAATATCATTCTTTTTATTCATCGCGAACGGTACGTTTTTCAAATTGGTATAAAACTATGGGAGCTTAGAAAGCAACGCAACTGACGCAATTGAGCAAGGTATGTAAATAACAAATTACTGCTCAAATAATAAGAAAGATTGTCGGCGATCAGAAGCCGATTAATAGATTATCGGTCGATAAAGTGTTAAGAAGGTAAAATGCCATCAAACAGAGTGTCGCTTCTGTACTTTTAATTTTATATTATAACTAAACTTTAGTTTAAGCGTGAAAGCACTTGCTCGCATCGTAAACGAGTTTCCACGTAAAGTGAGAAAATCCAATACGAGTTTTAGGTTTAATTTTAATATGGGATTAAGATATTATACTTTTAAGATATACTTTTTTTATAGCGTTTTACCTTTTTTTAAATGGTCCTCTCCAGTATATCGAAGTTGGAAAAGATCGCAGGTAAATCCGACTAAATTGTAAAATATTGCAATTTTTATATAATACATAGTTTATGATTTTATTCTGCTCTGTACGATTTTATACGGGCTTTCCACGTTATGGGAATTTATAGACGTAAATCGTGCGGAATCGAGCAACTTCGAAATTTTGATATTTGAGGATTACGAAGCTTGGGAACGGACGAATTTAGAAACTCATGAAAATTGAATGAAATACACTGCTCTGGGCTATTATCAAACATTTTCATCCGCAGTATCGTTTTTAGCCACGTATTTACCTACGATAAAGGATCGTTCGAATATTTTTCGCTTTGCGATCGGTGCACCAAAGCTGCGCCGAAATCAACGCGTACGTGACGCTTCGTATCGTTCCTTTACGAGGCAGATACGCGAAATTAACGACGGGAAGTGAAAGAGAAGGGGAGAGAGAGAGAGAGGAACTGACGAACGGCGCTAGCTTGGTTTCTCTGTAGTCACACATAGATTGCGCTCAATACGTCAAATTCTCTACTTGTGTTATCGTAATACTTCTGTAACACACATGTTATATCGATGGATTATTTTCCAAGCAACAAAAGCGTACGCTATTCTTTTAAATCGTTCGCTTAAAGCGGCTACGAAAAAAAGGTATCTGTGCAAGCTCTTGTCTCTCGATGAAGCGTTTACTTGTCAGATTTGTTCTGGTCGTTTACCAAAAACAATGCAAAAGTGGTAAGTATTAACGCTTAGCCAATCGCGTGCGCCACAGCGAGCTATACGTTCGCACCGCGTTCGGACAGCCAACTTATACGACACTGTCCATAGCGCATTTTTTCAAGCATCGTGGACTAATATTAGGACTTTACCCATAATTAATATTAATCTAGGACTACCAAAAAAACAAAGAAGTCACATATTGTTTATACAAAACATCAAACTAAAAGTATAAAAAGATATAGGTAAAATTAAAAATATTTAAAATGGCTAAAAGGACTTGAAGGTGAAAATAAAATTTCATAATGCATTTTAATATTTTTTTACAGTGTGGTATCGTTCGATTATAACTTTACTTAGTCATAACTTGTTGCGTAACTTTTTAATTAATTTTAACACCTCTAAAGTGGTGTATTTTATTATATACTGTACTTTATTACTACAGGTAAACAATAACTGATAATAACAACAAAAAAAAGAAGGAAACTGTTTATTCGATTGGCTAAGTGTTAACGCAAATAGCCAAAATGAAGAAGAGACGTTGATGTTACGAAAAAATCGGAATTCCATTTATCCTTCGTAGTAAAGTGCTGTGGAGAAGATTGTGCCGTTTGGATTTCTCTCTTGTATTCGAAAAATGATATTCACTATGCATCACCTAGACATCATGCGGTAATTGTTCGCATCGCCAGCAAGTTATCGATGTATCGCCGATTCGTTTACTGATTCCTACATTTTAACACTTCGACTGCCACATGGGTCATATATGACTCATCACGATTTCTCCTGTGACGCCACGGTGGTCATCGGTGACCGGAGCGCGTCGACTTCTTACAATTGTAAAAATTGATTGAAAATTGACAGTCAGGACATTTTGAATATAACCGATAAATAGAAGATACTTTGAAATGAAAAGCGCCCTATTGAACAATCAAACATTTTTATTAGAACATCGATAAAAAAAATGAGAAAAAATCTTGCATCTAACTGTGCACTGTGTTAAAACAGTTTAAACATAAATGTGGCTCATCGATACAATCTGGACGATAGGTGGTCACCTTTTTCCTCCGATTCTTAGCAATTTTTCATCCTAATTGTTTAACATTTTTTTATACCATCTCTGCAAAATTTTCGTACCAGCTACGCTTGCCCTTCTTTCTTCTGCATTTCGTGTGGCAATCTTTGTCGAATAAGTATATTTGACTGCTCTGGTGAATGGCACTGTGTAAGGTGCATTGCCAGTGCCATTCTAAAATCTGATACCTGGATTTTTGTTTTTGTTGCTTGTTTAGAGAGTATCATGGCGTTTGAAATTGGTATATTTAACAATAACTCTAAAGCTAATTTTATATTCCACTTGAGGGTTCTTCTACGTAGTGTAGAATATGCTATCATTTGATCTGATAAGTCTACAGCACATTTTCCTCTCTTGTAATCTACCACTACCATTGGTTTATCGCAAACATAATTTTCTTTACGGACCTCTACCATTTCAGCCGAATGTTTCGTTGAAATCATAAAAATAATCATAATATTGTTTACTAATATCTTCTACACGTTTCAACAATATATTCTGCACGTTTTGCTTACGACGAAATAACGAATGCGAATGGTTTGTTGAAATAAACGAAGCCTTGTTATATGTGGCTATCAACTGTTACTAAGGCGCTTGTCACCAATAAGATAAACGGTCCATTGGGGAAGAACGTTCCCGTGGCGCCCTCAGCAAAACATGTGATTTCGGCGTGGCAGTCAAAATCTTTTAATAACCTTTACGCACCATCCCGCATAGTATGAACATGTACTTCCGAGTCACCCTGTATAACCATAATCAAAACCCATAAAGCAAAACTTCGATATAAAGATGTAAAGCAGCGTAATCTCTCTCTTTATACTTGAAACGAATCTACGAAACACCATAATTCCTCGAGGAACACTTTGACCCGATTCTCCGGTATAATCGCAATAATTCGCGAAAATGGCGAACTCGTGATCTCGTGCAGCGATTTAGCGAGCAAAAGGGATGAAGCATGCGTGGAAGTAGCTCATTTATTTGGAAGAATAAACGCGAAAAGTGATACGTACCGCTTCAACGTTCGCCTTGGCCAGGTCTTTGTGCAGTTTTCGAAGATGGATGAGGGTGAGACCGACGCAAATCAAATTGATGGCGATCCAGAGGACGTTTAGGATGTAATGGCGGAATGGACCATGTACCAGAGGGCAGCTCGGTGCATTGTGGCCCGATTCCGTGTTCGCGGCTAGCGCTCCGCTTAAAAATGTCGGGCCCAGGTTGATGGTGATGCTCGCGAACCATATCATGAACGTGCCGAATAACACGCACTGAAACAGAGCGCGTCTTTACGAGGCTTTGTGCTACTCGATACGTCTGTTAGAAGCTGTGAAATTGCGATTTTTCACACGCTTCTACTTGTCGCCGGTTTTCTTCGAACTTTGTAGCCAGACTCGTGTTGGATGACAAAGAAAGAAATCAATGGGAAGGGAATTGTTAGGATATGAAAGGAAAATGAACATAAGATCGACTTGGTTTATTTCAAATTTTCTTCTCTGTATGCATTAGGTTTCGAGTGGAATTCCAGAACAATTCTGCGCGCAGAACAATCTAACACACTTTGTCTTATTAAATTTCACGTTTTATGTTAGAAGCTAATATTGCTATATTAAAAACGCGTTATTAAATTCTGTAGCACGTTCCAGATAGTTCATTAAAGTAGCCAAGAGAACGTTCAAGAGCGTTGCGTAACGACAATAATTATGAGTTAAATGAATTTGATTGAAAAGTTATTTTATTTAAAAATTAGCTGAAAAGTAGAGGATAGAAATATAAATTCCAGTGGTTTAAAGACTAGATTTTATCCATAAACGCGACTAGAAAGTTGAAAATAATTTGCGTTCGTCGTATGTGACTTCTACGAGGCGTGGTTCGATTAAATAAAACCGTGCTCGCTGCGTCTATTGTTAAAATGACACGCAGCGCTTCTTTCATGACATTTTTTGTTTCCATGAATGATGGGTCAACTAAGATAGCATCTATTGGGTCGCTCGGAAAATTCGTTCCGATTTTTTGGAGAATTTAATAAAACAACAGATATTGCTTTGTACCTCTCCATTAGGACAGTTGTTTTCAAACGTATGGCACTAAAAAACGTTACTAAAAGCATCGTGAAATATTCTTGTCGATTTTTAATAAAATATTATTCTTGTCAAACGCTGCTCTGAAAGTTCATTCCGATTTTTGGGGAATTTAATAAAATAATAAATTTTGCTTTCTACCTCTCCATTAGGACAGTTGTTTTCAAACGTATGGCACTAAAAAACGTTACTAAAAGCATCGTGAAATATTCTTGTCGATTTTTAATAAAATATTACACTCGTCAAACGCTGCTCTGAAAGTTCATTCCGATTTTTGGGGAATTTAATAAAATAATAAATTTTGCTTTCTACCTCTCCATTAGGACAGTTGTTTTCAAACGTATGGCACTAAAAAACGTTACTAAAAGCATCGTGAAATATTCTTGTCGATTTTTAATAAAATATTATTCTTGTCAAACGCTGCTCTGAAAGTTCATTCCGATTTTGGGGGAATTTAATAAAATAATAAATTTTGCTTTCTACCTCTCCATTAGGACAGTTGTTTTCAAACGTATGGCACTAAAAAACGTTACTAAAAGCATCGTGAAATATTCTTGTCGATTTTTAATAAAATTCCTGCTGCTTCCAATTTTTAACTCTTTAGCCGATATAAAAAATCATATTGAAAAGTTCTTGGCCGAAGAACCTGAGAGATTACGGAAGGATGGAATATTCAAGTTGCGTGAAAAATGGAGCAAAAATGGCGCCTATATAATTCGGTAAATGTAGATCGGAACGAACTTTCCGGGCGACCCAGTATATTGTAAAGCGATGATATCCCGAGGCTATCGAACGAGATTGTGCATGATCGAACGATTCTTATTTAACGAATGGAAGCGCAAATAGGAAGAGGCTCGTACAGACAGAAAGACGAAAGTTCCCGAGAATATAATAGAACCGTGACACGTATTGTTAGAACGAATTAACCAGCGGACAAGTGTGGTGTAAACTGTCCGCAACGGAATGCTGCCGTGTCGGGATTAATCGCCACGTGTCTCGTTTATTCGAGGCGACCTTTTGCCGACGTGCGACGCCTCGATTAACCCGATTCGATCCGACGATCCCTCCTATTAATCAAACTTTTAATTATTCCAATATCCCGTAGCCATTGATTCCGATCGCTCGTTATCGTTATCGTTTCGACCTCGTTTCTTAATTACGAACTTTGCATAATCGACTTTAATGCCAGGAGCAGGTCCTATGTATATAGAAAAAGTGTTAAGCTTATTCTAAATTGTTAATTTTTAAATTTCTGCCGACGCTTCAGGTGCGATCGCCGTTGTTCTTTGCAAAGTATACAGGGTGACTCGATCAAGTGGGACCACCTAAGTATTTGCCTTATCGACGATTGTACGGAAAAGCTTCTCGGGACGACTACTTCGAAGGGCACGTGTCACGATGGAAAAGAATTTTTTCTCGTAGCCATCTTTTCACGAGATTTCAAAATCATCGGTATATTAAATATTAGACGTAAGCCTGTATTTTAATATCCATCGATCTTGTCTTCTTTATACAAAAGTATGAAAATGTTTAGTTTCTAAGATGTTTCGATCTTCATTTTGCAAAACTTGGCGTATGAAAGACAAGAAATGGACGGCATAAATACCTTTGCACAGAGGATAAAAAATCACATCGATTGGTCTAAAAAATATATAAAGTTCTGTTCAAGAAAAATACCGAGATACTTGTAGAGAACAGGAAATGGAGAAAAGATTCTTTCCACTGCTAGACACACACGTGTCGTTTGAAACGACGTAACTTTGTCTTGAGAAACTTTTTCATGCAACGATACGTAAGCCAGATATTCAGTTGAGACACCCTGTATATTTTTTACAATACATATCCTGCTTTCTAATAGCGTGAAATTAAATTAATTATTTTATAGGAAGAACACTTCTATTTTTTTCCGTTTTGGAGCTAAGCTTGCCCCAATTACGTGGGACACCCTGTATAAAAGCTAGAAAAAGCAAGCGTGAAAGTGTGAAAATCGTCCGTATATCTGCGACTAACGCTGTACACAAGTGTGGTAGCGATAAAACAAAACGCAACTAAAAGAGCAATATTTTTCGATATGCACAATCAAATTGGCAATTGTTTCCGAGAGAAGAAATACAGCGACCGAGATTGACTGGATTTTTTCATTTCACGCTCTAGCAAATAAATTCGCAGAGTTTTTAATCGTTAAACGCGACAGAATCCACTCAGAAATCTATAAATAATTTTTCCAGTGCCACTTTGTCACAGTGCTTTCAAGTTCGATGGTGAGAACCGCGTTCTACACTCTTCCCTACTTGCTATATGTGCTCGTTAAAATCGATCAGAAACTTGAAGCCGCCTCAAAGGCAGCCGGTCGTCACTTAAGGCTGTGATCGAGTTAAACCAGACACGACTGTGAAAATGCACACGGGAAAACGCGTAATTCTTCCAAAGATCCGCGGAATTCGATTTTGTGGGCCGTAGGAAAAAAAGCTCTTTGAACCTCGTGCTTCGCTTTATCGAATGGTTTCAGGTGAAAACGCGTCGAGACACGTGTAAGGATTCCGTTGTATCTCAAGGGTATTCCGCAACTTGTTCAAGTGTTTACGAATCCAGGAGTTTCGCAATCTGGAGATTCGCCAACTTCACTATATTTGATCGTTTAGATGTTTCGAATTTTTATTTATTCTATTGGAATAATTCTAGTTAGAGCTTGTTCGGCAGTTTAGGTGCGCATTTAGGAATTTAACGACTCGACAATTTGGATATTAAGAGATCTGCGAGTGTTACGATCGTTCACGAAGAAACGCGTCAGCGAGAGGCATAAATTCTCACTACGATTCTGATAGTCCACGCCGCGAACCAGTCGCTCCCCTATTTTTATTAGGATAACAGAGGTAGTTCAAATGATTGTGACACTGAATTAACAGGGTTAATATAAGCTACTATTTTTAACAATATTTAAAATTATAATTAACACGTTACAAATGATTTAACGATGATACAACTAATTTATTATTATAATTCCACTCGACTTTATGATATATTTCTCGACGTATTCGTTTCACTAAGCGATCTTCATTTTATTTCTCTGAACCTCTCGGTGCATTCGGTTTGAATTCTCGTATAATACTGACTGCCCTTCGACTTTTTCTTCTGTCTTCTCTTGGAGACGACCCCCACCACGCTCGGGTCTCGCAACCGTTCGAGCCTATGATCACGTATGCCACATTTTTTGCGTAGGTAAAATAACGGACCGAAGGCGAATCGATGTTTTTTAGAACTCGCTGCTTGACGACAACTATGCACTTATCGCTACATTGTGTATATCTCGCCGGTCATGTAAGACGATCTGTCTGCGACGGTGTAGTACCAAGGGAGACGGTTAGGGACACGAACTATAGTAAGCCTCGGGGCGTAACAGCGAGTTTGAAAACTTGAAATTTGGAAATTTCAAGCCTTTTGTACTTTTTATTTATTCTTTAATAATAATTTGTATTCTTAATTTCTAATCGTTAGAAATTTTTAGCATTCTTAGTCTTTTGTAACGTTTCTAGTGATGCACGAAATATTATCCATCGAATAAAATCAGCAATTTATGCGAATTTGTGCAAATGCAAAGGAAGGGAGAGGTTGAAAGTTTCGTTTCGACTACCCAGATATTAATCTAAATTTCATGCTTCGTTCCAATTATTGGCGGAGATTTGTAAACTCGTTTAAATACTCGTATTAGTAGCGTCTCCTGTGAAGATAACGTAGACCAGAGATTACACGGTTTCCAAGTTTGCACAACTCCTAAACTAGTTTAAAGGATGATGACTCAACGTATGTCGCGTTGCGCTTCGGCCATTAGGAAATCAGCCACGTTGTCAGCGATATTATTAACATATTTTATCAATATCAATTTACCTTCTTTTATTAAATATTCATTTGCAAGGAAAGATGGCCAAATTTCAAAAATTATACAACTTTGAGAATGATAGAACTATAAAAATCGTAGACGATATACAGGCGTTGATCTCTGAAAATCCGGCCATTTTCCGATTTTCCTTTAAAATTCCTCGACTCTAAGAGACAGAAAAAAAGTTTTCAGACAAAAGCTACTTTCGATGAAAAAATTTATCGACGCTATAGCGAGTTGTCAAGTGTCCATCCGAGTGTTCACCCTTGGGGTGAATTTGAACAACCCCAAAAAATATTGCGTAATAAGACTTGTAATTCTTGGAATTTCCGAGTTGGAGATGTTCCCTTGTTCGTTGTATCGATGATTGTTGTATCGTTAAATGATAATTTCTCTTTCGTAGTTGTTTAGTTTTTTTTTTTTGAATTAATTTTTTAATGTTTAATAACGAACATATATATTTCTTATATCTAAGTAATTCGACTGCTTCGTAATGAAACGTTGAATTCACAAGTAACCGATACGTACGTTCAAGTAGAATAATTCACAGATTCGGCTACGCTACGATTGTTTGAATGATACGATCGATGGAGCGTGGGTGCGCGACGCGTCATCCGATTACCACGGATGATCGTTCTATTGTAAATCTTCCCTCGCTAGAATATACTTGTCCAGCAGAAGTTTCTTCATTACGAGAGCGCGTGCCTTTGCATCGGAATTTCCGCCGGCAATTTCCTACCATCGAACCTCTTTTATCGTTCAACAAATTACTTCGTAATTACAAGACACCTGTTTCCCTTGCTATCGTTTTCTCCGATTTTTCTTTATCATCCTCTGTTACTGTACGCTCTTTCCTTAACACTTTACCGACCGCTAGCGGTTCAACAGCATACTCACGTAAGTTTTTCAAATTGGCATAAAACTGTGGGAGCTTGCAAAGCAACGCAACTGACGCAACTGAGCAAGGTAGCTTAGTACAAAATAACAAATTACTGCTCGAATAATGAAAAAGATTGTCGGCGACAAAAAACCTATTAATAGGGTATCGGTCGGTAAGCGTCGGCGACAGAAAGCCGATTAATAAGCTATCCGTCGGTAAGCGTCGGAGACAAAAAACCGATTAATCGGCTATCGATCGGTAAAGTGTTAAGCAACTAACGAGGGAAAGTTTGAAAGTGAAATTAACGTTTTCCAGAATTTCGTTACGTCCTTGGCGCTAAAGTGCTAATTATGATTCAGCAGGATTTAAGAGCTTCGAATTCCTCGAATCTTCTGCAACTGGCAATTTTTATCGTCCAAATCGTACAACTTTACGTACGATTACGTTCGAATGTAGTTTTGCGAATGCAGAATGTGGAAGATGGAAGATCGCAGACGAGTAAACTGTGACGTTATTATTCAAAGCAAACACTATCCTATGCATAATAATTTAGACGATGTATAGTTAAACGTGTGGGTAAAAGGGTCGAAGAACACTTGCCTGAGGCGAATCCATGAGCAAAGGAGCCGCTAGGTCTGCCTCCTCGTCGGTTTCCGGGAAAATCGGACTGTCGTTCAGCACTGTCGTCAACATGTTCACCGTCGAGACTGTCACCAGCAGCAGAAACGCTGTCTCCACCAGGGAACACTTGGTCATCGGCTGACAGTTGAGTATGCTCGATCCGAGGGGCAATAAAATCGCAGCTCGAGCGCAATCCACCATCGCTTGGTGGAACAGCAACCCCTGTGACCATCTGAAACGCATGAAACATTTTCGTCTCCTCTGTTTTTCCCACATCGACTAGACGTACGTTTATTAACATCGATATTCAGCCTGTCGCTGTCCCTACATTTGCACAAGTGGCAGCAAACATCAGCGTCGAAATATTAATTTGTCGAGATGATAAACTCTCGCAGGAAGCAACTGCTGGTGTATTTTCACCACGACGAATGCTGCACATTCTCGTAGAATAAACAGCGCAAATTGTTACGACCGTTCGCGGAGAGACGCGGTCGCTAGGAAAACGCGTCAGTGAGAGGCGTAAATTCTCGATACGATTCTGTTAACCGACGCTGCGAAATAGTCGTTCCCCTGTTTCGATTAAGATAACAGAGGTGATTCAATGAATGTAACACTGTATTAACAGGTTAACATAAAATAATATATTTGATAATAAAATGATGAACACGCCACAAATTGTTTTACAATGAATATGGTAAATATATTACAGAAAGTTGACTCGACTTTACGATATCTCTAAATGAATTCGTTAGACTATTTGATTTTGCTCGTCAGACCTCTCGATGTGTAACGTTTGACTCGTCAGAAGGAACTGATTGCCTTTCGATCATTTCTTTGTCTTGTTTGGAAGACGACCCCCACCATGCTCGGGCCACGCCACCGCTCGCGCCTATGATCACGTATGCCCCTTCTTGTGTAGAAAACGTAACGGACAAAAATCGACGTTTCTGGAGCTCGCTGCTTGGCAACAACTATGCGCTCGTCGATACATTGTATATGATCCGACGGGCAGATAAGACGATCTGCCTGCGACACTGTAGGATCGCGAGCGACGGTTAGAAAATACAGTCTGTGGTAAGCCTCGTGGCGTAACACAAATCATCTTCTCTTACGCGAAGCAACAAATTACACAGATAACGTCATCCAAATATTAATGTTAGCAACCACGGTATATCACGCGCGCTTTTTTTCTTCTTTGTAAACATTGTTTAATTACAAAAGAGAGGAAGTTTTTCTCCACTCAACATGTGGCAACTTCAAGGCGGTGCTGAACCTCGCACGTTGCTCGACCGCGCGTTTTTCCCTCGTAAAACGTCTGTTTTGTTGCGCGAGTAAACGTATTTTCATCGAGTTTTTCGAAAGTTTGCTGTTGGTGTTATCGGAATTACCTGCGCAACTGGCGTTTGGCCAGGATCAGCGCCATCAGCAGGAAGTTGGCGCCCATGCCGAGAGCGCCGAGGCTGAAGATGAGAGTGGCCTCGGTTGCACCACCTGGATGACACTGGAACACCTTGGTCGCGTTCGACGACCCGTTTCCCGACGCGCCGATGCCGAATCTTAGATTGGCCCCGATCATCGCCATCAGTTAACCTGTTTCACGAATTTTCAGTAAGCAGAACTAGCAATCGTTGAGATTTGATTTTTTTTTTTTTAGAAGCTGGAGAAAACTGTAAATTTGACAAAATTATTGCAAGTTGTTAGGAGAACGTCGCGACAGATCGCCATCCTCTTGCGATGTTTAACATTTTCCATATAAAAATTCACGCGGCCAATGAAAATTCCACGTACCATTAATATCTACGTGATCAGGGATTAGTTTATTTGCGCATGATTAATACTATTGAAAGTAATTAAATTTGCTTCGCATGGATGATAGCGATGCGAACGTAAGCTGACGTGTGATGTGGTTGCGGCTGTGCAATCATCGAGAAGCGTAAACAGAATAATTAGAGAGCAGGTACAGCGTGCGCATTTGGCCAATTTCTGCGTTGTAATAATTTACAGTATTTGAATTCCATCGCAGCGACACGTTCTCCTTCTCCTATAAATATTTATATCATACAATAGCAATGGATTTACTCGTATAAATTATTATGAATTATTTATTACGACGTACACTTGCTCAGCCAATGTCACTTTTAATACCGTGTCTAACCTGACGTGTAGCTTTCTTCGCACGTGTTTCCACGACACCGTAAAAGGTTCGTTAACACGTTGGTCACCACGTCACCCATATCTATGTGACGGGTCTGCTTCCATGGGGCGCCCGTAACCCAAACATGGCTGACACTCTTCTTGTTCGAATTAATTAATTATAGCATATTATACAGGGTGGTTGGTAACTGGTGATACAAGCGGAAAGGGGGTGATTCTAATCGAAAAAAGAAGTCGAAAATATAAAATAAAAATTTTTCGTTTGAGGCTTTGTTTTCGAGAAAATCGACTTTGAATTTTCGCTCGGTACGCGTGCGGTACGTTATAACGGATGTCACTGTAGATCGTTGTCTCGATGGACTTCTTTTTTCGCGTAGAATCACCCCCTTTCCACTTGTACCACCAGTTACCAAACACCCTGTATATGGGATATACAACTGTTGAAAATTGTGGATCTTTGAAGCCGAAATAATATTATAGGAACACTAAATTTATACTGAGGATTAATATTGAAAGAATGATATATTTATTTCATGGACGATTTCTTATATATTCATCAATACACAAAATAATGTTATAGGAACACTAAATTTATACTGAGTATTAATATTAAAATAATGATATATTTATTTCATGGACGATTTCTTATATATTCATCGATACACACTTGCACGCGTCTCAGCACTTTCTCCTATACCCGATTGTTAACCGACTCTTAACCGACTCTTAACCGACTCTTAACTGACTGAACAGTTTACATTCCTTTGTTTTCGAGACGCTTCGGACGCACATACTTCCACACACTGATATTCACATACAAGTATCTCTACTACGCATTTAACCTAGTCCAGCACAGAAAATTATACATATCTCAACAACAACATAAGAATATTAAAAACACATATCATACTTTTTATTAATTTATATTCTGGATAAAATATTACGTTATGCTGTCGCATGGTATTCGTTAAAACATTGCAAACACATTTGACGTGATTTTCGACACTTCCAACAATATGTTTTAATCTTTTTTACGTTTTTTCTCGCTTCTTGGCGCGCGACAATTTGCCTCTTCTTCTCGTAACACAGGGTGCACATCCTTCTTATAGGCTTGTCCTGCTGATTCTTGCGAATCTCCTGTGGCGGCACTTGACACAAATACCGCCACTCGATAACAAATACCGCCGCTCGACACTAAATTCTACCGGACGACGGTAGCGCAGTGGTTAGCGCCTTAGTTTACGAACGTACGGGACCCGGGTTCGAACCCCGGCACCCCGTAGTCTTATTTTTCTTCCACGCATCTAAATTAGAAGAAAAATAACAGTACCCCAGCAGCGACATCTTCAGCCAACAGCTACAATCATCAGAGACAACACTTACACCTCACTCCAAATGGTGGGGGACACCTTCGTTTTCTTCCGATGGTTGTCAGGCACAGTATTTTCTGAGGACACATCGCACCATTCGGAAACGAGAATTTCCCGAAATTTTCTCGTCTGTATCTTTGTTGTTTGTGGCTGTTTGGTACACAATATGAGCATTTATTATACTTGTTCCTAAGAGTAAATGTAGTGCTAATTTCGGATACCACTTGATACTTTTCCGTATCGTTAGTGGCATATGAGACCATCTGGTCACTTCTGTCGATACCAGTTTTTCCATTATTCTATTTTTTTTTTATTTATTTTCACGCTGTCTACTGAACATTTTGAGGATGAAAAAATCACTGATGTGCGTCTCACAAGAAATATGCTTCTCGACTAAACGAAAGATCTGGGATATCTGTCATGAGATCCCTCGGAATACTTTAGCCGAAAAGCGTACCAACGGTCAGATTTGGGTCCCGCGGGAAACTTAGCCGAATTACGCTGGGCGACCAACGTGTTAAATCTTTTACAATGGAAGATTTTGTGATATTCTCAAATTTGCAGTCGCGTCGTTGCTCTATTCGGTCAGCGATATCATCGAAGGATTAAGTCAATTATTCATCTTCTCTTCACGTAGCAATCGCTTTTTCAGAAATTCCTGACGGAAGCTGTAGTCGACATCCGGTCTATTCGAAGACGGGAACACGTCAAGTTGCACGGCAGTCGCGCTTAGTGTTACATATTCAACGGTTCGGGCTTTAAACTTCGTTGTACCGTGCTCTGTAGCAGGAAATTCTTGCTGAAACGTGGTTCGCTGTTACGATAGAACCGCATGTTTCGTACGAAGACTAACTTTCCTAGGAAAGTCAATACTTTCTGAAAAATAAGACAAACGTTTGGAAGTAGAACGAATGAAATATAATAAAATAATAATAAGTTTGGAAAAGATTCCAAGATTGTAGAATTCCCTTGTTCCAAAAAGTCGAAAGATTCTCGGTTTCTCAGGATCTGCGATCGTAAAACTCTGAAATCTCAGAAATTCCACGATCCCGAAAATCTCAAATATTCAAATCTCTGTTCTCTCAAGTTTCTGAATTTTCGAAATTTCACGGTTTCGTGATTTCAAAAATTCTGTAGAGAGAATTCCTGTAGACCGGATAAACGCCGGTGTACGCGTTCCATCTTGCAATTTTCTCGTCCTAAAGTCGACGAAAAGCCGAAAGCCTAATTAGCAAGTTGAGAGATCCGGAGATCACTTTCGTTGTAACGCGACCATGGCAATGACATAAATGGCCGTAGCAAAGGCATAAACCCAAGGGAGCCTGTCCAACCATAATTTAGGATTGCGGTTCTAGCAAATTAAGGACACGTGCATCGTCCTTGGCCCGGGCACCTGCAGAATTTCCGTGTCATGCGCAAAATCCGGCAAATTGCTCGAGATTCGGCTTTTCACGTCGTCGAATGAGTGTTCAACCTGAGGAAGCATTCTACGAGCAAGATTCTTCCTACAATTTTCCCTCGCAACGGACCCATTCCATGTGGTACACGCAGTCATCTCGTAAACCGTATTTATTATGCAAAAAAAAATATTTCCAGTGAAAAAGCTTACTTTGATGAAATAAGACGAAATAAGAAAGAATATCGTTTATTTCCAACTGCTGCGTGCTTTCTGTACCGCGCCATAAATTACTGTTCAATGTATGCAAAGGTGTTTAAGCTTGCAACAAGGTGTGCACCTTCTCAATGGAAATCAGCGGCTACGTTAACGACTTGGAAAAGAAGTTTGCCCGCGAACGAAACTTTCTTAAGGTTTCTATTTCTCGCCGAGGCGTGTCTCGGTTACTTTGATTAAATTTCTTGCGCCCTTCTGATCGTTACATCGATGCTGCTCGTGCTTCCATCCTCGCGGCTTCTCGTTTCAACCGAAAGAATTTTCCCAGTACAAAGAGCTTCTTATTTGTATCTCGTTCATCTTTCGAGTGATTCATCTCTATGAGCTCTGTAGTGGAGAACAAATTTGCAATTATTTTTCATCCCTTCTTTGCTAATTAATGGACAGACATTAGGCAGTGAAGGGAAATAATTGCGAATCGAGTTGCTTTTATGGCTGAAAATAAACCACCATGCTACTACTATGACTACTGGCATGGTAGGCTATTATCGATGGTAGTTTCAACAAATCGACGATTCACCTTCTCGTTCTGAAACGATATTTAACGTTGAAGTGATTACTTGAGGAAAAACTGTGCACCTTTTCTTTTGTAATTGACCTGGAGACAGCTGTTACGAAGAGAATAGAATTTAGTGAAAAGATCGTAGATATATTATCGTGACCTTGAATATCAATTTTCTTCTCGATTACAAGGTTTAGAAACAAAAGAGCTGTAAGTATAATAGATTTCTATTGCTGTTTCTTGTAGCCTTCAGATAGAGCCACACGCCAAGGTTAACTTTTTGATAAAGTCCTTTGTTATAAATATATGAACGCGCTTCCTATCATATCTTCTTCTTCTTGTCGTACTGTAACACTGTAAGAGTGAGGATTTGGATCAGCATACGCTATACCTATACTTATTTCAGTACATTTTTCTATTACAAATTGGTCCACTTCGTTCGTCTATCAGTCGACCTCAACATTTAGCTATCGAACGCGGTTCAGTGATAAGGCGGAGATAAAATGTCTGTGTGATGTTCGACGAATATTCGTGAGATTATTACTTCTCCGATAGGTAGCCGGAATGCTTCGATTAACGCGAATATATTCGCGTGTAGCTGCGATCGATGTTCGCTGCCAGATAGCAATTTTTATTTATTCGCCTGTTCGTTCGCGCCTTCCTTTGATTTATTTCTTTCATTCGTTTATTCGCTCGTTCTCTTTTTCTATATTGTACGTGTATATTGTACGTGTTCCATGTTTCGATTGATAGTACCAAAACGTCTAGATGGTGCCAAATAGTTTAACGAATTGAATAAAACGTTATACATTTATCGGAAGGTTTTGTCTTCTTTTATTTGGTATTTTATATTATTTATGGGTGAGGGTGAATTATATTGTTTATTACGAATTAGAAATAATATTTATTACAAAAAGGTTTTCTCTTCTTTTATTTGGTATTTTACATTATTTATGGGTGAGGATGAATTAGTTATTTATTACAAATTATAAATAATAAATATTTATTACAATTTATAAATAATAAATATTTATTACAAAAAAGGTTTTGTCTTCTTTTATTTGGTATTTTACATTATTTATGGGTGAGAATGAATTAGTTATTTATTACAAAATACAAATAATAAATATTTATTACGAAAAGCTTTTTTTTTCTTTTTTTAGTATTTTACATTATTTATGGGTGAGGGTGAATTATATTGTTTATTACGAATTACAAATAATAAATATTTATTACAAAAAGGTTTTCTCTTCTTTTATTTGGTATTTTACATTATTTTATGGGTGAGGGTGAAGTATATTGTTTATTACAAATTATAAATAATAAATATTTATTACGAAAAGGTTTTCTCTTCTTTTATTTGGTATTTTACATTATTTATGGGTGAGGATGAATTAGTTATTTATTACAAATTATAAATAATAAATATTTATTATGAAAAGGTTTTGTCTTCTTTTATTTGGTATTTTACATTATTTATGGGTGAGGATGAAGTATATTGTTTATTACAAATTATAAATAATAAATATTTATTACGAAAAGGTTTTCTCTTCTTTTATTTGGTATTTTACATTATTTATGGGTGAGGGTGAATTATATTGTTTATTACGAATTACAAATAATAAATATTTATTACAAAAAGGTTTTCTCTTCTTTTATTTGGTATTTTACATTATTTTATGGGTGAGGGTGAATTATATTGTTTATTACGAATTACAAATAATAAATATTTATTACAAAAAGGTTTTCTCTTCTTTTATTTGGTATTTTACATTATTTATAGGCGAGGATGAATTAGTTATTTATTACAAATTATAAATAATAAATATTTATTACGAAAAGGTTTTCTCTTCTTTTATTTGGTATTTTACATTATTTATGGGTGAAGGTGAATTATATTGTTTATTATGAATTACAAATAATAAATATTTATTATGAAAAGGTTTTTTCTTCTTTTATTTGGTATTTTACATTATTTATGGGTGAGGACGAATCATGTTATTTATTAAAAATTTCCTCTTTATTTCATATATTACATTATTTGTATTACGTTTATGGATTTGCAAACTACTTTGTCAATGAAAATTATTTTATTTAATAATTTTTAGGAATCAATGAATTGTTAGGATAAAACATTGAGCGTGACTACCATGGCAAATAGTCGAAACAGAAATAGAAATTCGTAGTTGTACCGTTGCCGATCATCTCGTGTCGCAGCTTGCAGCTTTCATCGCGAATTTCTCGAAACTTGTGCCATCTGCGAGTTTTCGTCTTTCATGCATAAAAGAAAAATGCAACGCAGCAGCACACACGGGTCTTCCACCTTCGATATCTCTTTTACGAGTCTATTTTCCAATGCACAGTCTCAACTAGCTTTTTACAGCTAGCCATGAAAATTCCCGTATACCAGGATTTTTCTCCTCTTGTCTCTAGAGCTCTTACATCGCCTGCTTTCCATCGATTCTACGACAAACAAATCCTTACACCAGCTACATAGGAAAAGTATCCGTACACGCGCTGCGGCGTGCAATGAAGCGCCTCTTCACCAGCCTCTTCCACCTTTCATTCTCGCAATATTAAATTTTCATGGGATTAAATTTCCATATCATTAACTTTTCGCATAATAATAGAATCATAGATCGTTTTCGAACATTAGATCA
This sequence comes from Bombus bifarius, assembly GCF_011952205.1. Lineage (NCBI taxonomy): Eukaryota > Metazoa > Arthropoda > Insecta > Hymenoptera > Apidae > Bombus > Bombus bifarius. The sequence goes on from NW_022884360.1 coordinate 2,730,086, forward strand.
TTTTCATCGTATTGAAGCAGCCTGTTCAAATGACCATGAACTCGTCAAATGTCACATTTGTATCATGTTCCTTCGATTGTATCATATTCTGTATTATATTCTTAAAAATCATAAAGGATACAACCTAACAAACACGAAGATGGTACCCCATTGGGGGTAGCCACCCACATGATAATCAAACAGCTAAAAAATTCTACCAAATGTCCAAATTGGACAAATTGTGAATGTGAAATATTAAATATTAAAAAAAAAAAAAATAAAATTCTCACGATTGTTCTATAAGTCCTGTAGCGGCACTCAACAGCAAAACTTTCCAACGGGTTCTGTCTTATTGCATAAGGACTCTATCCTCGACCGGACAAAAGTAGAACTGTGGTTAGCGCAGTTGGTTACGAACGTTCAAGACCAGTTTCGAATCCCGGCACTCACAGTCTGGTTCCCATATACAATTCCTAACTGAGAGGAAGACAACCCGGATAAAGACAAAAATCTGATACACCAGCAGTACCTATCACGACTTATCCAGCTCAGTCCTAAGGTGGCACATTTGATGGCAAACTTATGGAATGACGTCTTATTAGAATCTTAGGTGTCTGAAGAGCTACCTTCTCATCGTCCTCCGTTCGTTTGTTTTGACATCTAAGGAGCATGTTCAAATGACTATGAACTCATCAAGTGGCCCATTTGTATCATGTTACTTCTGCTTTATCATATTCTGTATTATATTCTTAAAATTCTCACTATCGTTCTATAAATCCTAAGGTGTTAAAGTACAATTGTTCGTGGTACATTTGATGGCAAACTTATGGAATGACGTCTTATTAAAATCTTAGGTGTCTGAAGAGCTACCTTCTCATCGTCCTCCGTTCGTTTGTTTTGACATCTAAGCAGCCTATTGTTGCATTCCGGATAATGAGAATTTGACAACGAAATTAGAGGTTTTATTCAGAGATACCGAAATTCTCCTTGGACAATGCTCCATGCACAAGTGGTTCTTGTAGCCTGGTGACGAGGATGAGGACACGGTGAAGGAGGAATGACTAGAAAACAGGAAGGAGAAACAGAGATTAGGCTGTTTGTTGCAGCATAAGTCTATGATGTTTGTTGCGGTATGAATAAGGAGCTGATCAATATATTTTCCAACGGCATATTTTTTCGTCCTCAAACTGTCTAAATTTACAGAATACATTTTTTTAATTGTGCAAAAAAACACGTATATGGTATTTAAATAATCAGGAGAATTCCTCGTCAGTAAACTGACCATAAGTCTCATAATTTTATACACCATCGTGTAAATCACGTTTAGATTTTCGATAAACTAGATTTTCCAAGGTTATCTTGTTTCAATAGATTTTTACATTCATTTTCGGACCCTTGTACGTTTCAGATGAGATGAGTGAATCTCGTAGATCGACTGCTTTATTCGATAATTGCGTAATTGAATGGATACTGTCGTATGACTTTCATAATTTTAGAACGATGCTGAATGAATTTAAGCCCTTCTAGTGCCCTTCGCTCGTTTTATAAAGCCACCTTGTCGTAGAAATGAATAAAAGAAGAGGATAAAAGTGGGATCTAATAATTTCTATTCACGGGAAATTCGATTTCTATTTTGACACAATGATTCCTGCGTTTCTATTGCTCTGTTACGTTAACGAAGATTATTAGTTTTGGTGAACAAAATTATCACGCTGTTGAAACAGAGAAGTTTCAGTCTTGTAACTAATCAAATGTTATAAATAATAAAAGACGATATGACAGCGGGAACAGGGAACGATAAACAATGAACAGGGAAGGGGAAAGGGAAATAAATTACGGATGACGATAAATCATGCGGATGGAGGTGGGGCGTGTTAATTTTTGAAAATTTATTTCTGATGCGCGATTCACGGTTTCGCAGTTGAAATTGAATTTCACTGGAATTTACATGTCAATGTTCACTGTGTATTATAATGCTACGTTATACTCGTGTTTTTAAACATCGTGTACATCATAATACACTGTATATTTAATACTATCTATCGTGGATTTATCGTTTATTTGTCTATCAGATAACAATAATTACGCTCTTTCATTTCATATTAATGCGTTTGCAGAATTTTGCGATCTGAGAATTTTAGAATTATTATTGGATTGGCAATAGAATTCTCGAATCTTGCGATTTTTGAAGCTTCGAATCTTGAAATATTCCCCTAATGACAAGTTCTACTGTAATTAGATGCATATACCGTAATTAATTAGTATGCAAATGTCGTATTAAACGCAGTGGTGTGTCAATAGCTTGCGCAGCCACTGTATATATGGCATATCTCGTTTAACAAAAGAATTCCTGGTTCTTTGAACGCTTTGAAAAACATTGACGAACTTAGCTTATTTGAGAGCTGGTTGTAACCGCGAGAAAGGAAGAAATTTCCGCTTGGCGAGGGGAAGAAAATTCCTCGTTTATATAGGGCGTTTTTTTCGCCGTGGAAAAGGGCAAGAAAGCGGCGGGCCAGGAAGAGGAATTCCGTGGAAAGTAAAGTGGGAAGTTTAAAATGGCACTTGGCCGGCGAAAGTGGGCTGCTCTCTTTAAAATTTTAAATAGCTCCAGTTCCGTCAGTTCCTTTGCCGAAATAGACAATGAACCTTTCCCTCGGCTTCGCCACGCCCTCTTTTCGATTCATCGAATGTCACCGTCTAATTTTGAATCACCGCCGTGTCCAAAATTTATACAGCTCACTCGTATTAATATTCGCAAGCACGCAATCTCCGAGTGAATCAAATTGCAACCTCGTGAAGAATTTTACTTTCCTATCGATACATAGTGGCTGCGAAAAGCATTCCTACGTTATTCTATATATCACAGTATTCGTACGAGGATTAATTAGGTCAAATTAAAATTCGTATGATTTTTTAATTTTTAACACGTTCAATGCAAACACGTCAGTTTTACAAGGTTTGACCGTTACGCCACGATGAATTTTTTATTATACATATTTATTATATATTTATTATTATTTATTATACATATAATGTTGAAATATTAGCTACATGAGATATACTACGGTGTATAATCATCATTAATGAATTTATCTGACTGAGGTCACCGGTGACCCCCATGGCGCTGTACTGCAATTTCGCTTATTTTTTACCATGATCAATTATCTCATATTGTTTCTTCGCGTTGCTAAATAATTGTTCTATGTTGTAACGTCCCGGGACCTATTATAAACCATAATCTGTTCCCTCTGTCATACTTATTAGAACCAGCAATAATCCTAAAGAACCGTCACAAGATTTAGCATTTTTTACTTTATTTTACTATACTTTACTGCTAAGTCGAAACGTTTCTTATGGTTATTCTTTGTTAATGTAAAACGCGGGAAAAGCGGGGTTTTCCCATGTTCGACAGCCACTGATGGGGGGCGCACATAATAGATTTATATTTTATGTATAAATAAAACTATTTTTCTATGTTTTATACTGCGTTAATTTTGTCACACCGTTGTGGTAACAATAGTAATAATACAAAATTTATAACTATTGACATTTGTTCAAATTATGTATTTTTACTAGTCTTGGTGCGCCGGTCACCGGTGACCCCCACGGCACCACGGCCAGATTGAGTGCCGGTCACCGGTGACCCCCACGGAGCCACAACCAAGTCGGGTGCCGGTCACCGGTGACCCCCACGGCATCACGGCCAGATTGAGTGCCGGTCACCGGTGACCCCCACGGCGTCACGGCCAGATTGAGTGCCGGTCACCGGTGACCCCCGCGGCATCACGGCCGGATTGAGTGCCGGTCACCGGTGACCCCCATGACATCACGGCCATATTACGTGCCGGTCACCGGTGACCCCCATGGTGTCGCGGTCAAGGCGAGTGCCGGTCACCGGTGACCCCCATGGTGTCGCGGTCAAGGCGAGTGCCGGTCACCGGTGACCCCCATGGTGTCGCGGTCAAGGTGAGTGCCGGTCACCGGTGACCCCCATGGTGTCGCGGTCAGGGCGAGTGCCGGTCACCGGTGACCCCCACGGCGCCGCGGCCAAGCTGAGTGCCGGTCACCGATGACCCCCGTGGCATTCAACGTGTTAAATAAGTTTCATATCATTTGGAAGTGAAGTGAAATATTCCAAGACTTATCCGGATGTTCTATCGTCCGAACGTTTCGTTACATAAACCTTGTGTTAACCGAACGTTTCGCTACATAAACCTTGTGTTAACCGAACGATATCTCTCGATTACGTATCCTTTATCGTTGGATGTCCTTTCTATAATTTCGTATGTTTCCTATTACTTGAATAGTTGGTGGAACACCTGGATCATAAGCAAATTACGAACGCCAGCTATAATGAAGGACTAATCGGTATGTGACAGCTATTAGTATAGTTTATGTCATGCAAATGTATGCGTTGTTATCAGAGACTGGTAATTCGAAACTACACATCGGATACACATAGATGGATAAAATGTAGATCTGTCTTATCAATATTAATAGGATGCGACGATGCAGGTGTGGCCAAGTGACAGGAGCAAATGCATAGAATAGACAGATACGTGGAAAAGTTTACTGGATGGTAATGATATAGGGGGCTCGTAAAATAAACGACGAGCAAAAGTTTCTGCATTTGGAACGTGGGAACGCGTAGTTGCAAATGCTTCGTTGCATCTGACTGATTTTACGATCTTCGTGTGTTATTACCGAATGTGTCGCTGATATTCGTATGGGGAAAACATTTCGAACGATAGCTGGTAAAATTGCACGAGTTAAGCGTCGGTTTACTTAAAACGCGAAAAATACTTGCTGAATTTTTTATACGCGCACTTGTTTTCTTCTAGCTTACATGGGCGTGCATCAGATTTCGATTTAGATTCGATAGAACCGTTTTGCCAGATAGGAAGTCACGTTCGTGGAGAAAATAGCGAACGTAATCTGCAAGATTTGTGATGCTATCGTGAAAAGGAATAATACTTTGCGGTAGTGAAATTTTGTTTCTCAAAATTTTCCTCGTTCCTCCATCCTTTTTCGAATGTATCAATGAGATATTAATTTCATATTAAAATATTAATATCTCATAAATCTAAATAACGAATAATCTTCGTATTAAAATGTGAATAATTTTCACGTTAAAATGTAACACGCGAAAAGCAAACGGTCAATGGTTTAAATTCGTTGTATTCCTTTACGTAAAGTGGAATAACCTCGGAGAGAGGATCGATGAGAATAATTAAAACTTGAAACGCTTTGTAATTGGAGCAACAACCCAAAGATACCCTGTTAATTAAAAAGTAAACTGGATTCTCATCCATTTAGAGCGGATCTTAAAAATACACGCGTACATACGTTTAACTTCTGGCGGACGAATGAAAATTGGATTGGCTGCGACAAGAAATCGGTTTAAACCGGTACCTCTGTACGATCGCGATCTCTGGCCATGTTCCAGCTTCCAGCCAGTACTTTTTGCCCAAAAAGATCCAAACAGATGCTTCAGCTTCTCTAAATTTAGTTCCTCCGCCAATGATATCGGACGTTCATATTTACTATCAGCCTGCACCTATTTTTCTGCTTTACTTTGTTTCTGTCCTCTGCCCTCTTTCTCTCTTCTTCTTTTTCATCCTCGAAATAAATATATTTCTGTATTTATTAACGTCTGGTATATCGCTTAAAGCGGTTACTAAACATTTGCCAATCTAGCTGTTCGTCGTTCTAAATAAGCCAAACGACTTTGTTATTATTAACTAATTTAGTTACGTTGCTAGATGTGTGTCTTTATTGGCACAAGTGAGGTGCGAATCGATAGAGGACAAATAAGGAAATTCCGAGTACGTGGGAACCGGAAGGGGCTGTTAGTTATAAGGCAGATTGTAAAAAGGTAAAAAGGGAAGATAAATTGAGAAAGAAGAAAAATGGGATGTCTAGTTGTATAGAATATGCTTATTTATCCTGACAGCCAAGAATTGTACATGGTTTGCAAAAACCTATAGTTCCAAAGCTACTGCTCCTCATTCACACTCTGTCTTACTCTGCTGACTAATTACCCTACTTATCGCACCCTTTCGTTTCCTTTAAAGCTGCCTTTGGTCTGCTTATAGCCTGGCTTTTCTTTTCTCTTCCAGCTCCTCCAGCCACTCCACGATCCTCCTATTCTCTAGCTTTCACTCACCGCCAACCTGACACTTCTTTCGGTTTCCCTGCAGCCCCTTGTTAAGAGCATTCGATTGCTGGATCTGTTCTGTGATATTATATTTCCTAGTGTCTGTCCCTAATTTCCCAATTTCCATGTTTTGCCTGTGCTGTTAACTTTTGACCTCTTTCTCTTTTATTTTTTTTTTTTTTTTGTAGGTATTCTAGCATATGTTCTATTGTTTTATTTATTCATCCATTTATCTATATTACTTGGTATCTTTCGTTATCATGAAATATTTTAGCGTTTTTATTAAATAAAGTTTGCCAGTTTACAATGAAATTGGCGTTATTATCGACGACTCTTGCGCGTAAGCTTATTTTAATAATCAGTTTCGATTATCGGAATTTCAATGTATGTAAACGGTTTCGAGTTATTAACGAAGCGTTGGTTAATCCAGAATCGATTTATACAACAAATCCGCTGTACCATTGTCCGAATTAAACGTTTCGCTTGCTTTAAGAAAACATATCATAAATTCTCTTTTGCGCCACGCTGTACGACACGTTGGCTTTCACGTGCATCTCACCATGAATATTTCATTTATTTGTACAAAAGCCGCACGGATTGTCGTCCACTGGCTTGTCCCTATTGCACGCGCCACGTCTCATTGTTCAGCTATTCAAAAGGCGGTTTCTATCCTATCCACTATAGTTATCCATGTCAGTTATTCTTTAGCATCTAATTGTTGTGGCTTGTTTCGAGTTAGTGGCGTCTTTCTCGATCATTCGTCGCATCTCTGTTCCGCGACATATCCAACGATTTTCTATCGAAATCGTCCTAGCGCTCGTAACTACACCTTTGATCTCTTCATCGATAGTCTTTAAACAATTTGACACTTTACCGACCGCTAGCGGTTCAACAGCATACGCTCGTCCGACCGGCATTTCAGGTGCAGATTCTCCCTGGCGCCGGCTCTGTTTCGGTTTAGACTCTCCAACACCATTCTTTTTGTTCATCGCGAACGGTACGTTTTTCAAAATTGGTATAAAACTGTGGGAGCTTACAAAGCAATGCAACTGACGCAACCGAGCAAGCTACCTTAGTACTAAATAACAAATTACTGCTCAAATAATGAGGAAGATTGTCGGCGACAAAAAGCCGATTAATAGGCTATCGGTCGGTAAGCGTCGACGACAAAAAGAACAATTAATCGGCTATCGGTCGGTAAAGTATTAATTGCTAAATAACGCGAATGGCTACCCCCAGAGGGTACCATCTTCGAGTTTGACTATTTTATTTCCTTAGAGAGGTCAGTGAGGTGTTTTCTTTTCAGTCTTCTTTCTATGAGAGCTAACAGCAGAGAGTGTAATATTTTTCTGTACGAAAGCTTTTAAAAACGTTTACGTATTGCGATGAACTGCGTTAAAACGCGGGAGATATAACAATGTGCGAAGGACGTGTTTGCTTTTTGTGTACGATTTTTTTTTCTTTTTACACGATAGGTATAAATGGGAAATTTGTAGAAAAATATTACAAGTAGCGGATATTTATGCGAATTCATATAAATGCGATTTAGACAGAAATTCGTGATATCTTGTTACGATATTAATTAATGAAATATCAGAAAGTTTTATACGACACGCTTTCTATATTCCACTGTGACATATCCTCGAGAAGTTTTCTGACTCATTGCGTATCAGACTCGTTGGTTAAACGATAAAACAATTTATTATTTAATTATCACATCTCCGTAGAGGATGGAATAACCAGGGACAGCTATGGCGATATATTCGTAGCGTTCGCTAAAGGTAGTTTCTCGAAACCGAGGTGTGACGACTTAGCTACAACTTCGTCGTACTCTCCGCGAACTTTATGCTTCTGTGATTCTATCCGTTCTGTTTACCCAAAGTTTGTTTGGAATATATATAGGATGTCCCGTAAGTTTCTACTTTAATATACCACACTGGAGTATCGGGGTATTTTGTTAATAATAATAATAATAATTTAATAATAAGAAATCATCTTCGTTAAAACTACACTGATGGTAACTAATATTAGAAGAGTCCTGAAGCCTGTGAATATTGCAACACCATGGAACGTCTACTTTTGCTGCTACGTCAAATTACAAGATACAAGACGCGTCTTAGAAATAACTAACAATGTATAATCATCTCTAATTAACAAAATAGTCAAACTTGAAGATGGTATGCCGCTGGGGATTGCCATCCACATGTTATTACCAAATATCCAGCTGGACAAATTGTAAAGTACAAATTAAATGATAAAAAAAAAATTTCTAATTAGCAGAACAAGCCGTAAAAAACTCGGAAAAAAAAGAAAAAGAAAGTTTCCTAAGAGAAGTAGAATAGAATAGAAGAGAAACTCTTATCGAGTGTGACAAAAATTATAAAATTATTTCTTTAAGTTTGCAGAATTTAGAATGGTTTAAATGTTTTCGATTCTCTTCTGATACGTATATTCGTTAGTTTATTCTAATATCTTAGGAATAGAGGGAATAAACAGAGAGCACAGGTGGCAACGGGAAATTAATAATTATCTGGCTGTGTGTATATCGCTAACCTGATCAGCTTCTAATCCAACTGAAGCCCAGGTGCTTGCCAGTTAAGCGACTGTTAAAGGCTTGACTGGTTCTAAGACTGATTTACTATTAACTGGAAGGTTGGATTCCTGTTAACAGGTTCCAACCACGTGATTATTATTACCGGCTATACTTAGTTTCCATCAGCTTGATTGGAAGTTTATGTTGCCTTCTAACGATATTAAGAAAGAAACTATGTGAAACGGTTCGTACGAAAATTACACGGATATTCCGGTTATACGTTGATGTCGCGATAATGAAGGTTCGTGTTTTTACCGATTTATGGTAAATTTCTTCCTCTTTAATACAGTTGATAATTGGTGCGGCAAATTCAAACTTTAAAGAAACTTTCATACGCACCGATCTAATAACTTTTATTTCTTGCGGCGTACAGTGATTTAATAAACAAAATGATCGGATAATCCCAGAGATAATATGACTGTGCTAATGAGAAAGATACGCGAACGTCTAGTTATGGTTTAGAGTATTTGTAACTAAAAAATGAGTACACTCGGTAACGCTGATGAGTCTTCGTTTACCGATCGCTGCGAAACTTTTTGATTAACTAAAGTAGATAGCACGTGTTCTGGATGATCAAGGCTATCGCGAACTTCTTCACTGCACGGTTCGATCGTTCTTCCAAATTCCTTTGCTCTATCCCGTGCCAATGCCAGGTCTAATACAGCTCCTAACCTTATATAGGGTGTCTCAGAACTAGTGTAACAAAATTTGGCAAAATTCTTCGAAGTCGTTCCAAATAAAAAAACATGACTTTTTAGTATTTAAATTTAGTTGATGACTTTTCGGTATTTAAATTTAGTTACAACTATCCAAGTACCGATAATGTTTTCAGACATATCTTCCTACAAAATTTCTATTCCAAATAATTATCTAACTAACTGTACGTTTTTTAAATCTATTTCAAATACATTCTGTATAGTGGAAATTTTAATATATAAGTATTGGATAACAATATTAGATGTAAACAAGCTAATAACAATATTTATTTACATTTTGATGATCTTTGCGATATATATAGAATAGAAGTCCAGCTGCTCTAATAAAAAAAAAAAAAGGATAAAGATTAGAACGATAAGAGTGGCAAGGATTATTCTAAAATGTTATATTCTATAAAGAACAGGAAATTTCTTGTAAAAATAGTCATCCATAACCGTGTGGAGAGCTGAAATACCGAAGATTGGAAAATGATACTTTTAACGGTCGTGTTTATTCTGCGCCGCGATTCGACCGAATTTGAATGACCAAAACACCGTATGCTGTTTTTCTATGCAAACTGTTGTAAGTCGCGAGATTTTCTCGATAGACAGTAATACGATACTGCTTTTTGCATTGCGTCGTTGAAGATCGTCGAGGAAGAACCGTCGTTGCTGCCACAGTAGTTAGAAACTAATTTCTGTGTTGCCCAAAAACAGTTAGATTTATGTTTGCTGACTATTCAGGTCAGTCGATGTGAAAATTCTGAACTTTGTCCAACAAACTTCGGTTTCTTCGTTTGATAACTGTGCGCCATAATTTTGTGAATTATATGGCCACGATAAATTTCTATATTTGTAATTTATTGTTAATATTAACGCCATGTATGTGCGGTTAAAAATATTAAATTTCTATATTCAATTAATTATATAATCATACAAAATATAAAATGAAAATTATATAACTTATATAATTATATATATAATTATATAAGATATATATATATTAATTAAGATATGTAAGATATAATTATATTAAAATATTGGAAACTAAATAATTGCGGAATTTGTCAATAACACCCAATGACAAAATCCGCAATCACTTAATTGCCAAGCCAATATTAAATGTCGAATATTTTGGATAATAATTACAAAGTGAAAATTCCGAACTTTGTCCAACAAATTTCGGTTTCTTCGTTTGATAACTGTGCGCCATATTTTTGTGAAATATGTGGCCACGATAAATTTCTATATTTGTAATTTATTGTTAAAAATGCGGTTAAAAATATTAAATTTCTATATTCAATTAATTATATAATCATACAAAATATAAAATGGAAATTATATAACTTACAAAGATATATATATATACAGGGTGGTTGGTAACTGGTGGTACAAGCGGAAAGGGGGTGATTCTACGCGAAAAAAGAAGTCGAAAATATAGAATACAAATTTTTCGTTTGAGGCTTTGTTTTCGAGAAAATCGACTTTGAATTGTCGCTCGGTACGCGTGCACTTTATCGCGTCTCGTTATAACGGCTCTCACTGTAGATCGTTGTCTCGATGGACTTCTTTTTTCGCGTGGAATTACCCCCTTTCCGCTTATACCACCAGTTACCAACCCTATATATTAATTAAGATATATAAGATATAATTATATTAAAATATTGGAAACTAAATGATTGCGGAATTTGTCAATACCACCCAATGACAAAATCCGCAATCACTTAGTTTCCAGCCCAATGTTTTAACATAATTATATCTTATATATCTTAATTAATATATGTCTTTTTAAGTTATATAATTTTCATTTTATATTTTGTATCATTATATAATTACGTGAATATAGGAATTTAATATTTTGTCATTGGGTGTTTTGTCATTTTTAATGTTTTGTCTTTGGGTGGTATTGACAAAATCCGCAATCACTCAGTTTCCAGCCCAATATTTTAATATAATCATATCTTACATATCTTAATTTATATATATATCTTTTTAAGTTATATAACTTTCATTTTATATTTTGTATCATTATGTAATTACGTGAATATAGGAATTTAATATTTTGTCACTGGGTGTTTTGTCATTTTTAATGTTTCGTCATTGGGTGTTTTGTCATTTTTAATGTTTCGTCATTGAGTGGTATTGACAAAATCCGCAATCACTTAGTTACCAACCCAGTATTAAACGTCCAATATTTTGGATAATAATTACAAAGTTAAATTGAGGTTAGAGCTGCTAGGTGAGTGAATTTTTACTGAAAGAGAATAATAGTTTCAGTGGTAGGTGGTTGTATCGTAGGGAATCTGCCAACTAACAAAGAAAAGACGATATTTCTGACAATACCGCTATGTTCTGTACAATAAGGAAGGAAAGTAACAGTTTGGATTGAGAAGTCGAAGAGAAGAGTAGAGAAGGAAACGCGAATAATATAGAGCGGTAGATAGGAACGAGACAAGCGGAAGCAGGATATAAAATTTAATTAAAGCAGCAAAGAAACTAATAAGAGGAAACAGAGCGGCGAGGAGATAGATACAAGAGATGAAGCAGGATATCTGCATGAAAGACTATAAAGATTAATCCATTGGATGAAAGAGTGAACTACAAAGAAAGAAAGAAAGAAAGAAAGGAGAAAAGTATAGAAAAATGAAACAGCAGAGTGCAATAGGAAACTAGAAAGCTTGGAGGAACCTGCAGAAAGTAAGATTCTTCCTAAACTGTATTTCTCGTACGAAGTAAAATATGACGTGACTCTTTAGTGATAAAAAGTTAGCAAAGGATAAAAATATCAAGACGGACGACGATAGAAAAGGAGAAAAGTATGAAATCGATAATTTGGCTGAATAGAAATGGAGCGCGCGAGCCAACAAGCATCGCGTCACTAAATTCGTCGAAACGACAAATAACAGGCTTTTTTAGGTGCGAAGCTCGCATCTTGGAACAAGTAACGCGAGAGAATTCCGAAAACAGATTTGAGAAATTGTCTCGCGATCTGCGCTATACATACAGTGGCTCACGAAAGTATTCGAACGCTTATATTTACAAATTTTAAAATGAGGTATACTAAACTAATTTGTTAAAACAATTTGGTATCTATAGTGACTGAAACGTCTCAAGATTACATGAGTAAAATTTGCAAACGATTCAATAATATAGATAGGAGTTATGATACATTTACTATTATAGAAACATTCATGTTAAGTGTCTCACAAAAGTATATAACACTGTTGATAGTTTTCCATATTCTTTTGCACCGAATGTAAACATCGTTGCTAAATGAAAATATTGGTACGTTCGCTTGATGTTAGGGTATCGTTTCAGTAACAGTAACGTAAAAGTGTTCACAATAGTATTTAAAACGAATACCAAAAAGTGTGAAAGAAAAATAATATTCCGATTACACGAGGATGGCAAATCATATAACGAGATTGCCGGAATTGTGAACAGAAGTAAGTGCACGATACATTATATGATAAAAAAGTGAAAGAATGAGGGAACACTTGGAAACAAAGCTCGATCAGGTCGACCAAAGAAATTGACTGGAAGAGAGGAAAAAGTTATCATTGGCGAATTAAAAAGAAACCTACTACATCCGCTACTCAACTCGCAAGTATGGTAGCTGATATGTTTCATAAAGAAGTTCACCTGGTATTATGTCGACGAATCTTATGAAACAATTTTCATGGCACAGTATCGCGAAACAAGCGATATATTAGTGTGGTAAATCATAAAAACATATTGACTTTTGCAAAAACCTATATTAACAAAGATAATTCTTTTTGGGATAAAGTCATCTTTTTGGACGAATCAAAGTTTAACATTTTTGGCTCGGATGGTCAAGATTATTGTAGTATTGTAGATATTAGGTAAACCATAAACAATGTCGCGAGAAAGCCGAGGTGCCGACAGGTCCATCAATGTGTCCTTCAATCGAATAGTTTCGTAGAAAAGGCCTACGTGACTCTGGCCACGAGCGGTTGCGGAACACTTGCGTGGTGGGGCTAAGACAAAGGACAAAGGGACGCTAAGGGAGAAAGACGAATTAACAGTCAGTATTAGTTGAGCAGTCAGAGAGTGCGAATTGCGTTGTGGAGAGAGTGTGGTCTGCGTGAGAGCGTTTGATCCGTGGTGACGAGAGTTGCAAATTAACTATCTAGTTGTCTTAATTGTAGCACGTTGTTGTATTTAGTTTACGTTAAACAACCATCGTTCCCTCTTTAATAAACATCTATACAATCCATTTATTGTAAATGAACTAATTGTAGTATTAGTTCCTACATTATGTGTGAAGAAAATCGATTGCGAAATTGGAAATTTGACATTTACATCAAACAGTGAAACATGGAGGTGGATTGATCATGGTGTGTGGGTGCATGGCTGCCAGTGGCACCAGAAATTTGATGTTTATTAATGGAATACTTGATAAATATAAGTATTTAAATATTTTAAAAAATAAGCTTAAAGAAAATGGCCGTAAATTAGAATTATTGGAAGATTTCCACTTCCAACAAGATAATGATCCTAAGCATACTGCTAGAATTGTGAAAGAATAGATCGTGTATAACAAACCATACATGTTAATTACTCCACAGCAAAGTCCAGATATAAATCCGATTGACAATGTATGAGCTGAAATGGGAAAAAGATAAAATAAATTTCAGATAATTTGAAAGCAAGTATTGAAAGATAAAATTATAGAAATATGGAACTCCGTTGAGTGTAGTTTTACAAAATCATTGGTTTACAGTACGGAACGTCGATTGAGACGCATTATTGTTGCTAAAAGTGGTCTAACAAAATATTAATATTAAATAATTTAATAATACGTTGCCTTCAAATACTTTTGTCATTCACTTCCAATGCGTGTTTCTAACAAATGTATCATAACCTCTATCTACGTTGTTGAATCCTTTTCAAATTTTACTGACATAATCTTAGGACTTCCATCTTTCTATTCACATCTGCTTGTCTAAACAAATTACTTCAATGTACATTATTTCGGCCATTCAAATTCTCCGTATCTTTTACATTTCCCGTTTTTTCCTTCTATAGGAAATCCAAAAATACTACAAGCAGCAAAGTACTGAAAGCGTCCTTCAACGCCAAACTTTATTATCCTGAACGTAGGTCTTCAAAATTTGGTCGATCTCACGATCGGCCCGTGGAGGAGCAGCGTTGCGTTAACGCAATATTTTATTCGCAGTTTCCTTGGAAAGTTGCAGTGGAATTTTTGCACCAGTGAACTTTAGACACTTTGAAGACTATACTACGATTTTAATTAACGCGAAACAAGGTTATCCGATTAGTATTCAAACAGCGTGTCATAATTAGCTCGCTTAATCAAGATCCTAATGTAAAAGGAATTTCGTAGGAGACTTGGTCGCATGATTTGAATATTCCATCAATTTTAATTAGCAATATGAGACAATGAATTAAACGAATTATACTTTAAAGTGCTCTGCGAATTATCCTTGATGACTGTTCAGCAAATCCATTTTGCCAGCTCATCTAACGACAGAGTGAAAAACAAGCTTAGAGTCAGCCGTAGAAAATTTCTGCAAAGTGGATTGTCGGACAAGAATCGATAAAATGCAGGAGAAGTATGCAACAAACGGAATTTAAATATTTACACATTCCAATGAGACGTATGGGAACGAAAACGGTGTGTTTTATCGCGCAGGTATAGTGTTCGCAAAGCGAATGTTTGCATTGTCGAATGCATGGAAATTGTAACGCTTTCGTTAATGGACTGACGATTTCTATGCATTTTTAGATTTTTATCTAACGAAACGGAATCTAAATGGAAAAGTTAAATGGATTTTATGGAATTTCAATATCGATTTCAATTCGATGAGATTTGTTATTATTCTAAAAGAAAAATATGATGTTACTTGCTATTGTGTGTTTCCATGACGATGATTGATCCGTGATCTTTGATGTAAGAGCCGTAATCGCGGTCAGTGTGTGACGAAGGACGTGGAACGACCCGCTTTATGCGCCGAGATGCTAAAAAATTTACGTTACGCCATGTCCCAGAGCAAATTACCGGATACGCGGTGACATTGCGCGCTCCAATTGCGGTTATAGATGGTGTGACACTCGCCAGATCATTGGCAAATGCCGAGGTTTGTCATCGAACTTCCATTTGCTTATTCGCTACTTTTATTGTCGCGTGTATTTCTATGAATCTAACTTTTGCAAAGTAGGCGAATTTCTGTGAAGATATTTCAGAATAAAATACCATTCTTCGTCTTCTTTGTTCTTTCCCCTTCTTTTTCATTGCTGTAGTACGTAACGAGAAATCTATAAAATGGCGCTAATTATGTCTTATATGCATTGTGTAATATACAGGGTGGTTGATAACTGGTGGTACAAGCGGAAAGGGGGTAATTCTACGCGAAAAAAGAAGTCGAAAATGTAGAATAAAAATTTTTTTTAATTTTTTTTTTAAATTTTTCCACTGAGACAACGATCTACAGTGAGATCCGTTATAACGAAACGTGATAAAGTGCACGCGTACCGAGCGAAAATTCAAAGTCGATTTTCTCGAAAACAAAGCCTCAAACGAAAAATGTTTATTCTACATTTTCGACTTCTTTTTTCGCGTAGAATCACCCCCTTTCCGCCTGTACCACCAGTGATCAACCACTCTGTATAATGACGCAAAGTGCATAAGAATCCGTGGTGTGACAAGGGCGATAGTATTTTTTGAAATTCTTTCGTTCAGGATAATTCATTAGAACAAGGTATAACAAACTTGGATAACGCGAATGTGGGCTTGCTTCGAGTAAATCATGCGGCAGACGGTTAATTGTCCACGTTCGTGGAATAAATGAAATGTAAATTAGAGGAGACGTCACGGTTAGCTTACCCACCAACGTCTGTCGAAGATAAACTAAACAGGATCGTAGCCTGATAAATCGTCGTGCGTGAACTGTGAACAGATGAATTAATAAAATGGTAAGTCAACGTGGACAAAGTTTTCTTTCTGCTTCGATCTACTTTTTCTGAGTATTTTTTCTTCCATTCGCCTTGTTCTTGATCTATTTGTCTGGAATTTTTTGAATAATTTACGCACTAAAAAATTGTCCAGGCGAAACGAAAGTCTTTAACCTTCCCCAAGTGTCAAACTTACGCTTCCACCAGCTCCCATAACCTTTTTCCAAATTCAAACTCGTACGCGGAGTCACTTATGGCAAATGGAAATGTAAGAAATTATTCAAGCTAGTCAAGGCATTGTTAAATTAAATTAAATACAGTAGGCGATAATATTGGTCATTTTGGGAATTTGAACTATGAATCTTCTTTTACATTAAATATACAGTTACTCGCGAAAGTATCCAAACGCTTGTGGACAGTTTTTAACGAATATCTTATGTACGTGTGTTGTATTAGGTTGTTTCAAAAGCGTCTTTTCTTCTTTACAAACGTGTCTTTTGCAACAATGTATCTTTACACAAATGCTTCCACCAGCTGCCATAACCTTTTCACAAATTCAAAACTCGTACGAAGCAAATACACTTATGGCAAATGGAAGTGTAAAGAATTATTGAAAGTAACCAAGGCATTGTTAAATTAAATGAAATATAGTAGGCGATAATATTGGACGTTTTTACTATAAATCTTCTTTTACATTTTACTTCGTGTCTTTTGCAACAATGCGTCTTTACGCAAACGCGAAACCTAATGTATCAAATGTTGTTGTGGTCTACGTCTTAATAGAACGAAATGGATGGTATACAATTCAATAAAATAATATAAAACAAGAAATATTGCGCATCTATCATTCCCTTACGAAATGAAAGAAGCTTTTGGGACAACCTGATACATATATTATCAAATTTCCCATAGATGCATAAATAAATAAAAAAAAATAGCCTAGTTATCGCTATAGTAATCTATTCCATCGTTTGTCTACTCTGACACAAGAGTGTCTCTTTTCTTTCCTTTTTTTTTTTTTTTTTTTTTTGTACAAGGCTTCCCATTAGCTGCCATCGTTTCACGAGTAACGACATGGGGTAATGTTTACGGGGCTTTCTCTCTAGTTTCCGTATTCACAGGCAGAAACATCTAAATCGGAAGCAAAACAGCTAGGGCGGCGCGAGAGTTTACGCCCAGGGCGACTGAGACAGCTCTCGCGACGATGGGAAAAGGCCACACGTCTATTCGTGACGGTCGTCGACCGCTCTGCGGATTTATTTCTCTGTGTAAACTTGAACAAACTTTCCTTGAAATTGAGCGCTTCGTCCCTTAAGAACCGGGCTTTTACGTCGAATATAAATATAAATTTAAATTTGTTAACATTAGAACTACCACACCAGTCAAATTGACTGGTTTTACAATTTTTTATCTTCAAATTCCTACTTCATGTTATATCTTTTTTCCGCAATGATGCAGTGACTTTCGCAAACGATGGTCACCCGTGACCATCAAGAAGATAAACGATCCACTGGGGAAGAATGTTGTCTTACATCACGAATTTATTATTATTTTGCCATTATATGCTTTGAATAATAAAAATACTCCCGTGGCGCCCTCAGCGAAACATGTGATTTCGACGTAGCAGTCAAAGTGTTAACACTAGAACACTAGTGAACTAGATAACTAGATAACTAGAGAAACTAAATAACTAGAGAACTAGAACTAGATAATTAAAAGAATAATATAATGAATTTTATTTTGTTTTTTATGTGTTCAAACTGAAAATAACTTTGTATCAAGGCTATTTATACCAATACCAGTGAAAATGACTGATACTTGTCAAAGTGTAAAAGGATACTGCAATCTGTTTATCGAACCCCAATTAACCAGTTTCCTCGTTTTCTACAACTTGCCACACGTTTTTCAAATTTTTACTGCGTATCATTCGATATGACGATATCAGTTACCAGGAAAATTCCGGATCGATCGCTAGATCGCTAACGCTAGAAATATTACACCAGTCAAAATGACTGCAATTTTATAAATGTGCCAACCCTCGTTTAGATATGATCCCAGATGGATTAATAATACCAGAAATATTCTATTACTAAGTATCTTTTATAGACTAGACATTTTCACTGGTTTTGGTAGAAATGGCATCGTGTTAACTATCGATAGTTGGTAGTGTTAGCATTTTGACTGCCACGTTGGTCATATATAGCCGGCCATAGTTTCTCCTGTGACGCCACGGTGGTCATTGGTGACCGGAGCGCCTTCAACTTCTTACAATTGTAAAAATTGTATGAAAATTGACAGTTAGAGCATTTTGAATACAACCGATAAATAGAAAATACTTTGAAATGAAAAGCGTCTCATTGAACAATCAAACATTTTTATTAGGACATCAATAAAAAAAAATGAGAAGAAATTTTGCATCTAACAGGGCACTGTATTAAAACACATTAAAAATAAACGTGGCTCATCAATACAATCTGGACGATAGGTCACCTTTTTTCTCCGATTCTTAGCAATTTTTCATCCTAATTGGTTAACATTTTTTTATACCACTCTCTGCAAAATTTTCGTGCCAGGTACGTTTGCCATTCTTTCATCTGCATTTCGTGTCGCAATCTTTGTCGAATAAGTACATTTGACGGCTCTGGTGAATGGTACTGTGTAAGGTGCATTGCGAGTGCCATTCTAAAATTTGATACCTGGATTTTTGTTTTTGTTGCTTGTTTAGAGAGTATCATCGCGTTTGAAATTGATGTTTTTAACAATAACTCTAAAACTAATTTTATATACCACTTGAGGGTTCTTCTATGTGATGTAGAATATGCTATCATTTGATCTGATGAATCTACAGCACGTTTTCCTCTCTTGTAATCTACCACTACCATTGGTTTATCGCAAACATAATTTTCTTTACGGACCTGTACCATTTCAGCCGAATGTTTCGTCGAAATCATAAAAATAATCATAATACTGTTTACTAATATCTTCTACACGTTTCAGTAATATATTCTGCACGTTTTGCTTACGAATGTTGTCTTACATCATGAATTTATTATTATTTTGCCATTATATGCTTTGAATAATAAAAATACTCCCGTGGCGCCCTCAGCGAAACATGTGATTTCGGCGTGGCAGTCAGTGTTAAGAGGATAGAAATACAGTAGGATCTTACATAGTAAACAAAGAGATAAATAAACCGGTAATAGCCAGAAATCGCGACGTTTGTTTAGAGTCGAGTGTCGGTGCCGATGATTCCTCTTCATCTCGTAAAATTCACCAACGCTGGAAAGTACAGTTGGCGCAAAATAAATATCGTAATAAACTCTTTTCAGAACGAAGCGAGCGAAGAAAATGCATTGGAACAGAAAGTTGCGCTGTACTTTCGTCGAAGTATGCAATTTCGCGACTGACAGAATTTTCCAATCTTGCGAACTTGCTGCAACCCCGAGTCTCCATGGCTTGGAGAAATTGAGCCGCAGTTTCGATACTCTGAAACTTTTACGCCTTCGTACGATCTTTTTTTCGTTACCTTATATTGTTTAAGACAACATTCAGAAATGGTTACCTTTTGTCATTCGCCATTTCCCGAGCCAATAACATCTTTTTATTTACCTGTCGTCTAATTTAACATTTTCAGTGTTTGCCATTTATTTGCTTTCCGTGGTGTTCGCAATGGAAAATTTACAGATTCCTAACTTGCCTCAACAACGTTAAATATGCATTTATCGATCCTATAATCTCGACATTATCGTGCGTAAGGAACCACCTTTTAGACACTACACTATCCATATACAGGGTGTCCTGCGTAACGCAACACACTGTTTTTCTGTTATTTGCGGCCATGCAAGAGAAAATGTTTCGAACTGTACTACAACCGACGATGAAAGAATTCCGGAAATACTTAATTTTCCTTGCGAAACCAGACTCAGCTTGGGTAACATGAATGGGACCTATACATAATTATTATAAAAAAATTGTTATTATGTACGAGTGTGTAAATAATAATTGCACTGGTAAATTGAAAATCGGCTTAAACATGAACGATCGAAGATCACGGGAAGTACCGGTCGTATGCAACGAGGGGAAAAAGAACGAACTGGAATCGATTATGGTCCTTTTGAAGGACTCCGAGAAGACCTTAAGAGCAGGAAGATATCGGATCCTTTTTGAAGCCGGTACACAGAAATTCAAGACGGCCTCTCGCAGTTCAATTTCCTCGATGCTTTGTGAAAAAAATCGTCAGACAAAAATTGTCCTTGTCTCTACGCTTGCCCGTATCGAGTGAAATTGTTCATGAAAAAGGAACCTTATGACACAAGTTCCCTCTTTTACAAAGCTTTCCTCTGTATATTTATTTTAAAACCGCTGAAACGGGCCAGGTTGAATTTCACCTTCACCGCTCCTTCTTTTTACTGTTCCTCCAGTTTAAGATTCTTTTTTTCCATTTTGATCTTTAAACGTTTTTGGTTTTTCGATGACACTTCACATTTTGTTGTTATTCGATCGTTATTCATGAAATCACTAATATAGTATAGTAGGAAAAAGAAAACTGCACTTTTTCTCGCGCTAGCGAGCCAAGCGTGTCGCAAGGATAAACAGCTATCGAAGGTTTTCATTTTTCGTGTTCGACAACTCGCTGTCGAACAAATTTTATTCCAGTCAGTCACGAACGTTCACGGTGAATGATAGAAATCGTAGAAAAATGTCGTTATGAAAATAGTCGTGCGACCAGGAAACGCTCTCCGAAGTTATAGAAAATCAACAATCTTATGGAGCTATTGAGATATGTGAGCTGTTATTGGATATAGTGCGTTAAATAATCACTCGGTGTTTAGGTCAACAACATATTTATTAACAAGAATCTCCTTTTGATCGCGTCGCGTATCGCTCTCGGTTTCTCTAGTCAATCTCGCTACCCAGTCACAACTCGACTTTATCGCTTTCTAGTTCGAACCTAACTGTCGATCGGATTCGATTCTTTTCTTTTTGTCGCCCCTCAATATCCCCACTATCCACGCGTTTGTTAGGCGTCCGCCACCGTTGCCACGCACGCCTTCTTCTCGAACATTCGGCGGAAGAACCGTTGAGATATCGATGACTTATTAGGCACTTCACTTCGGCGATATGCATTGTTGCCGAGTGCCGCTACATATGTATAATTTCGTGTGTTAGACTACATTAGCCGCGTAGTAGTGACACACGTATGTGAGTATAAGTGTATGGAAGTTATGCGTGCACAGCGTCTCGAAAAACAGATCAATGCAACTGTTCCGTTAGCAGTGTGGTATAGAAGATGGTGAGACAAAGAAAGTGCTGAGACGCGTGCAAATGTATATCAACGAAGATTCTGTGAATCATTTATTAAATAAATCTAAAACTATTTTAATATAAATTCCAAGTGTAATCTTAGTGTTCCTTTACTTTTATTTCGGCGATTAAGATCCACGATCCTCAACAGGAGCAATACGGAACCGTCCCGTTCCAGGATCAATTCAATTTTCACGCTCGGTCTCTGCTCGAAACGTTCACTCGTTAGGGGATTCAGGTCAAGTAAAAACAACATTATGCTCAGCGACTGTGGCCGGTGTGCACAAGTGTGCACGTCGAACAGAGGAGTACACGTGTTCAAACAAAGGGCGCCACGCTTTCCGATTGAAGTGAGGTGAATCGAGCGTTAATCGATTAACCATGCTGATAATGACGAGTTTATCGAAACGGCAGAATGGGATCATGAGACGCAAAAAGTGTACTGTGGCCCACGAAAATCCTAATCACGATAGTCGTATCGATACCGACGAGATTTCAAAAAGTTTCGCTTAACGCGTGTAATGTTACTTTTATTCCGGAACAGATGGCACCACGTAAAAAGGAAAAAATGTTCAAAGATGTTCGAAAGCTATGTGATCTGTCCGAATTGTGAATCTGTAGATTTCATTCGTTTTTTGTCAGTTTGATATTTACGAAATTATACGCAGGAGCGTGTCTGCCGAGCTTCGGTTTCTCAGCGAAACTGAAACCTTATTTTTAAAGGAGATACAGCGATCAAAGTACGCGCTGCTGATTTTTAACTAACCTTAAGCTATCTATCAGCTAACTGATCGATTTCATATTAGGAAAATGCTGCGTCTTTAGACAAGATCGTCGAATTACTTTAATATCTCATTGGTATCGGATAAGGCGAGTAAGGTAAAACTGTTGAAGTAACTACTTCAAGAAAAACTCTTACGCGAAATATTCTAAATATGGAGCGGTACATGTTATTGTGGCCTTGAGTATACATTATGTTTTAGGTTCCTAGGTAAGGTCTAGGAACAAAGAAAATAATAAACAGATTTCTATTTATGTTCCCTGTAGCTTAACCAAAGCTATAAGCTTAACTTTTTTGATAATGTCCTTTTGCTGTAAATATATGAACCTGCTCCCTATCATTGCATTGTCTAGTAACACTAAGAGAGTAAGTAATCTGAATTAGCATGAACTTATACATTATACTTATACCTTTAATTATTTCAATATACTTTTCTATTACAAATTCACCCACTCGTTCTTCAATCAGTCAACCTCAACAGGAACAATGTGTGTTTTAGCGACGTTCTCCTTTGTCAGTGTCCAGACGATTGAATTTTATCTACAACATTTTGTCTTCAAGTTGTAGGAAGCAACGAGGAATACTTTGATCGAACATCTTGTGGTACCTTCTTCTTCTTTTTTTTTATAAATCATCTTTGAGCTTTTCTCTCAAATTTGTATTACTCCTAACATATTCCTTTTCTTTTTTATTTGTATAATTTGTACTTTACAATTTGTCCACTTGAACATCTGATAAATTTGTCTAACTTTATTGCTAAATAACATGTGAATACCATCTTTGAGTTTGTCTATTTTATCTCTTCAGTGAGATGTTTCCTTTTTAGTCTTCTTTTTATATGCGTTTTACTCGTTTCAGTAGCCAGCTGGTTTGCATCATTTCCTTGTATTTTTTTCCATATCAACTGATACATATTCGTAAAAGGAGATTCTGTAATAATCAGTGTTGGAATATTCTCGTTAACGATCGCACGTCGCTGGCCAAAAATGTGTCAAACCCGATGCCGTCATTAGCCAAAATCCTACCGATCGTTCGTTTGGAAGCTGAACTCGTGGTGTTTGACTTGTAGAGGTCATCGGGCTACAGTTGGCCCGTTTGCCCAAGACTCATCGGCCGACAGTGGCTATTTTCGTAACCCCTAGAGGGCAAACGAAGGAAGCAGAAGGAAACCGACACTTTCAGGCCAAGTTGGATAATAATGGGAACGGAGTTGGCTCTCGTTTATCTTCAGTGGAAGCGGGCAGTTTCGAATTCCTGCTGAATTCACCCTAATCACCCGAGTCTTGGCCACGTTCTGCAAGAAAAATAATCTTCGCTTGGTCGAGGAAAAACTTACTTATCCTGGCCGGAGTGAAACGTTGATTCAAGCGTTGAAATGAAATAAGAAGCAGTCTATTCCTTTACGGTGAAGTAATTAAGCCGGTGTTCTAGTATTTTCCCGTCTCTTACGTATCTTCTTTCCTTTTTATCAACCTGCTGTGTAACCATTTTCATCGGTGCTTTGGTACAGCTGTTAAGGTAAAGAAAGAATTCGGCAATACAAATAGTTTACTTTATTTCACACGCAACAGCTATACATATATATTACACTCTGAAGACCTCGATAACCTTCTTGCACGCACGCTTGTTCTCAACCGACTCTTCCAGATTCTTCTAACATCTGGCAACAGTGTCTTTTGTCTCCACTAAGACCTGGGCGCCCTCTAACGCTTACACACACATTCACATGTACAGTGTAAATGAATCATCTACCCAACAACAGCATCGTTTAAGCGTGAGAACAGCTTCAGAATGTCAAACGTCTGTCCGTCGCGAACTGACCGAAGGCGAGAAAGAATTTTAACGTCTAATAAGGGAAGAATATTTTAATTTATTTAATTCTCCATCAAAATTACTGAGCGTGACGAATCGTTGCTTTACCAGCATCTGGATTCTCGATATCATGGGATTATAAGGTTCTTGCTTTCGTACGATCGAACTCAATAACTCGAAGATAAACGATAATAAGGATTTCTTCAACTTTCTTTCTATGACGGCGCACGGTTTTCATGAACCATGAAGAACCATGAAGAAGGTTCAACGGAAGTGTAGCGAGTGCTTGCGAATAGCTGAACTTTCGTCGAATTATTCCTGAATTGGGAGGATGAAAAATAGCGGAGTTTCCGTGGAAAAGTCTTCTTCTATGCATAGTCGCGAACTTTCACGAGGACTGGACAGTTGCAGATAGCAACCTGTCTTATCGACGATGTCTTCGGCCGCTACTCGTCGTTTAAACTTTCCACTTGAAAGTAGCTTTCTTCCTGCTGAATTCTCAGCGCTTCTTCCGTGCTACCGATATACAGGGTGGTACAGATATCTCAACCAAACGGCATCACCTAAATACAATTCCATTAATATTCCGCACAGTAACACCACTCTCTACCAGTTTCTTGCTTATTTACATATCGCGTTGCTTCTTCTACTCCGTAGCTCGAAAATACGTAAATTGTTTCTTCCTGTGTGTTGGAATTTTCCAGCGATAAAATCTGCACGACACTTCGGCTCGCTTCAAAGTCTTTGTTTCCGCGGCTCTGTTTGATTACTGGTGAACCTAAGAACTTCGAGTTAGTCGACAGACGGCCGTTGGCTGATTCTGCTGCCACGGAGCTCGAAACGGTGTCGAATGTAACACTTAACACTTTACCGACCCATAGCCGATTAATCGGTTTTGTCTCCAACACTTACCGACCCGATAGCCGATTAATAGACTTTTTATCACCGACAATCTTTCTCACTATTTGAGCAGTAATTTGTTATTTAGTACTATGGTACCTTGCTCAGTTGCGTCAGAAAGAAATTTCGAGAGTCTAAACCGAAACAGAGCTGGCGCCAGGGAAAATCTGCGCTTGAGCTGCCGGTCAAACGTGCGTATGCTGTTGAACCGGTAGCGGTCGGTAAAGTGTTATTTTAGTGTCGCTAGCAACGACATATTCGCTTCTAAGTTTCGGCTAAATAAAACATCAAAAATACGAACGACATATCGTCGTTAGCTACAGTTGCGAAAACGATATCGACAGGAAGTTTGGGTTTATGGTAACAGTTATTTAGGATAATGGTGCTTGATAACTGTTTCAAAAATCGCAGTCCATGTCATCGTAATTGTTTTCAGTGCCTAGCTGATTCGACTACAGCTAAGTAACGCGAAGCGCAGTTTCAAACGACAGTTACACAAAGCAGTTTAACATGGTATTATTGGGTTGGCAACTAAGTGATTGCGGATTTTGTCAGTACCACCTAATGACAACATCCGCAATCACTTAGTTGCCAACCCAATAGTTCTCGTAAAGAGTAGTCCACTGTATAGTTTTGCCTTGTCGCTGGCTTGATACGGACTCCCGAATTGAATTATAACGACGAAATCCGCCGCTGTTGGTGCTAATCGACGAAAGTGTATGTTCATTTTCGCGATAGCTCTCGAAGAGGAGAATAAAAATCACGGTGCAATTGTTTTTAACGCTCTTTCGCAATCATTTCGATGAAATTTGTACAGGGACGAGCAGCTGACAATTTCAACACTTGTTTGCGTATCAATTGCTCGCATCCGCAGCTCGCGTGGCATCGATCATTTTGCGGCGCGGAGTCACATAAAAAACCAGTCAGTTTTTAAATTGGATCGGCGGAAATAACGAGAAGAAGATGGACGAAAACTATTCTCTTTCCCACTTTTCTGAATTTCTTCATATATTTATTTGTTTGATATATTTCTTCTCCCATAATTTTTATTATTCTACGTCTATTTATTTCTTCCTTTATTTTTCTCTATTAGAATTATTCTATTTCTATATTGTATATCTTCTTCATAATTTCTTTCGCGAATAAAAATTCTTCTCAAAATAATTGAACGAATAAACAATAAATCATAAAAATAACGAAATGCAACGAGCATTTAATGTTAGATTCACGTTTCCGCAAGCCTTCGCGCCACTTTTCCCAAATTCATGTCTGCTTTCTCTTTACTGAAACGAAGAAGAAGAGAAAGAAGAAAACGGGAAACATCGCGAAGATCGTAAAACTAAATATTGATGAAAAAAGGAAATTCCACGTGTAGCTGTGCGGTGAAAAAGGAAAAATAAAATGCATAGCTTTCACTGTCATCAACGACTAATTCTGCCACTGATTCCGGCTCAATTTTAATTAATTAACGGTGCGCCGAAAACACGAGGCTGAAAGCTGATAGAGAGAAGCCGAGGCGACGAGGAAATGTTGGAATTCTGCAAACAGGCTTTTCACTTTAAAAATGTGTACACTCACGAGGGAAAATGTTGACGATGTGGAAAACAGAAGCAGAAGAGCGACAGAGACAGACAGAGAGGGGCAAGTAAAAACTGTGTGATGGCAAAAGTGGTTGCCGCGCTGCTAATTTAAAGTGAGCGCAGCGGGACGCGCGAAAAATAATTAAAGCGAACCTCGCAAACGACCGATCCCTCGGGATCAACACACGAAAGGAGCGTCGAGTTAATCCTTCGTCAATTTGCTCGTCAAAAGGACGAGTTAAAGGATGAAGTTCCAAGACTGATTAGAGAGGAGACAGAGTACGAAATATCCTCCTTTTTTCCTTTTGTCCTTTTGTTTTAATAGAATGATCTTGATTTGAATATTTGAATTGTGATATAACGTATACTTGCCAAGAGTTTCGAATTTTTATATTCCAATATTTCTTTTCATCTTGACAAATAAGAGGAATTTTAGCGAGACACGACTGTCATCGTATCGGTTCGAAGAAAACCGACAACAAATTCTTCTCGTTTTCTTTAAACACGTGAGATACTTTTTTTTTATTATTATTATTTAATTCGTACTTTACAATTTATCCAGCTGGACATTTGGTAAATTTGTCTAACTTAGTTGCTAAATAACATGTGGATTAAATTAAAATTTAAAAAAATTCTACTGGCTCATTGGCAGACGTTGCAACTTAAGCGTGCAGAGTAAAATAATGTAGTATCGTATACAAAAGGCCTAAGAGATATCGGATGAGCCATAAACAATTTCTTTTTTATTTGGTAGAATTTTTACAATCAATTCTCATTGAGAATTATAAGTAAATTAAACTATAAACAATGTCGCGAGAAAGCCGAAGTATATCGTATATCGGTCCTTCAATCGAATAGTTTCGTCGAAAAGGCCTACGTGACTCTGGCCACGAGCGGTTGCGGAACACGTGCGTGGTGGGGCTAAGACAAAGGACAAAGGGACGCTAAGAGAGAAAGACGAATTAACAGTCAGTGTTAGTTGAGCAGTCAGAGAGTGCGAATTGCGTTGTCGAGAGAATGTGGTCCGCGTGAGAGAGAGCGTTTGATTCGTGGTGATGAGAGTTGCAAATTAACTATTTAGTTGTCTTAATTATAGTACGTTGTTGTATTTAGTTCACGTTAAACAACCATCGTTTCCTGTTTAATCAACATCTGCACAATCCATTATTATTAATAGACTAATTGTAGTATAAGATCCTACAATAATGCTATATAAAGCCGTATTAAAACCTGTTTGGACCTATGGGATCCAACTATGGGGAACAGCGAGTAATTCCAACATAGAAATTTTTCGACGATTCCAATAAAAAATTCTAAGATCCTTAATGGATGCACCTTGGTATGTTACCAACGAAACGGTACATCGCGATCTTAAGATACCTACAGTTAAGGAAGAAATATCCAAATTCAGTAATATATATAACATAAGAATTAACAACCACCAAAACCCACTAGTTATTCAATTACTTGACACGACGGATCAGATCCGCAGGCTAAAAAGACATTACCCTCTAGATTTAAATATTAGATTCAGCTAGAACCAAACATACGATAATCATTTATTATTCACGTTATAGTACCACGCCAGAATAATTGATTTATAATTCTCAATGAGAATTGATTGTAAACTAATTCCAAATAAAAAAAAACATGTGGATGGCTACGCCCAGCGGGATGTCATTTTCGAGTTTGACTATTTTATTTCTTTAGTGAGGTCAGTGGGGGTTTTTTCTTTTTAGTCTTCTTTCTATAAGAGTTTTGCTCGCTTCAGCAGCCAACTGATTTGCATGTGTTGCAGTTCTTTCCTTGTATTTTTCTACGTACCTGCCGATTTCTTTTTTGACCGTTGGTATTTTTAAGTCTTTGCGTATATCCTCGTTTCTCACATACCAGGGGGCGTTCACTATTGTTCTCAGTATCTTCGATTGTAGCGACTCTAGTTTATTTATGTGGCTCGTTGCTGCTGTCCCCCATAACGGTATTCCGTACGTCCAAATTGGTTTTATTACCGTTTCGTAGATTTTTAGTTTATTTTCTATGCTGAGTTTAGAGTTTCGACTAGTTAGCCAGTACATTTGTCTTCTTTTTATTCGTATTTTGGCTATAATTGATTTAGTATGTTGTTTCCATGTAAGTTGTGTGTCTAAATGGAGTCCTAGGTATTTAATTTGCCTTGTTTGTGTTATGTGCGTGCCATACAATTGGATATTTGGTGGTTTCCGTTTTCTTAGTGTAAATATAATACGGTTGCATTTACCGGGCTTTGTTTTTATTTCTTTACCTTGCAGACATTTTTCTACTTTTTCTGATGCGTTCTTGTAGTAATGTGACTGCTGTTTCTGGATTAGTATGGCTGACTAGTGCAACCGTGTCGTCCGCGAATGTCAGTATTTCGCTGTTAGTAGTCGTTGGTGTGTCGGCCGTGTATAGTGTGTATAATATTGGTCAACCATTTGCATTATGGCCCTACTTAAGGAGACATTTGAAGGCATTAGCGGCGTTTAACTGATTGGTCCCTATCACCACGCGCGGTCGGTCGTAAGTAATAATCGCGTAATAATCCGCGCTTAGCGATAAAAGGCAGTCGCAGCGCGCGGATTAATCCACGCTTGAACGCAAATGGCTTAAGACGCTTCCTTGCGGTAGCCCTACCTTGATGTCTTTTACCTCAGAATATTCATCCTTTATTTTTACTACAAAGGTTCTGTTGCTTAGGTATGATTTGAGTAACTGGAGGATTTGTTCCGGGAAGTGTTTTCTTCATTGTTTGTAACAGACTTTCATGGTTCACTAAATATTTTTTAACGTGGAAAAGATACAATTGGATCGCGGGAAGGACGTGGCACGCGTGATGTTCGTATATATTGTTTGTCGCTATATTTAGCTATAAATCCTGATAAACGCTACCGGTTTCTTTATACATCCATTTATACTACTTTGCCCGTACTACGTCTATCTATACTACTTGTTCCCTCATATGCTCCTTTATACTACTTACACTGGATCATGAGAGTATTTGGGCACGAGACCTTGAAAGATCGTCTCACTGAAGATACGAAGGCTCGTTGATACAATGAACAATTGGCAGTTTAAATACGTTTATGATCTTTGTAAAATCTACGTATGATCTCCATAGTAACATCGAATGTTTTGTAGTTTCTGCGTGCATTTTCAGGTTCGTTCGTCTGGAATTTCAGCATCTCGATCATAACAGTTAAGTCTCGTTCTAGTGGCAATGAAATTTTTTAATGTTTCATATAACACGCGTTATATATCCGCGAAGAAACTGCCTATAAATATTCAAATACCTTCGTGAACTGCTGTATTCATTAATTCCTAAGACGATATACCATCAAGTATTTATTGCTTTTGTTAGTTCTACGAGTTCACGCCGGTCCAACTATTTTTCTTTCTTTTTTCTTACGAACTACAATTTTTCTTTATTTATCTTATTTGTACTTTACAATTTGTCCAGCTGGACATTTGCTAAATTTTTCTAACTTTATTGCTAAATAACGAGTGGATACCATCTTCGAGTTTGTTTATTTTATTTCTTTAGTGAGGTCCATGGAGTGTTTCCTTTTTAGTCTTCTTTTTATTTCATTTCCTTGTATTTTGTTGCTTATCTGCCGATTTCTTCTTTGACATATTTTTAGGTCTTGCGTATGTCCTATGTTGCGTGTTTCTGACATACCATGGCGCGTTGACTATGGTTCTGAGTATTTTCAATTGTAGTTTATGTGATTCATTGCTGCTGTCCCCCATAATGACATTCTGTGCGTCCAAATTGCTTTTTTTATCGTCTTGTATATTTTTCATCCATTTTCTATGCTGAGTTTAGAATTTCTACTAGTCAACCAGTACATTTGTTTTCTTCCTATCCGTATTTTCTCTACAATTAATCTACTATGTTGCTTCCACGTAAGTTGTGTGTCTAAGTGATGTCATAGGTAAATGCAGCTATCTACGCGTGTATTAACACTTTACCGACCGATAGTCGATTAATCGGTTTTTTTTCGCCGACGCTTATCGACCGATACCTAATTAACCGGCTTTTTGTCGCCGACAATCTTTCTCGTTATTTGAACCGTAATTTGTTATTTAGTATTAAGGTACCTTGCTCAGTTGCGTCCGTTGCGTTGCTTTGTAAACTCCCACAGTTTTATACCAATTTGAAAAACTTATCGTTCGTGTTGAACGAAAAGAATGGTATCGGAGAGTTTAAACCGAAACAGAGCCAGCGCCAGGGAGAATCTGCGCTTGAGCTGCCGGTCGGACGTGCGTATGCTGTTGAACCGCTAGCGGTCGGTAAAGTGTTAAGTTGTCCAAAAAGTTTCTTCCTTCGTTCTACAAGAAAATGACAGATGCATGACATTTCTCGTTTTACATTATTTTCTTCTATCGCTATAAAATGCATCACACATAATTCAGAAAAGTAATATCAAACGAAAAATGTGGTGTATCTGTTATTTCCTTGTAAAAGAAAAGAAACTTTTTGGACAAGCTAATATTTACGAGCGACAATTTATGCCACGAAGAGAAAGGCAATTCGCAAGGGAAGCTGCAAACACAGGGCACAGGGTAACAAGGTCAAAGCATCTCTTGACGAAGATGCACACCTTTACGGATATTCCCCTGGCCAATTACGAGGGTAGCTCTCCCTCTGCATCCCTTGCAATGAGATAACGTGCTAAGACAGCGAGAGAGAGAGGATGGTGGCGATTGGCTGCGCGATCGATGGTCGGTCAAGGGCCATAAGATAAGAATCCACCGATCGTGTCCACCAGGAACTTGCTCTGAAGAAATGGAAATTTCAAACTCGTTGCTTAGTCTTTGATTTAACTTGAATAGGCGGTTTATCCTTCGGGCGGATTCCCAATTTCGATGGAACGTCATAACTAGATTGAATTCTCGCGCAATTTTATATTTTCATTATGTGCAGCGAACGAAATGGTATGATGAACGCGAACACTTATTTTACCTATTTTTTTATTATTTAATTCGTACTTTACAATTTGTCCAGCTGGACATTTGGTGAATTTTTCTAAATTTTACCAAATTATGACGTGTTACAACAAATACTTTTTTTATTTAATTTGTACTTTACAATTTGTCCAGCTGGACATTTGGTGAATTTTTCTAAATTTTACCAAATTATGACGTGTTACAACAAATACTTTTTTTATTTAATTTGTACTTTACAATTTGTCCAGCTGGACATTTGGTGAATTTTTCTAAATTTTACCTATGACGTGTTACAACAAACACTTTTTTTATTTAATTTGTACTTTACAATTTGTCCAGCTGGACATTTGGTGAATTTTTCTAAATTTTACCAAATTATGACGTGTTACAACAAATACTTTTTTTATTTAATTTGTACTTTACAATTTGTCCAGCTGGACATTTGGTGAATTTTTCTAAATTTTACTTATGACGCGTTATAACAAATACTTCATTTTCAATATGTATTTATGTGTATACGTAGTAGATTTGAGAAAGGGAACATGGAAACAGTTGGAAATGTAGAAGCATAGAGTGATCAACAATGAGAAAGCTCGCTGTACATTAGATGTGATAAGCCAGTAATATACTGTTCAAATGAAATTGAAAACACCGGGACGTTGTGAACGCAAATCGAAAGAATCGACAATTTATATGTATTCAAATTGGAAAAGCTTGCGTTAGTTGCGACAAACTGCGGATATTCCTGCTGGCAAACGACTTGCTTTTTATCCGTTGCAAAACCGTTACTCCATAAACTGTGTCGGCATTGTGGAGAAATCATGGACAAAGCAAATCCCTTAAATCATCGCGGTTTTAGAGGAACAGCCGAGAATAACCTCTGTGAAACCAGGACATCGAAACAATGGAGGCTGAAAGCTCGTGGCTCGATAATTCATTAGGCAATCCGGAGGAACGCACGAGAAAAGTGGCGGCTTGTTTGGAAGGATGATTGCATCGGCTCTCCCTTGGGTGAAATAAACGATGACAGAGAGAGAGAGAGGGGGGGAGAGGGAGGGAGGGAGGGGTGAGGGAGGGAAGGAGGGAGGGAGGGAGAGACGATAGAGTGACGATAGAACCGGCTAGCACGCGTTACTGTGGTTTAGCGGTGCGTTCGAATCGGAATTGCTGTTAACTAATAAACGAAATCGCCCGGTTCTTCGAATTAACGATGCTGTTCGGATATTCCCTGTGTTGCCTCGTTTGTTTGCCTTCGTTTGTGCATGTTTGCGCTCACTTGCGTCTGCGTGCTGCCTTTACTGCGCTACAAATGTTACTTTTGCTAACTATACAGAAATTTTTAGGAAATTTTTTAGGAGATTTTTAGGAAAATCTATATTTTTTAGTAGATTTTTAGAAAAATCTATATTTTTTAGTAGATTTCAATGAGCTTCAAATATGTCATAATGGAGGGCATTTCTTTTTTTCCCTGTTGCTGCTGGTCGGTTTTAATTTCCGAGGTGTTGGAACGCCCGGAAAGTTCCTTCCGATTTACATTTCCATTCCATGTACATTTATCGAATTACATAGGTGGCATTTTCTTGCACAATTTTCTCCATCTTTCACGCAACTCGAATGCTCCATCGTTGCAGAACCTCTCAGGTTTTTTCGCGAGAAGCTTCTCCGTATCATCTTTCGTGTCGATCAAATTGCTGAAAAATCGGAACTAACTTGCCGCGACGATCCAATATCATATAAAAATAGTTTTCATATCCTGAAATTCGCTTCTGAATTTCGACTAGTCTCGGATTAAACGATACGTTAAAATACGACACTCGTACGAAATTTTATGGTGTATTTTTATTCGTTTATTGAGCGCATCTCGACCATAATACAGAGAGACGTAGTTATGCGGCTATCATAGTTGAAATAGCGACGAAATAAAAATTCAGCGGTGTAGCCAGTGTAATGCTGCTTTTTGTTTGTTCCGGTAGGTGGCTGCATTCTTATACAGCGCATCCTAAACCATTTTGTGTAAATAGAAAAAGCAAGTAAGCGAGTTTTATATGGGTTGCACTGCAACAGTATCCGTCAATACTGGCGTGAAATAATTTCCAATAAATCTATCGATATATCAAATGTTGCACCGTGCATTATCGTCGTACAAATTAATTAATTAATAGAATCTTAGTTTATAAAACTCTTTGAAACAATTCGCTGAACAAGCTGGATGTCTTTAACATCCCCTAAATGCTAATTTGATGTTTGCAGAAAGCTTCGTGGCGTTTCTTCTTCACTTTTAACACGAATCTTCTTGACATGTAACGCCGATTTACAGCGATGTTCTTCTTCCTCTTCTTTTTAGGGCAAAATCGAATGGCGCGGCAGAGTCCAATTTCAAAGAAACGCAGTTTCGTCCGTTTCGAAGCAGATTCGCTACGTTTTACGATACAAAACACTAATTTACAAAGTCAATCGACTTTCGTAGGCTTCGCGTGCTATTTTTAATTTCTGCGTGTATTTGCTATTTGTCGTCCGGATTGCCGTTTGAAGCGGCGTTACAGCGTAATAACAGAGCCGGTTTGTTGAACAAAGCACAGCGGCAATAAAGTGGCGAATGGAATTTTTCGCTCGCCTCGTCTTGCCGGCTGCTTACTCATTTTAATTTTCCCTGGCTTAATTTCGCCCAGCACTCTACCGGCACTTAATTTAATACAACTATCTCACGCAGACTTTTTACCATGCGCTTCCTTCATTCTCTCAGAGACGGAACAAAGCTTGTTCTTCCGTAGAAATTTTACGTCTCAAACAGGTCAACCGTTAAGTTTCGTGGTTAAAATGTTATTACGTTAGGTGTTCAAATTTTAAAGATATTTTAGAGTTTTGAAGATATGATCAGCAAGATGTAATTATTACGATGTAATTAAGCAAATAGTTTAACACTTTGAATGCCACGCGGAAATCACATGTTTCGCTCGGGACGCCACGGGAGTATTTTTATTATTCAAAGCATATAATGGCAAAATAATAATAAATTGATGATGTAAAACAACATTCTTTCCCAATGGACCGTTTATCTTATTGGTTGTCACGTGACGCCTGTGTAACGT
This sequence comes from Bombus bifarius, assembly GCF_011952205.1. Lineage (NCBI taxonomy): Eukaryota > Metazoa > Arthropoda > Insecta > Hymenoptera > Apidae > Bombus > Bombus bifarius. Next base: position 2,764,877 of record NW_022884360.1, read on the forward strand.
GGTGGTCACGTGGTGGTCACGTGGTAACAGTTGATAGCGACATATTGTAACAAGGCTTCGTTTATTTCAACAAACCATTCGCTTTCGTTATTTCGCCGTAAACAAAACGTGCAGAATATATTGTTGAATATATTATAGAAGATATTAGTAAACAATATTTGCTCATTCTACATATAATAGTAAGGTATGTTCACACTTCTAACTTCAATTATATGATTATAAAGCAGCATTTACGATTATTTTTCAAGGTGTGTGTTACAACCGTCAGCGAGCGAGCGAAAACGCGTCAGCGAAAGGCGTAAATTCTCGCTACGATTCTGATAATCGACGCCCCGAATCAGTCGTTCCCCTGTTTCGATTAGGATAACAGAGGTAGTTCAAATGATTGTAACACTGAATTAACAGGGTTAATATAAACTTGTATATTTAACAATATTTAAAGTTATAATTAATACATTACAAATGATTTAACGATGATACAACTAATTTATTATTATAATTCCACTCGACTTTATGATATTTCTCGACGTATTCGTTTGACTAAGCGATCTTCATTTTATTTCTCTGAACCTCTCGATGTATTCGGTTTGAATCCTCATTTGCTACTGACTGCTCTTCGATTTTGTCCTTTGTCTTCTCTAGGAGACGACCCCCACCACGCTCGGGTCTCGCAACTGTTCGCGCCTATGGTCACGTATGCCACCTTTTTTGTGTAAATAAAATAACGGACCGAAGGCGAATCGATGTTTCTAGAACTCGCTGCTTGACGACAACTATGCGTTTATCCCTACTTTGTGTATATCTCGACGGTCATGTAAGACGATCTGTCTGCGACGCTGTAGTACCAAGGGAGACGGTTAGGAACACGGACTATAGTGAGCCTCGGGGCGTAACAGTGTGTTTATAATAATATTCGTAGATTACCCCTCAAAGATATGGATGCAAACACAGTGCACCGTTAGATACAAGATTTGTTCTCATTTTTTTTTATTAATGTTCTAATAAAAATGTTTAATTGTTCAATGGGGCACTTTTCATTTCAAAGTATTTTCTATTTATCGGTTATATTCAAAATGCCCTAACTGTTAATTTTCATACAATTTTTACAATTGCAAGAAGTTGAAGCGCTCCGGTCACCAATGATCAACGTGGCAGTCAAAGTGTTAACGAGTTTCGATAACGTTGCCTGTAACAGCTATAAATAATAATTGCCAGCAATTCCATGTATATTACTCGGCCAAATTTCCTGTAATAGGCTGAATCACGATTATCACACCTGTTGTTATTGTGGTAAATTGAAATTGGCTAGGGGTTGTGGTCGAGTGGTTGGCTTATTTGTGTTAATGGAGAAGGATGGATGGCGCGACAATCGAAGAAATTGTGCGGTGGTAGTGGAAAATACAAGTGTCATAAACGCAAACCTGTTTCATGGATAATAATTCGTAAGCCTGCGTGTGATTTCTTTTATGAACAATTTTTACGAAAATATTTTATAATAAACGTTGGTTACTAGATCGGTGTACACGAGACGTCGTTTCTTTCGATTTTGAATTTGTCACGCTAATATGGTGGAATTTATATTTTCTTCTATCGTTAATTTTAATATCCTATTGTAATAATATTTTATAATTATAATATTTAATAATATTTTAATAATAGCCTACCGATAAAACGTTAAAATTCTTCAGAATTTAAAGCGATATTCGAGATTCCTTTGAAACGCCATACTCCGAAATCTAAAATCTAAAATACATTTGAAAATACGTTTCTTCGTGTTTTGCGCTCGGTAAGAGAGCAGAATAAAGCTGGCTGAAAGGGGAACGTTGAAAAGTATTTCCATTTATTCCCTTCCGTGGAATCCCATGGCTTAGGATATTTTCAACTACGAAAGAGACCTCTTTGTCGCGAGTAACGATGCTACACGACGCGATAAACGTTTCACCAACGACTTTTACCAGCTCCCACGCGATCGAATCACCGACAATTCCCCGGCGGATCGGGCGCGCTTTCTCTTCGCTGTATTTCCGGTTCCGCTGTTCTGCACGCGAGCATGCGCGTCTTTCGAGTCCCCTGTAATTTCGTTACCGAGTCTGCAAACAATTTCAACCGCACACCGAATTTCCAGAGAGCCACGATTGCCAATCGAAGTTGCTTGGATGCTGTTTTTTGTGACGAAGTTGCCACAATTTCCGGCGAATATTTCGAACGTGGCTTGAAAACTTTCTAACGCCGACGGTATAATTCGAGGAATTGCAGAGCACGCGGATACGTACGAAATTCGACAAATTGTACGAAACGCGGCGCAAGTGGATTAATACAATTTTAGATGACGTCAAAGGAACAGGGAAATGAACAGAGTAAATTTATAAAAGGAGAGAAGAAGCAACAGTTCGAATAACGCCGTTATTAGCTACTAAGCCGCAAATTAAATTTATCGTGTACAGTAGTTACTTCGTCCAAAAATTTTATTACTGGACATTATGAACAAATTAAATGGGTAAACGAAAAACCAATTAAACGGGTAAACGAAAAACCAATTAAAACGACAGGCTAATGGGCTGGTATTGGATCTAAAAAAAAAAAAAGGGAAAAAACGAAATGAGAGAAAAAAACGCCGTAGTTTTAATAATTCCGTCGCCATCAATCCAAACCGCAAATTAAATCCTCCGTTTATGACTGCTTCCCGTCAAAAATATTCGAGCTAGAGGAAACGTACATGGTTGATACTGTGGTGGAAGATAATAAATTAATTACCGCTTACTTGTGCTTAACGTCATATATCTTATGTTTTTTTTTTTTAAATTATTCATTTCATATTTTTATTTTTTCATCACGTGGCTGACACGTCGTTATCTCACATACCGTTACTCTTCAATTATCGCCAACGGTAGATATTACTATATAATATATTACAATACACAATATAATATAATATAGAATATAATATATATTATATTGTATAGTATAATATATGCAGTATACAATACCGTATAGTATATATAGTATGTATAATAGTATGTATAGTATGTATACCATATAATATAATATTTATTGCAATGTCATCTATTAGCTATCGTCAACGTTGGAGATATTACTATATAATATACTGTACAATATAATATATATTATATACATATAATATAACAATATACAATATAATACAATATATATTATATTGCGTAGTATGCATAATATATACCGTATAGTATACATAGTATATATAATAATATGTATAGTATATATACTATACAATATGATATTTATTGCAATGCCATCTATCAACTGTCGTCAATGTTAGAGATATTACTTTATAATATATTACAGAATACGATATAATATACAATATATATTATATTGTATAGTAGAGTATATGTAATATACAATATAATATTTATTGCAATGTCATCTATCAACTGTCGTCAATGTTAGAGATATTACTTTATAATATATTACAGAATACGATATAATATACAATATATATTATATTGTATAGTAGAGTATATGTAATATACAATATAATATTTATTGCAATGTCATCTATCAACTGTCGTCAATGTTAGAGATATTACTTTATAATATATTACAGAATACGATATAATATACAATATATATTATATTGTATAGTAGAGTATATGTAATATACAATATAATATTTATTGCAATGTTATTTATCAACTGTCGTCAACGTTAGAGATATTACTTTATAATGTATTACACAATACAATATAATATATATTATATCATATTGCATAGTCTAATATATGTAATATACAATATATATTATATCGTATAGTACACATACTACATATAGTAGTATGTATAGTATGTATACTATACAACATAATATTTATTCATCATTTAATCATCTGTCAGCTATCGTCAACGTTAAAGATATTACTATATAATATATTATACAATATAGTATGTACTATATACATATAATTTAATAATATACAATATATATTATATCGTATAGTATACATGGTATATATAGTAGTATATATAGTATATATACCATACAAAATAATATATACTGCAAAGTATAGTATATATACTATACAGTGTAATGTATACTGCACAGTGTAGTATATATACTATACAATATAATATCTATTGTATAGTATATTATATACAATAGAAGAACTTTATATATAATATCTCTTTATAGAGATACAACTGCTTAATTCTACTTTATTCCATACCTGTGAGAACAATTGCACAATAGTAACATTAAAGATACCTGGAGAAAGATGTAACATGTGGTAATTTGAATGGCGTTAGACAGAACGAATGGCGGGAATTTCAAGACGAAATCTGAGACGTCGAATATTCGAGAAGTTGTAAGAAAGTACAAGTAAAATATCCAGCGAAATGACGACACCAGACTGCTTGTCCAGACGCGTCAGTGGACCAACTTTGTTAAAAAATGCGAGGAAATTTATGAACGCGATAGATCAATGAAAACGGTAAAACGGAGAGAAATGACCGCAAAATTTTCCTTCGCAAATATAAATTAAAAGATCAGAAGGTGAATTTACATGGCTCTGAAAAAATAAAACACGTTAGAAGCAAAAGTACAGCAGTTGTAACAATACAACATTGTCACGAGTGTCGTCCACTCAATTAATGTCGCGAATTAAATTTTCCAATTGTCACAAAAACCGTAAAGAGGAGATCAATTGAAAAATCACAGAACAGATACACAATACTTCCCAATGAATAATTCGAAAAAAAGAAAAAAAAAAAAGAGACAGCGGTGGAAGTATAATAATGACAAACTACATGAAACTGCGAACTAAATTTCACCGAACACGGCGGTTTCCCATCAAATCATCGGAAAATAAACAAACGGGCCCGGCATAAATTACGCGAAACGCTTTTCCACGAATTTAATGGCTGCGTGTCGTATTAACGAGAGGAACGTTAGTTTGCTTCTGTCGTTCACCTTGCCAAGTTGTTATTTCCACGACGTATTAACGCGCCGCAATGTGAAGGCTGTCGCAATAAACCGCGATCTCGTTTTTCGTGTGCTTCGTTTTTCCCTTTTCACGAATTTTTCTCTCTGTCTTTTTTTTTTCTCGGCGTCATGATCCGGCTTGAAACGAAAACCGGAAAAATCATCGCAACCACGATGAACAGGAACGCGGTGAATAAAGAGACAGACAGATTGGTGGAATCGTTATTTGCTTGGTCGACGAGGATCTGCAGTGTCAACGACATTGTTAGATTAAGTTTTATCGTTCAGTTGAAATGTTATCTTTGATAATATTCGTCTCGTACGAAAGTTCTATTCAATCGATCAATTTAGATTGTAATATGATACAATGGAATACGCAACGTAATACACCGACGGGAACATCTTTTCTGTATGAAAAGAGACGCGTTTGACAAAATTTGAAGAATTTGCGAATGAAGAAAATTTGAAGAAGATTTGAGGAAATTTGAAGAAATTTTGTAGAATAAAATCAAGCAGATAATGTGAGGAAACTTTAGAAAGAAAGATGAACTGTATTAAAAATATTATAATTATGAAAACTAAATAATTGAAATACAATGTAGATTTTGTAGAATATTTCTAATATCAAGCAGATAGTGTGGAGAAACTTTAGAAAGAAAGAAGGACTGTATTAAAAATATTATAATTATGAAAACTAAATAATTGAAATACAATGTGAATTTTGTAGAATATTTTTAATATCAAGCAGATAGTGTGAGGAAACTTTAAAAAGAAAGGTGAACTGCATTAAAAATATTGTAATTATGAAAACTAAATAATTGAAATACAATATAAATGTTGTAGAATATTTCTAATATCAAGCAGATAGTGTGAGGAAACTTTAGAAAGAAAGATGGACTGTATTAAAAATATTATAATTATGAAAACTAAATAATTGAAATACAATATAAATTTTGTAGAATATTTCTAATATCAAGCAGATAGTGTGAGGAAACTTTAGAAAGAAAGATGAACTGTATTAAAAATATAATTATGAAAACTAAATAATTGAAATACAATGTAGATTTTGTAGAATATTTTTAATATTAAGCAGATAGTGTGAAGAAACTTTAGAAAGAAAGATGAACTGTATTAAAAATATTATAATTATGAAAACTAAATAATTGAAATACAATGTAAATTTTGTAGAATATTTCTAATATCAAGCAGATAGTGTGAGGAAACTTTAGAAAGAAAGATGAACTGTATTAAAAATATTATAATTATGAAAACTAAATAATTGAAATACAATGTAAATTTTGTAGAATATTTCTAATATCAAGCAGATAGTGTGAGGAAACTTTAGAAAGAAAGATGAACTGTATTAAAAATATTATAATTATGAAAACTAAATAATTGAAATACAATATAAATTTTGTAGAATATTTCTAATATCAAGCAGATAGTGTGGAGAAACTTTAGAAAGAAAGATGGACTGTATTAAAAATATTATAATTATGAAAACTAAATAATTGAAATACAATGTAGATTTTGTAGAATATTTCTAATATCAAGCAGATAGTATGAGGAATCTTTGGAAAGAAAGATGGACTGTATTAAAAATATTATAATTATGAAAACTAAATAATTGAAATACAATGTAAATTTTGTAGAATATTTCTAATATCAAGCAGACAATGTGAGGAAACTTTAGAAAGAAAGATGAACTGTATTAAAAATATTATAATTATGAAAACTAAATAATTGAAATACAATATAAATTTTGTAGAATATTTCTAATATCAAGCAGATAGTGTGAGGAAACTTTAGAAAGAAAGATGAACTGTATTAAAAATATTATAATTATGAAAACTAAATAATTGAAATACAATGTAAATTTTGTAGAATATTTCTAATATCAAGCAGATAGTGTGAGGAAACTTTAGAAAGAAAGATGAACTGTATTAAAAATATTATAATTATGAAAACTAAATAATTGAAATACAATGTAGATTTTGTAGAATATTTCTAATATCAAGCAGACAATGTGAGGAAACTTTAGAAAGAAAGATGGACTGTATTAAAAATATTATAATTATGAAAACTAAATAATTGAAATACAATGTAAATTTTGTAGAATATTTCTAATATCAAGCAGATAGTGTGAGGAAACTTTAGAAAGAAAGATGGACTGTATTAAAAATATTATAATTATGAAAACTAAATAATTGAAATACAATGTAGATTTTGTAGAATATTTCTAATATCAAGCAAATAGTGTGAGGAAACTTTAGAAAGAAAGATGGACTGCATTAAAAATATTATAATTATGAAAACTAAATAATTGAAATATAATGTAAGCAAATGATTCGGTTCAAAGATAGTGATTACTGCCTCTACTTTATTCATTAATTCATTAAACTAATTTGTACGATTCGTTAAAATTGAAACAGCGTTACTGCAAATCGATTAAAGCGTTCTAATGTGCCGGAACGTTGGTGCAAGTGGAAATGTTTGGCGAAACAGCGACAGTAAAAGCGGCAACGTTAAATCTAACAAGGTTGTAATTCTCGTCCCATAAATTTCGCCGCGTCTTCGCTCTGAATTTCGAATGGCTCGGTTATTTCCATGGCTAACTGCGTTTCGTTCCTGTCCGTGTTATCTAACGTCGTCTATAAACCGTTAAACCTTCCTGTTGTTCCCCCCTTTTTTTTGTTTTCGTTAGTCGTCGAACCTGTTAGTCGTCGGTGAAATATCAGATTACTTTTTAACGGAGAATTATTTTTCCTCGTGGACGTTCTCGAGAATGTTAGGTGCGAAGATTGCTCGTCTAACTCCGTGTTACAGAATATTATTAAAATTTTAGAAAAGCAATAAATGTCCAGATAATGGAATTTTCTAGTAATAGAACAATACATAAATCTTCCGATATTTACTGAAATATACTTCAATGTGTCATAAATAAATTACGTTGAAATTAAAAAATATATTGCTCGTCGTAACAAGTCCCGGAGACTCTATTTTTTCAATCGCGAATTTGCATGAATATTATCCGCAGCCTGCTTACGACGTTTCCACAGTGAAATAATTCTTTGCCCAAGTTGCATCTGCTCGTTTAATTTAATTATTAAAATTAATTATTCTGCTCTGTAAAAATACAAATTTTAGATGAACGTGCACTGTTTACCGACCGATGTTAAAGTCAAAATACACTTGGAAACTGTAGAAAATCGCTAACAGCGACGGCTTAATTATGCATTGAAAAGAGCAATTCCGCGCGATATTCTACGCCATAGGAGACAAGCTCGCATTCTTGCCACTCGACTGCGCCCTCCAGCTCCATCTGATGGCGTTCCTCGCTTATTAGACCCACGGGGTGTAAAGAATCCTTTCGTTCCTCCAATTTCGCTGAGTTCGCCTTCGTTTTCCCAGTGATGAACACACCTAAGTGAGAAACTTTTTCGGCAGAAAGAACTTAATCAACCGGCGAGATAAACTTTTTCTTATTTAACTAGTTTTTATTTAACTCAGCTCGTCATACTCAGCTCGTCTGGTTGGCAAACTATGGATCAGATGGGAAATGATTTTCCATTTATATCTTCCATGTACACTCCCTCTCATAAGTTTATTTTATTATAGCCGCTATTAGGCCATTTCTCAGGTTTGGTACATCAGATTGTTACATGTGAACTATCGTCTTTTTTTTTTAAGTTTGCTTTTGAAGTTGCTTTTTTAAATACGAGGAAATTTACTACGAATCGGTACATTCGACGTTCAGAAGATTTTCGACAGCAACGTGAAACTTGGTTACCGCCACGTTCACGTACAGTCGGAATATTCGTGCGATCTCCTTACGCGAACTTCGACTTGGAAGACTCGCGACGAAGCTTTCTGGAAACGTAAAATTAGCATTTGGGGAAGATTAAAGATCTAATCCACTCGAGCAGTTTCTTCACGCGTAAATTGTCTTCGAGAGATTTATAAACGTAGGGACCGTAATAGCTCCGTTTAAGATTCTCGAATTTTAAAATCCAGTCTTGCGGGTTTAGAATAACGAAACAAAGTAGTCCTTGAAACAGTTCGAAAAATTGAATGATTTGGAGAATTTAATTTTAACATTTAATATGCATCGACGTAAGAAACGTAGAACGCAACAACTAGCCCAAATGATCAAAAGCAAATAGTCAATCGATTAGAGTCTTGCGTTTATAGAAAGTTATAATCCAACATATCTGTACATAGAAAAAGAGCAACACATTTACAGGAATTTCAATAACACAATAAATTACAGTAATTATAGAGGGTGGTTGGTAACTGGTAGTACAAGTGGAAAGGGGGTGATTCTACGCGAAAAAAGAAGTCGAAAATGTAGAATAAAAATTTTTCGTTTGAGGCTTTGTTTTCGAGAAAATCGATCTTGAATTTTCGCTCGGTACGCGTGCGGTGCGTTATAACGGATCTCACTGTAGATCGTTGTCTCGATAGAAAAATTAAAAAAGAAAATTGTTATTCTAAAATTGTTCATAGCGTGCATGGAACTGAATAACAACAAATGAACAACAAAATGAATGCCAAAATTAATCGAAATATTAGATAGAAAAGAAATGAATTTTACTATCGAAACAAAAGTTGACGATTATTGTTATAATAACTCGGACGAAATGATAATTCTTAAGATTCTCAGAATAATTTTTTAACGCTTGTTTAGATTTAAATTAGACTTAAATTTTTTGATACTTAGTCCCAATACTTATGGAAGATGATGTATTGAGTTGGCAACCAAGTGATTGCGAATTTTGTCATTAGGTTAGGTTAGATTAGGTTAGATTAGGTTAGGTTAGGTTAGGTTAGATAAGGTTAGGTTAGATTAGATGAGGTTATGTTAGGTTAGGATAGGTTAGGTTAGTAGCAAAATCTAAAGAGTCGCTTGATTATCGGAAAGTTGGAAAATTTCGCGTTTCGATAGCCTTTTGCTTTTCATGGAAATGTATTTCGCGAGATATGTACTCGAACGTTAGCGCTTTTACGTACTCTGTTTTACTAGAAATAATGCAAAGCTTTCGGCTTGCTGAATTAATTCACTTAAAATGAAAACTTGCGTAATATGGTATAGGGTTGGTGGCTGGGCACTTAAAACTTTCAAATAAATTGCGGAAGTTGTACCGTTTTATTTTAATTCCAATTTTAAAGTGCATTTCAAACGCGCCAGCCTATTTCAAATTCTCTTGCACACACTTCGAATAATACGATCGATATTTTTGTACATTCGATTACGTCTCGATTAGCCCTTTTTAAACTTTTTTTGGCTTTTTAATTACTAAAAAATAATAAAATATCATCGTCCATCGATCAAGAAATTCCCTCGTCCAACAGATACTATCGATTTCTTTGAAACAAGAAATTAATTCTTCTACGTATACCAATGCAAATGAATGAATTTTACAGTAATTCTATAATTCTATGAAATTTCTGAAAATAAATTCTTCAATTATTCAATATACGTAGAACAGTTTCAGAAGAAGATAGGTTAGAAAGAATGGAGCTCGGCCCATCAAATTCCATCGGCTTCCTTGAAACAACACACAATGGCTGAAGCTCGGAGATATCGAGTGGCAACGACCTAATGGCTTAATGCCGCCACGATTATTAGTTAAGGGTTAATTATGACAAACGCGTGCTCGCTCTCTTAAGTTCGATTTGAAGCCTAATTAGCGCAGAGTGCTCTTGCAATCGAATTTGTGGCGGGCCTGGAAAATTGTTTCAAAGGTCTGAAGCTGCGTTTCAACCCGCGATGACACACTTTCCCAAGTCAAAAACCAATCGAACGTTGGCCCGACTCTGTATGGCGTTGAATACTTTGAAAGGGAAATAAGAAAATGGATAACGAGGCCCATTTGCGAATCCAGGCGTTTCTCAAATCCTCCATTTCCATTTCCATGGCTCGTAATCGGATTTACACTTTTTCTTTTTTTTTTTTTTTTTTGCTCCATAGTATCAAATAAAGCAGACAGTTGTTTCAACGTCGATTACAAATTAATACAACGAACAGTATAAATGAATTAGTGATGATAGGTTATGTATAAATAAATAGGTAAATAAATATAAATAAATAGGTTATGTTCTTTGTCAGCCCTAACCTCTACTTTCGTTTCGAACTATTAGTAACCTCGATAATGTTCGTATTTATGTTCGTTTCAACGAATGTAAAATAATCCTCAAACGAAATATCAAGTTTTCCTTTTTAAGAATTTTATTAATTATATTTGGCTGATCGTAAATTTAATTTAACAAGAAGAAGAGCCGCAGTTTGCCACTGCCTGCAATGTACATAACGATATATTCCAATCTCTAATTAATATGGATTAATATGTATTTGGTGGGAATTCATTTCGCAAAGTCAACAACCCATGATGGTCTATCGTAACAAAAGCTTCCACAGGAATTCGAAACAATGGCGTATACTATCTTCATTCTAAATACATAAATTCTTTTTTCTTACTGCAGACGTAAGACTCGGTAAATCGACTTATTCCATTCTTCTTTTCCATTTATGAAACCTAAGACTCTTTCCTTGGTATTTGCCCCTTAAATAGGAGCTTTCAGTTTTTACCAAAGGCAATTCAATCTCGTTCCCTATTCTTCGTTCTTCGCAGGCGAAAAAATGAAATTCTTTTAATCTCGCGAAGGAAGCGTAACACGTTTTAGTTAGAACAATGTTTGATCGATCGTTTAAGGAAATTTTGTATGGTCGATACGAGAGAATGTTCCAATATTCAGTAGGTTTAATATCGAAAACCGTGTCAAGCATTCGACAGTCGAAGAAAGAAAATCGTGATCAAGATGAAAGAGGCAGCGTTTCATTTTACGTAGAAATATATATACCGTTGGACTTTCCTTCTCTGCTATCTAAATGAGGAACAGTATCACAGCCGGATAACCAGAATGAGAAGAGAAATTTACTTTTACATACAGAAAGCTAGGTAGCAAGAAAGCTGACTAAAACTATCATTCTTACTGTGAAAAGGAAAAGTAGACAAATTAGAAATTAATAATTACATTATATAACAACGAGTAATTACATTCGTTGCAATGTTTTCTACTTATAAAAATTACAAAATTCCAATTGTAACAACGTTACAAATTCTTGGATATTTCATATGGTGAAATTGTCGAAGATTGCTTTCAAATTTTTCTTCTAAGGTTTACGTTCTTGCAAACAAATATATTTTTTTTTAATTATAAAACTCGACCAATGACTTTGACTAAGTCGCTAATTCTATAAATCATAACGATCAACGTTATTGCAAAGAATTAACTTGAAAAAAGAGAAATCTCTTACAACATGGAACACCAATCAACCATGATTTATATTCACGGAAAAGGGAAAAATTCGATTACGTTTCTCGTGGCAGAGTGAAAAACGCTGATCGTCTGTCATCCTTCTTTTCAGTGGAAATTCTTTCATAGAAAATTCTATTAAAGTAGAAACGCCGTTGGTTGCTGCAGTCGGCGTTCGAAACAGCAGCGAAGCTTGATTTTCCAAAATCCGGTTACAGTTTCTAAGAGGCTGTAATCAACCGAGAATTTAATTCTCACAGCCGAAGAGAAAAGGATTTACGATTAATACGAAACACCTAACGAACCGACATTTTTCAACGTTCTCTCGACCAAACAAAATCTCGTATTACGAACAGCTTTGCAAACAACAGTAATTTGTGGCCTTAGGCATGTACACAGTCTCTGAATCAAATAAAAAGAAAAAACACTCAAATACGTACTGTCGAGAGATATAAGTAAAATTGAAAGAATTTGCATTTGAAACATTTTTCTAAAATAATTCAATTGTACCATTTATGACCATTGTTCGTAAAAGTGGTATAAAACCGACTATCCTTGAAAGTGGCGTGGCTCTAGCAGATGTACGATATAAGCCACGATAAATCACAGACATGTGTTAAACTTCCACATCCTCGTATTTCAATATTCCATACTGTACATTTAAATAGCCCAACATCTATCATCCCGTCACTCTATGTTTCTCAAAATATGGTAAACGGTCCTCCTGCAATGATCATCGAAATACGATCAGGAATACCGAGAGCTATCCAAATTGAGCGTCAAACAAAATACGCAAAATTAAGAATAAATGAAATTAACCGTCAACAACTCCCTTGGATGTTGGCGCGTGCGTGGAGTCGCGTAAAACGCCACCCAAATCAAAGGGTAAACAAAAGAAACTGGCGATGAATGTCGAATCAGCCGAAAACGACTGATAACGTTGACCATCTTGAACATTGTACGGATTTTCGGCGAAAATACTGGGAACCGCGATAGATCGAGTCCTATTTCGCCATAGAAGGTTCAGTTTTTGTCAAATGTATCGTCTCAGGGCGATTCTACCTGAAGTGATCCGCGCTGTTGAACAAGTATATTCTATGAATCATGGTAAAAAGGCAGGAAAACGCTAGTGAACCGTGAACGCGTGCACGGAATCCCATAGAAACACGCGGCGCCTAAAAGCGAGCACCAGCTGCAAAATGGGTGGATGGGCGTTTGATCGTCCCAATTAACAAGGCGCTACGCAACCTGAACGAAAAAGAAAAAAAACGCTAATAAAGCATTAACCCAGATAACCACGCAATCTGGCGTCTTGCTGGAAAGAGAAGAAGCGGCGAAACTCGTTCTCTTAGGGATCCTCACCCGGTCCAGTCTAAGAACCAGTCGCTTGCTGCGGGACTTAAATCCAACCGCGAGCCTGATCACCGGTCCTCTCATCCCCCTAGTGTCACGTCTTCTCCGGGGGTGTGTCTCCGTGAAAATTCACCATATTTACTACGACAAGTATCACCACCCCCTACCAACCACCACCACTTTCACAACCACTGCCACTTTTCTTGCCACCACTACCGGTCTTCACCACCGCCACCACGTTTCTCACTGGTCAATGAAACTTTTGTCTCCGTGTGTCATCTGTACAACATGTACATATGTGTGTGTGTATATATATATATATATATGTATGTACGAGCCGTCCGCAGGTCAAAGTGGTTAACTCCTTTTTCTCAAACTTTTTACATTTCAGTGGCAAATCACTGGTGCGCGAACGATGCTTATCTCATATAATTCCATTTGTTTCCTCGCGGAGTTAACCGATTTCGTAGCTAAACGGCTCATATATGTATATATATATATTTACATGTATAATTGATTATACGATAACGCGAGAGATACGAACGTGTGGGAAGCTGAGTATGTTGTAAATGCGAGGGTGTGTAAGAGGGTAAGGAGAAAGAAAATAGACACGAACGAGGATACAGAGAGAGCGAGAGATCGCGATTCTGGCCTCCTGCGGTACTCTCGGCTCGGGGTGCGAGAGAGCACTGAGTTCCGAGTGGATGGAGCCCCTGATACTGAGGGTGCACAGGCCGAGAGAGAGAGAGAGAGAGACAGAGAGAGAGAGGGATGTTGGGACGACGGAAGCGTCCGCTCGGTGGAATCGACGCGCGCGCGTATTTCGAGCGTGTTCTCGGTGTTGTTTCGCGAGCGCGTTTTAGGGGTGGGAAAGTGGGGTTGGCAGAGAGATACCGATGGTTCGTCGAGTGGCACTCGGGGCCTCGAACCCGACGTCGTCCTGCGCCAGAAATTCTGACGCCTTCGGTTATAGCCGATCCGCTTTTGTTAAGGATACCACGGCGTGAATACGTACGAGGGTGAAGGTGAGCGGCGAGAGCGATTTTCGGGCTGCGTGCTTTCGCCGTTGCTCGCCGACTTGGTTTGCAGTGGCTCGTGGAAATATTTGAACAGTTAGCAGAGAAAATTTCTATGTACGTACGTAGTACGCGCGTTATATAAGACGTTCTACAATTTTCTACAGAAACGCTTCACACACAGACATTGTTTGATGTGGTAAGAACATTTCTGTACGTCGATTTGTAGCTTCTTTAGGCGTTGAGTAAATTTTTGATGCGTAGAGCAGACAAAGTTGCAGGTAATACATGTGCAAGTGTTGGAGCAATTATCAGAGAAAATTTGCATGTGCGTTGTATAATTCAGTTGGATGGGAGAATTTCTGTACGTGGATTTTGAAGAAGGCCAAGCGGAAGCTATCGGACCGATCGACTTGATCTATCGCGCTCGGTTCCACATGCCAGCGGCGTTACTTCCGCCGCTGACACGAGGGGATCACACTTTTTCCTCGGGTCTCTGATTGTCCCGAAAGAGGTGGAAACGGCACCAAGTGAATTAGAATGGGGGCTCGCGGCTCGAAATATTCGTCTTGGCTCGGTCGACGTGAAAAATTAACGGCACGTAGAATACCAGCGCACGAGAGATATTTTTCAGCGGAACAGGCATCTGGAACGTCTTATTATTAGACTGTAGGCTGTGGGGTTAACGTTCACGACGACGACGATTCACCGAGCAAAAATGAAGAATTAATCAAGTTCTCGGGCCAAGTCGCGATCTCGGTCCTCCTGTTTCGCTGTAATTCCACTAACATTATTAGCGAACTTTCGCAACTCAGGACGCTGCACGCTGCGTCTAATACCAGGCTTTTCAGGCTACCAGACCGCATCCAATAGAAAGAGATTTTTCACGTTTCGCCGACAGTTAGCTTCATCGGCAGTCGAAGAACGCACCGACATCGGCCTTTCTATATGCAACTAATTAATTCTTCTAATTAAAAGATCTATACACTATGGAGCTGTTCCATGTTCAAAATTTTGTTCGCATGTTTTTCTAAATTGAGATGTCTGTGGTATCCTTTCATCGACTAAATGCACATGACATTGGTATCGATTTCGCTTGAAACAGTAAAACACGGCGAGAAGAAAAACGAAGCGGATTTCGCTTAGTTTCGGGGATATTTGAGTGCATTGATTAAAATTGCACGCCTCCCATATACCGGGTGGCCCACTTCACTCGTACACCTTAAATATACGTTTAACATTGGAAGAACAGAGGGCTATTTCACACATCCTACCGATTCTGAATATTCGCGAAGAAGTTAATATAATTGCACACTTCCTATATACCGGGTGGCCCACTTCACTCGTACACCTTAAATATACGTTTAACATTGGAAGAAAAGGGCTATTTCGCGCATCCTACCGATTCTGAGTATTTGCGAACAAATTACAATAATTGCACACTTCCCATATACCGGGTGGCCCACTTCACTCGTACACCTTAAATATACGTTTAAAATTGAAACAACAGAGGGCTATTTCACACATCCTACCGATTTTTAGTATTCGCGAAGAAGTTAATATAATTGCACGCCTCCCATATACCGGGTGGCCCACTTCACTCGTACACCTTAAATATACGTTTAACATTGGAAGAAAAGGGCTATTTCGCGCATCCTACCGATTCTGAGTATTTGCGAACAAATTACAATAATTGCACACTTCCCATATACCGGGTGGCCCACTTCACTCGTACACCTTAAATATCCTTTTAACATTGGAAGAACAGAGGGCTATTTCGCTCATCCTACCGATTTCGAGTATTCGCGAACAAGTTAATATAATTGCACGCCTCCCATATACCGGGTGGCTCATTTCACTCGTACACCTTAAATATCCTTTTAACATTGGAAGAACAGAGGGCTATTTCGCGCATCCTACCGATTTCGAGTATTCGCGAACAAGTTAATATAATTGCACGCCTCCTATATACCGGGTGGCTCATTTCACTCGTACACCTTAAATATCCTTTTAACATTGGAAGAACAGAGGGCTATTTCGCGCATCCTACCGATTCCGAGTATTTGCGAACAAGTTACTATAATTGCACACTTCCCATATACCCGGTGGCCCACTTCACTCGTACACCTTAAATATACGTTTAAAATTGAAAGAACAGAGGGCTATTTCACACATCCTACCGATTTTTAGTATTCGCGAAGAAGTTAATATAATTGCACACTTCCCATATACCCGGTGGCCCACTTCACTCGTACACCTTAAATATCCGTTTAACATTGGAAGAAAATATCTATTTCGCGCATCCTACCGATTCTGAGTATTCGCGAACAAATTAAAACAAAACCGCGTAAGGTAGGTTAGGTTTGCCGCGTGTTGACGATTAACAAGCCTTTCCTCCGCCATGGTACCAGATATTTAAAGATCTCCTGTTGAAATAACAATAAATTAATAATAATGAATTAATAATAATTAATTAATAATAATGAAACGAATGTTCGTGATTCTACGGTAACACAATTATCGTGACTGTGCTCACAGTACGTTGTTCGACACTCGAAATTCTCGAATGGTAAATCGCGTGTCAAGAGTAGTTTACGAGTAAGAAATGGTCCAGCTAATAGGTTAAAGGACGATTTAGCTGGATGCAATATACGAGGCTACTCGTTGGTTTATGTTATAGCAAACCAATAGTAGAATCTGGCCGCAGTATCTACATTATCTAGAACAGGCAGGCCAGCAGCTGAAACTGTGTATACAAGCAAGAGCCTTAGTATGCAGTTTCTGCTGAACATTGTATCCTGCTTGACTGTACGCGAACTTGCGTAGAAACGACGTCACAACATCTATTCTATGTCCTGGATAACATGGATATTATCTGCTTGTTTTCCGTGTATGTAGTTTCGATTTATGGATACAGCTTATGACAAAATTAGGGCAACTTTTGGAGTAACAATTATTCGCCATTACGTTAACTTTAGTTACGAAATTACGAGAGATTTGCAATAATTCGCGGTTAAACTTGTTTAATATTTTTCTGTATCCATTGAACGTTACAATTTTCGATTTTCGTTAAGTTTGTAGAGAACTGAAAGATCACACGACCTAGGAATAACTTCATTTTTTTAACTATCATAGTAAAATATAATAGTCGTTAAATTAGTTGATGGAATCATTTTGGCGCGAAAATTAACGCATTTAATGGTTGTGCGCTGATGTTCTCATAATCCTGCGCCATAAGCATAAGCCGCGTGCTAAATCCTATCATAACAGGTTAAGCCTCGAATAATGCGAAACTCGACTAATACCATACACTGTAAATGATATCTGCCAATTTTACATTAAATATACATAGAGTGTAGTTAAAATAATTACACCACAATTGTTGCCTTCTGCGCGCAATAATAACAATTTGTTCGATGGACAAAATTTACCTAATAGCCGTAAACTAATAATCGAGGGAAGAGACTTTATAGCGAGCGTTACGGAAGAAATGGTAAAACGGGGGGAATATCGTAGCATTTGCTCAAACAATTTATCGTTGACCTACTTGATACTAATAACTAAAGTAAAACGATACTAATGGTTGGGAATTCGTGCATAGATTATTAGCAAAAGATATTAGGCGAATAAAGAAACCGATGGAACTATGGCACGTATTTATATGGTAAAACGGTAATTTCGCGCGGACCATCTGTTTCAAATGTCAGTCGTAGATTTCGCGTATCTGTGCGTGTCATTCGCCATGGAGCTTTGCCCGTACGTCGAAACACAAAACTTGGCACTGCTCTTACGTTTGCAATTTAATTAAATTTATATAGAATAAATAAATATCAATTAAGAAAATTAATTTACAAATGAAGTTTAACCGCTATTGCTGGCACTAAATTTATCTTTATTAAAATTATTTCCTAAATTTAACTTTCATTAATTTACTAAATCTAATTATTAAATTATTATTAATATTTAATGTTAAATCATTTTATACAGATATATAAATTTTACTAATTAATAAATCATCATAAAATTTATTTTATTATTAATATTATTAATATATTATTATTAATACTTTTCAAATCAAAATTTAACATTCAATGGATTCTCGCAACAAAAACAAATTATTGCCACGTACGTCGTGTTAAATATAAATCGTCTGTGGTCATAAACGAAGAATGAGAGACACTTGGTGCGATTCAATCAAAACGTCGATACATTTATCGTATCTTCAACAATTTGCAAAGATACGATAGAGAAGAAGAAGAAGAGGAGAAGAGAGAGAGAGATGAAGAAGTGCTTCAGAATGACAACATTTTTAAATCAAACGATAGCTTCTGAAACTTGTAGCTAGCTACTGGAAATTGTAATATTTTGTATTATTTTAACGACGATGAGGAGAATTTATTTCTTCAATTTCCACAATGTAATCTGCCTGACAGTCGACGAGCCATCCGCGCTACCAAGTGATAGATTTATCATTAAAAAATTATTCCAATTGTTTCTCATTTCTATTCAAATGCTGTAAATTTCAAGAACAATTTACGTGGAGAAACAGGAACCTTAGGCTCCGTACGATTCGCAGATTTTCAATAGAACCTTCCTTCCGTACTTTTAACCCGCAACGCTGGCGGCTACCTTTGGTTTTTGGCGAATCGATAGGAAAATATATTGATACCACTCTTATCGCAATGTGCAGTTGTCTAGAAACTTTGGTCTAGTTCGGAGTATTCTGAAGCATTTCCGGTTAAGAGACGAAATTTAAGGCTGGACGAGATGCTACAAAAAGTAAGATTGTTAGTTAAATTATTATTGAAATTTATTATACCAACATCAAACCCGAACGAAGTCTCAGCGTTCTAAGCAAATTGCACTAATTGTCAGCGCAGGCTTCACGAAATAGCGCAATCGTTTCACATGGCCTTCAGTGTTCGCTGTCATAATTTGCCTGCTGTCTTTATGTCGGCGTATTTTTAGTGTCGGTTCACTATACGTTGCACAGCCTTTCGGGATGTGTTCGATCGATTCTGACTTGTTCCTGTCGCATACTTGGCATAGTTCTTCTTCATTTATACAGGGTGGTTGGTAACTGGTGGTACAAGCGGAAAGGGGGTGATTCTACGCGAAAAAATAAGTCGAAAATGTAGAATACAAATTTTTCGTTCGAGGCTTTGTTTTCGAGAAAATCGACTTTGAATTGTCGCTCGGTACGCGCGCACTTTATCGCGTCTCGTTATAACGGATCTCATTGTAGATCGTTGTCTCGATGGAAAAATAAAAAAAAAATGTTTATTCTATATTTTCGACTTCTTTTTTCGCGTAGAATCACCCCCTTTCCGCTTGTACCACCAGTTACCAACCACCCTGTATAATATATATCATAATATATAACATAACTGTACTTTACCTTCAATGTAAATTGGCAAATTTTGAGAAAAAGATTATAAAAGAAATGTAAGAATGATATTTACAAAATTCAAAACGGAACATATTATGAAATAAAGGGAGGATAAATTAATGCCAATTGTATTTCAATATTTGTTGAAAATCACACTAATAATACTTATTCAAAATCGTTACGAAAAATGGAAAAATCAGTTCGCTTTTATAAACACAGTACTTACAAATAAGAAGAATCATGGTTTGGTCATAGTTTGATATAAAACACGTAGAGCATAAAGCATAAATACTGTATTCTCAATTATACAGGGTGGTTGGTAACTGGTGGTACAAGCGGAAAGGCGGTGATTCTACGCGAAAAAATAAGTCGAAAATGTAGAATACAAATTTTTCGTTTGAGGCTTTGTTTTCGAGAAAATCGACCTTGAATTTTCGCTCGGTACGCGCGCACTTTATCACATCTCGTTATAACGGATCTCACTATAGATCGTTGTCTCAATGGAAAAATTAAAAAAAAAATTTTTTTTAATTTTTATTCTATATTTTCGACTTCTTTTTTCGCGTAGAATTACCCCCTTTCCGCTTGTACCGCCAGTTACCAACCACCCTGTATATCGTGATACTTCGCTGATTCTATTGCTTCGCCATTCTTCTCTTCCTGCCAGTCTTATTTATCTTTGGGTTTGTGCTCGAATATAATGTACAGGGTGAACGATATGTAACTGACTGATTTCAAAGTTCCGCTACTCTACGTTGCGTTATTTTTTGTTCCGTTTTTACGCAACCATTGCGTCGAACGTTACGTCAAAGCAATCCGTCGATAACGGTGATCGACATGACGACGTTGGCCATCTCAATCGCCTGATTGAACTGCGCTTCTTTTTACGGGGTTTCCTTAAACGCGAAGCGTATGTCGGTAAAGGGAACACTATGGAGCAGTTGAAGAAAGTTGCTATTGGAGAAACAATAGCCAACATGACTTGTGAAACGCAGCGAAAAATGCGATTGAAAGGGCTACACTTTGTACAACGTCTGGAGGCGAACATCTGTCTGATGTTATATTGCATACGTAATTTCCAAATATTAATTAGTGACTTGTATTTAAAACGTTGTGTTTCGTTTTGTTTCAAAGATATAATTAACTGGTGACAATTAGAATCAGTCAGTTTTATATCGTCCGCCTTGTATATTCAATTTATCGATACAAATACGATAATAAACAGCGTAATTTCAACGTAAATAAGATAAATAATGTTATTTGAAAATAAACGTAAATTTCGATAGAGATACAGAATAATGCGGAATTTCAGAGATAATTTCAGGGTGAACAAAGTGAATGGAATAAAATAATGGACCGATACAAATTAGCTGTTGTAATGGATGAAGAAGATGGAATGAAGCGAAAAGAGCGTAGAAGGAAAAGAGTAATATACGAGCACGATTTCCCTTCGCTGTTTATTATCTCGTTCATTTACACGCGAATACATCGCGTGCAATGAGCCAATAATTTTTGGTACACCGCGTACATTCATTCAGCAGATCGAAATAAAAATACGAAATACTGTACGTGCTCGGCTTTGCTTTATTATTATACGTGTCTTGTACATTGTATCACGTTTCGCCATTATCTGGCCCATTATATGAATTTTTTAACCGACCGAAGGTAAATTATTTTCAGTGTGATCGACAACTGTATCGCGTGTCCCTTTTTATCGTTACATGCGTTGTGATTTCTATATTCCTTTTAAAATAATTATCAGACGTATAAATGAGCAATTCAAATAAACCTAATTAATTTTCTCACCCTCGTCCGCTCATGTATCGTTTACACGTTTTGCTGTTAGAAATGACATTCTGTTTGGCGAAGATCAGTGCAACGTAATCCCAATAAAATAATCAATTCGTAAGCGTCAATAATGGCAACGAACAAAGCGCATAACCGTGTGGCGGCACTCAACAGCAAATACCATCACTCGACACTAACTAGCGACGAACGACGGCAGCGCAGTGGTTAGCGCCTTAGGTTACGAACGTTCGGGACCCGGGTTCTCAAATCCCGGCGACCGGAGTCTGATTTTTCTTCCACGCATCTAAATTAGAAGAGAAATAGCAATACCCCATCAGCGACATCTATAAGTATCACGGACAACACTTACGCCTCAACCGTGTTCTTTACGAATTCCAACGAGGAAAAAACGCTGAAAAGAACGTGCGAGTGGATTTGTCGTGTTCTTAGTGAAGATATCGTTATCGTACGATGTGTGTGCATTTCGCTTTTAAACGGTTTAACGCTAGAACTACCGATAGTTAACACGAAGCTATTTCTACCAAAACCAGTGAAAATGACTGGTCTTTAAAAAATACCTAATAATAGAATATTTTTATATTTATTGACTTATTACTTTCTTACAGAAGCAATTCCATGTTATGTAGTATATTTTTGGTATTATTAATCCATCTGGGACCATGTTACCTAAACGAGGGTTGGCACGTTTATAAAATTATAGAAACAGTCATTTTGACTAGTGTGGTGTTTCTAATGTTAGTATTTAGCGATCGATCCGGAATTTTCCTGATAACTGATATCGTCGTATTGAATGATACGCAGTAAAAGTTCGAAAAACGCGTGGCAAGTTGTAGAAAACGAGGAAACTGGTTAATTGGGGTTCGATAAACAGATTGCAGCACCCTTTTACACTTGGACAAGTACTAGTCATTTTCACTGGTATTGGTATAAGTAGCCTTGATACAAAATTATTTTCAGTTGAATACATAAAAAACAAAATAAAATGCAGTATATTATTCTTTTAGTTATCGTTGCGAACTTGTAAAACTAGTCAATTTGACTGGTGTAGTAGTTCTTTGTTGGTGTTAATACTTTAACTGCTACGCCGAAATTACATGTTTCGCTGAGGGCGCCACGGGAGTATTTTTATTATTCAAAACATATAATGGCAAAATAATAATAAATGGATGATGTAAGACAACATACTTCCCCAGTGGACCGTTTATCTTCTTGATGGTCACGGGTGACCACCGTAGCGCCTTGGTGACAGTTGATAGCGACATATTATAACTTCCTTTATTTCAACAAATCATTCGCTTTCGTTATTTCGTCGTAAACAAAACGTGCAGGATATATTGTTGAAAGATATTAGAAAAAGATATTAGAAAGATATTAGTGTAGAAGATATTAGTAAACAGTAGTTGCTCATTCTATGTATAATAGTAAGGTATGTTCTCCATTCTAACTTCAATTATATGATTTTAAAGCATCATCTACGATTATTTTTTGATGTTGTTTCTGTATTTAGAGGTAGGATCACAATAGCTATTATTTTATTCTTTGGATAAATCTATCACACCGTTCTGAGTCGAAAAATCTTTATTGCACTTTCTTACATGGACTAGGGATAAAAATAAAAGAACATCTTAAACCTATCGATTGTATCTAGAACTATCTCCTAGTTACTATTTATTGTAACTAGCGCATCTGCACATGGTTGGCGAGCACGAACTCACGTTGTCATTTTCAACATTTTTTTAAGGTGTGTAATTGTTCAAAGGGGCACTTTATTTCAAAATATCTTTTATCTATCGTTTATATTCAAAATGCCTTAACTGTCAATTTTCATTCAATTTTTACAACTGTGAGAAGTTGGAGCGCTGCGGTCACCAATGACCAACGTGGCAACCAAAGTGTTAAAGGCTTCGCTTTGATCGACGAGCAACGCCTCGGAGGCCCAGAACCAGCCGAGAATTCGGCACAAACGCGAGAACAGCTCGAGGAGCAGTCCGGGCTAACGCAAGAAACCGTTTCAAACCCTCTGCATAAGACGAGAAAGATGCAAAAAGGAGGAAATGTGGCGTGAAATTGCTTCTCATACTAATCAGATATCATAACGAGTCTTAGATGGGAAACTACGCAGTATCACCCGGTGTATCCATTTCACGGTGCTTCCTCAGCTGGACGACTTTATCGAGTGAAAAGATCATGGCATTCTTTCGAAGCGAAATTCATTAGCAATCTGAATGATGACTTAACCGTTTGAGTCGTAGGGATCATTGAAAAAACATGGTCGAAAATTATTATTATTATTATAAAATATTATTATATTTTGCGCACTATTTATAAATATTTCAACTTTTATTCAATAAAAATTATTCAGAACATAACAATGAAATACGAAATACCGTCAGTTGTTCATAGCGTTCAAATGCACTGGCACTTATCGACACAAAATCTAAAGAGATTTTTAAACAAGGGTGATTATTCTGAATCAAAAGTCTGTTTGACTTTCTCTTTAAATAAATCTTGATCTTGCCTGAAAAATATGGATTATTTATTTGTGTATATATATATATATATATATATATAATAACGTAAATCAGACGATCGATTCTGGAAAATCGAGTTTGTTTTGAGAATAATGAAAGTAAATACAATAACAGTTAATAGCAAATCTACTACAAATTTTATCTGGGAAATCGAGGGTCGATTGTCCAAGTCCTAAATTACTGCTCTTCTCTCGTGCTGTATTGGATTGGCAACTAAGTGATTGCGGACTTTGTCAATACCATCTGATGACCAAATCCGCAATCACTTAGTTGCCAACCCAATATTCTATTTAGCAAATGACTGGCGGTGAAACAAGGCAAAAATAAAAATGTCGATTGGCGGGTAATTTGAATTTTGTAGAATTATACGTATATACATGTAATAATATGGTGAAAATGTAGCAAAGTAATCGACACACTGAAGTGTCGCACAAATTGATAATAATTAAAGAGCGATCAACGAGAACCGTGAAGACGATCGAGTTTCCTCAGCCACTCGTATTTAGGCGATAATGGAGATCTCGTTACGCGGAAGAGCCAGATATTAATTAATTTTCATTCCGGAGGAAATGAAGTTTTCGAGGGTTCGTTTCCGTTTTTCTGTTTGCCTTGTTACTCGGCTGGTAGTCCGCGTTTTTCAATTCTACGCATCGGCAGATTACCTTTTGCTCTTCGCTCGCGACTTCTCCAATTGGAAACGAATTTTCCACCGTCTACTTTCTTCCGATCGAGCGTTTGAAGTCATTTAAAGTCATCGTAAATCAGAAACAAAAGAATATTAGGATCAAAATTACACAAATTCTACCGGCGTTTTTAAATCAAAATAAATTATATATGAAATAGTTATAAAATTAATCACATTTAGCTAACCGATGTCTAATGGCGTAGCAATTTACGTAGCCCATTAATCTTCCTAAAATGGGCTATTAACGCTGCACCTTGATCAGCACATTTAACGACGAATTCTTGAAAATTTCATCTGCTTCGTTGTAACTGGAAAATCAATAAACCGTAAATGTGTTCCAATGCTTGTAGTAAAAATACTATTTTGGTGTACGCTAAACAATATTGGGGAAAATTTTGTTCCAATAACAAGTGATGGATAAAGATAAAAAATAAAATAAAGATTCCATCGTACAAATATTTAGCCGAATAAGAAATTATTCAAATTTACAAATTTATCCGAATAAAAGTTTCATTTTAATCAAAATTATATATTATACGTATATAAACGAGGATAAAATTGGTAACGAAAATATATTTTCAAGCTTCACTGTCCAGTTGTAACATTGGCTTTTATAATTAACATTTTTCAGATACCAAATTGATAAGCTTGTTGTTTCTCGGTAAATTAACAATAAGAATCGTATTGGAGTCTGTGTATATTTGTACAAAATTATTCCCATTATTATTCGTTATTCGAATAAATATAGAACATAATTTGTTAATAATATGGATAATAAATAACGCGAATAAGAATTAATTATACCACAGATGAAATATTCAGCTTATATGAATTTATCCCTAAGATAATTATCATAAGAAAATATTTATTCGAAACAATTCGAACGATGACCAACTTTGGTGCTAAACGGGAGGAGAACATCCAGTTACCATTTTTTAAATTGCAAACTGTTCAAATATTTTAAATTTAGAAACCGAGTTGACAGGGAAGTTTGTAAGTTGGAAATTTTCTATGAAATAATAACGTTATTGTTATCAAACAGGAGGATAATAATAAGAAGATCGAGGACATAGATAGAATAGATTTTGGCAACGGACAAGAGGTACTTTCTTACAATAGCTGGCAGCAGAGTAAGAACGAAAGACGATGAATCAGCCTGACAAATTTTCTCACGTGTACCCAGCGAGTGCTGTTGACGCGAAACTGTCTGCCAAGAATTCGCTCTTTTGTGACATAGGTAGAGATCATGATGTCTGATGAAATATAGACTTGAGTTTCTAGCCATCGGATAAAATTGATTAGCTTGCAACTGGTTACTTGGTTGGAAAATATTTATTAACAATGGAATAATGTAAAATCTGAAAAAAATAAGGAAATATGAGATAAAATCAAGCAACAGATATAGTGTAATAACATAGGAGAAAATATTGTTACATATTAAAATATAAAATGTATAATATATTTTATATATTTCATTATAATATTATATATCATTAAAATATATTTTATGTATTAAATATAAAAATATGATATATAAAATATATTATGTGTCAATAATAAAGTATATAAGATATATTTTATATAATATTATTACATATTAAGATATAAAGTATATAATATATTTTATATATTAAATATAGAAATATAATATATAAAATATATTATATATGTCAATAATAAAGTATATAAAATATATAATATATAATATTAACATTAATTTTGCTTTTACGCGGACGTTCCTTGGTAATTATGGACAAAAGAGCACGCCTCATCGATTTCAATTATCTTCAAATACGAATTTCATGCTAAGATCAACATTCCGTACAACTTTCCTCTACATAGAGTAGATCCTCGAACATCGGACACTATCCGTTCCAGGAGACGCTGGACGGTTCGAGCTTCGAGTTGGTCGAATATCGAATTAAATTGTCCCGTTTGAAATGGCGTAAGTTGAATCGATCCCTCCCATTCGATATGTTCTCAATATGAAACATTGCAAGTACCTGTCTCTAAAGTTCGTATTAATAAATGGTAAGAAAACAAATTTAGTACGCTCGCTGAGACAATCACAGAAGAACTACACCGACGACTGCAAGAACGAGCGTCGAAACGACGAACGTCCCTTTGTTTCTCTTTCTTCTTCTCAGCCTGCATTTCGCTGTTGCGACCGAGCCTGAGCAGAGAGATCAGGCAACAATGTAACGCTTACACAACGACAAGCAACTGTCCGTCTCTTTGCTCCAACTTCCAGTTTTCCTTCAAGTTCAGAAGCTGGATTTCCCCTGACACGTTCGTTCGAATTGGAATTGTTCGAATATCGAACCGTTCGGACTTGCACTTGTCCTACTGTATATGTTACCGTCGCTTGCGACCTTATTTTCTGACATACAATTTTGCCTGGAAATAAGCCGCACGCTCAGGATCGACGAGATGCTCATTACGAGTCTGGCGTGCTATTCGGCTTCACTTTGTTCTCGAACGGGACAAGCGAGAATACGGAGAACGAGCGAGGAACTCGAGATAGCGGCGGATCGTATAAAGCGATCGGTTGAGCAGCACGTAACACGCGAGGATTGCTAAACCAGAGTCAGGAAGCATTGTACGTATTCCATTGGTCTTCTACTGAAACGAGTCACTGTTCGTTGGATCATAAAAATTGATGGCTTCTCGCTTTCACGGATCGCTTACTCATTCTGCGATCTCTTACTCTGTCGGTAAATCAAAAAAGAAAGAACCTCAAATGGAAAGATAATGAGTTGTCTGTTTCCAGTGAGAAACCAGTTGCTTGTTTCATGGAAAAACTGTATCAGCGGAAACCTTCGATACAATTTACGTCACGATTACGTCGGATTGTCGAGTAGGCGGCTGCATTCTTACATAATCCAATGTAAACTTAACTAGCTGATGAGAGAGAGAAAATCATTTTAAATAGATAAAAGAGAAAAATGAGGCTACTGGATAATGCTAACGTGATTGCAGATTTTGACGTTAGGTGGCAATGACCAAAGCCGCAATCACTTAGTTGCCAACCCAATAATTTTCAGTGAATCTATCGATCTATGAAATGTTATACTATGTCTTACCTGTCTGTTCGTCACGTACTAATAAATTAGACTCAGCAGGTGTCTATAAATGTCCTTAACACGTAACGTTTTCAGCTATAGACAGAAGCGTATAATAATAAATGATAGTAGTCGAATTTACGACACACTTACAAAAGCGAATGAAATAAATAGCAAGTCGTGCCAACGTTGTGCAATATATTAATCTAGCATTTAACTAACATTTAACTAAATTAAAATTTAATAATCTACAACCCATTGATTTATCTTTTTTTTTTTATTTATATTGAAGATGATTAGCATCGATAAATTAAGCTTAGGTTGAACTATACAAAAATTGAACGACTATCTATACGCCAGAATGAAGCGTAATGGAACTCAAATTTCGTTGAAGTTTTTTGAAAACGTCTCGGTGAAACGAGGGCCGAGCTGTGGCTGCGTGTCTAGGGAAAAGTAGTTCACAGTGTATCTTGACACCTTGACAGCGTATCTCAGACCCATTGAAATCGGGAAGATGTTCCTTTTTTCTGTATAATTACCGTTTTCTTAAACTCTTTAGCAAGAGAAACCAATTCTCTTTCTGCTTCTCCCTTTTCTTCGCTTTTTTTTTTTGGATTTAATTTGTCTTAACATGGTTGAAAACGGCGTCTCGAGTTTCACGCTTTTGATGTTGAAAAATATCCATTTCAATGTAACATTTTGTACGAAGAGATTTTTTTTTCTTTTCTGATTTTTTCTCTTGGATCTGCACTTTGATTTTGTTTCACGTTTTTCCTGTAATTTAATTACAAGCTCTTGCCTGTTGTTTTTTTATTTTACTTTCTTTTTTTTTTTTTTTTTTGAATAGTTAAAAATATACTTGGCACGGAATAAAATAGTATCATTCATTTCCTGAAATAAAAAAAGATGGAAAGAAATAGAGAAGTTAATAAAATAAACGGACTAAAAAATTACTGGAAACTAATTTCCTTTAATTAAATGGACTACCCACGTAAAACCCCGATAAACACTGGAAAAAGCTAACAACCGTGTCTGAATAGCGCAGGATAAACGTCGGATGATCGCGAATCCTGTGATTCGGAACAAATTAAGAAGGAATGTTGTCTCTGAGCTATAGATAAAAGAGATGCGGTCTCCGCAGTGCCGTAGAAAATCAATGGTGGGAAGGGGAGAGGGCGGGAAACGCGTATTTCCAGCCAGAGAAGCTCACGCCCCACCGAAAAAATTAGAATGTCAAGCATACCATGTTATTTACATCTGCGAAACTCGTTGTTCCCACGATTTTCACTCAGACCCGAACCTTAACAATTTTTAAAAAATAACTCTGCCGTGTTCGGTAAAAAGGGCGTATCTGAAACTTCCGCCTAAAATGTAGCCGCTAGCGCAAAATGCCAGATAAACAGCACAAAAATCTATTAAATGAGAAAGTTCTGTATAATAATACAGTATAATATTTTATATTTCAAGCCATTTTTCTGGAAACCAAAACAGAAACAGATTTGACCAGACACGCCTACTTGGACTGAGAATAAAAATAAAGAGCCACTGTGCTTGCAAAGTCAGCAAAATAATTGCAAAAATATTCGCCACTTGGATCCTGCGCACTCTGTTGAGAGTGGTTTTTAGCGGTAGGAAAATTCGGCGACGACGACTCAACAGAGAAGAGGGAATTATGGTCAGGGGCGATATTTTGTATCTTTTCAGTTGCTGTTTTCGCACCGGTAAAATTGAAAGGCGGCCACGTCCTCGTTAAATCTTAAAAAGCTCTTGAATACACCGGCGAAAGAGACACGAAATAAAGAATTTGCCATTAAAATAATGCGACAGCACAGAGAGCTAATGTCATTATCCATTGGATCGACTGAAAATCCTCCTCGTTAACGCTCCACAACTTTTGTTTTCCACAGATTCGTTTTGCCGGATAATTATGAAAAATAACGACTGCGTTGTTACTTGCGTGTCGCGTTCATATTGTCACGCTCCTCCGTATCCGTTAGTTCCCCGCAATTTTTTTTATTCCTATTCCTAACTATTTCCATAACGACTTGGTTATCGTTGATCTGTTTTTCTCAACTGAATAACTTTGGCATTGAATCAATTCAAACGGAACTCGGCATTTGGGTTTAACACGAAACAAAATTTGGATATTTCACTGGATCCATCTTATATCTTCATTTGCTCGCATTTCTTTTCTATTTTTCTCCTTCTATTATTCTCCTTTTCTATTTTTCTATTTTATTTCCTCCCTTGCACGATATAGACAAATTACACGGCAATTCCCAGGACACTTCGGGTCACGTCCAGCCGAAACTTTGGCTGGCCCTCCGTTGTTCTTTCACATCCTAATCTATATAGTTCGAAAGTACTGTAACACTTGCTCATGTTTAACGGTTTAATTTAACGACGAAAAAGTTTGAGGTGTTATTGGGTGTAGTGCGTTAAATAATCACTCGGTGTTTAGGTCAACAATATATTTATTAACAAGAGTCTCCTTTCGATCGCGTCACGTATCGCTCTCAGTTTCGCTAGTCAATTTCACTGCCCGGTTACAACTCGACTTCATCGCTTCCTATTTCAAACCTAACTGTCGATCGGATTCGATTCTTTTCTGTTTGTCGCCCCTCAAATCCCCACTATCCACACGTTTGTTAGGCGTCCGCACCGTTGCCACGCACGTCTTCTTCTCGGACATTCGGCGGAAGGACCGTTGGGATATTGATGGCTCATTGGGCACTTTGCTTCGGCATATTGATATACATTGTTGCCAAGTGCGGCCACAAGTTCACACGTATCTGCACGTTTCATAGGCAATTTTTGTAAACCTATTTTAATTACTACGCGATATCTCTAGTGCATCTCGAATATTTTTGCGTATTTTTCTTATACAGTTTTGCGCATGAACGTGCGCAATCTAAGAGCAAATGTCTAAATAACGAAGAAAGAAGAAACTCCTCCTTCCGGATGGAATATTCGTGGAAAATTCATGTTGCCGTATTAAAGTGGATGTCCAATACGTAGCAGCGCTCCATAAACGATTCAACAAAGGCTACAAAAAGTATGGAAACACCATTGTATTTGTTACATCGTATTCAGATGCAATTAGCTGCGTATGAAACGTTTCTTTGAAGCTTGAATTTGCCGCATTAATGTCGCACGTTTAATCGTGTTCTATCGTTAAGTATCAATTAGATAAAATAAAAGGAAATTTATTACGAATCGGTACTTTCGATGTTTAAAGAGATGTAGAATCTCTTCGTTATACGAAACTTCGTTATCGTGACATTAATCAGAATATCCACGTAATTTTCTTGCGTGAACATTTCCAACATTTGGAAAAAGTGTCACGAGGTATTCTGGAAAAATAAAATTAGCATTTAGGCGAAGGTTAAAGACGTTTCCATCTAAGCAACTTTCTCGTGCGTCGATTATTTTAAGCAGATTTATAAATGTAATTTTTAGTTGAATCCTAACGTCGATTTGGATTCTATCACGTCGTACGAAAAGTTTCTTTTGTTCCATAAGGAAATGATATTTGTTCTTTTATATTATTTTATTGAATTACGTATGATCCATTCTGGTCTGTTACTATAAAATGAAAACTTTTCGGACTATCTAATATCTTGATTAAATATACGATATTTCCGACGAAGTAATGAAAATTTTATTGTACAAAACGACATTTCATATGCACCGATCTGATAATGAGATCGAAGTATGGTAAATTCTGTATCATTTTGTAGTATTTTCACACGACTGGAAAATTTTGAAAACGAAAGAGAAATTATGAAAGGAAAGCATTTCCAGTCTGATAGAGACGCTTCATTGAGAAATAAAAGCAGGTGGAAATATTGTACTTTGTGCAGCCTCTGTATGTGTCGTCGGAATAATATTCGTTTTAATGGTGGTAACAACGTGACGCGTGTTTTCTCGCGTTTCAAAACAGTTTTACAAAACATTGTCTCTCGAAATTCCCCGCAAAAAGAGATATGAAAAGCGTTAAATCCAACGTACGAGCTATAATTTTATTGGATCGTTATCGCAAGGATCGGTTCCCGATGACATTTTTTATTGTGGCGAGTTGAGCGTAGACAATGCCACATGTGATACAATAGCTGTCGAGAAATATCCAGCTGAACTTTAATATTGTAAAATATTATATTGAAAATGCAGCTTCGTTGAACAGTCAACCCCTCTACAACGCAGTTAATTCGTTTCGCGCACTGTCGAAGCCGAACAAAACTGTGTGATGGACACGTTCGCGCTATATGAGAGTTGTTCAACTTTATTAAGGCGCGCCATATTGAACTAATTTTAGCCGCCATTTTCCCACTCTCTGATTGTCGAAATTGTTTTTTCAAAGTATCATACGTTGAACGGTTGATTGGGGTTAGGTTGGAAAAAAAAATTGGAAAAAAGAATTCATTTACAGACATTTGATCGATGATCGGTATTTATTTGGTGGAATAACGGCGCAAATGCAAATTTGCATATTTCTTACGAATTTTTCTAGTTGTTATTTCGTTTATTATACGCAGTCTTCGCCTATCGGCTCAGGACGAACCTTCGATTTTACATTTTCTTTTCTGTCACATTTTTCTGCTTAAACGCGTGATTCTTCGTAGGTGGTTTAATAAAAACATATTGAATTTTAATTTATTTTCTCTTGTGACCTTCGTATTCCAGCATATCGTAATTAGGTGTTTTTCCTTGTCATTTTAAAAATCGTACGTATCGTTAATCGCGCAATTTAAAATTCAAAGAATTTCGAATATGTTATCCTAGAGAACGAAGGATTTTGCAGATGGGAAGGAAAGCTTTTAATACAGTTTTCGCGAGATTTTCACGAGAATGGATGTTCCACCGTTCTATTTGTACGCTTTAAGGTGGTGATGCTAGCAGGCTATTTACTTTGTCTCTTGACGCGTGATTTCTGATTCATAGCTTGATCTCCGGGGATTCCAGGTGATTCAAACTTTCGTAAAGGGAAATTCCTTCGAAAGCAATTTTCGTGAAATCCGTGACATTCCGCTCAGCATTGCCGAAAAACCTGCCGCCGCGAACTCTCGTAGAATAATAAGTAAGGTTCTTTCGTCTAATGCGAGCAACTCCCCGATCAAATTTTTAGTCACCATACAAAATCGTGTCAGTGTACAATTTTTATCGTAAATATGCAATTCATTTTTGTGTGACCTTACCAGACCCGGTTTCAAAATTTCATTTCAAATTGTACGTTCGTTGTTATTTCTTTCGTTCGTCTAACTTTATGTAAATTCTTCTGTTATCTGATTAATCAATTTCTCAATTCTTCTTTTTGCTTCTTTTTTACCGAGGAAAATTCATCGCCTGGCTTGTTTACCGCGACCGGTCGGCAAATTTACATCTTCTTCTAAAGTTCTCTGCCGGGGACCTTAGCTCTGAACTCGACAACATCCAACCAGCTATAGTTGTATACATCTAAACGCGGTATGTGTTTGGCTTCGTCGTAAGCGCTTGAATAGTCCGATAGAGTCCTTGTGAGGTGACGCATGTACACAACCGAGTGTTGTCGGACACTCTCGAGAAATATTTCTCGAGAATATACTCGCTGCGTGATGAGTTCTCTATAGCTAAACGAAATCTAAAGGCAGTATCATTTCGAGCGCCACAGAGTACGGATCGAAGCCTACGAGAAATGAAATACGACAAGGAGCGAACAAATCTCATAATATTCGCTACGTTAGTTTTGTATTTTCTTTTATCCCAAAATATGTGCACGCGTTCAGTGAAAAAGCGTTTATTGAAAAACATAGAAAATATAAGCGAGGAGTGTTGAGACGGACGAAATTCCAAGTCCGAAAACGAGCGAATCGAAAGCGAGAAATATTCAGACGGACGAAATTCTACGTCCGAAGATAAGCAAACTGAAAGTGAGGATGATCTGTTCGACTATAATCTCCTGTTTATAATTCACACAAAAATGAAAATATGCGATTGATTATTTTATTATTTAAAAGTTATGTCGGGCGTTATTTCTTAGAATAAGTTGACAGTTTCTTTCGAAAAAAAACACGTCTATTTAACGGTAAAAATAGGTATATGTAAAGTGTTAGTGTTAAAATAATGTTCAGAGTGCAGTTTCCTCGTTGGATGATTTTATTTAACCATTTCACATATTGTTTATACAAAACGTCAAATTAAAAGCATATATTTAAAGTATAAAAAATATAGGTAAAATTAAAAACTTTAAAGATGACTGAAGATAAATAAAACGACTTGAAGGTGAAATTAAAAATTCATAATGCATTTTAATATCTTTTTACGGTGTGGTATCGTTCGATTATAACTTTATTTAGTCACAGTTGATAGTGTAAATTTTAATTAATTTCAACACCACTAAATTGCTGTATTTTATTATATATTGTACTTTATAAAAACAGAAAAAGTGACGCAATTAATTGGCAACAATTCAAGGTAAACAATAACTGATAATAACAAAAAAAAAAGGAAAACGCGTTGCTAAAGTAAAAAATGGAGATCTCCTCGTTCGGTTGGCTGAGTGTTAATATATCGCTAATTATTTACACCAGGGCACACCTCGTCGATTTTGACGATTTTGACCACTTTGACGAAACACATTTCAAAGTCATCAAAATCGGCGAAGTGTCTTCATAATTCTTTAAATAATTGCTACACATTTAATCATTGTATTTATTAATATCAATTGATATCATTTCGAATGTTGAAATTGAATCTGCAACTTAATATTACGCATTTTCCATTAGTTATTAGCTTTACGACTAATAAGAGTCAAGAATTCAACATTTTTCCATATTTCCATATAAAAGATTCCATTTGAAATATCAAAATTAATCTTGAAATCTCCACCGGTATAAAAAATACTCTATAAATGTACAAAATACAAAAATACAAATAAATACAGCACAATGTGCGTGCGTATAAAAAGTTCCTCTATACGACACCATTATCAATATCAAGGACTCTCAACATTGTATCGAGACAATATTCGCATATTAGCACGTTGACTGCCGTGCGTGTTTTCAACGAAATCTCCTTCAGGCCACGAGTGGCGCTGTACCAAGCGTACTCTGCTAGACTTCCACCGGTATTTTAAATAACTTAAAATCTCTGCCCTAATTCGTTACAATGTCGAACAGAAAAATGGAAAACTTATTTCTTAGTGAATCAAATAGCAGTGAAAAAGAAAGCTTTTACGAGGCTTACACAAATTCGGATAGCAGCGATGAGGAAGAAATCAAATTCCCTAGAAATAAAAATATAAATAGAATTACATCGTCTGATTCTGATTCGGATATTGATAAGTGCAATCGTAGTGATACTGAATATAACGAATATACTGTTGACGAGATTTTACAAAAATTGGTCATTGAGGAAGAAAGAACAACAGAAAGTACAATTCAATTTGACGAATGGAATGAATTTAGTGGTAGGCAGAAGTCATTTCCTTTTCCCGAGACAGATGGCCTCATTGGGCAATTACCTAGCGATGTCAATCCATATGATGTGTTCGAGCTGTTCGTTGATGACGAAATAATAAACTTGCTTGTATCAGAAAATTGCAACAAGGAAGGATGTAAATATTAGAAGATTTAGAGAATTATTAGCTGGAAAATTATTAGGGTTGTCTGAAAATACAAAAATCCTTGTCTTCGACTGAATCAGCATAATATCGCCGTTCGAAAAAATGATTTCGCAAGAAGCACTAGTCGCGCGTGCAAACTATGTTATGCGGATAAAAGACGTCGAACGGACCGATCAAAGACACGGGAGAATTTAAAGAAAACAACAACTTATTGTCGAAATTGTCCCGACCAACCTCAGCTATGTATAGAATGCTTGAAAGTTTTACATTCTAAATAATTTTCTTAATAAATCATTTTCGTATTACTTTTATAACAATTCAATAGTTTTATTATTTCCTGTGGAATATCTTTCCAAATACCTACGACGATCCTTCGCAAGTTGTCAAATAAGTGTCACCCGAATACGGGTGACACAGCACTGCCGGAACCTTTGCTGTCACCCGAATACGGGTGACGCGGCTGTCAACGTGTTAGTCGAAGCAGACACTCTCTTCCGCGTGACAACGTT
Organism: Bombus bifarius; assembly: GCF_011952205.1. NCBI lineage: Eukaryota > Metazoa > Arthropoda > Insecta > Hymenoptera > Apidae > Bombus > Bombus bifarius. Next base: position 2,801,105 of record NW_022884360.1, read on the forward strand.
GAAAACTCTAAATCGACGGTAACATCGATCGTGTGAACGCTCCTTAAAAAATTGCAAGTACGCAAATTGCATAGGCCACCTTGTATAATCGTAACGCACACAGGTGCATGCGAGTTGAAATGAATAAAATGAAGACAGAATTTTCGTAAAATTCACGCGACAAGCTCGCGAGGGAACAAATTCAAATCAGTCGAAACGCTATTCGATGAAAATGACACGTGTCACAGACAAAACGCAAGTGATTGTTCAACGAATCGAAGGGAAGATATAAGAAATGAAGAGCGTGGGAAGAGGGGAGTGTCTTTCCGGGTGGATGTTCGTCGGTATTATCCTCAGGAGGTCGAATCAAAGTGATTGATGCGTCCTGGCCGACCTCGATGGTATGGATTTTTCCGTGTCCATTTTTGCTGCAAGGATCGTCCTTTTGCCCGCACGACAAACCAGATATCATTAAGTTCCTATTGATGTACGCTGGACCTTCCGAGGGATGTTAGAATTGTCAAATAAAAACTCGTCGAACGCGTACGTAAAATCGTAATACTAATCAGGTTTAGACGATTCTGTGAGCCATCAATTTGATAAAAATGGTCATTAGCAGGAGAAATATCACCACCTACTACGTATACGGACACAATATAAAAGATATTATTGATTATGCGAAAAATTAGTTTTCCAACAATTCTTATTGTAAATCTGTAAAATTTGAAAATTCTATACAATGAGATGGTTGTTTATTACAGTTGTATTCTGCGACTACGAACAATTAAAAAAAGAAAAGAATACGCTTCCTCCGGTTTTATTTGAGATATCTTCGAGCAGAATATTCCAGATTATATTTTCCTCTGTTATTTTTTAATACGGCAACTTTTTTTTATTTCTTTTATTTCCTCCGCCTTTATTCCGACTTTCCCTGATTCTTTCATTTCCATTTCTCCATGCTGCTTCTTCTGTTATAGAACAGCCCTCGTTTTTCCCTTCCCCTATCGTTGCTTTTTCCCCCTCTGATGTTCTACTGCTTGTTTATCCCGTTTCCAGTGGACACTGCAGAGAGACAAGCACGAGGAAAACAACGTTAGAAGTTGAAATGCGTGACGTCCCGCGCTAACGTTTCCCTCTAACGACGATTTACGTTAACGTTTTTTTCGTCGTTCCATTAAAACTTGTCGCGCGTACTAGCGGCCAAAAAACCTTATTGAAACATATTACGAAAGTGTGTGGGGAATAAGAGAAACGAAAACTTTGGAAAAAAATAGAAAAAGAGAAAGGAAAAACGTGTAACAAATAAATGTAGCAACAAAGAAAATTTAATATCGTAATATATATCAGTATTTAATTTACTATCAAGCAAAGCTCTGACTGATAATTTTTTAACGCCTCCTTATCGGATCTAAGAATTTCGCATTGTTCGATAAAACGTTAGAAATAAAGAAATAAATTTCATGTTATTCGCACGCCATGTTCTTCTTTCTTATATTCCTCTAAATATAAAAATAAATAGAAAAAATACATACGCATTTATCTGTGTTATATTTATATTTTAAATATATAAATATTATACAAATATGTGTAAAATGTACGTAATATTCATACTTTAAACAAAAAAAAAAAATAGGAAATAGAAAATTCGCAGTATTTGAAAGCAATCGGTTCGTTCGTTAAAAACGTAAAAATTGATTAATCGCGAAAATAAGCAGAGCTATTTATTATGGACGAGAGTACGGAAACGTTTGCATATTCTGTTTCAACGCGAATTAAAAGTTGCTTCGTCGTGAATATCGAAACGAATATGGAAACGAGTTTAGCCTTTCGCGTGACCAGAGATGTTAATGGAAAGTTGAGTCCCCTCCTGATTTTTTCGTTCATCGGAGATGAGTGGCTTGGGCAAAAAGGAAGAAAACAATTATAGAGGAGAGGCACTTAGCTGCAAGCGGAGAAAATTAATGAAGGAAGCGGAGAAGCATTTTTCAATTTCTAGAGAGTAAAGGAAGGTACCATTCTACCTTAAGTACCTTATCCTGCCCAATGGAAACTCTACTTTCGCATTATAATATTTAACCGCTCGTATATTCTTTCCGCTGATCTATTTGTTCGTGTTTCTTCTTGCTGTTGCTCGTATTATCCACCAGACACCCGTTAAAGCGACGTAACTTTTTCAAAATCGCACCGAACAACCTGATATTTCTTGACAAGTTCAATTATTAGGTTAGAAATTAAGTGATTGCGGGTTTTGCCAATACCACCTAATGGTAGGATCCGCAATCACTTAGTTGCCAACCCATATTACGATCGACGCGTTTACCAAACGACGCGTAAAGAGAATTTTAAAAGATCTACAATCGATAAGAGTTACATTTTTATCTATCAGATTTGGCAATCAGATTTTTATCCGAGTTTTGTAATGAAAATTGAGCGTCAGAATCGTACACACGGTGAGATTCGTCGATTCACGAAACACGTAGATTCGTTGCAGTTACAGGCTGCGACGGTGGTGAAAAATTACGATCTTCGTCGTTTGAATTTCGCAGCTCGTAGCGACGTTTACCGATTTCGTATGTCGGATCGGATATTATTTTCTTTGGTATCGTTCCAGTCGATACATTTCGTGTTACTTGTTTGTTGCAGACGGATTACGATAGACACTTGGAGGAATTACTGGAACGTGTGCAGACACTCTTGATCGGCATCTTAAGAAAGAAATTGAAGAAGGAGAACTTGAACGAGGTGGTCCGTTACCATGCTCTCTTGGAAAATGTTCGACATTTATCTACAGGTAAATCTACTTATCCATTCGTACGAATCTTTGCAATCGCCGATGCCTTTTAAATATAAAACGTGGCAGAAACGTTAGCTCTACAAATTTTCCTCACACTTTAACACTTTACCGATAACCGATTAATCGGTTTTTTGTCGCCGACGCTTATCGACCGATACCTTGTTAATCGGCTTTTTGTCGTCGACGCTTACCGACCAATAGCCTATTAATCGGCATTTTGTCGCGGATAATCTTTCTCATTATTTGTACAGTAATTTGTTATTTAGTACTAAAGTACCTTGCTCAGTTGCGCCACTTGCGTTGCCTTGTAAGCTCCCACAGTTTTATACCAATTTGAAAAACTTACCGTTCGCAATGAACGAAAAGAATGGTACTGGAGAGTCTAAACCGAAACAAAGCCAGCGCCAGGGAGAATTTACGCCTGAGCTGCCGGTCGGACGTGCGTATACTGTTGAACCGCTAGCGATCAGTAAAGTGGCGGGTTCGCTAGCTACGCTCGTAAAGGGCGTATGCGGTAGTGACGTGTCGCGAGTTCGAAACCATTCCTGGGCATATTTGCAAAGGTGGAAAGCCAAATATCTTCATAGAAGTAATATACAACGGGCAAGTGGGGGGGGTTCCCCCTTGCCTATCATGTTGGTAGTACTTTCTATGAGTGCTTGGCAAGTACCCCCCAGTGTTTGCGTCACTTGCGCTGACTACCCAGCCCCGCCCGTAGGGTTTTAGCCGGTAAAAATCCGGCACCCTTGTCCCGCCCCGTGCGATGAGATAAGGTGTCTATGAAGATTTTCCCCACGAAAAAAGAAAAAAAAATTTTTTTTATAGGGGCCCGGTGTATCGCTCACACCGGTTCCCGGGTCCCTTCCGATCGCAGCCGGGACGGTCATCGTGGAGGTTTTAGTCGGTTGGAGTGCGGCACTACCACGCCGCTTTTCCCCAGAAGCGACCTGGTGTCCGTGCGGATTTCCTCCACGTTAATAAAAAAAAAAAAAAAAAAAAATAAGCGGTCAGTAAAGTGTTAACATACATTCATTCGACTAAAACAAATTTCATTCGGAGTAAAGATCGAAGATAATTTCTAATGATAAATCGTTTCGACTGGTTTGTCATTTTCGTCATAGAACACAGCGTAGTGACGAAAGTGGTGTAAAATTGTTGTTGAAATTAACCGTTGGCAGCAATGGTCTCTACGTTCGCTGCGGATGAATTTTAATGGCGAGCGAATAATTTAGAATTTCTCTATTTGTTCCTGTTTAACTTCCTGCTTTCTTCCTGCTAATAAATTGCTCGCCTTTTAATTTATAATCAGTCGAAAATCTGCGAATAATATTAATCCGAAACTCGCTTCGCATCACCACCAAGTAAACTGATAAAGTGTAAATTTATTTCCTCGTTACTCGCACTCTCGAGGAAAGCGAGGATTTAAGTTTCTGCTTAAGTTGGTAACTTTTAAACAGTAAACGTCTTTAAAACGTCGCGGCGCTCGCGGAATTAGTCTTATGAATCACTGTTTTCCTTTTACTTTCACCGTGATACTTCATTACGAGATTTTAGCTGTCCAGACTCACTTATCGAGATCTAACCTTTAATGAGTCGAGAGGCAAATTTACCAAGCATAGCTAGACCACATATCCATCGTTAATTCATTTCCAGAAACGAAACCACGTCGTTCCTGCCCTCCTTTCTTTTATTCTCTTTCTTTTCCTCTTTTTCTTTCTTTTTTTTGCCAAACTCCGTTCCAGCGAAATATTTTCGGTTTACGAATGTTTTGTTTGGATTCAGGGGATGAGGAAACAATGGAAACGACCATGTCGACGGAGACCAAGCAGTTTCTACGTAAAACGAAAGAATTATCGAAGCTGGTGTCAGCGATGAAAGAGCTCGAGGTTTCCTGCGAACAGGAATTACACGAGATCGAGAAAAAGCTGACCGATCTATCGATTGCTGTAGAGAAGGACAAATGCTTGAACGCTGGTGGAAAATTCGAGTGGGTTGACAGCGTGTTGGTGAAAGTAAGCAGTTCTTTTCTTTTTTATCTTTCTTTGTTCACACACTGTTTTACGATGATATTTAGACATCAAAGCACAGAGAACTGTGTTAAATTCATATTCTACAGTCATATTCGCATTCTCTCTCTCTTTGTTTCCTTCATTTTGTATTTCAATAACGCGCATCGCGTAATTATCCTACGAGTTTCTATTAGGTTGGCAACTAAGTGATTGTGGATTTTGTCATTAGATGGCATTGACAAAATCACGTAGTTGCCAAGCCAATAGTTTGTGGAGTACGTTTAATCGTGTTGGTGTATATAGTGATGAGACGAGTTGATGCTTAGTGTAGTCAATATATTTCAAACTATTTGCCGTACACAGTTGATCGTCGTTCGTCAGTTGATAACTGACTCCTCCAAAGACTAACTGTCTTAACGATCGTGCTCGGTTACTTATACTGGTCGGGGGAGTACCGCAAAGTTTAAATTCAACTTCGATGGACGGTTGCACGTAGCGGCGACATTGTTTTGCCCGGAGTTTGTTTATCGCTACGTTTAGTACGTCAAGACGGTGTCAATGTCCCAAGGCAAAACAACAACATGAGTCGCTCTCGATTCGCATCGTCCTCTGACTCATGTGCCCTTACAAGATAAAGAACGATGAGGAATTTTATTCCTTCGTTGTACCGAGGTTTCTGCCTATTTAACTAATTGTTTGTACAATTACTTTCGTCCATTTACATCTTAGTTTACTATGATACAAACCTGTATGCGTTACTAGGTGTCTTCTGTGCGTCAGTCATTGATATGTTTGTGTTCGTTTTCTTTCGTTTCTTTATTCGTTCGTGCAGAAGGTCTTCGACTTCGTACTTTCCTTTACGAAGTTTGCCAGTTTTCATTTCAGTTTTTCGATCGTTCTTGTTATTGTTTCCGTTCATTCCTTGTTTCTCAATGTGATTGGTCTCATTTTTATGTGTTTTGTATTCTTTGTCTCTATTTCTCTGGTGCTGCACAGCTGACATGCTACGTTCTCTTCCAATTTATATTTCATTCCTTGTCTTATCGCCGTTGTTCAACCTAGTTCGCCGGTTAATCTGTCCAATAATTCTTTTTATCGACAGTGGTATACATTAAGGTTAGGTAGTTTGTTGGTTCTATCGCTGTGGAATTCAAAATTCTTTCGTATGTCTCACTGTATGCAGAGTTTATTGCTCTGCTTTTATCGTCTTATTGCAGTTTCTTGTGTATATTTCTAAACGACGCAATAGTACATAATGAGACATTTATTTTATTATTTTATATTTTATTTTTAATAACGTGCAGTATTCTTTGTTATTCTGGGCGATTTGCTTCTTAACCTCAAAAACTATCAACTAGCTATAAATTTACATATGTAGCTGGTTAAAGTTTTCATTTACATCGACTTAAATAAATTTACGTTTACTATATCGAGCACTTATGTTGCAGATAATTTATTTACAAAACATCCATTTACCAAGTTACATTCACTAAAAACATTATAAAATAATATCCATTTGTATTTGTTCTTATATTCTATGGCTCTTCGCTTCTGATGATAGCTTCTTCGCTTTCTGTCTATTTTTAATACAAATTTTCTATTGTCATCTATAATCTTATCCGTTAGAAGAATGGAAAATTAAGATGAATGATTGGCTTCTATGAAATCTGTTATCAAAGCGTTGGGCTTCAAAGGAAACCGATAAGGGAATTCCATTTTCCATTGCAGTGTCTGCAAAATGGCACGTGGTTACTGCTCGACCAGGTGAATCTCTGCAGCCCAGCAATTTTGGACCGATTGAATGGCTTGCTAGAACCAAACGGCGCTCTAACGATCGGCGAGAAAGGCGTCGATGAAGGTGGAAATGTGTTTACCGTGCAAGCTCATGAGAACTTCAGGTTGTTCCTCGCCATGGATCCTCGTCACGGGGAAATATCCAGGTAAGTAATAACCCTTTTATTTCCGAACGAAAGGATTGCACCTAAGCGAGGAATACCGAACCAATTTGATGTAATTTGATAATTGTAATTTTGGGAAAAATATCCCCAAAAAAGGTAAAAATGATATTTAGAAAATTCATAAAGGAACATATCACGAAATGTAGCGGTACATGGCCGTGAAGAAAGGTCCAGGGGTTAAGCGTATGTATTGGCCACATCGCCTGCCGTAAACCCTGGGACTTGGAAAAATGTGCAAGGGCCTTCCATAAAAGAAGGAATCGTTCCCCCACCCCGAAAGAAAACTTTCTCTTTCGGGGGCAACCTATATAAAGGGAAATGAGCAGAAGCTCGAGACTGTTAGTCACAGACAGTCAGTCAAAGTCACATGTAGCGGCTCCTTCTCCTAAGGGAATGGTTAACTTAACCTGTGTCGTACTACCGATTTTGACACAAGTATGGTGGACCCCAGCAGCGATAAGTGGTTGCGTGTCATGTCTTCTATTTACTGATGTGGAACCGCCGTATGAAACGCCATCTGTGAGAGAAGGTCCGCTTCTCCCCTTAGAAATAAAGGAAGAATAAATTAATGCCAATTGTAGTTCAAAATTTGTTGAAAATCATAATGATAACACTTATTCAAAATCGATAGGAAAAGTGGAGAAATCAGTCTTCTTTTATAAACACAGTATTTGCAAATAAGAATAGTCATGGTCTGGTCATAGTTTGATGTAGAACACGTAGAGTATAAAGCATAAATACTGCATTCTCGGTTATATGGAACACAATTTCTAATATTAAAATACAAAACTAAATGATAATGCCATGATGCGCAATAGGCGTGAGGATTACTTGTTTCAGAACAAGTGAGCTAGTACAACATGACTGAAATAACATTCTAACGTTATTATATAAACATTTATAGTTATCTGGCTACTGAAAATGTGTAATATTTACTTATTATTACTCATACAAATAATTTACTTAGCATCGATGATCACTAACTTAAACACCCTGTAATTCTTTATTGCACAGATAACAAATTGTGCGCGATGTTCGCACAGGCCCGCCAAAAATTGTACTCTCGCCCTGTCGATGCAAGATTATTTTGTGAAACATAAGCAGATATTCTGTTCTAAACAGTGTCATCTGAAACCTGTGACTACGACCTCAAGCAAATCTCCCGTATCGGATTTCTATCTTATGGCATTGGCGTATACACAGTCTCGGTATCAAGTATCGCGGAATATAAGAAAAAGTTAAACCCATAAGCAATTTTTTCAATTTGTGGAACATCTCACACAGGGCTCCCGCAGAGAAATTCAACCATTTATAACGTTTTACAAATTTATTTTCAGATAAAGTTGTCTCGCGATGCGAATAGTAAGGCGCCGTCGCACACGCAACGATATATCGTCGTTGGCCCTTTTCGCAAGTGTTGCTAACAACGATATATCGTTGTTCGGCACTAGAAACGTTAAGTTCTGTCAAGGGTTGCCCCAAAAGTTCTTGTCGTTTTATCGTTGGACATTAGGTGTACGATATTTCATGTTCTCTACAATATCATCGAATTATATACGTTTCACTCTGATTTATCGCTGCCTTCCATCCTTTCCAAAGCCTTGTGATGCTATTTTTCCGAAATTTCTCTGCTTTGCTCGGAAAATATTGATCGTGGCGGATCGGTACAGCTCTCGGGCGATCCGCGGGTACCAACCGCCAACACCAGAGGGCTACTACGAGTCTGTCTATCTCGCTAGCGGTCGAATACAGCGCACGATACAAATACCGCACCTAGCGAGACTCCCTCTACGTCTAAGACAGGGACTACCGGGCATAGCTTTACAAACGAGTTCACCGGTAGTCCCCGGACGAAACGCGAATTCTCTTATCACCTGGCAACAACAACACCTCCGACATGATCAACCGGGGATTATATACCGTCCAATGAGTCGAGCTTTTGAGAAAATTTTCTTAATCAAACTAGTACGAACTTGCTTGAATTTTAGCTATTTTATCGGCTATTTCTCTATTTTAATTATTTAATTTGTACTTTACAAATTGTCCAGCTTAAGGTAAACTTGAGATAGCAATCGCCACAAAACAGTTGGACTTAGCAAAGACGCGTGGGCGTTCTTTTCCACCAACGCTAAGCACAACGTATCTTCAGCCGTCCGAAAGAAACTGTTGCAATTTGATTGGCATATTCTACCTCGTTCTTTGTGCTCTGCAAACTTTGCACCGCATCATTACCATTCGTTTCTTTCATCAACAGAATTTCCCCGTAGTAAAAGCTTCGACTCGACAAATGAGATGGAAGATTCACTTTGAACACAAACACATATCTTCTGAGCACAAACCGTTGTAATTTTGGAAAAGTAAATGTCTAACGATAGAAGGAAAAAAGCTTTTGCGACAACCCCACATAAAACCAGTACAAAATCATCTTTCTGCGCGTTGTTACAGAGCGATGAGAAACAGAGGCGTAGAAATCAGCGTGCCGACCCCTCAACACGTTGTTCTAGCCAATCCCTTAGACGTGATGTCTTTGTTAAACAATTGTGGCATGGGAAACGTGAGGCATCAAAGGTTGCTGCTAAAAATTCACCAAAGCCTGTTCGATAAACAGTACAAGCTAAACGAAATGTTGCAAGTGGCATCGTTCACTGTCCAACAAATGTCGAAAGGATTTGCTTTCGAGCAGTCGTTGAGAAACTCGTACCGTGAACTTTGTGGCACGTTCGACGCAAAGTCGAAGCACGAAGCTTTGAGAAAAGTCGACCAGGTTTTGTCAGAGACTGCCAGAGACGAGGCACCTGGTCTGTGCTGTGAACTAAATCCAATGACCTTGAGAATATGCGATCTCAGGAAGAACGCAAGACTGGCGATGGTCAAGCAACAAGGATTCCTTTTGAAATTAACTTTAGAGAAACTCAGGTAAGGAAAGTCAACGAATGTGACTTATAGGCGACGAAGTAGCGTTAGGAGGAGTAAAATAGTTGACGTCTTTCGTTATTTTTTTCACTCGTTTGTAATACTTTATATGTGATATCTACGCTTGATAAATAAAACAATGTGTAGGATAAATGATAAGTGAAATAATTTACATAAAGGAGCTCTTATATGTATATACACTATCGCTCGTAAGTGTCCAGACACTTTGATCCACTTGTCATAATTATGTGCGAATTTTAGAAAACTATACTTATACCTAACGTTCTATGGAATCGATTGGATACAAATCTAAATTACATTGTTATATTTGCAACGGTTTATTTTAGTGTTTACTGTATATACTGATATACTTGACTAATGCATTTGCTATTTGAATATCACTGGTTGTACTAACGTCTTCCTACCTATTATTTATTATATATTAATATCTATATATAATATATAATATATAAAAACTAGTAATAATAAAATGAGATAAATATAGTATACAATACTTGTATAAAACCTATATATTAATATGCCTTGTAATTAAAATGCAATTTTATATTTAATTCATAACAAATTAATTCTAGTATGGACTCTTCAGTAAGGCTCACCTAACAGACCTATACCTTAGACACAATGAGAGAAGAGAGAAAATGAGTGTTTCGTCCAAGATCTGCTAGTATCAAATTAATTATAAATATTTATAATAAATATTTGTATATAAAATATTAATGTAATTAATATGAATCTTTTAGATAGAGGAATGGCCAAGTGACGAGATAGACGATTATAAACACCAGTTCTGCGATAACACGTGTATCGATTTTCGAAAATCAATTTAATCTGGCTATAATGTACGAAACTATGGCAATTGCGTAGAACGAAATCGTTGCAGTTTTATTTCACTGTAGCTTTGTCATAAAACTAAATTTCAGTATTAAATAACTAAACCGGGCTGTTAAACTAAAAATAATTTTGTCATTAAAGTATCGACTTTCGAAAATCAATTTAATCTGGCTATAATGTACGAAACTATGGCAATTACGTAGAACGAAATCGTTGCAGTTTTATTTCACTGTAGCTTTGTCATAAAACTAAATTTCAGTATTAAATAACTAAACCGGACTGTTAAACTAAAAATAATTTTGTCATTAAAGTATCGACTTTCGAAAATCAATTTAATCTGGCTATAATGTACGAAACTATGGCAATTGCGTAGAACGAAATCGTTGCAGTTTTATTTCACTGTAGCTTTGTCATAAAACTAAATTTCAGTATTAAATAACTAAACCGGACTGTTAAACTAAAAATAATTTTGTCATTAAAGTATCGACTTTCGAAAATCAAATTAATCCGGCTATAATGTACGAAACTATGGCAATTATGTAGAAACGAAATCGTTGCAATTTTATTTGTCTGTAGCTTTGTCATAAAACTAAATTTCAGTATTAAATAACTAAACCGGACTGTTAAACTAAAAATAATTTTGTCATTAAAGTATCGACTTTCGAAAATCAAATTAATCCGGCTATAATGTACGAAACTATGGCAATTACGTAGAAACGAAATCGTTGCAATTTTATTTGACTGTGGTATTGCCATTAAAACGTGTACGTCTTCTAAGAAAGAGACACGAGTGTCTGCGAATACTCTTGAGCGATAGCGTATGTATAATTGTAAACGAGTTTCAATTTAACAAAAGAATATGAAAGATAGATATCATTCATTTTATCTTAGACAAAATCAAAAAGCGTGAAAATCAATATCGCAGACGTAGTATATATAACATTTCTTCCTTGCTCCATTTTCAGCGGCGATCCGCGGGAAATTGATTTCCAAGATTTTTTCCACCAACCTCCCATCACAGACACAATGGGGTTCTTCGAACACATTTTACTCGATTTTTACGGACGGTCGTCTCTGGATGACCTGCAAATACGACGACTCTGGAGTTGGGATATTTTTTCAGAAAGTAAACTCCATAAGTTGGCAAAGATAAATGAGCATCTTTACGAGCAAGTTGAAAATATGGGATTTTTATTCAGGAAGAAATCTGCTCTAGAAATCCCATTGAATCTCGTCGAACCTCCGACGTCCTCCAATAATTTGCTTATCGCGTTGTACTTTCGATTGATAACTTTGCATTGCCAAACGGAGAAACATTCTGAGAAATGCGATTATGTGATGTACTTGGGGGAATATTCGGCTGCTGTTTGCTCAGGTGAAGCGAGATATTTATTCAAAACTTATTGGAATTGCTTTTTCCATGTTACAAAAGATTAACGTTGTATTGTTGTTTATGTGCCTATGTATACTATTTGTTGCTGTGAGACTGAAAGCCTGGTACGAGCTTTGTTCGTACAAGTGCTCGTTCAGTAGAATTTCGTTTGCTTTTTAACACGTTACTTGTATGCAAATGTATCGCAATTATATTTTGTGTATTCCAATGTAATTTTTGTAACTTGTACATCGAGTCTTACTTATTGCTATATTGCGATATATTTGTACTTTGAATAACTTTTAATTATGATACGTATGTGGAATATACAGGGTGGTTGGTAACTGGTGGTACAAGCGGAAAGAGGGTGATTCTACGCGAAAAAAGAAGTCGAAAATATAGAATAAAAATTTTTCGTTTGAGGCTTTGTTTTCGAGAAAATCGACTTTGAATTTTCGCTCGGTACGCGTCCACTTTATCGCGTCTCGTTATAACGGATCTCACTGTAGATCGTTGTGTCGATGGAAAAATTAAAAAAAAAATTTTATTCTATATTTTCGACTTATTTTTTCGCGTAGAATCACCCCCTTTCCGCTTGTACCACCAGTTACCAACCACCCTGTATAATATATATCATAATACATAACATAACTGTACTTTACCTTCAATGTAAATTGGCAAATTCTGAAAAAAAGATTATAAAAGAAATGTAAGAATGATATTTACAAAATTCAAAACGGAACATATTATGAAATAAGGGGAGAATAAATTAATGCCAATTGTATTTCAATATTTGTTGAAAATCACACTAATAATACTTATTCAAAATCGTTAAGAAAAATGGAAAAATCAGTTCGCTTTTATAAACACAGTACTTACAAATAAGAAGAATCATGGTTTGGTCATAGTTTGATATAGAACACGTAGAGCATAAAGCATAAATACTGTATTCTCAATTATACAGGATGGTTGGTAACTGGTGGTACAAGCGGAAAGAGGGTGATTCTACGCGAAAAAAGAAGTCGAAAATATAGAATAAAAATTTTTCGTTCGAGGCTTTGTTTTCGAGAAAATCGACTTTGAATTTTCGCTCGGTACGCGTCCACTTTATCGCGCCTCGTTATAACGGATCTCACTGTAGATCGTTGTCTCGATGGAAAAATTAAAAAAAAAATTTTATTCTATATTTTCGACTTCTTTTTTCGCGTAGAATCACCCCCTTTCCGCTTGTACCACCAGTTACCAACCACCCTGTATATATATATTGTGTGTGCGTGTATGTGTTTCTATTAGCAGTATAAATATAATATTGTAATATAGTATAATACCTAATATTGCAGTATATCTCAGTATCGCAATATTTTTGCTAGTCTGTGGTTTCTTTGAAACTACTGACAGCTTGGTTGCAGCTGGATCTACTCTTCCAGACATAATGTCTTTAGCTTTAGACTTCCTTTTATGAAATTTGTCAGCTCTCATGCTTGTTTCTCGATGCTTCTTATCTTTGATATTTCTGGCCATTCTCTATCTTGTAATATGCTTGGCCCAATTTCTTTATGACACACTTGCTTAATACGTGGTTTCTGTCTTCTGTTGCTTCTGTATCGCGTTCTCCACATGGCAGATTTCCTTCTATTATGTACCTTGTGCTTCTGTTATTGTTGTGTAGCTGCTAGTTTTCCTGACACTCTTGGCTGTGCCATTATCCACTTAGTTAGTCAATAAAGGCTTTCGGAATATTTCCATATTTCTAATATTTATTATATAATATGTACTGTAATATAAGTTATTGCGATACTGTTACATTCATTTGAAAGAAATTTACGCAATTTTTCCGGAGATCTATAGTAGAATTTAGAGGAAGAAATATATTTATATTATATATAAATATAATATAAATATTTTTAAATTTATTTATATTATACTTGTTAAAATATTATATTTATTAAAAAATGTTAATATATTTGTATTATATATATTATATATAAATATAATATAAATATATAAATTTAATATTTTGTATATAAAATATTATATTTATATTATAATAATATAATAATATATTTTATATATAAAATTTCTTATAAAGAGACACATTTAATTCCCTTCAATTCACATTATAATATTATTAATATAATAATAATATTATATATTTATATATAATATAAATATATAAATATTATATTTTATATATAATATCTCTTATAAAGAGATACATTTAATTCCCTTGAATTCACTTATAAAAAAATATATTTAAATCATCCTGTACATATAAGTTTTCGATAATCCATTTTATTAAATATTTCTTATCTCTTCATAGGAGAAATATCAACTACGTTGAAGAACGAGCCACTAATATCGAAATTCGTAGAAATTTGTGAACATTCCGGAAAGATCATCGAAACGATACTTCAGAACGAAAACTTATCGTTAAACGACAAGGACTACGTAGAATTGCGAGATGGTTTGAAATGGTACGAAAGATTTCATGACATGGGAAAGATGAAATTGATCAATAAATTACAAGGAACGTTCTTCGATCTGCGTGAAATCTCCTCGTCCCTGAAAGTCCATTATAAATGGCTGATGAAATTTATCAGGAAACTATTTACGCTGATCGATGCAAAATTATGTGATTCAAAAACGCAAAAAGACCTGTCAGACTTTTCAAAGAAATATCTAGACTCGTTGATCGACGTAGATAAATTTGGGAAAGTTCGGAAGAAAGTCCGGCAGGTTTTGTGCATTCCGTCGCCTCATTTTTCCGAAAGTTCGATGACTCTCCATGAAAAATTACGATGCGTATCGAGAAAGCTCGAAATCACCGAAGAAGATTTGATCGATTCGTTGAAAACGAAATTAAAAATCGTCACGATTGGATCGTCTGAAAATCTGGCCTTCAGAAACAGATTCGCTGAAATTTGTGTCGAAAATTTGCGAAATAATCGAGAGAATGCAAATATAATTAATGATATAGGAGAAATTGAAGAAATGACCAAAAATATTGTAGAAGTTAAAGAAATCAACGAGAGTGATGTTAGAACGAATCAAAATTTCGAGGAAGCTAAAATATGGCCAATTTACGAATTTTTCTTTTTATTTTTCGCGTATCGTTTCCAGAGGAAATTTTGCGACGAATTTGCGCAAGATATTGGAGAGGAAATACGTCGAAGTTTTGAAAAGAATTTGAACGAGAGCAATGAAATTTCTGAGAATCTTACGGACTTGGAGGAATCGAGAAATTTTGTTGAGACAGCTTGCGGAGGATTTGGGAGAATTTACGAGGAAAGCGTGTTTAGAAAATTCGAGCAAGTTCCAACGATACCGACGCGTTTGATCAGTTTGATGAAGGCTCTGAATGCTAATGAGATGCTAACTAAACGAAGGATCTCTTTGTTCCCTGAGTTGCTCTGCTCTGTCGAGGAATTTACGGAAAGGTCTTTCGCTGTTAAAAATTCGAATATTCTTTTACATTGGTATGATAACGAAGAAGATATGACGGAAGACGATTTTAATATTTCACAGGTATTTTTCTTTTTATTTAATTATTTGGTAATTCTTTCATATCTTATAATCGTTTAAATGTATATATTTTAACTCTTAAATTGAAATTAAATTGTAATTAATCTACGTAATTAATCTATTTTTAAGTTTCTAATCTACTATTTTCATTACACAACTTTCAGACAAACTTCGTCAACAAATCAGTCCTCTGCAACCTAATCTTTGAACTATTTCTAAATTCAAAATCTGGAAGCAAAAGGGAATTAATCAATTTTGGAAATTACAAGAACCAAAAGAAACTTCTGCAAACGATACAGACGCTGTTATGGAAAAATTCTTTGGTTTTAAACTCGGATGAATTCAACATGTCCAACAACGACTCTATCCTATTACGATTTCTCATAAATTATTACCTGTCTGTCATGGAAAAAGTCATGGAAGAACAAAATGATTTTGGAAATAGGCCCTTTAAAATAACTTATACACTAACTTCACTGCAAAAAATCAAAAAAGAATTAGAAAATGGAAACAATGTCATTACAACAGGAATTGGATGGTTGACCTTAGGCTATCTACAAATATTTCTCTTCGGTGATCTAGGATCCATTGATCCAGTTCAGAAAATTGCCTTGAAATCAAAATACATACGAAAAAATATTTCTGAACTGGAACATTTAATATGCATTGAAAATTTACAATGTATTATCCTTGGAACCTCTATGTCGAAAGCCCAAAAAGTATCAAGAATCAATCATTTGAAAATATCATCCAACAAAGCAAAAAACTTTGAAAACTTTCAGGCAGTGAGACCTACGTCAAAGTTCCAAAATTTGAGAGAAGAGATAGAGAATTTTTCTAGCAATATAGGTTCGTTTGAATCGATAACGAAACAAAAATACCAATTGATTGACATTGTTAAACAACTTAAAAAAGGGGAATTGCAAGATTCACATAGAGAAAAGTTGCATGAAGCTATAATCTGGAAGAAATCACTGGAAAGATTCTCTCATAGATTGGAAAAATATTTCCTGGTTGGCTTCCCTGACTTTGTTTCCCCAATGATGTCTGCAATTTTCAGTTTACATCATGGTATATCAATTTTAATTCATGAACTCTCGAACATGCAATTTCAAAACGCAAATAGTGACATCTGTTATAACTTGCTGCGTTTTCCTGTAGTTGGCCTGTGTCAAGAGAATCACATAAACTTAGTGAAGCTGTGCTCTTCAGAAAAACTAGTGTTCATTCTAACAAAACAGTCAAAATCAAAGGCTATCCAGAGAGACAGGTTTACAATGGCTAAAATTGCATTGAAGGAGCTTGAAAATTTGTCTCTGGTTAAAAATAATATAGAATCCCTGTGGGAGGAACTAAATAAAATATTTTTCAAAATAAGAATCTTGTGGAAGGAGCAAGAGAAGCAAAGGGAAGAAGAGATGAAAGAAAAAGAAAGTTTGTTTAAAACAAAGTCTGAGAAAGAAGAAGAGGAGTTGGATTTTAAAAATATGTTCCCAGGCCATCAACAGGAATTCCTAGAGCTAGCAGAAATAATCCCAGGTTTTCAACAGGACCTTTCAGAACTCCAAAAATTTCCAGAAAATATCTCCACTGATAAGGAATCCTTTACTGAATTGATATCTACGAAGGATGCTAGAATAATTCAAGAAATCCACTGGAATATCATGAAAAGTTTTTCTGATGATAGAAATTTAAAAGCTCTTTCAATGAATATTTCTCCAAGGTCTAAAAATAATTTAGGAACTTCTGAATCTAATGTAGAACCAAATTTCATTGAACCTCTGATACAAAGATTTGAAATGCTAGGATCCTCTGTCAAAACTTGGTCTGAAAATTTGTCCTCTCAATTAGTATGCTGCTTAAACGTATTAATCTCACAAAAATCCAATTTTGATAATAGAAGTAGTGATCGAGAAGTCTATGACTTCTATAAAGACCCTAATATTCCAGAAATTGAGCAGTGTCAACCACTTTTTGACAGACTTTGTGAAAGAGTCAATGGATTTCTAAAAGAATGGCCTGAAAATCCCATTTTAAATTCGATCAAACTAATAATTGACAGACTTCTCAGTTTCTCCATCGATTCTTCCTTATCTAGATTTTTGGTTGGAGTGGAATTATTGCTAACAAAGATGAAGCAGTGGGAAGAAAATGCTCGTTTCGATGTTAGTTTAGCAGAATTTATCGTATCTTTTGGTGAAAAGATTCTTTGTTGGCGGAAACTTGAGATTTCAAGGTGGAGGGACTCGTTGGAAGTACTTGAAGATGATTTGAAAACTGGAGCTTCAAAGTGGTGGTTTTTTTTGTTCAATTTAATAGATCAGTACCTTACAGATGATACTGAGAATGTTGTACAGTTAGAAGAAACTGAGAAATTAGAAGATGCAACTAAATCTGATAATGTTTCAAAAGAAAAGGTGATTGAAAGTTTAGAACGTTTCTTGATAGAATCGTCCTTGATTGAGTTTGAAACAAGACTTCAATTAATTTACCTTTTTTATCAACATATTAATCATCTCCAAGAAACAAAAAAACAGAAAGAATTATTAGCTATTTTCTGGAATATTTATTTATATTACAGCCAATTTCTTAATGATGTTCAAAATAAGATAAAAGTTTTAAAAGAACCTATAGCTAAGAAATTGAAAGATACCATCAAGATTACAAGATGGAATGATATAAGTTATTGGTCTGTGAAAAACACTGCTGAAAAAACACGTAGAACATTACACAAATTTGTCAGAGAGTTCCAAAAAGGTTTACGACTTAATGTTGCATCCTATTTGACCTTGAAGACAAAAGCAGAGACAGAGGAAACAGGTTCCAGAAGAGAACTCCAACCATCTGATTTCTTAATCAATTTGGAGTCAAGAAAACTAAAAAAGATTGAGAAACTAACTCACAAAACTCGTCAGTTCTGTGAAAATATTATTGAAAGAAACAATTATTCTCAAATTCGGAAGGATATTGAAACTTTCATAGGAGAGAGTCTCGAAGAAAGCAAAAGACTGAGAAATTTGGAAGTTGATAAAACCTTGACAAAAGGCAAGCAACAAGCTCAGTTAAAAAGCATGCTTCAACAAAAGAAGTTAGCACTGACAAATTATTTCAAAGCATTAAATCGACTTGGAATTTCATATAGAATTGGTATTTTGACTTGGAAAAATAGAAAAAATGAAATTACAAATTTCACATCTATGCCTCTAGATCTGCAAGAAATACAATGTTTTGAATTCAAAAACAAAAGTGTAAATGTAGATAAAGGATTACTTGAACAATGGTCTGATTGTAACAAGTATTATTATGAATCTTTAATTAAATTGAATTTCCTTGATGGTATATTAAGTTCTGGAAAAAGTAAACTAGATATCCAAAATGCTGAACGTTGTCGCGGCCTTTCAGTTCACCTTGTATTGTTAGCTCATCGCCAAAAAGAAACGATTGCAAATTTCTTCAAACGATTTCTTCCATTTAGAATCCAAGTGTCAAACCTTGCATTAATGGTAGAAGGCATGGTAGAAAAGACTTCAAATGAAAATGACATGCAAGAAAATGTTTCCAAAATCGTAGAATTTGAAAAACTTGATATTCCCGCACAGAGAAACTTACAGATCATCATAAACAATTTCCAGGAATTATTAGAAGTATTACAAATGTCTATGAAACAAATTGTAATTTTCTTGGAGAGTTGTCCAATGGAATCTCTCGCAGAGGAAAACCTTCTTGATCTAAATGAAACTGCGGCTCCTGTTTTAAAAGAGGCTAATATTTCGAAAACTTCAATTGCGTCTATGAAACATAGCTTAAATTTAATAAAAAATATGGCAAATAAATTAAATTCGTGGATCACAACTTCAAGAAAGATTGTGAAATCAAGTCAAGTCTTCTTGTTTCATCAAAAGCATGTTGACTTTCTGCAAACAAGTTATGAAGAGATCAATGAAATCAAAAGAAAATTAATTGATCTTAGGTGTACTTTTACGCTCGATCATCCACTCAGTAAAAATTTAGATTTCTTAGTTCAAAAGATTGAAAAAAGTATTGAATTATTCGAATCAACATTTACTTCAGCGATAAAACAATCTTTTGAATCTGAAAATTTAGAAGAATATGGAGCTAAATTAGATAAATTGATTACACAAATTCTGCTTGTCATTCAAAAGAAACTTCAAGATAGTCAGAAGTCTATTGAAGAAGCAACTGATCCTGAGAAAGAATCTACAGATGATTTTGAAGAGGATCTAATGACAAAAGGATTAATAGAACCATTAAAGAAGATTGTTCCAGATTTACGGTTGAACACTGTATCACAAATACTTGGAGAATTATTACAAATTATTTATGAATGTGATGTCAATTCTGCAAATAATTGCATAAGGTAAGTTTTATCATCACACTTGTGGACCTTCCACATTTTTATAAGGTAAAAGTAAATAATAAAATAATTTTAAAACAGAGGATCTTTATTTTATTATCTCAATGTCGAATTTTATGCAGTTTTTAACATCTAAAAATAGTTTAATGATTTGTATTATTTTTCTAGATCACTTCTGCAACATCTACCTCTTCTAGAACAATATACTTTGTTTCTTCACTATTATCTTCACGAACAAGTCGCATCTTTCCGCCTAACTTGCAAATTCCTCTATCTTCAATTAAACGTCTTTCTGGATTTAGCAACAAATGGATTTTGTCAACCAGAAAACATGGATGCACCTGAAGATAATCAGGAAGATGATGGTACAGCCGAGGGAGGAATGGGATTGGCTGAAGGCGAAGGTCAAAAAGATGTTTCAGAGAGGATTGAAACGGAGGATCAGTTGGAAGAAACTAGAGGCACAAACGAAGAAGAAAAGGACAATGAAAAAAAGGATACAAAGGAAGAAGAAAAGGGTATAGAGATGTCAGAAAATTTCGAAGGCCACATGCAAGATCTTGAACAACGTGAAGAAGAGGAAAATAATAAAGAAGACGATGATCTCGACAAAGAAATGGGCGAAACTGATGAAACTGCAGAGAAACTTGATGAAGAAATTTGGAAAGATGAAGAGGAAGAAGAAGACAATGAAAATGAAGATAAAGAAAATGAGAAAGAAGAAAGAGGAACTGGTGAAAAGACTGGACAAGAAGAATTAAGTGCAAAAGACACTGATGAAAACAAGAATGAAGATGGAAATGCAGAAAAAGAACCTGATGGTGAAAGGAAAGAAGAACAAAAAAAAGAGATTAACGAATTTGAAGAGCCTGAAGTAAACGAGGATCAGGTTGATCCTTATCATGGAAAAAATCAACCAGAAATAGAACCAGAACCTTTCGAACTTCCAGAAGATATTAATTTGGATGAAGAAATGAAAGAGGATAATCCTGAGGGCGAGGAAGAAGATCCTTTTGATATTGATCAGATGAAGGAATCTAAAATTCCAGAAGAGAAAGAAGATGAAGAATCTGAAAATAGAAATGGTTCCGAAGAGGACAATCAGCAGGATTCTAGTGATGGAGAAAATGAAGAAGAAGAAGAAGAAGATCCAAATGCAGATGCTAATAAAAAGAGGGATGAGAATGTTATAAATCCTGAAGAGGATAAAGGAGATGATACAGAAGAACAGAACATAGAGGAAAATCAAACAGAGGAAGATAAGGCACCACCTAGTTTTGACACGGGAAGCAAAGAAGTTGATGCTTCGCAAGAAATTGAATCAAGGAAAGATGGCTCTAGAGATGCGGTACAAAGTCAATCAAATGATGAACAAATGGAAATAGATCCTACAGAAAATAGTACAGATGATAAAAAAGATAAAGGTAATCTTGCTACATGTTCTAAAACTTTAAAGTAATTATTATAAGTAACTATTTTTAGTTTACATAAAATATTTGTAAAAACTTTAAAAGATTTAAAGTTTGCAACTGTTTAAATCTTATACACAATATATTCTTAAATTATGCTTTTCTATTTTGAAGGAACCGGTCAATCACAAACAGAAGAACGTGAAGGACATTCTGGATCTAAGCAAGAACAGAATGTTCCTGCCTCCGGCGAGGAGAAATCTCCCAAACCTGTTTCAAAACGAAAAAGACCAGGTGAAAGCGATGAAAATCGTAGTTTGCTTGATGATGATACCAAATCTTCAGTAAAGAAATTAAAAACCACTACAATGCAGCAAGATCTAGATAGTCAAGAAGAAAAAGAGAAAAATGAAGGTGGTGGTGAGAGTGAAACTTATGAGCATATTAAGAATACAGAGAAATTTGATGATTACGTTTTTGATGCTGCAACTGAAGAACAAATTAAAAAACAAGCGTCGAATTTAGAAGAAGGTAAATTTCTTCCCAAGCTTATTTATTTTTGAAAAAATTTAATTATTTACTTACTGTCTAATATTTCCCTAATTTTTAGAAGGTAATTTTATTTTACTATAAAAAATCAAAAATTGATATTACTTAATGTAACAATAAGTTAAAGATAATATTCTGTATATAGTCTAAACTAATTACCTAATTACATTTAGATGAAAAGGATCAGATGGAAGATAAATTGGAAGACGATGACATTGAGATGCATAGAGATCTGGAATCGAAAGATCAAGAAGAAGAAATAAAGAAAGAACAGCCTCAGAAAGTATCAGAAAGGAAGAAAGACAAATCCACAAATGTCAAGGGTGAAAAATCAGATGATGTGGAACAAATTGAAATAGGAGGTGAAG
Source organism: Bombus bifarius (assembly GCF_011952205.1). Lineage (NCBI taxonomy): Eukaryota > Metazoa > Arthropoda > Insecta > Hymenoptera > Apidae > Bombus > Bombus bifarius. The sequence goes on from NW_022884360.1 coordinate 2,823,205, forward strand.
TTGAAGGTGAAACAGTGGCAACAAGTCGTGTTTTACGAGGAAACGAATCCACTATTCACACAAAATTGCCAGAATCGGAATCCTATGATCTTTCCACAGATGATATTGTACAAAGAAGGACTGAAATCGAAAATATGTTAGGTCAGTGGTCTCAAGGACCATCTTCGATAGAAGCAGCGAATGCTTGGAGTTCAATAAGTGCCCTAACAGAATCAGCTGCTAGGGAATTATCAGAAAAATTGCGATTGGTATTAGAACCTACACTAACCTCCCGGTTAAAAGGCGACTATAGAACTGGCAAGCGTATAAACATGAGAAAAGTAATTCCCTATATCGCCAGCGAATTTCGAAAAGACAAAATTTGGTTGAGACGCACAAAACCATCAAAAAGAGATTATCAAATAGTGTTAGCTATCGATGATTCTAGTAGTATGGCTGATAATCATTCAAAGGAATTAGCGTTTGAATCCCTTTCGTTGATTGGCAAAGCTATGACATATTTGGAGGTTGGCCAACTTGCTGTTATCAATTTCGGGGAACGAGTGAATATCCTTCATCCCTTCGGGGAAAACTTTACAGAGGAAAGTGGTGCTAGGTAAGTGTAATAAGAAATTAAATAAATGTATTATTATTTAAAGTTAAACATCCTTCTAGGTTAATTCAAGAAATGAAATTTGAGCAGAAGAAGACAATGATTGGTGAACTGCTTGATTTCACAATGGAAATGTTCACATCTCAAGACAGTTCTTCTGACAATGCGAAGTTGGTAACCATCTTATCTGATGGTAGAGGCATATTTTCAGAAGGGACAGAAAAAGTAACTGCAGCTGTGAGGAAAGCTAAATTGTTGAATATTTTCCTTGTTTTCATAATAGTTGATAATCCTTTCAATAAGGTGAGCACTTAATAAAATTTATAATTAAACAAAATGATATAATTTGAACTTTTTAATGAAAAATCTTTAAATTCTATTAGACATCTAACGAATAATTCATTAACTTTGAAGATACTAAATAAGCTTTTTCAAATATCTATATGTTGTTTTTATAATTATATACTAATAGTCTTCAAAATTGTTTTCTTTATCACTTGTATTATTTTTTCTAGGATTCAATACTTGATATAAGAATGCCAATTTTCAAAGATGGCAAGTTATTGGGTATAAGTTCCTACATGGATAATTTCCCATTCCCATTTTATATTATTCTTAGAGATTTGGATACATTACCTGTTGTGTTAAGTGATGCATTAAGACAATGGTTTGAGATTGTAGGCAGGATTGATATATAAAAGTAATTTGTGTAAATAATTTTACTTTAATTTTTATGTGTAATTAAACTACTGTGTACTTTCATCACACAGTGATGTTGTAAATATAATAATTTTTTTACTACATTTTATTTTTAATCCCTCAACAACTCAACTTATATAAAGAAATTACTCATATTTAATGCTTAATAAATAAAAAAGTATACATTGATTTGCATTAATACACATCATATAAATTAGAAGAATACATATTATTTTCAAGTTTTAATTATATACCTTTGTATATATTAAATTTTCATAAAATTTTAACTGGAAATGCAGTAACTTATAGTAACAGTAAATGAATTTATGTAAATTTATACTAATCACTGATAAAATAATTAATAATATAAATACTAAACACATTTACGCACGCAAACTTATTTACATTGTTACTGCTCATGTGCAAACCACACAGTTTTTAAAAGCGGGAATTCAAATTTCATATAAAACGAGGGTATGAAAACTATAAGAGATAATTACAAAGATTTGAAAATGTAATGTATTTATAATTGTAAAAAATACTAGTATAGTCAAGTAGTTCAATATAGTTTTTTAGTAACAATGTAAATCTTTCAAAAGAATTTTAATGAATATCTACATACATATTTGTAATAGTTTCATGAATTTAAAATATTTATGTAAATAATTAAACATTTTTTAAAGTTTTATTCGTAATTTTAAATACGAATGTCTAACTACTTCGCTCTTTGTAATTTAAAAAATAACTTCAATTAGAACATCACGGTAAGATGTGAACTCTTGATTGGAAACTTGCTTTTAGCTAATGGTCATGTTCATGCGCAATGTGTGTTCTATTTGCGTATAGTCTGTAATGACAATATTTGACCAATTGTATATCTTATATTTATTAACTTATAATTTGTAGTTAATTTGACTGTTTGTAATACCTAGTTTATAAATAAATATGAATTCGTTAATAAACTGCTGTAAATTACTAAGTACAAGAGTGAACAATGTATATATGTTTGGAGGTTATTTGAGCCGTGGAATGGCTCAAACCGTCGACGATTATAAAATTAAGTGGACACGGCCAGTCAAAATCCCGAGCATAGATCCACGACAAACCGGTGATTTGGGAGTAAAAGTATCTGTAAAACCTACAGATATTAAAACCTATTACCAGAATTCGAAAGAGTTACAAGAGTAAGTAATAACTATACATTTGTATTGTTCTATATAGAAGATAATTTGTTATCCCACAAAGATGAATAAAAACTACATTCATTAAAGTTCTTGTATCCTAAAAAATATATATTCTTTAGTTATGCCTATCTTTTGTGTCTTATTCAAAATAAAAGTCCAACTAATACAGACAATTAATCATTGTTCAATTATTAACGCAGTGCAGATGAAATTGTAAAGAAAATGTTCAGTTTGGATTTTCAATCAAAAAAAGAATTTAAAAATCTAGAAAGAGAAAGAGTGATAGGACTTGTGAAGAGGCATGTTTGTGATCGAGGTTCCATCGAAGTTAGAAGTACGTATACTTTTATTTTACAAATTTCTGAAAAGTATTAATGTTAATTTTGATTTATATATAATTTACTACATACAATTTTATAAAAATTTCTAGTTGTTTCCCAGTTATATATTTAAACAAAATAAATTGTTTCAGTTGCTGCAATGACTAGTGAAATACAATATCTTCAAAAATATATAGAAGAGCATCCGAAAAATGTAAAAACCAAAGTATTTCTAAAAGAATTAATTGATAAAAGAAAGAAGTTTCTTGCACATTTGCGAAGATGGGATTATAGACGATTTGAATGGCTTCTTGAACGTTTGAATCTTATTTATGTATCTCAACCAGAGTATGATATTGTATACTTTTGTATATAATAAATTGTTTATTATATGCATTCTTTAACTTTTAACTGATTATAGAGTTCCTGGCCCAGTGTCGAGAAAAAATGCACTAAGGCAACTGACCAAAAATTACTGCGATGGTATTATTCAGCAGAAATTAAATGCATTTAAAGCTGAATTAAAAGAACAGCAAAAGACATTTTTCGCTCAAAAGGCTAAAAACTTGGAGTATATTTTAGAAGAAGAAAAAAAGTATGGCCTAGAACCAACTGTAACTCAAGAGCAACTTGATGCTGCACGACAGAAAGTAGAAGAATTATCAAAAGAGATTGAATAAATAAATTTTTCCTACATTCCTTAATCATCTTTTTAATCTAACTTCTGACTTCGCTAATCTGATTTCTGGTAAATAATAAAAAATATAAAAATTTATAAGATTTCTGATATACAGAAAATTCTTTTAAATTTGTGAAGCACATGGTGTTTTTAAAAATATAAAAAATACTTGAGAATTAAGAAACATCGAAATTTTTCTAAAAATTTTATGTCATATTGTCTTTGGTATTTTATAATACAAAATTATTTCCAGAATGTAAATGGGAATTATCTAATTATCAAACATATTCGAAGGAAGTTATTTAATTTTAAGAAATGTTATTTAATTTGAAGTTTGACATTACGTAAATAATCGTAAAAAATCGCCTTTTTTAGAAAAAGAAAATCTATTTTCTATCCAAAAGGTATTATTTAATCTGTTAGTTTGATATATAATCAAATAAAAATTTTTATCCTATGCAATTCGAATAACGAGTTATAAGTACAAACTTGAATATTAATAGATATTTAAGAGTAAAGATAAACATATAAAATAATATGTAAATATTTTATTTATTATATTTATTTTATTTATTATATTGATCGTAAATATTTTATTGCTATTGCATTGGTAGTTTAAGAACATCAGTTTCAACAGGTGATGACGTTCCCACGGATGCATGTTGCGCATCCCTTGTATTAAGAGAGACCCAAACAATGTAAGTGAACGTTCTCGTACATACCGGGTGTTTGAAATAATTTAATCATATACATAATTAAATTATAAGAATTATAAGAATAAATTATAAGAATTATAGTATCTATAATTCTCATTTATCATATTTTGTACATAATAAAGAATAAATCATGCAAAATTTCTAATTTCATTTTCCCTATTAATGTTGTCTAGATTTTTTTTCTTATTTACATAAAGATAGGAACAATATAGATAAAAATTCTCGTGTATATAGAGTGATTAAAACAATTCAATTATTGTATCTGTAATTAAATAAAAGGCAAAATTTGTTTGAAAGTATTGTTTCAATTATTGAAAATTATACCAAATACTTTTGTATCGAAAAGAATCGTTTAACATTGTTAACACCTTGTATAAGCCGTATATAAAGATGAGCTGGATGCTGATGTTCTATTCTTTGAAGGACCGCCGTGAAAGTTTAGTAGACCTTAAAATTTCGTTTAAGTTCTATTCATAAGTGCATACACATGTACAAATATTTGCAAATATTTGAGAAGACTCTATGTGTATGTAATTAATTAATTATCAAAAATATTTTTTTCTTCGAAAAAAGAAAAATGTGATTTATTGATAATCTTTAATGGGAAATCAGGAAGAAATCTAAGAAGTATATCTCTGGTGCAAATTTCATTACACAACGCTGATTTTATAGTTCCCTAAACATGCAGTCGCAGTTTTCAAAAAGTGTTACCGACAAGGTAAAATGAAGATTACTATTTATACAATTAATTTAAAAAAAAATAATAGATATTAAGTACTAAATTATTTCCATAAAACTTTTTACATATTATATTTCGAATAATTTATGTTAATCAAATTTAAATTTGAGAAGAGATGCGCAGAAAACATTTTAAAGGAATATGTACAAATATTTTTATAAGAAGATATAAAAAAAGTTGGTTTATCAAATTTAAAAAAAAGAAACAAGTCACAGTAACGATTATAATAGAGCTAAAAAAGGAATTTTTGACGCACTTATGTAATTTTAATGCATTTCTCTACCTTAAAAAGACTCGATTCCATAAATCTTTATAAATGTATCGGTCACTTTTTATTTCGTGGCTCCGCGATTGCTAGTTGAAAGTACGGTTGCTTAATGTAGCGGTTCACAATTGGCAAGAAACGTATATAAATATCAATTCCCACGTTCGACTCGACTTCTTTCGACCTATGATATGCGTTCTTATAGTTAAAGGAACATTTACATTGCTTTTTTGATTTATTAGTCATCTAGTCAATCGTTTCGAAGGTTTAGGATTTAGGTTGTTTTTTATTTCAAAACGTTACTCGAGAACCACTGAATGTGAATAGCGGCACTCCTTAAGACTGCAGTAGACATTGTGCAATGAAAATCTAATCTGCGCATGCGTGGTAGATAGTTCGATTCTTGGGTGTCTTCGCTGCAACTTCGCGCATATTTATACTTCCAAGATATTTTTCTAAACTTTTCTAAACTTTTCTAAACTCCTTAGCGCTCCCGCATATATTATGTATGTATATTAGAATACATCTTATCTTTCGACCAACGAATTTGTTTTCTCTGTGTACTTGTGTAAAACTTGAGATCAATCGGACAATGTGAAGAAACGTGCCATATCGAATTTGAATTTGAATTTTTATAATTCGTTTTACATTATAATATCGCATTACCATACGAATATAAAAATGAAACATATGAATACTTAAAAAAGAATTTTTAAAAGTAATCGTGAGAAAACTTTTTTCTTTGGCATTATATTTACTTCGTCGAACCTTCGTACTCCTTTTATCTAAGAAACTTTTTCATATATACGCAAATAACGAAGATATTTAGATGTTCCTATTTTTTCTGTTCAAATTTTCCTTTCCAATTTGCTACTTTCTCTTACAGATCGTGATTTTGTGTTGTTTTCTGAAGCTGATCATCGCTGGTGTCCTACAACAGTAAGATTTCATAATCCATTACAGTTTTACAAACTTTCATTACTACCGCTAGCAGTTCATCAAGCTTTAGAATCATCTTATATAATGAAACGGTTGTTTGATATTTAGAAGATTTCCTTGTGCGCCAATCGATGCAATCTCCGCGAGTGGGGCAGCAGTGCCAGTGGCGTGCGCCCTTAAATCAATCGGAGGCAAAGTAGAACCAATACTTCCGACTTATGTGAAAGTTTCCACTCCGATCTCGTACAGACCATTGCCGAAGACGTCATCATTGGTATACGTTGCGCCACCGATTTTTAAAACGGCGTCTGCTGTTGTCGCGACCGATACAAAAAATGAAAAAGAAGCAGAATTCACGGTAATTTGTAAAGGACACTTTTAGCAACGTTATTTATAATAGGTTTGTTTGAATTACGATAAAAACGATAATTATACAGAGAAAGACACGCATCGCCGATTTCAATCAGCTTGAAATATGTTGTCAAGATCAACACTGAGTTTATGGTTATCAACACTGGAATTTATGATACACTTACAAAATCGTATGGAATAAAAATTAAGTCGTGCTAACGTTGGGCTGTGTAAAAATTTGGCCAGCTATATGCCAGGGTGAAATATAACGGAAACTAAATTTAATTAAAGATTTCCATGAATATCTCGGAAACGAAGGCCAAGCGGTGGTAACATGTATAGGCAAAAGTTATTCTGAATGTTGTCCTCTATAATGTAACATATTTAACTATCATTGGACTCGGTAAAATGTGCCCTTTTCTGTATAACTGCCATACAAGCTTATGATATTATAAAATAAAAAACCTTTTTATTTCAGGATAAGAAGTTTTAGTACTATGTAGGAAGTATAATCTTATTTACGCAAGAAGTATAATTCTATTTATTCACATAGAATCTCATTTTTCTGCAGGCTCATCCAAGATACTCGTTCAATTATGGCGTCCTGGATGGATATACCGGCGATTCTAAGTCAGCGTGGGAAGAGAGAGACGGTGACACGGTAAAGGGTGAATATTCTGTGGTAGAAGCGGATGGTTCAATTCGAACAGTCACTTACACGGCTGATGATCATAATGGCTTCAACGCAGTCGTAACCAGAAACGAACCCCCAAAGAACGTGAAAAAAGATAGTAATTTGAAAGCATTTCTACCGGTAACCGTTATTTCCAATCCTCATTAAAGGTAAATCGAATGTTCTGCGAATAAAAATTTGTATCTAGTTTTTATCCTGCTGTGTTATCCTGCTGCTAACGAGAAACAATACTTTAAAATACTTGAGAAAAATTCATGTTGAAAATTATTGTTTTTTTTTCTTTGTTCGATACAAAGGCATTTAAAAAAGAACCCGAAAGTAACGGATAAAATGATAAAAATTTTCCAACGAGTAATGTATATACATTTTATCTAAATTGTACTAAAACGATATTTTATACTTGATTTGATAAGGATAAAATTTCGAAGCGTTCATTTCCTTTGTTTAATTCTACTTAATTACGATGGAATATTCTTAATATTTGCAAATATTCTGAATGTATAAAAAGGAAGAAAAATATAATAAATGGTAATGAAAATGGACGTTTCAAGACTTAAAAAGTAAAAATATAGAAAAATACTTCGTTGTATAAGAATTTATAAATAAATAATTAATTAATAAACGAACATAGAAATTTGTAATTTTACAAATAAGAATATATAGCGTTGATTAATTAAAATTATAAAAAAAAATGTGTCGAAAAAAATAAAATGAAAATTTACGCTACAGGTCTATGATTCAATTAGGTACTTTCAAATCCTTTATTAATAATGCTTTATTTAAATACAGTGGTTACAAAAAATATTTGTCAATTTTTTTATACTATCTGTTAAAATTTTAATTTTACAAGTATGAATAATCATATTTTGCAGAGGATAGATAAACATATATTACGTAAAGTATCATTAAAAATAAAATTGACTTAGAAAAATAAACAAACAGTTTGAACCTTTAAATTAACATGACGCGATTACAAATAATACTCTGATTATCCAACTTCATTTCTTTGTGCAATTATTAGTTTTATTTTCACTACAGCTACAAATATTATGCTATTTTTTTATATACGTATTAAAATCATTCGAGGAACCTTATATATTATAAAAGTAACAAAATGTACCAACTATTTCTAATACAAATCTTCTATAAAACAAACTATCGGATCGTTAAAATTGGGACAGAAAATATTAGGATCTCTTATAACGCTTAAATAGTGGAGATGACAAAATTTGACTGAGCTTAACTAATGGTAACAGATTTGATATTTGTCGTGAAACACGGAATTACAAGGAATAAAATCTCAAGTAAGAACTAAAGATTTCATAATTCTACATTATCTCTTAAGCGTAATACATACTGTTCAACTAACCGAATAAGACGACGATTGATATCATTTCATCTCTAAACCTGAAATTTATCTTTGTACAATACTATATACGTTGGCTTACAATCATAGTCTTTATGGAAACAGAAATAGAAATCCTATCCGGATGGTAAAACGACACCCTTCGTTACCCAAACTGTTATTCACTTACTAATCCTAATGCTCTTATTCGTTAACGATAAGCCTGTAACTCTCCCATAAGAAGTCAGTATTCCGTGGTGCACTTATTGTATAAAACAGTGAGATCTGGTATATCGACAGAATCGAATGAGAATAGAAGGAAGAAATGTTCCATTGATAATCCTCGCGTGAACTATCCAGAGATTACACCGGCTCGAGGTTATTCTACCTATTTCTGGACCTCTTGTTGCTATTCTTTTTCGCGCTGTTCCCAGACTTATTTTTCGAAGGCTCTTTTCCAGTGTTCTCCTTCAAGGAGACGTGCTCCAGGCTGCCATTGCTCGCGTGCCCGTTCGCAAATTGTCTAGCAATCTCGGTTGAAGAGGCGATAGATCCATTCTGGCTATACTGGCCAGTTACAGAGTGGTTTTTCCCGGACGACTCCTTATTACCGTTGCTATTGCCGCTATTGGCAGCTGTTCCATGAGAATTTACGAGGCTGCAATTGTCCTCGCTACCGCTGTTGCCGATCTGCGACTCCGATTCACTGTACCGGTCAACTGGAATCAAGTTTATAATGGGAAAACCGCGATCCCCGATCGGCACGTGGCACGATCGGCCGAACTGAAGAATTAATTAGTCGATTACTCGATCGACAGTTGTGCATGGTTTATCCAGATGCAGATTGACCGATTATTCGTCAAACAATTAATCAGTCAAGGATTGTTTAACCGTGAGTGACGTTTAATGAAAATATACCTTCGCTTGATCGATTAAACTATTGGAAAGATCGAGAAATTCGCGTGAGAGAGAGTATTGGTACATTTGGAAGACACAAATGTGGTAGTAGTAGTAGTAATAGTAGTAGTAATAGTAGTAGTAATAGTAGTAGTAATAGTAGTAGTAGTAGTAGTAGTAGTAGTAGTAGTAGTAGTAGTAGTAGTAGTAGTAGTAATAGTAACTTATAATATCTGAGTCACATCGAGGATATAGGATTTCTAATTTATATGTTACTATTATTTCTTTAACTATTTTTGAAATAAATCTTTATTTCATGTTTTCTATTTAAAGAATCGTTCTGCACTATAATTTCACACTTATACTACCATTGATATTTATAGTGCCAATACTCTTCGTTCATATAACGTTCATATGTATCATACAAGTCATAAGATTGAATCGCAATTAACATTCACTAGAGTTATAGCACTAACAAGGAAACATTAAAATACCAATAAAACTAGAAACTAACAATAAGACGATAAGATAAAATTAAAGTGTAAAATTGTTTAATCGATCAAAACATACATTTTTTAATTCTTTAACATTCTGCGACTTTAAAAAATTGACTATCTAGAAGCAAATATAGCAAGTATGTAATATGAGAGTATAAATATACCAGATGTTTTCATAAAAGTGAAAGAAACAACACGCTTTAAATGTAAATAATTGTTACTTTACCATATTTTGATCGATTTCATAAGCATTACTGTGAACAATTACTTTTAAAAATTATCTTGTATATTGAGAGTATAAAAGAAATGTTTCTGTTATACCCACATTAATACAGAAAACACGGATTTATTTAAAGCTTAGATACAGAGAAAAGATAAATATAGAAAATAAAGATAACAATGCTCAAGCTAACGTTCTTCTACACTTTCGACATGTACGAGAAAAGCAAATTACAAGTTTACTACTGACATACACGGAGAACAAGACAATGGTAGCAGATAGAATTGTTAAATCGAGGAATAACTTTTTATAAAACTTCGAAACAGGTAAGAGAAATAGACATTAAATTTATTTATAATTAGATACAGAAAAAAGATGAATGTAGATGAAAACAGACAGAGAAAAATCAATACGTAAAGTGCGTATGACAAAAAGTTACTTTCGAAAAGTTCAAAAATGAATTATTATCAAAATAGATCAAGAAAATGAACTAAAATTTATTCGTAATTTAAATACACAAGAAAAAAAAGTTACTCCACAAAAATTAGAAGCAACAATGAATATCTTTTGAATTTTCTTTCTTCGTTAGTGCAATAAACTGCACTTTGCAACAATCGATATTTATTGCGCTTTTTTTTTCTTTTTTTTTGGAAGACAGTCTGACCAATACATTGAAAAGAAAAAGAAATACAATCAAGGATAACTTAAAAACTAAGAAGAATTATTATCAAGGAGAGGATAAAAAGAAAAGTTGGAAGGAGGGATAGGATGAAAAATAAGTTGTACTCTTTTTTTTTTCTTTAAAGAATTAACTATCTCAGGAATATCCATTGAGGTCCTTACTTTTTTCCTGGGTGTTTTCAACAAGTCCACTGACTGCCTGTAAAAATGTAATACTTTTGATTTAACAACAGTACATTCGATATAAATATTTAAAAATGCCCGTGCGATTAGTTTCTCTTTATAGCTCATATTTTTATAATACTGAAATTAAACGTAATAGCTTCTGTGTACAAATATATACTTTTATTAAGATACTATAGCTTTTCAAGAATTTTCTCTTATTAATAATTTGAACAATACATTTCTGTCTATTTTGACAAAGTATAACATTATATAAAATAAAATATTGATTACTAACAGCCATAGAGGTAATAGAAGATTTTGAGAATAGTCTTTCAGCTTCTTTGAATTTCCTATTTCGTTTATCTGCTTTACTGTTAGTATTTTTATTACTGGCTAAATATCTGTCCCAGCCACGTATTATATTACCATACAATTGTGTGTCTTCCAAATAACTACCTTCAAATGCATAGATTTGGCGTTCTAAATTGGCAAGAGTGTCCTGTAAAATTTTAATATCTTATGAAAGACACAAAACAAATTAATATTAATATTTAATTTAAAAAGTGTAATATTAATGTTCCAAAAAAGATAGTAATTACGCTTATATAAATTTTATTTGAGTTTTGCTTCTCTTTCGTGTTAAGATAACAATTTACGCAACAATCGCGATAACTATATTATTTTATTTTCATTTAAATCATGTTCAATATATTTCTGTAACATAGGTAAGAATGAGAAACTTAAAACATTAATTTACTATTTAGATAAATCTTTTCTTAATATATTATATAATGTTAACAAGGAAATCGATATGTTATTACAAATATGATTTAAAACATTAAACAAAAACATTAGCATTATTCATATTTTAATATAACACAGTGTGAACTATTTTATACAACATTAAAAGATATATTTAATGGTAGAAGTATCAGTAATATGCAAGTTTATTAAATAATACAGAAGTGTGTTATATTACACAAGCAAAAGAGATTTTCTTTAATACTAAACAAAAGATGAAATAAAATAAAAGAATTATTATTCTATTTTTCAATAGATCAGATAAATAAACAAAAACATATAATGTGCCAAATCATACTAAATACAAATAATGAATATACTCACTAACATGAAAATTAACTATTGGGGTTAGGTACATTTTAAAAATTGAATTAGAAATTCACAAGCAATTAATATTTTACATTAGTGATAGTTTAGGAATATAAGTAAACCAGAAAGTAAAAGCATTAATTATTAACACGAAAAAATCAGAGGTCGACATAACCTAACAATATCTAAAAGACAATACAAACAATTTATTGCAGAAGTTTAAGGTGGTAATTGGGTGTAAATAAAATTGTTCTATCTCGTGACAATAACAATAATCTCAATTATACCAAATATATAATTAATAAGAAAATAGAAATACATTACAAGAGGCACAGTTTGACAATTGCTTCAGTACTCACAGCTATTTCTGCTTTCCTTTTCACTAATTCAGCGAGTTCTGCTCGCAAATCGACGGAGGATTTCGTCGACATTACGTATTTAAATATATTGATAAAACAATAACAACAGATCCAACTTTCTTAGCGTAAATAACGTCTTTACATTCAACTGATTCAACAAATACCAACTCTAAACGAAAGCTTTCTTCATCGACTTGAAGTTATCATTAACTGGTTATCTAGTTTTATTTCCATCTTCATCTTTTCCTTCTCCATGACATTAAATTGTTTAAAACATTTAATTTATCTTATATAATTTTATTTTCGCATTATATTCTTGTTTATAATATTATGTACATATATATAATATTTACTGTTACTTGCTATTACCTTTGATTTTGAGTTTTTTTTAGGGAGAAAGTACGTGGATTGGTGCCCATGGAACGCTGAATCACACTGCTCGTAGAAGTGCGCGAAGATTCAAAAAGCTGAATCGAATTGAACCCTCTTCCTCCATTCTCGGATCAGCTACATTACAATATTTTACAATATTTTTTTCGTCAAACCTTCCGTTTCCCACATAGAATATGCATTTATTTTAATAAAGTTAATTTTCCTTCTTCTTTTTATAGGACCAGTTACGGAAGTAGCTTAATCTAATCTACGATTCAGAATTAAAAAACGCAACTTAGAGTATTGAATTAGATTAATATCTGAAATTCAATTTATACTTTTCAAAACTTCTAGAAATCTAAACAAGATTGCAGATGATAATTCAGGAAATATTAAGTCGCAGGCCCAACTGGCAACATTTTGTATCGAAGACAATTATTTAAATTCAAGAAAAACTTATTGTTAAAAGATTAAGCTATAGACTGTTTTATTTAGTAAATGCGAAGCACCAGTGCACCACGAGCACGCATTCATTTTTCGTTGTCACTTTCGCATGAGTAGGGTTGTTATGATTTCACGGTTGGACAACGAAATCGAATTTCGAAATCGACTGCGCCCATTTGCCGCTTATGACGCCCTCCTCCCCCCCCCCCCCGCTAAGAACAACCGCCATTTTCTGGACAGATTTTTGATACAGGCAACCATTAAAACTTGAAAAAGCCTAAGAAAAATGAAGTTACGAGACTCAACTTCTGTGACGTTTTAGTTTATGCATTTAATACGAAATAAATAGTCGAACAACGAGCACTTTTTCAATAAACACGGATAAATTTAGAAAAAGAATTACAGATATCATATAGAAGTATACGCAACTGTGAAGTTCGTTCCCAGTTAGATGCGTTACAAAGTAACATTGCCTAAAAGAATGACATGAAAAGTTGCAGATTTTGACTAATTTTGTTATGTATATGTATGGGGTAGATTATACAATTTATGTATTATACAGAAAACTATGAATTCATTGTAAAACTGTACAATTATCGTAAATTTCTAAATTGAATTAAATAAGACCTAACCTTATTTTGCAAATGAATAAAACGTTTAATCGTTTAAAATCCTTCCATTCACGATCCTTAAATCCTTTTCAATTATCACTAGTCTAAGAAACAAGTTTATAAGGAATAACGAAAAAATTTGAGAAAATCGGCAAGTATTAAGATAAGTATTAAGGTAAGTATATGGTAACTATATAATAAGTACTAAGAAGAATAAAATAGCATAAGAGACATACGAAACTTTTTGGAATTTTTGGAAATGACGTCATTATCCAGGAGTTTGAGAAATTGAGATTTCGACAAAATTTCGTCGACAAAAGTGGGGTCATTTCTAGGAACGTTCGAAAATTTTTTGCGGCTTCGATTTTTAGAGTTTTTTCGTGAATTTTTGTGGGATTGGGCAGCGAAAAGGTAAATAACAAGACAATGCTGTTAAATTATTCTAATTTATGGAGACTCTTTTTAAGTACGTTTGATATAATTATTTTATAATAAATAATCTCATTTTTATTGCATTATATAATTATTTCTAAGATGATCGATGCTGCTGGCTACTTGTGGTACCTTGATTGTTGTGGTTTTTCAGTAATCGATATAAAAAAGAGAAATTTATTTCCGATGTTTAATTCAAGTTTTAAGCAACTTTATACTTTTTCACGAAGGGTATCATCGATACTAATGAAATAAAAAATTTAAAGAAGATTAAAAAGTATGGTAACTGGAAAAAAATCTACTTAGAAGTCTTCTTAATTAATAACCCCAGTAGATAGACATCGCCCTTGCTTGGCTTATTTGTTAAAGGCATTACGTAAATTCTAATAGATATAATCTCGTAAAGGTGAGTACAAAGTTTAATATATACAGTGTATATAGTATCATGTATATGAGATATTAACTGAGTTTTAAATTTGCACTAATGTGAACCATAAAACGCACACTGCAAGTAACCACACAATCTAGTTCCCAGAACAGCCATGAAAGAAAACTGTAATTGCTACAATCTGCCACGAATTATACGTGTAACAACGCCCAATCGTGGAATATCAATATTCCACAATACCTGGAATAGGAACAAGATTCGAAGCTATAGTACGTTCGTAACGTATTCAAAATCTTTCTGCTAGCTATTGCAAATAACCTAAAACTAATAAATTTATTTCTCTCATATTCATAAAATAAAGGGAAACTTTGTAACAATTTAATAATTATTGTTTCATAACAAAGTTGTATGGCCAATTCGTTGCGATCCCTATCAATCTCGATAAACGTTGACACGGCGTTTACACCGAATCAGAATATTTCTAACATGAATAGAGTATATTATAACATGAATAGAATATTTCTAAACTCAATAAACGTCCGGACCTGTTGCTTGTCTCGTAACAACAATGTTGCACGATTTAGCACAATGAAATACGAAGAATTCGTCGGAATGATCAGGTCCAGCTTCGATAGAATCTCAAATGCATCGCGTCGTGAAACGTCAAACTTGTTCAAAAAACTTACAAACTTGTGGGCAACTTTGTTCCCCACTTGTTGACGAACAAAGACGAGAGACACTGTGACCTTATGTGTTATTGACGACAATTATGGGTATCCCAATATAAATCGGAATAATTTCAACTCATTATATAACTTTCATTCTTTTCTCTATGATAACCTACAAGTTATCTTCTAGACATCGCTGACTACTGAAAATTAGACGCCGACATCATTGAACTATTTCAATTACGAAACGAGAAATTTCGCTGTCCTCGAGTTTTTCCAGCGGCACGAGTTTTTCCTTTATTCAGGGTCGTGAAAGAAAAAAAGCAACGGGAGAACAAGAGAATATGAATGTGTCGTTTCTCCCCTCTCACGAGCAATACGTGTTACCGAGGATATATGAAAGAACACGTATCACCAGGTACTCAGTACACCCACGCGAGTCGTTATCGTTAATTCGTTACATTTCCAAGAGATTACTGAACGAAAGTTTGGTGTTTCACTTGATTTTAATATCGTGTTGAATTCGAATAATACTATATATATATAGCAGTAATAGAAGAGGAGCTTTTTGGACAACAATGGATCAGAAAAATGAAGTCAAAGGATGCGATGGGAAAACTAATCCCGTGAGTCTTCGTTAGATCTTGCTCTTCGAGTTATTCGTATTTAGATTTAGATTATTGCTGAGCAATTGGGATTGCCTCTAATATTTACAATTTGTGCATCGTTTTAAGGGAACGAATTAAGGAATAAACAATATTTAACAGCTTTTTCCCCGCAACGCTTAGTCAGCATATTCTATCTTCACTTCAAAATAGAAAGAAAGAAGCGTTATATGAATATAGACTCCTGAGTTTTGCTTTATCAAGAAGTCACATGAAAAAAAAAGTCACACAAAACTAAAGAATTAACTACTCTAAAACTAAGGAATTATTTCGCTTCTTTTATGTCGCTACGCTTATTTAAATTTAGGTCTATCGTGGGGCGGGGGGGTCATCATGTGACGGGTTATTCCGTCGGGGTTGTGAGATACGAATTTGGTTTCTATACAAATTATTAAAATTTATTTAAATTTCAAATTGGAACGCCCACTCGCGCTATTGGTAGTTTTAGTCTACTTTATGGCGCGTGCGTGACAATACTATAATATAGTTATATAATAATTTATAATATAATTATATAATAATTTATAATGTAATTATATAATAATTTATAATATAATTATAACATAATTTATTAATTATACCATATATGTTATAAACATATATAAAACATAATATTTATTTTCATTAGATAATTCACTTTCCATAGTACATATGTACAGTGCATAAACGTGATTAATATGATGAATAAGATTACTGGTACATACATAACAAGGAATATTTAATTATATTTTAAGTATTTAATTATATATAATAATATATTATACATATATTATATAATAATTTATAATATAATTATAACATAATTTATTAATTATACCATATATGTTTTATTGACGACAATTATTGGTATCCAAATATAAATCGGAATAATTTCAACTCATTATATAACTTTCATTCTTTTCTCTATGATAACCTACAAGTTGTCTTCTAGACATCGCTGACTACTGAAAATTAGACGCCGACATCATTGAACTATTTCAATTACGAAACGAGAAATTTCGCTGTCCTCGAGTTTTTCCAGCGGCACGAGTTTTTCCTTTATTCAGGGTCGTGGAAGAAAAAAAGCAACGGGAGAACAAGAGAGTATGAATGTGTCGTTTCTCCCCTCTCACGAGCAATACGTGTTACCGATGATATATGAAAGAACGCGTATCACCAGGTACTCAGTACACCCACGCGAGTCGTTATCGTTAATTCGTTACATTTCCAAGAGATTACTGAATAAAAGTTTGGTATTTCACTTGATTTTAATATCGTGTTGAATTCGAATAATACTATATATATATAGCAGTAATAGAAGAGGAGCTTTTTGGACAACAATGGATCAGAAAAATGAAGTCAAAGGATGCGATGGGAAAACTAATCGCGTGAGTCTACGTTAGATCTTGCTCTTCGAGTTATTCGTATTTAGATTTAGATTATTGCTGAGCAATTGGGATTGCCTCTAATATTCACAATTTGTGCATCGTTTTAAGGGAACGAATTAAGGAATAAACAATATTTAACAGCTTTTTCCCCGCAACGCTTAGTCAGCATATTCTATCTTCACTTCAAAATAGAAAGAAAGAAGCGTTATATGAATATAGACTCCTGAGTTTTGCTTTATCAAGAAGTCACATGAAAAAAAAAGTCACAAAAAACTGAAGAATTAACTACTCTAAAACTTAGAAATTATTTCGCTTCTTTTATGTCGCTACGTTTATTTATATTTAGGTCTATCGTGGGGGGGGGGGGGGAGGGGTCATCATGTGACGGATTATTCCGTCGGGGTTGCGAGGTTCGAATTTGGTTTCTATACAAATTATTAAAATTTATTTAAATTTCAAATTGGAACGCCCACTCGCGCTATTGGTAGTTTTAGTCTACTTTATGGCGCGTGCGTGACAATATTATAATATAGTTATATAATAATTTATAATATAATTATATAATAATTTATAATGTAATTATATAATAATTTATAATATAATTATAACATAATTTATTAATTATACCATATATGTTATAAACATATATAAAACATAATATTTAGTTTCATTAGATAATTCACTTTTCATAGGACATAGGTACAGTGCATAATCGTGATTAGTATGATGAATAAGATTACTGGTACGTAGATAACAAGGAATATTTAATTATATTTTAATTATTTAATTATACCATATATGTTATAAATATATGTAAAACATAATATTTAGTTTCATTAGATAATTCACTTTCCATAGTACATATGTACAGTGCATAAACGTGATTAGTATGATGAATAAGATTACTGGTACGTAGATAACAAGGAATTTAACGGTGCTCTGTCAAGAATACAGGCGTTGAAGCAACTAGGATAAACGTGAACTATATATAGTTCGAATAATTGAAATCTAATCTTCTCTCATTGAATCATAAATATAACAAACATAATTTTCATTGCAACATCCCAAATTAATTATGAGAAAAATTAATAGCAAGAAATAGATCACAAAGCTATTCCCTTTCCTTGAGAAACAAAATAATTTGTACATCGAATATATTGCATTTGTATCGTCGCGTTCGCATTGACATTAAATAAATAAAAATTAAATAAAATGATATTTCTAGCAATTAAATCATTTACAGATATTCCGAACCTATTTGCCCTGTTTTTTATTGCTCGGTCAGCAGCAGGATTTCGAAGCATTTTTTCAACATACTTTACGAAAATATGCTAATTACATTATTGCGAAACTAGTCACCAATTATTCTTCACGCGTTCTCTTTTTCTTCATTTGCGAAGAAAAATGAACGTGAAACCCACACGTGAATCGGTGATTTCTAAAATCGTTTGTAGCACTTTCGTATTTGAATCAATAGCCTAAGTTGCCTAATCTACTTTAAGCGATGTAGACATGATTAATACACGTAATTATACGTTGATACGTATAATCTTTTAACGTCTTTTAACGATAGTCTAGTAACAATAATAATAATTATTATTATATAAAAGTATATGAAATAACAATAATAATAATAATATAATAATAATATAATTATACATATATATAATATATTATTATTATTATCATTATTATTATGTATGTATTATTATATTATTGTTATATATATATGTAAATATAGAATATAAGACGAGCATGAGAAAAAATTCTGGCTTTGTGTATAAAACTTCGTGTATAACTAACCGCGAATGATATCTGAACGAAATGATGACTTTTATTTGAATAAGAAATTGAATTCTTATTCACGGCCGAAATATTAGTCTTTTCATTCATAACTAAAATATTAAAACATTTCTTTAATTTGTTATTTATCATTTAACAGGTAAATGAAATTTTGGCCAACCGTATCAGCGATGACCCTTTAAATTACATAATTAACGATGTGTAATTTCAAGTAATAATTCAAGTACGGATAATTCATAGTATTTCAGTTTTAGAAAGTCTGTGTTACAGTTTTTTGCAATGAAACTACTAATAACGGTTACGTAATTGGTAAATCTTTCGTTTGCTTATACAAATGAACTTCTTATCTTACAGGTGGGCTCGTATTTCGTGAAGTAATTTGCCTTGTCTTTCCGGTATCTGTACTTGTAATAACACAACTACTTCCAAAATGTTGTTTCTTTTTTCAGTTACGTTATACTTGTATGTAGACGAAGTTCACAGGTTACCCTTTCTTCATTTTGCGCCAGTCTTCTTAGAATTTCGCAAATGCTAATAAAAAGGACGAAAGCGTAATTTTATTAGAGCCGAAAACGTCCGAGTGTTAAAGGGCGATTTAATCTCAAACAGTCGTTCTACTGTGAACGAATG
This sequence comes from Bombus bifarius, assembly GCF_011952205.1. NCBI lineage: Eukaryota > Metazoa > Arthropoda > Insecta > Hymenoptera > Apidae > Bombus > Bombus bifarius. Next base: position 2,843,037 of record NW_022884360.1, read on the forward strand.
TAAACAACAACAAGTATCAGTAAACAAGTAAAGCGGACAAGTATCGGTAAAGCGTATTACGTAAAGTTCAGTTCCCTTTGCGATTTCCCATTTCCGATATTCTTCGAGCTATTTCTCCGAGTACAGTCGCTGGCAAAAATATAGCACACGGAAGAGCGGGAGAGTGCACGTCAGCACGTGCCAGGAACAAAACAAAACTTTTCGGGCAAACTGAACTCGCTACTTCTGCTTCTTACACATAGACACGCGTCTACGAAGCGCCATATCTATGCGCACGCATACTTACATTCATTCAGAATTTCATCGAATTACGTACTTTGTGCTTCTGTACCTTTGACATTTTTCAATATGATATTCCTGACAGTTTCACGTCGTATATTAGGCTTCTGACAAAATGTAGTATTAAATAAGAAATAAGAAATAAATAAATAATAAATGAAGAGGATTATCTGTTAAATGTGGAAACCTCGAGGCCCGATAGCGTAAGCTGCCTTAAACTTCAATTACGTGTACGTTATATCCACCTTAATACGTAGCTAAAATTCGATGAGCTTCCTAAAATGCTCATTTCCTCGGAGAAATATCATACGTAGAGCGAGAAATTCTCCGATCCCCACCCGATCCAACTTTCCTTTTCACTTTCTCGTTTGACGGAACTCGCTGGACAGAAATGCTCGACAGCCGCGTAGTCGATGCAGAACTACACGCCTGGATAGATAGCAATCGATAGTGTTCTTTATCGAGTAAGAAAATCGAACAATCGATCGGCGCCATTGGCTCTATTTTAGATGTCGCTATTAAGTTGAATTTATCTCATTCGCGAAGAAACGAATTGGTCGAATAGATCGTTGCACAGTGGACATTTAAAAACAGTAGAATCAATCGTCGAGTATTTTATAAGATCCTTATCGTTGCACGAAACTTAATGATCAAATATTCCGTATAATGGGGATATATACGAAATCTTCGATGGAAAATCGAAATACACAGAAGAATAATCGGGTATAATAACACACGCATTTTTAATGATTTATCCAGTCGTATGTAAAATAATCAACCGTCGAATTAATTATTTTCAGTAATATTTCGATGACTCTAAATCGGATAAAGTGTATTGATCTCCTAATTTACTTGAAAATTTCAAACAGCAAATAAAAGATACGTCGCTTTGAAACGTCCCGCGTTGAAATATTTGCAGGTTCTCGCGACGAATGTGATCAAACAATTACACCACGTGTCGAGGGAGAGACGAGGGGAAGCCTATGGAAAATTCAAAGGATTTTGTGGCTGTACGATTTGGTTGACAGGGCTGTCCGGTGCTGGCAAGACGACCATCTCGTTCGAGCTGGAAAATTACCTGGTTTCTCAAGTAAACTTTTTGCTCTAAAGTTCGAAATTCTCAAATTGCCATATCTCGAAACTTGCAAATTGCCAGACTCTCGATCGGACCATAATTTTTAACGCTTCAGGATCATATAAACTTGCTTTTGCAGGGACTGCCAGCCTACAGCCTGGACGGCGATAATCTTCGTCACGGATTAAACCGGGACCTGGGCTTCTCGAAAGAAGATCGCGAAGAGAACGTGCGAAGAGCTGCTGAAGTAGCAAAATTGTTCTCTGATTGCGGTGTGATCACCATTTGCAGCTTCGTTTCGCCCTTCGAGGCGGACAGAAGGCTGGTGAGGAAGATACACGAAGATTCTAACTTGAAGTTCTTCGAGATCTTCGTGAAAGCTTCCGTGCAGACGTGCGAAGCCAGAGACGTGAAAGGCCTCTACGAGAAAGCTAGAAAAGGGATGATTAAAAGCTTCACAGGCATCGGCCAGGAATATGAAACGCCCAAAACTCCTGATCTCATCGTGGATACGGAATTTCATAATTTGCAGACCTCGACGAGAATGGTAATCGAGTTGTTGAGGACCCAGGGAATTCTTCCCAAGACTCGAGAGCAGGTTCAGGAACTGTTCGTCGAGGAGAGGAGGATAGAGGAGGCGAGAAAAGAGGCGGAGAATCTTCCGAGTACGTTGCAAATGTTTTCTCACTTAATTCTGTATTTTTTTAATTCTGTATTTTCGTTTGCAAAATAATTCCACTTTTTCTTGTCTTTTGTTGATTGGACAAGCAAGTGGCTACTACGCTGTGGCTGAAGAACACGTGGATGGTTCTTTATTTCTGACATCATGTAATTTGCTTACGAAATTACGAAAATATAAAGATTTGGAGGTGTCATAGAATGTTGTGGCACGCAAACATTTCCGGCTAAAATAATTCACATGCGAAACATCAAATATTCATAAATTGCTACGATACACACAGATAAGATAGAGAAAGTTCTTTTCCAAATTGATGCTTCCAATTGACAAAGAGATAAGCTTTTATGTAAACAATTTCCATTTGATATATAGTACTTGATAATTGCCTAATTCCTCAAATCAATATGCTCAATTTAAGGTATCAACATCAGTAAGGTTGACTTACAATGGGTTCAAGTACTCGCTGAAGGTTGGGCTGCTCCGCTCACAGGTTTCATGAGGGAGTACCAATATTTGCAGGTGCGTAATTAAAATTTGATTAACGAATTGCATGAGATTTAAGCATAGAGAAACGAGTTCTATCTTTGGACGATATTAATTATGAAACACTAAGTTTGTAAAGGTAAAAAGTTGTAGAATAGAGATAGATTTTTCTAACGAGATAACAAATAAAATGTGCGTGTGTGTGTGTTATTTTCAAGTGTCAACACTTCAAAACTATCAAACAAAATGGGGACGTGGTTAATCAATCGATACCTATCGTGCTTCCGGTTAGCACAGAGCAGAAGGAAAGCTATACTACAGCACCGGCACTGACCTTGAAGTACAACGGTCAAGATATCGCAATTCTGAGGAGACCAGAATTTTTCGCTCACCGAAAAGAAGAAAGGTTCGATTATGTTTTTTCAGTAAATTATTATTTCTAGTTAGTAGTTAGTCTCCTCTTATGTGAAAATAAATCGGAAACATTGCAACAGGTGTAGCAGAGAATTTGGTACAAACGACCTTGGACATCCTTACGTCAGAATGATCCACGAATCGGGTGATTGGCTGGTTGGAGGAGAATTAGAAGTTCTGGAAAGGATTAAGTGGAACGATGGTCTCGACAAGTACAGGCTCACGCCAAACGAAATTCGTAAAAAGTGCAGAGAAATGGAAGCGGATGCTGTTTTCGCCTTCCAGTTGAGAAATCCGATTCACAATGGCCACGCACTCTTAATGCAGGTTAGTTCTCATCGAAAACAACAAATTTCAAGTATAATATAAGAGATAAAATTATTTGCTTTAAAGGAGGTTCGATACGAAGCAAAATTAATTAAGTTTCCATAATTTTGATAAGAACCTAGTTGACGGTTAAAGAAAGTCCAATAAATCCAATCAATTACGACATTTACTTTTTCCTGCGCAAAAATTCCTATTCTTCTTCTCTTTTAATGTAATTATTATTCAAATTAATACCAGGATACGAGAAGACTCCTCGTGGAGGAACGTGGTTGTAAGAAACCAGTTCTTCTACTGCATCCTCTGGGAGGATGGACGAAAGAAGACGACATACCATTATCAGTTCGGATAAACCAACACCAAAGTGTTCTCGAGGAGGGTGTATTGCACGAAGACACCATCCTCGCTATTTTTCCAAGCCCGATGCTTTATGCTGGCCCTACAGAGGTATTATTTATTTCCCTAAAAAATTAATCAACAATTAAAATTGATGGAATAAGAGAAGCGTAGTATTTCGAAGAGATATAAATATTTTAAATTTGAGAATTGTTTAAAATTTGCGATTTTTATTTTAGGTGCAATGGCACGCCAAAGCAAGAATGATGGCTGGGGCAAATTTCTTCATCGTTGGTCGTGATCCCGCGGGTTTGCCGCATCCTGACAAATCTAAAACCCCGGACGGTAATATTCTGATAAGACGAATTTCACTTGTCCCTTGATTCCTAAGATTACTCGCATAAAAAATTAAAAATCGTACGCTTTTATTCTTGATTTATTGGGCGAAGTAATTTTATTGTTATATCGAAGGAATTCTGATATTTCATTATCGTGATAAATCAGCGGTCGCTTTAATTGTAAAATTAGGAAATCTGTACGATGGAACGCACGGCTCGAGGGTACTGTCGATGGCACCGGGTCTTCAGAATCTCAAAATCATACCGTTTAGAGTGGCAGCTTACGACAATAGAAAAAAACAAAATGCCTTTCTTCTAGCGGGAACGATCGCAAGATTTTATTTTCGTATCAGGAAATAAAATGCGAAGTGAGTTATATTTTTTTCATGTACCTGTTTCTTTTCTTTTTCTTCTAAATCTTCCTGTAATTAATTTGTATATCCTATCTTGCCTATTTTATTAATGAAATCATTAGAAATGAATCATTAGCAATGAAATTATTTTAAAAAACAATTTCTTATTTCACTTCTTATTTTAAAAAATCTAAAAAAAAAAATGAATTAAATTGCCAACTATAAATGTAAATTGCATTAAAAATACGAAATATCGCATTAGAATAAATACAAGATTTATATAAAAACATTTCTATGAAACATCCAAATAATAATAAAAAAAAAAACAGTACTAATAAACATTAATATACCGTTATTTCAGATTTAGCAAAATCTGGGGAAAATCCACCAAAAGGATTAATGGCGCCAAAAGCATGGCAAATCGTTTCGGATTATTATCAAAAACAACTGAAAAACTAATTTTAAATTACTATTAGCCGCAACTCTTGTACTAGAGGGTAATTATTTACAAGGACCAAAATGTTTTCTGTTTAAATGAAATTTAATAATTAAAATGATAAATACAAACATCTTTTCTGCACAAAAAATGGTTGATTCTTATTGTTCACTTATAAAAGACAATAATTTCGTCAGATACAAGTAAGGTACATCGAAGTAATTTATTTATAATCTTTGTTAAAAATGATCCCTAAAAAGGTTGGGAATGGGGGATGAAAATAAGTAAAGTTAATTTATTTCTCCTCTAATAATGATATACATATGTGTACCTATATTTATATATATATATATATATATATATATATATATATATATTTATGTTTATTGCGTCAGACACGAGAAATTTGTAATTTAGAGCTTTACCTTAGAGACGGTTTCCTTTCGTGTTTTTTTTTTCCTACTTACTATTTTTCTTCCCTGTTACTTAGAAAGACAGTGGAAAAAAGAAGAAAGTACGACGACTAGGATTTAGTCCGTTTAGTTTCTAACAAAGTATCGCTTTAGTCTGGTACACCTGGGGAAAAAATAACATTTCAATTTCAGCTTCTAATGACATTTTATTATCTCTGTCCTCGGTGCAGCAAAAAGTTTTGCTGGCGCGAATAATCATAAATAAATAAATGGCTTTTCTTAATTAAATTAAATAATCATTTCCAAAGATTTTTTTAAATTAAATATAGGAATTTAAAGTTATTATTATAACATGTATAAACCTGAGATAATTTGCCGCCAGCGAGCTGCCAAACCTTCAAACTCATGTCTCTCGAGCCCGTAATCAGTGACTGAGAATCTGGAGTAACTACTAGACAAGTAATTTCTTGAGAATGCGACACTTGGTACTTTTCTTCAGGACCAACACCTAAACTTACTATTCTTAATTGATTGTCTCCTGTTCCGCATACCGCGTATCTAAAATTTAGAAAGGAGGAAGACAATTAAATCTAAAAACATCGCAATTGCTAATTTATTATAATTATAATTATTATTGTTAATAAATTATTCAAATAACGATCATTGTAGGAAAAATTGAAACAAGGCGACTGTATTGGTATTATAAAAGACTCGAGAAATATTAAGAATTAATACAAGAAAGTAAATTTCACTAAAGTATCTGCTACGCCGGGCGACTCTCTGCCTGGCCCAGGTCACACACCGCGGGCCAGACGGACACCAGATGTCCGTCTCTTCCGTACGGCGTACCCTCAATAGCCTTAAGCACCCGTCATAAACTCGAGTCGCTTGCCTGCTAAGGTCCTTCAGACCCAACAAATGTCTTTTCTAAATCAGTTTCCAAAGACTATTGTTTACTACGGCTTGACACGGTAAAGTTAGTTTTTCTCACGTACGATGCTTCCTACTAGCAACTTTCTATAGAGGGCGGGGTTAAGACCCTTCCTAGTCCACCAACCTTCGTTTGTCCAATCCGAGGCAATGTATACTGCCCTCGCTTCCTGACCTAAAATGGCGTGAACAAATCTGATGATCCCGTGCGCTAGACACACCCATCACTAGCTTTCATCCAACACAGCATCGTCGCTCAACTTCACTTCTTCTACATCGTTGGAAAAGTCAACTACTAAGTCTAACTCTAACGCCTATCGGGGCAGTCTAAGCATAACGCGAGAGTCGGTCTCGGTATTGTCGAGCATACATTTCCTCACCTAAATATCTTATAGTGCTACGTCCACTAATACATTAAATCCAATTATAAGAGCCCTGCTCTAACGTACATATTGTAATATCGTAGAATAGCTTTGATTGGAGATCGGCTGAATTAGAAAACACCGTGTACGCCATCTTTTTGTGGTTTGTTTACATCCAAGAGCGCCTATATACGGTTTTATATTTCAAGGAGTGGCAGTCGAGAGGCCAGAGTATGTGAGCCGAAAAGTGTGTGTGTGTGTGTGTGTGTGTGTGTGTGCGCGCGTGTGCGCGTGTGTGCGTGCGTGCGTGCGTGTGTGTGTGTGTGTGCAGGATCGAGCAGGAATGCATTGGCGAGGGTCAGAGTTGATCGAGACGTCGAAGCATAGAGTTGTTAGAATTGAGTTGCGAGTGTTGTCGAGTGTTAGAGTTGCTAGTGAGAGAGAGAGAGAGAGAGTTACCAAATAGTTGTCAAGTTATTTGATGTAAATACGAGCGTTGCATTTAGTTTACCTGTTAATCATACATCGTTTCTCTGTCTAACTAATATCTGTATTTTCAATCCATTATTAATAAATTATAATTAATCGGACAAAATTACACCTTTAATATATTCCGATATTACAATATTTACCTTATCTTCGTGCGATAAGTGATTATCTATCTATCTATGCTCATCAGTATAATCTATGTGTTGGAAATATATAATTTATAATTCTGTGAATCACAGTGTTATACAAACTCAGTCACCCCTATTATCTCAACGGAAATCAGCGGATCGATCGAGTCGTGGTGTCGATTGTTATAATCGTAACGAGAATTTACGACTCCTGTTGACGTCTCTCTTAGCGACTACGTCTTCCCACGATTGGTCGAACAAACAGTATCTCAATTTATTAATTACAGCCACTGTATCATATCTCATATCGGAAGAAACAGTGAAACAGCGACCAGGCCCACATACTGATTGGATTAGGGTGCCGGTATCAGCTGCCCAAACTCGGATTGTACCAGCTCTATCAGAACTCACTATTCTTCGGCCGTCAAACATAGATGTGACTGCAGTAACAGGTGCCTGGTGTCTAAATGTCGATACCAGTAAACCTAAGGTCAGACCCCATACACGAACTGTTTTGTCCTCAGAACCTGTTTCCAATTTAATTTCCTGTTACTGTATTGTATCAATTTCATGCTCTGTTACTTGGTTATTGAACTATTGTACTTTACTGTATTTTGATTGAAAAAAGAAATGGGTTTCTTCGGTATTAAAGGCAATACAAAATTATGGTAGTATTTGCAAAACTAGTATTGCGAAAAAAGCATACAAACAAGGTAAATAAATGAAATTTTTGTTATATCTGCCATATACGTATACGTATGGGAGGCTCTACTGTATTTTATCTACAGACCTACCAGAAGCAACAAATAAACCAGAAGCTGAGAATGCAATGCAGGTGACGCTAGCGATATGTCCTTCGAAAGTGGAAAGCAATTCGTGAGTATTCAATTGCCACAGATTTACGAGAGAATCGACTCCACCGGTAACTGCCATTGCTCCGTCCCTGGATATATCCAAACAAGATATGGGAGCAGTGTGTGGGTGCAACGATACCTCCTTCACGAATTTCGCGGGTTTAGCGTGTATCTCCTCGCCACGGAAACTCCAGTAAGCCACTCGATCTCCGGAAGCTGTTATCAGGAAGTCGTCCTTCTCCGTCACCTTTTCGCAAAAAGTTGAATTGAAAAATTATATTATATATGAAAGATTAATTTTGATCTTTCACTACTTGTAATTTAACATGCAAATAGAAAAGGTAATTTGCTACGACGATTAATTCCAATTTCAATAAATGTTTACTCATTTTCCATTCTACCTTTTTTTATTAATATAAAGTCATAAATACAAAATCTATAATTTACCTTGACGGCGGTAACATCCGCCGAAGGATTCGCCAGCAACGTTCTCGTCAATCGTCCACTGTGCATATCGAAAACGGAAACCTTTCCCTTCGCTCCTCCAGCAATGGCTCTTCTGCAATCTTTCGCCAAGCAGATACTTTTCACTTCACCTTGATGACCTCTCAACGTGTGGACCTCAGTTCCCGTGGCCAAAGATCTCAAATATAATTTCTGATCTTCGCAGGCTGCCAATAGGAACACCGAATCGGCCGATACGTCGAGCACAGTCACGGCGGATGGTAAAACGATGCTTTTTAACAATGTGAATCTTTCTAGACACCATAAGCAGACGGTACAGTCGGAAGAACCGGAAACCAGAATTTCTCCCGCAGAATCGACGCGAATGGATTTTACTGGCCCTCTGTGGTGGTCCACTTTGATGAGAACATCGCCGGTTAGGAGACTGGTGACGATTATTCTCGAGTCTTCGCCACCGCTAATGGAAAGCGGAAGGTTTAGCGTTAGTTGATAAATACGAAACGAAATAACTTATAGAACAATCTATAATTAATACAAATAAGAAGTACTCGGAGAAGATTGAAATCTTTTCCCATTTTTCCGGTTACCTTTTTTAATCAAGATTATGGAAGAAAGCGTTTTTGATATCTTATTATTACTACACGATAAAACTATGAACCTGACAATCACTGAATTCTTGAGCGCGGACGTCAAGCACAGAACTGGGGCAATGTGTTCTTGGATTCTTAAATTCAAGGTCAGCTCTTTCATATCCCATACTATAATCGAAGTGTCTTCAGAGCCTGTCAGTAGATATTGCGAATGCTGTGTCACGGCTAAACATGAAATTGGATTTGAGTGCCCTGAAATGAAAAATATTTCTCATAAAATATCAAGTTGAACATAAAAATCTGTTTGTTTGATATTTGACTTTGGCGGGCTGATATTGGCGGGCATATTGAAACGAAAATAATTATTTCGCATGATCAATATATCAGAGACTTGTATTAAATTCCATGTTCGTCGTTTTGTGAAAAAGCGAAAATACCATAGCAATATCGCGTGCTTAAAATGGCACTTAAAGTATCATATACGTTAGCTGGATTATTTTCAACTATATTCTCACAAAAGCTGACCTATTTTCAATTGCAAATTAAAGCGACGCTGCTATTTAAATGCTCGTGAAATACAGATTCAGGGACAACGTACAAAGGAGACTTGTTAGGACCATTCGCGGAGAGACGCGGTCGCTAGAAGAACGCGTCAGCGAGAGGCGTAAATTCTCGCTACGATTATGTTAATCGACGCCGCGAAATAGTCGTTCCCCTGTTTCGGTTAGGATAACAGAGGTGGTTTAATGAATGTAACACTGTATTAACAGTGTTACGTCGCGTAACACTCTACCCTAGCCGAGGCCACACACCGCGGGCAAGATGGCAACCAGATGTCTTCGGATACTCACTGCGTACCCTCAACAGTCTCAAGTACCTTCCATAAATCTCATAGATTTCCTAGTAAAGGTCCTTCAAACCATCGTCACCAACAAATTCGATGGTCCCGTGCGCCAAACACACCCATCCTTAGCTTTCCTCCGAGACAGCATCGTCTCCCAAGACAGTACTGATTTTACATCCTTCGAACGGTCAACATCCTTCCACCGGGTATACACACCCGCAGATCAGTCACTCATTCATCTCGTACATACGTAACAGCGTAACTGCCTTCGTTATAAGTTGTTGGAATAAACGGTGAAATATATGTCGGATCAGGATTCGAATTTTGGGCGCGCGACGACTCTTCATGTGGACTAGCCATCGTTTCACAAAGCCGAGATTTTATTTACACGTATATACAGGTCTATCACTAAGCTTAACAAATAATAAGTACAACTAATAATAAGTCTAACAAACACTAAGCCTAATGAATAATACGATCTACGAATAATTAAATTAAATAATACTATTAGCAATGTTTGAGTTCAAACGAATCCACGGTTACCGGGATAACTCCTTACTAAGCGAAACTAACTTAGACGCAAATGCGATCGTCGAAAATGCTCGATGTATCACTCTCCAAGGCAATCGCAAGAACGCCAGCCTCGTGGAGATTTTTCTCCCTGTACGATTGCATTTTGTTTTCTATACCCGTTTGGAAGCATCGAGAAGGTTCCAAACGCCGTTGCTAGGCACACTCGTTGGAAGCATCGAGAAAGTTCCAAACGCCGTTGCTAGGCAGTTTCTGCCTGGAGTTTTGATTACTAATACAATGTATGTCCCATTGCATCGGCACCTCCGAGACAACATCACACGTGGCTAGGCCCGCTCTCGAGGCCGCATGCCGCCACAACCACATTTCTCGGAAAACACATACAACCACTCCAGACCTCCGTTAGATAAAACATCCATCCCGTGACCGTGGCTACGTTCAGCGACCGATTGTCACCTCGAACCCAATCTCGCTTATTACAAATCTTAAGCAATTACAACTATAATAAAATCTAGGCTAAGGTACTAGAGGATGTTCCCAAAATTTCCAAGGAAAGGCTTCGGCTTTCCTTTCATCTCCGACATGTATATATAAAATATATATAAAACTGGAAAAAACTCTACTTAGAAGTCTTCTTAAGTAATAACCCCAGTAGATAGACATCGCCCTTGCTTGGCTTATTTGTTAAAGGCATTACGTAAATTCTAATAGATATAATCTCGTAAAGGTGAGTACAATAAGTTTAATATATACAGTGTTTAATATATAAAAGTTTAATATATACAGTGTATATAGTATCATGTATATGGGATATTAACTGAGTTTTAAACTTGCACTAATGTGAACCATAAAACGCACACTGCAAGTAACCACACAATCTAGTTCCCAGAACAGCCATGAAAGAAAACTGTAATTGCTACAATCTGCCACGAATTATACGTGTAACAACGCCCAATCGTGGAATATCAATATTCCACAATACCTGGAATAGGAACAAGATTCGAAGCTATAGTACGTTCGTAACGTATTCAAAATCTTTCTGCTAGCTATTGCAAATAACCTAAAACTAATAAATTTGTTTCTCTCATATTCATAAAATAAAGGGAAACTTTGTAACAATTTAATAATTATTGTTTCATAACAACGTTGTATGGCCAATTCGTTGCGATCAGTTATCCCTATCAATCTCGATAAACGCTGGTGTCACGTCGATTCGGGGTAATTTCACGTTCCGCACGCAAGGTGAGAAATTCGTACTTAAATTTTGATTGTTATTAGAAAATTTATTGAACACTGACAGAGTAACGATACAGAATGGTCAAACAGCACAGAAAAGAATGTTGAGCAACGACTCGAGAGGTACTTTTTTATATCAAGGACCCGGCTCCTGTGGAGGGGTTATCGCTGGATGCCGGTCACATAGGGTTTCTATTACTGCTTAGCCACCATTTTGCTGGCCAAGGTATGTGAGATATTTTTTTTTTTTTTTTTATTTATTTGTTGAAATTACAATCGATTCTCGCGTTGAGAATTTTCAGTAATTTTTCTGGCGTGGCGCAGTGACATGGCTGTTTATTTACAATAAGTTAGTACTTATTATAGATAGGTATTATTTATAAGTATTATAAGTAAGTGCATATGCTTAATTTGGATAATTAAATGAATCTAACGTTTAGGTCTAGCGGGTAGTGCCTCTTCAGCCTGCGAATCTGGTCCGTCGTATCGAGTAGTCCAGTGATTAGGGGGTTTCGGTGTTTGTTGATTCTTTTGCTATATCTGTCGCTATATTTTGCTATTTCCTCTTTGACGGTGGGTATCTTGAGGTCGCGGTGTATTGTTTCATTGGTTACATACCAAGGTGCGTCAATTAGGGATCTTAGCGTTTTCGATTGAAAGCGTTGGAGTATTTCAATGTTGGAGTTACTTGCTGTTCCCCATAGTTGGATTCCGTAGGTCCAGACAGGTTTTATTACGGTCTTGTAGAGGGTAATTTTATTCTGTATGTTTAGTTTGGAGCGTCGGCCCGTGAGCCAATAGAGTTTTTTTAGTTTGTCCTTTAGTTGCTTCGTTTTATCTGAGATGTGTGTCTTCCACGTTAGTCTCCTGTCCAGGGTCATGCCCAGGTATCGGACTGTGTCCCTGCTAGGAACTGTTGCATTGTTGATGGTGACCTGGGGGCAGGTTTGTTTTCGGAGCGTGAAGGTTACATGTGAGGATTTCTTTTCGTTGACTTTGAAGCCCCATTTGTGAAACCACTTTTCCATGGAGTCGAGACTTCGCTGGAGAGTGGATGAGGCTATTACCGGGTCTGCGTGGGTAGCTAATAGCGCTGTGTCGTCTGCAAATGTCGCTATTGTTATATCGTTTGATATAGGTAGGTCGGCAGTGTAGATGGAGTACAGTAGGGGTCCGAGGACACTACCTTGGGGTATGCCGGCTTCTATTGGGAATGTTGCGGAAGTGGCGTCTAGGCATTTAACCATGAATTGTCTATTGGTTAGGTAAGATTTTAGGATGGAGTAGTAGGGGTGAGGTAGGATCTTTTTAATCTTGTATAGTAGCCCTTCATGCCATACTTTGTCGAATGCCTGTTGGATGTCTAGGAAAACCGCTGAGCAATATTTTTTCTTTTCGAGTGTTTGGCTGATCGTATGAGTTAAGCGGTGGATTTGCTCTACTGTAGAATGATGTTTTCGGAAGCCGAATTGGTGATCTGGGAGTGTTTTCAAGTTCTCTAGGATTGGAAGGAGTCGGTTCGTGAGCATCTTCTCGAATAGTTTGGACAGGGTAGGTAAAAGACTGATTGGGCGATAGGAGCAGGTTTCGTATATCGGTTTACCGGGTTTAGGGATCAGGGTAATCAATGAGATTTTCCAGGCCTTAGGATAGTGTTCCAGGCGAAGGATAGCATTAAAAATCGATGTGATGAGTGCTATCCCTTTTGTGGGAAGTTCCTTGATTGCTTTATTGCCTATTATGTGAGATATAATTATCCTTTCGTTGCGTTCTCACGACCATCGTGACATTCCCCCCTCCTTAGCTTCGCTTTGCTCCGCTAAAGCGTAAGGCTCTGGTGGGGCTTCCAAGTTGAATGATCCCCTCATCTTCGTCTTCGGTGATATTTTGGAAGGTGACCGTCCTTGGTACTGTTGATGTTTGATCGATCCTGTTTACGCGAGCGGCAGGGCAGAGTATTTTGATACGTACATTTTTAGGAAGTGATCGGCGTAGACATTCGAAAAGTTTACATTTGTACATTACATATATTGTTCCTAGTCCTAGGGCTATGATTCCTAATATTTGTAGTGTGGATATGCCATATTCCTTCAATGAATTTATGCGTCGCTCAAATTGCAGGGTACTGATTTGTGTTTGTAATGTGTCGAGGTTGGCTTTATATTGGTTAAAATTGTGAGTTACTTTTGGAGCTGTTTCTAATATTTTCTCTAATATTGGAACATCTGTTTCTTCGAAGCTGTATATGCTATTCTTAAATTTGGTTTCGTAAGAGATATTTTTATGTGATCCTCCTATTTTCATAATATTATGATCGTATGTGATTATGCACCCGGTTTTACTGCTAATTAAGCTTGGTTGTCTAATTTCTAGGATTTTATGTGTCTTACATAACACGTCGATTTGTACATTTTTCGCAGGAATAATAATATAATGGTTTTCCGTCTGCAAAGGTACGAACGTCAATTCTTCCAGCTTGAAGACAGCAGTCGGGCAAGTTTTGACCGTCTGTCGATTAGTAATTAATTCTGATCTGCATTCAGGTGAATTGATTCTATTGTGACTCGGTTGAGTTCTTTTACAAATGTGGATGATTGCCGTTCGTTTACAATATTTGTTTAAGTAGTGACTATCGACAAAGGTGTATTGTTCTGAGTCGGTTAGTATCAAATCAGTTTCTATTACAGGCGCAATGAATACAGAGTTTTGTTTGGAAGGTATCGGGTAAATTTTAGTTATTTTCCATTCATTGTTTTCCAAAAGCGGCACAGTTATTGTATATATAATTGTATATATATCTTTAGTTTGCTTAGATCTAGAATTAGTTGAAAGTTTTGAACTGAAGGTTCGATATGGTTAGTCATAAAGTTTTGTCTCGTTATTTGGTCAAGTGTTTTTAAGAATTGTTCAGGTTCTATAACTTGTGGGTTTATGATTCCTTGTTTCCCTAACATAACAGTGTTAAAAATTTCGTCGATGTTTATATGGAGTTCTGATATGGTAGATTCGGTTTGAATTAATAGGGAGACTAATATTTCGTTTTTTTCATTGTGGTTTTCAATCTTGTGTATATCGTTGGCTAAGTTTTCAAGTTGATTTGTTTTGGTATTGTCTAGCACGCGTTTGATGAGTGCGGTTTGGTTACTAAGAATTGTTTTTATTTTATTGTTCGAATCAAATAATGTATCGATGTTCTTGTTAATGAGTTCTAAATCGTTTTCGTCGAGAGTTCCGAATAAAGTTTTGGATACTGAGCCTATGACATTGAGCAATCCGCGTTTGCTTTTATAACGCAATAATAATTTGAGTTGCCGAGTCAGGTTTTGAAGATTTCTGTACTTAAATTTTAGGCTGCTTATTTCTGGTGTGTAAGCGCAAGGTGGTTTACATTGACGGTCTATTAAATCTATTACGCGTTGTAATCTATTAACTTGGTCAATTGGATCGTTAAGGCCTACTATAAGGGTGATATCTATTTGTTCGTTGTACAGATAGCAATTGTCAATGTGTTCCAGGAATATGTTGGCGTAATTCAATGGTTTTACTTCTAGATCGCTTCTAATGTACTCGAGTGTTATGATGATCCATATTATGGTCTTCTTCCTGAAAGGTAGGGTTTTAGCCTGTTACCGTGGATTCTTTGCGTGTGACCGTTGGAATATTCGATAAGATAGGTGGGTGGATTGAATGAGAGGATTTCTGCAGGTCCTAGCCATTCGTGGTCTAGCTTGTTAGTTTTGTGATCGTTATGTACCCATACTTTATCTTTTACTCGGAATATCGTCTGTGTTTTAATAATTTTTCGCATTTGATCCCTCTGGTATCGCTTTTTGTTAGATTCGGTAACTCGTCTTGCTTTAGCTATATAGGCGTTGTGTCGATTTTTCCAGAGGTTAAACAATTGTTCTCTGGTTAGGCTAGGAGTGGTTGATATTGAGGATGGCATGTTAGCTTGTCGTCCAAATGTTAGTTCGAATGGGGTATGTCCGGTCGTCTCGTGTACTGAAGTATTATATCCCATGCATATTAATTTTAAGTTTTCATCCCAGTCGTTCTGTCGGTCGGTCGTACAAGTTCGAATAAGGTCCTTTACTACGGCATGCGTTCGTTCAAGGGATCCGTTAGATTGTGGATGGAAAGAAGTGGTTTTTATGTGTCGGATTTTGAAAGCCCTTTCAAATGTGTCCATCAATTTACATACGAAATTTCGTCCCATGTCCGTCAGAATACTTTTTGGTGCGGAAAATATGTACACATAGTGATCCAAAAGTTCGTTAATGATTGAGTTGGCTGTTTGGTCTTTTAAGGGTATGAGGATGAGATATTTGGTTAATTGATCTTGGATAGACAGGATAAACTGATTGCCCCGTTTGGTTTTGGTGAGAGGTCCGAATATGTCCATTGCGATTTTGTCATTAGGATTAAGGGGTGTGTCAGTTATCATAGGTTGTTCCTTGGCCCTGATACGATTTAGCTTTTCTCGTTGGCAGGTTTCGCAGTTTTGTATGAATTCTGTAACGTCTTGTTCTAGGTTTGTCCAGTGATGGTGCTCTTGTATTCGTTTCACGGTGCGGTGTATACCTAAGTGTCCTACTAATTCGTTATGATTTTCGCGTAGTATCGTTTGTTTTTGTTCGTTATCGTAGTCTACTGGCGGATCTTGTCCAAATATTAATTTAATTTGAGGGAATCTAGTTGTTAGAAACCTTAGCATGAGTTGAATATTTACCTTTTCTAACGTGCTGAAGCTATTGTCGTTTATTCCTATTTGTAAGCGTCCGGTTCGGTGTTTAATAAAGTGTTTGGTTAATTGACGCAACCAATGCTGTTCGTTAAAGTCTCCCAGTTCGGTCTTTGTAATTTGTTTAAAGTGTGGTCTGTTAGGTTTTTGAGTTATCGGAGCTGGGGTGATATTGATTTTCCAGTCTATATACTCGTCATAATAGTCCGGGTTTTCTACATTGGGTTGGATTTCTTCATTAGTGATAGGATACAATCGGGATAGAGCATCTGCAGCTGTATTTTCTTTTCCTTTTTTGTATTCGATTTCATAATCGTACTCCTCGAGTCTCAAACGCCATCGCATGAGTCTCGATGAGGGGTCTTTAACATTCTTTAACCATTTCAAGGCTTGATGATCGCTTTGAATTTTAAATTTTCTACCAAGTAGGTATTGTCTTAGTCTTTTGATTGACCATACTATTGCTAATAACTCTTTCTCGGTTGTGGAATAATTCTTTTCAGGAGGGTTCAAAGTTCGGGATATATAACAGCATGGATGTCCGTCTTGGGAGAGTATTGCTCCTAACCCTTCGTTACTTGCGTCTGTTGTTAATGTGAATATTTTGTCAAAGTCTGGATATTGTAGTACAGGGGCTTCGCAGAGTTTTTGTTTTAGTGTGTCAAATGCAAGTTGTTGTCTATCCTTGTGAGGTTGAGAATGCAGTATATTTTTTGGAATTTTGCTCCATAGGTATCTGGTGAAATCCTGACGAGAGGTCTAGGGCCGAGAAAAATTTAGCTTTGCCTAAGTGCTCGAGTATTTCGTCCGAATTTGGTAAAGGATACGCGTCTTGGTCTGTTTGCTCGTTTAATTTTCTAAAATCTATAACGATTCTCCATTTTTGTTTGCCTGATGCATCTAATTTTTTTGGAACTACCCAAATTGGTGCGTTATATGGACTGTCCGATGGTTCTATGATTTGTTTGTCTAACATGTCGTTGATTTGAGTCTCGATTTCCTTTTTATGACATTCGGGCGGTCTATAAGATTTGATGTTTATAGGTTTGTCTGTCTTGAGTGTGATTGTATGTTCTGTCAAGTTGGTACATGGTAATGAGTCTGTTTCCATATTAAAAACGTCTAAGTAATTGATGAGGATTTTCTCAAGGGGTTCTCGAAGTTCTGGATCAATATGTTTGGTACGTATTATTTGTGCGAATTTATTAATTTGGCTTAGTTTATCGGGTTTCTTTATTTCGTTTGTAATGTGACAGATTTGCTTACCAGTGTTGATGAAACATACTGTTGTGGGCTTTCCTTCGATGTATTGGGCTGAGATTAGAGTTTCGCCTGGTTTTATTTTGCTATCGGTTTCCTGGAATGGTAATATAATTTCGTCTAAGGTTAGTTTATTGTTAGTGACGCTGTATTGATACTTTGTAAGGAATGGGAGTCCGATTATTCCATCTTCGATTAGGGGAAAGTTGTTAGGGACTACGTAGAATTGATGATTTTTCTTGAGCATGGTTAAGTTGCAAATTTTGTTAGTGGTATGTTTGTCACTTCCCATTAGGAAGGTTTTTGGGTTAGAAGTTTGGACGTTTAGTGAGGCTTTTTCTTTTATAAGGTTGATTCCTGCTCCGGTATCGATGAGGAATCTGGCTCTTCCTCCGTCTCTTCGTTGCAGTACGATTGATAGTAATCTTCCGGTGGTGGTGCAGTTAACTCGAGGTAAGCTTCCTCTGGGTTCTCCGTTGTTTGGTTTACTCGAGGTGGAATCTTTCCTTGGCTGGCGAATGGAAAATTTCGAGAGTAGCATTTTTCGGCTGTGTGTCCAATTCGTAAACACTTTGGACACTTCGGTTTCATGCGGTCGTCTAATGGTCGGCTAGGTAGCTGAGCAGAAGTTTGTGGCTGTGAATCGGTAGTAGTTCGCTTGGATACAAATGTAGTGTTGTGAGATTGATTCTTTGGGCGGTTGGCGACACGATTTGCTTCTCGTAACCATTGTTCTCTATCAGCTGCTAGTTGTTGGGCAAGGTTCAGGTTCTTTGGATCGCTAGATACCACCATCTGTCCTATCTCGTATCGTAAGTTGAGCAAATATGTTTTAAGTGCTTCGCGTTCTTCAATATCTATAGCTACGCGTCGTTCTGTTGGTGTGCGGTTTTCGTTTTGGACTGCATAATTTAATTCGTTTAGCTGTTGTCGGAATCTGAAGTTAAAAGA
Source organism: Bombus bifarius (assembly GCF_011952205.1). NCBI lineage: Eukaryota > Metazoa > Arthropoda > Insecta > Hymenoptera > Apidae > Bombus > Bombus bifarius. Next base: position 2,861,548 of record NW_022884360.1, read on the forward strand.
TTGTACACTTTCTGTTGCCCCTTGTTTTAAATTCTTTAATTTGTCCCTACAGTTGCTAATAGTTGTTGGTGTTAATACGTGTTGTCTTAAGCATGAATATAAGTCTTCGAACGAGTTGATTTTTAGATATCGTATGTTTCGTTTCGCGTTGTCGGTAATCTTTTCGATCAGTATGAGATCTAATAATAGCTCTCTGTCACTTGCCTTGCACCTAGCTCTTGCTTTGCGGACCGATAAGATGAAATCTTCAACGCCTACGTCATCTCGACCTCGTAGTGTCTCGACAGTTCGTATGGCCTTATCTGCCTCGAGCCCTCGATCTTTGTTGTAGTTGTTTATTGGTTTAATCGCGGCGCGGCGTGGTCTTTGTGACGTGTTCGGTCCATCAGTTTCGTCATCCGTTACGTTATCAGCAGCGGTTTCAGTCTCGGTGTCGTATTTTATTTCCATGGTTTTTGCAAGATCGCGTATTTCTTTAGAGCGATTTCTATCGCTAGTTTCCGCAAATTCCTTTATGTTTTTAATGTTTTGATTGGTGCTGTTTCTAAAGATTCTAAACTCGTAAGTTAGGCTTTTAAATTGTTCAATCAGGGTAGCGATTAGTTCGTTTTGTTTAGCGGTACTCTTGTCAGTTGGGTTCATGCTGAGAAATATGGCACTTTCGGCGGAAGAAGAGTCACTATCTTCAGAACGTATTTCAGGCTTACGGTTTCGATAATGTACGAAAGCCAGCTTACCGAGATTCTTTGCAGATCCTTCTTTTGATCAAGGAGGGGACCGTGGTCCTTCGCTGTAGAATCCGTAGAGTTCCCGTTGAAGTTTCCTCTTGATGCGATGAATGGATCCTGGCAGGATCGCCAATTTTGTCACGTCGATTCGGGGTAATTTCACGTTCCGCACGCAAGGTGAGAAATTCGTACTTAAATTTTGATTGTTATTAGAAAATTTATTGAACACTGACAGAGTAACGATACAGAATGGTCAAACAGCACAGAAAAGAATGTTGAGCAACGACTCGAGAGGTACTTTTTTATATCAAGGACCCGGCTCCTGTGGAGGGGCTATCGCTGGATGCCGGTCACATAGGGTTTCTATTACTGCTTAGCCACCATTTTGCTGGCCAAGGTATGTGAGATATAATTATACTTTCGTTGCGTTCTCACGACCACCGTGACACTGGCACGGCGTTTACACCGAATCAGAATATTTCTAACATGAATAGAGTATATTATAACATGAATAGAATATTTCTAAACTCAATAAACGTCCGGACAGCTTATTTTCTACATACCTTCAGAAAAATTGACGTCGGAATGATCAGGTCCAGCTTCGATAGAATCTCAAATGCATCGCGTCGTGAATCGTCAAACTTGTTCAAAAAACTTACAAACTTGTGGGCAACTTTGTTCCCCACTTGTTGACGAACAAAGACGAGAGACACTGTGACCTTATGTGTTATTGACGACAATTATGGGTATCCCAATATAAATCGGAATAATTTCAACTCATTATATAACTTTCATTCTTTTCTCTATGATAACCTACAAGTTATCTTCTAGACATCGCTGACTACTGAAAATTAGACGCCGACATCATTGAACTATTTCAATTACGAAACGAGAAATTTCGCTGTCCTCGAGTTTTTCCAGCGGCACGAGTTTTTCCTTTATTCAGGGTCGTGAAAGAAAAAAAGCAACGGGAGAACAAGAGAATATGAATGTGTCGTTTCTCCCCTCTCACGAGCAATACGTGTTACCGAGGATATATGAAAGAACACGTATCACCAGGTACTCAGTACACCCACGCGAGTCGTTATCGTTAATTCGTTACATTTCCAAGAGATTACTGAACGAAAGTTTGGTGTTTCACTTGATTTTAATATCGTGTTGAATTCGAATAATACTATATATATATAGCAGTAATAGAAGAGGAGCTTTTTGGACAACAATGGATCAGAAAAATGAAGTCAAAGGATGCGATGGGAAAACTAATCCCGTGAGTCTTCGTTAGATCTTGCTCTTCGAGTTATTCGTATTTAGATTTAGATTATTGCTGAGCAATTGGGATTGCCTCTAATATTTACAATTTGTGCATCGTTTTAAGGGAACGAATTAAGGAATAAACAATATTTAACAGCTTTTTCCCCGCAACGCTTAGTCAGCATATTCTATCTTCACTTCAAAATAGAAAGAAAGAAGCGTTATATGAATATAGACTCCTGAGTTTTGCTTTATCAAGAAGTCACATGAAAAAAAAAGTCACACAAAACTAAAGAATTAACTACTCTAAAACTAAGGAATTATTTCGCTTCTTTTATGTCGCTACGCTTATTTAAATTTAGGTCTATCGTGGGGCGGGGGGGTCATCATGTGACGGGTTATTCCGTCGGGGTTGTGAGATACGAATTTGGTTTCTATACAAATTATTAAAATTTATTTAAATTTCAAATTGGAACGCCCACTCGCGCTATTGGTAGTTTTAGTCTACTTTATGGCGCGTGCGTGACAATACTATAATATAGTTATATAATAATTTATAATATAATTATATAATAATTTATAATGTAATTATATAATAATTTATAATATAATTATAACATAATTTATTAATTATACCATATATGTTATAAACATATATAAAACATAATATTTATTTTCATTAGATAATTCACTTTCCATAGTACATATGTACAGTGCATAAACGTGATTAATATGATGAATAAGATTACTGGTACATACATAACAAGGAATATTTAATTATATTTTAAGTATTTAATTATATATAATAATATATTATACATATATTATATAATAATTTATAATATAATTATAACATAATTTATTAATTATACCATATATGTTTTATTGACGACAATTATTGGTATCCAAATATAAATCGGAATAATTTCAACTCATTATATAACTTTCATTCTTTTCTCTATGATAACCTACAAGTTGTCTTCTAGACATCGCTGACTACTGAAAATTAGACGCCGACATCATTGAACTATTTCAATTACGAAACGAGAAATTTCGCTGTCCTCGAGTTTTTCCAGCGGCACGAGTTTTTCCTTTATTCAGGGTCGTGGAAGAAAAAAAGCAACGGGAGAACAAGAGAGTATGAATGTGTCGTTTCTCCCCTCTCACGAGCAATACGTGTTACCGATGATATATGAAAGAACGCGTATCACCAGGTACTCAGTACACCCACGCGAGTCGTTATCGTTAATTCGTTACATTTCCAAGAGATTACTGAATAAAAGTTTGGTATTTCACTTGATTTTAATATCGTGTTGAATTCGAATAATACTATATATATATAGCAGTAATAGAAGAGGAGCTTTTTGGACAACAATGGATCAGAAAAATGAAGTCAAAGGATGCGATGGGAAAACTAATCGCGTGAGTCTACGTTAGATCTTGCTCTTCGAGTTATTCGTATTTAGATTTAGATTATTGCTGAGCAATTGGGATTGCCTCTAATATTCACAATTTGTGCATCGTTTTAAGGGAACGAATTAAGGAATAAACAATATTTAACAGCTTTTTCCCCGCAACGCTTAGTCAGCATATTCTATCTTCACTTCAAAATAGAAAGAAAGAAGCGTTATATGAATATAGACTCCTGAGTTTTGCTTTATCAAGAAGTCACATGAAAAAAAAAGTCACAAAAAACTGAAGAATTAACTACTCTAAAACTTAGAAATTATTTCGCTTCTTTTATGTCGCTACGTTTATTTATATTTAGGTCTATCGTGGGGGGGGGGGGGGAGGGGTCATCATGTGACGGATTATTCCGTCGGGGTTGCGAGGTTCGAATTTGGTTTCTATACAAATTATTAAAATTTATTTAAATTTCAAATTGGAACGCCCACTCGCGCTATTGGTAGTTTTAGTCTACTTTATGGCGCGTGCGTGACAATATTATAATATAGTTATATAATAATTTATAATATAATTATATAATAATTTATAATGTAATTATATAATAATTTATAATATAATTATAACATAATTTATTAATTATACCATATATGTTATAAACATATATAAAACATAATATTTAGTTTCATTAGATAATTCACTTTTCATAGGACATAGGTACAGTGCATAATCGTGATTAGTATGATGAATAAGATTACTGGTACGTAGATAACAAGGAATATTTAATTATATTTTAATTATTTAATTATACCATATATGTTATAAATATATGTAAAACATAATATTTAGTTTCATTAGATAATTCACTTTCCATAGTACATATGTACAGTGCATAAACGTGATTAGTATGATGAATAAGATTACTGGTACGTAGATAACAAGGAATTTAACGGTGCTCTGTCAAGAATACAGGCGTTGAAGCAACTAGGATAAACGTGAACTATATATAGTTCGAATAATTGAAATCTAATCTTCTCTCATTGAATCATAAATATAACAAACATAATTTTCATTGCAACATCCCAAATTAATTATGAGAAAAATTAATAGCAAGAAATAGATCACAAAGCTATTCCCTTTCCTTGAGAAACAAAATAATTTGTACATCGAATATATTGCATTTGTATCGTCGCGTTCGCATTGACATTAAATAAATAAAAATTAAATAAAATGATATTTCTAGCAATTAAATCATTTACAGATATTCCGAACCTATTTGCCCTGTTTTTTATTGCTCGGTCAGCAGCAGGATTTCGAAGCATTTTTTCAACATACTTTACGAAAATATGCTAATTACATTATTGCGAAACTAGTCACCAATTATTCTTCACGCGTTCTCTTTTTCTTCATTTGCGAAGAAAAATGAACGTGAAACCCACACGTGAATCGGTGATTTCTAAAATCGTTTGTAGCACTTTCGTATTTGAATCAATAGCCTAAGTTGCCTAATCTACTTTAAGCGATGTAGACATGATTAATACACGTAATTATACGTTGATACGTATAATCTTTTAACGTCTTTTAACGATAGTCTAGTAACAATAATAATAATTATTATTATATAAAAGTATATGAAATAACAATAATAATAATAATATAATAATAATATAATTATACATATATATAATATATTATTATTATTATCATTATTATTATGTATGTATTATTATATTATTGTTATATATATATGTAAATATAGAATATAAGACGAGCATGAGAAAAAATTCTGGCTTTGTGTATAAAACTTCGTGTATAACTAACCGCGAATGATATCTGAACGAAATGATGACTTTTATTTGAATAAGAAATTGAATTCTTATTCACGGCCGAAATATTAGTCTTTTCATTCATAACTAAAATATTAAAACATTTCTTTAATTTGTTATTTATCATTTAACAGGTAAATGAAATTTTGGCCAACCGTATCAGCGATGACCCTTTAAATTACATAATTAACGATGTGTAATTTCAAGTAATAATTCAAGTACGGATAATTCATAGTATTTCAGTTTTAGAAAGTCTGTGTTACAGTTTTTTGCAATGAAACTACTAATAACGGTTACGTAATTGGTAAATCTTTCGTTTGCTTATACAAATGAACTTCTTATCTTACAGGTGGGCTCGTATTTCGTGAAGTAATTTGCCTTGTCTTTCCGGTATCTGTACTTGTAATAACACAACTACTTCCAAAATGTTGTTTCTTTTTTCAGTTACGTTATACTTGTATGTAGACGAAGTTCACAGGTTACCCTTTCTTCATTTTGCGCCAGTCTTCTTAGAATTTCGCAAATGCTAATAAAAAGGACGAAAGCGTAATTTTATTAGAGCCGAAAACGTCCGAGTGTTAAAGGGCGATTTAATCTCAAACAGTCGTTCTACTGTGAACGAATGTAAACAACAACAAGTATCAGTAAACAAGTAAAGCGGACAAGTATCGGTAAAGCGTATTACGTAAAGTTCAGTTCCCTTTGCGATTTCCCATTTCCGATATTCTTCGAGCTATTTCTCCGAGTACAGTCGCTGGCAAAAATATAGCACACGGAAGAGCGGGAGAGTGCACGTCAGCACGTGCCAGGAACAAAACAAAACTTTTCGGGCAAACTGAACTCGCTACTTCTGCTTCTTACACATAGACACGCGTCTACGAAGCGCCATATCTATGCGCACGCATACTTACATTCATTCAGAATTTCATCGAATTACGTACTTTGTGCTTCTGTACCTTTGACATTTTTCAATATGATATTCCTGACAGTTTCACGTCGTATATTAGGCTTCTGACAAAATGTAGTATTAAATAAGAAATAAGAAATAAATAAATAATAAATGAAGAGGATTATCTGTTAAATGTGGAAACCTCGAGGCCCGATAGCGTAAGCTGCCTTAAACTTCAATTACGTGTACGTTATATCCACCTTAATACGTAGCTAAAATTCGATGAGCTTCCTAAAATGCTCATTTCCTCGGAGAAATATCATACGTAGAGCGAGAAATTCTCCGATCCCCACCCGATCCAACTTTCCTTTTCACTTTCTCGTTTGACGGAACTCGCTGGACAGAAATGCTCGACAGCCGCGTAGTCGATGCAGAACTACACGCCTGGATAGATAGCAATCGATAGTGTTCTTTATCGAGTAAGAAAATCGAACAATCGATCGGCGCCATTGGCTCTATTTTAGATGTCGCTATTAAGTTGAATTTATCTCATTCGCGAAGAAACGAATTGGTCGAATAGATCGTTGCACAGTGGACATTTAAAAACAGTAGAATCAATCGTCGAGTATTTTATAAGATCCTTATCGTTGCACGAAACTTAATGATCAAATATTCCGTATAATGGGGATATATACGAAATCTTCGATGGAAAATCGAAATACACAGAAGAATAATCGGGTATAATAACACACGCATTTTTAATGATTTATCCAGTCGTATGTAAAATAATCAACCGTCGAATTAATTATTTTCAGTAATATTTCGATGACTCTAAATCGGATAAAGTGTATTGATCTCCTAATTTACTTGAAAATTTCAAACAGCAAATAAAAGATACGTCGCTTTGAAACGTCCCGCGTTGAAATATTTGCAGGTTCTCGCGACGAATGTGATCAAACAATTACACCACGTGTCGAGGGAGAGACGAGGGGAAGCCTATGGAAAATTCAAAGGATTTTGTGGCTGTACGATTTGGTTGACAGGGCTGTCCGGTGCTGGCAAGACGACCATCTCGTTCGAGCTGGAAAATTACCTGGTTTCTCAAGTAAACTTTTTGCTCTAAAGTTCGAAATTCTCAAATTGCCATATCTCGAAACTTGCAAATTGCCAGACTCTCGATCGGACCATAATTTTTAACGCTTCAGGATCATATAAACTTGCTTTTGCAGGGACTGCCAGCCTACAGCCTGGACGGCGATAATCTTCGTCACGGATTAAACCGGGACCTGGGCTTCTCGAAAGAAGATCGCGAAGAGAACGTGCGAAGAGCTGCTGAAGTAGCAAAATTGTTCTCTGATTGCGGTGTGATCACCATTTGCAGCTTCGTTTCGCCCTTCGAGGCGGACAGAAGGCTGGTGAGGAAGATACACGAAGATTCTAACTTGAAGTTCTTCGAGATCTTCGTGAAAGCTTCCGTGCAGACGTGCGAAGCCAGAGACGTGAAAGGCCTCTACGAGAAAGCTAGAAAAGGGATGATTAAAAGCTTCACAGGCATCGGCCAGGAATATGAAACGCCCAAAACTCCTGATCTCATCGTGGATACGGAATTTCATAATTTGCAGACCTCGACGAGAATGGTAATCGAGTTGTTGAGGACCCAGGGAATTCTTCCCAAGACTCGAGAGCAGGTTCAGGAACTGTTCGTCGAGGAGAGGAGGATAGAGGAGGCGAGAAAAGAGGCGGAGAATCTTCCGAGTACGTTGCAAATGTTTTCTCACTTAATTCTGTATTTTTTTAATTCTGTATTTTCGTTTGCAAAATAATTCCACTTTTTCTTGTCTTTTGTTGATTGGACAAGCAAGTGGCTACTACGCTGTGGCTGAAGAACACGTGGATGGTTCTTTATTTCTGACATCATGTAATTTGCTTACGAAATTACGAAAATATAAAGATTTGGAGGTGTCATAGAATGTTGTGGCACGCAAACATTTCCGGCTAAAATAATTCACATGCGAAACATCAAATATTCATAAATTGCTACGATACACACAGATAAGATAGAGAAAGTTCTTTTCCAAATTGATGCTTCCAATTGACAAAGAGATAAGCTTTTATGTAAACAATTTCCATTTGATATATAGTACTTGATAATTGCCTAATTCCTCAAATCAATATGCTCAATTTAAGGTATCAACATCAGTAAGGTTGACTTACAATGGGTTCAAGTACTCGCTGAAGGTTGGGCTGCTCCGCTCACAGGTTTCATGAGGGAGTACCAATATTTGCAGGTGCGTAATTAAAATTTGATTAACGAATTGCATGAGATTTAAGCATAGAGAAACGAGTTCTATCTTTGGACGATATTAATTATGAAACACTAAGTTTGTAAAGGTAAAAAGTTGTAGAATAGAGATAGATTTTTCTAACGAGATAACAAATAAAATGTGCGTGTGTGTGTGTTATTTTCAAGTGTCAACACTTCAAAACTATCAAACAAAATGGGGACGTGGTTAATCAATCGATACCTATCGTGCTTCCGGTTAGCACAGAGCAGAAGGAAAGCTATACTACAGCACCGGCACTGACCTTGAAGTACAACGGTCAAGATATCGCAATTCTGAGGAGACCAGAATTTTTCGCTCACCGAAAAGAAGAAAGGTTCGATTATGTTTTTTCAGTAAATTATTATTTCTAGTTAGTAGTTAGTCTCCTCTTATGTGAAAATAAATCGGAAACATTGCAACAGGTGTAGCAGAGAATTTGGTACAAACGACCTTGGACATCCTTACGTCAGAATGATCCACGAATCGGGTGATTGGCTGGTTGGAGGAGAATTAGAAGTTCTGGAAAGGATTAAGTGGAACGATGGTCTCGACAAGTACAGGCTCACGCCAAACGAAATTCGTAAAAAGTGCAGAGAAATGGAAGCGGATGCTGTTTTCGCCTTCCAGTTGAGAAATCCGATTCACAATGGCCACGCACTCTTAATGCAGGTTAGTTCTCATCGAAAACAACAAATTTCAAGTATAATATAAGAGATAAAATTATTTGCTTTAAAGGAGGTTCGATACGAAGCAAAATTAATTAAGTTTCCATAATTTTGATAAGAACCTAGTTGACGGTTAAAGAAAGTCCAATAAATCCAATCAATTACGACATTTACTTTTTCCTGCGCAAAAATTCCTATTCTTCTTCTCTTTTAATGTAATTATTATTCAAATTAATACCAGGATACGAGAAGACTCCTCGTGGAGGAACGTGGTTGTAAGAAACCAGTTCTTCTACTGCATCCTCTGGGAGGATGGACGAAAGAAGACGACATACCATTATCAGTTCGGATAAACCAACACCAAAGTGTTCTCGAGGAGGGTGTATTGCACGAAGACACCATCCTCGCTATTTTTCCAAGCCCGATGCTTTATGCTGGCCCTACAGAGGTATTATTTATTTCCCTAAAAAATTAATCAACAATTAAAATTGATGGAATAAGAGAAGCGTAGTATTTCGAAGAGATATAAATATTTTAAATTTGAGAATTGTTTAAAATTTGCGATTTTTATTTTAGGTGCAATGGCACGCCAAAGCAAGAATGATGGCTGGGGCAAATTTCTTCATCGTTGGTCGTGATCCCGCGGGTTTGCCGCATCCTGACAAATCTAAAACCCCGGACGGTAATATTCTGATAAGACGAATTTCACTTGTCCCTTGATTCCTAAGATTACTCGCATAAAAAATTAAAAATCGTACGCTTTTATTCTTGATTTATTGGGCGAAGTAATTTTATTGTTATATCGAAGGAATTCTGATATTTCATTATCGTGATAAATCAGCGGTCGCTTTAATTGTAAAATTAGGAAATCTGTACGATGGAACGCACGGCTCGAGGGTACTGTCGATGGCACCGGGTCTTCAGAATCTCAAAATCATACCGTTTAGAGTGGCAGCTTACGACAATAGAAAAAAACAAAATGCCTTTCTTCTAGCGGGAACGATCGCAAGATTTTATTTTCGTATCAGGAAATAAAATGCGAAGTGAGTTATATTTTTTTCATGTACCTGTTTCTTTTCTTTTTCTTCTAAATCTTCCTGTAATTAATTTGTATATCCTATCTTGCCTATTTTATTAATGAAATCATTAGAAATGAATCATTAGCAATGAAATTATTTTAAAAAACAATTTCTTATTTCACTTCTTATTTTAAAAAATCTAAAAAAAAAAATGAATTAAATTGCCAACTATAAATGTAAATTGCATTAAAAATACGAAATATCGCATTAGAATAAATACAAGATTTATATAAAAACATTTCTATGAAACATCCAAATAATAATAAAAAAAAAAACAGTACTAATAAACATTAATATACCGTTATTTCAGATTTAGCAAAATCTGGGGAAAATCCACCAAAAGGATTAATGGCGCCAAAAGCATGGCAAATCGTTTCGGATTATTATCAAAAACAACTGAAAAACTAATTTTAAATTACTATTAGCCGCAACTCTTGTACTAGAGGGTAATTATTTACAAGGACCAAAATGTTTTCTGTTTAAATGAAATTTAATAATTAAAATGATAAATACAAACATCTTTTCTGCACAAAAAATGGTTGATTCTTATTGTTCACTTATAAAAGACAATAATTTCGTCAGATACAAGTAAGGTACATCGAAGTAATTTATTTATAATCTTTGTTAAAAATGATCCCTAAAAAGGTTGGGAATGGGGGATGAAAATAAGTAAAGTTAATTTATTTCTCCTCTAATAATGATATACATATGTGTACCTATATTTATATATATATATATATATATATATATATATATATATATATATATATATTTATGTTTATTGCGTCAGACACGAGAAATTTGTAATTTAGAGCTTTACCTTAGAGACGGTTTCCTTTCGTGTTTTTTTTTTCCTACTTACTATTTTTCTTCCCTGTTACTTAGAAAGACAGTGGAAAAAAGAAGAAAGTACGACGACTAGGATTTAGTCCGTTTAGTTTCTAACAAAGTATCGCTTTAGTCTGGTACACCTGGGGAAAAAATAACATTTCAATTTCAGCTTCTAATGACATTTTATTATCTCTGTCCTCGGTGCAGCAAAAAGTTTTGCTGGCGCGAATAATCATAAATAAATAAATGGCTTTTCTTAATTAAATTAAATAATCATTTCCAAAGATTTTTTTAAATTAAATATAGGAATTTAAAGTTATTATTATAACATGTATAAACCTGAGATAATTTGCCGCCAGCGAGCTGCCAAACCTTCAAACTCATGTCTCTCGAGCCCGTAATCAGTGACTGAGAATCTGGAGTAACTACTAGACAAGTAATTTCTTGAGAATGCGACACTTGGTACTTTTCTTCAGGACCAACACCTAAACTTACTATTCTTAATTGATTGTCTCCTGTTCCGCATACCGCGTATCTAAAATTTAGAAAGGAGGAAGACAATTAAATCTAAAAACATCGCAATTGCTAATTTATTATAATTATAATTATTATTGTTAATAAATTATTCAAATAACGATCATTGTAGGAAAAATTGAAACAAGGCGACTGTATTGGTATTATAAAAGACTCGAGAAATATTAAGAATTAATACAAGAAAGTAAATTTCACTAAAGTATCTGCTACGCCGGGCGACTCTCTGCCTGGCCCAGGTCACACACCGCGGGCCAGACGGACACCAGATGTCCGTCTCTTCCGTACGGCGTACCCTCAATAGCCTTAAGCACCCGTCATAAACTCGAGTCGCTTGCCTGCTAAGGTCCTTCAGACCCAACAAATGTCTTTTCTAAATCAGTTTCCAAAGACTATTGTTTACTACGGCTTGACACGGTAAAGTTAGTTTTTCTCACGTACGATGCTTCCTACTAGCAACTTTCTATAGAGGGCGGGGTTAAGACCCTTCCTAGTCCACCAACCTTCGTTTGTCCAATCCGAGGCAATGTATACTGCCCTCGCTTCCTGACCTAAAATGGCGTGAACAAATCTGATGATCCCGTGCGCTAGACACACCCATCACTAGCTTTCATCCAACACAGCATCGTCGCTCAACTTCACTTCTTCTACATCGTTGGAAAAGTCAACTACTAAGTCTAACTCTAACGCCTATCGGGGCAGTCTAAGCATAACGCGAGAGTCGGTCTCGGTATTGTCGAGCATACATTTCCTCACCTAAATATCTTATAGTGCTACGTCCACTAATACATTAAATCCAATTATAAGAGCCCTGCTCTAACGTACATATTGTAATATCGTAGAATAGCTTTGATTGGAGATCGGCTGAATTAGAAAACACCGTGTACGCCATCTTTTTGTGGTTTGTTTACATCCAAGAGCGCCTATATACGGTTTTATATTTCAAGGAGTGGCAGTCGAGAGGCCAGAGTATGTGAGCCGAAAAGTGTGTGTGTGTGTGTGTGTGTGTGTGTGCGCGCGTGTGCGCGTGTGTGCGTGCGTGCGTGCGTGTGTGTGTGTGTGTGCAGGATCGAGCAGGAATGCATTGGCGAGGGTCAGAGTTGATCGAGACGTCGAAGCATAGAGTTGTTAGAATTGAGTTGCGAGTGTTGTCGAGTGTTAGAGTTGCTAGTGAGAGAGAGAGAGAGAGAGAGTTACCAAATAGTTGTCAAGTTATTTGATGTAAATACGAGCGTTGCATTTAGTTTACCTGTTAATCATACATCGTTTCTCTGTCTAACTAATATCTGTATTTTCAATCCATTATTAATAAATTATAATTAATCGGACAAAATTACACCTTTAATATATTCCGATATTACAATATTTACCTTATCTTCGTGCGATAAGTGATTATCTATCTATCTATGCTCATCAGTATAATCTATGTGTTGGAAATATATAATTTATAATTCTGTGAATCACAGTGTTATACAAACTCAGTCACCCCTATTATCTCAACGGAAATCAGCGGATCGATCGAGTCGTGGTGTCGATTGTTATAATCGTAACGAGAATTTACGACTCCTGTTGACGTCTCTCTTAGCGACTACGTCTTCCCACGATTGGTCGAACAAACAGTATCTCAATTTATTAATTACAGCCACTGTATCATATCTCATATCGGAAGAAACAGTGAAACAGCGACCAGGCCCACATACTGATTGGATTAGGGTGCCGGTATCAGCTGCCCAAACTCGGATTGTACCAGCTCTATCAGAACTCACTATTCTTCGGCCGTCAAACATAGATGTGACTGCAGTAACAGGTGCCTGGTGTCTAAATGTCGATACCAGTAAACCTAAGGTCAGACCCCATACACGAACTGTTTTGTCCTCAGAACCTGTTTCCAATTTAATTTCCTGTTACTGTATTGTATCAATTTCATGCTCTGTTACTTGGTTATTGAACTATTGTACTTTACTGTATTTTGATTGAAAAAAGAAATGGGTTTCTTCGGTATTAAAGGCAATACAAAATTATGGTAGTATTTGCAAAACTAGTATTGCGAAAAAAGCATACAAACAAGGTAAATAAATGAAATTTTTGTTATATCTGCCATATACGTATACGTATGGGAGGCTCTACTGTATTTTATCTACAGACCTACCAGAAGCAACAAATAAACCAGAAGCTGAGAATGCAATGCAGGTGACGCTAGCGATATGTCCTTCGAAAGTGGAAAGCAATTCGTGAGTATTCAATTGCCACAGATTTACGAGAGAATCGACTCCACCGGTAACTGCCATTGCTCCGTCCCTGGATATATCCAAACAAGATATGGGAGCAGTGTGTGGGTGCAACGATACCTCCTTCACGAATTTCGCGGGTTTAGCGTGTATCTCCTCGCCACGGAAACTCCAGTAAGCCACTCGATCTCCGGAAGCTGTTATCAGGAAGTCGTCCTTCTCCGTCACCTTTTCGCAAAAAGTTGAATTGAAAAATTATATTATATATGAAAGATTAATTTTGATCTTTCACTACTTGTAATTTAACATGCAAATAGAAAAGGTAATTTGCTACGACGATTAATTCCAATTTCAATAAATGTTTACTCATTTTCCATTCTACCTTTTTTTATTAATATAAAGTCATAAATACAAAATCTATAATTTACCTTGACGGCGGTAACATCCGCCGAAGGATTCGCCAGCAACGTTCTCGTCAATCGTCCACTGTGCATATCGAAAACGGAAACCTTTCCCTTCGCTCCTCCAGCAATGGCTCTTCTGCAATCTTTCGCCAAGCAGATACTTTTCACTTCACCTTGATGACCTCTCAACGTGTGGACCTCAGTTCCCGTGGCCAAAGATCTCAAATATAATTTCTGATCTTCGCAGGCTGCCAATAGGAACACCGAATCGGCCGATACGTCGAGCACAGTCACGGCGGATGGTAAAACGATGCTTTTTAACAATGTGAATCTTTCTAGACACCATAAGCAGACGGTACAGTCGGAAGAACCGGAAACCAGAATTTCTCCCGCAGAATCGACGCGAATGGATTTTACTGGCCCTCTGTGGTGGTCCACTTTGATGAGAACATCGCCGGTTAGGAGACTGGTGACGATTATTCTCGAGTCTTCGCCACCGCTAATGGAAAGCGGAAGGTTTAGCGTTAGTTGATAAATACGAAACGAAATAACTTATAGAACAATCTATAATTAATACAAATAAGAAGTACTCGGAGAAGATTGAAATCTTTTCCCATTTTTCCGGTTACCTTTTTTAATCAAGATTATGGAAGAAAGCGTTTTTGATATCTTATTATTACTACACGATAAAACTATGAACCTGACAATCACTGAATTCTTGAGCGCGGACGTCAAGCACAGAACTGGGGCAATGTGTTCTTGGATTCTTAAATTCAAGGTCAGCTCTTTCATATCCCATACTATAATCGAAGTGTCTTCAGAGCCTGTCAGTAGATATTGCGAATGCTGTGTCACGGCTAAACATGAAATTGGATTTGAGTGCCCTGAAATGAAAAATATTTCTCATAAAATATCAAGTTGAACATAAAAATCTGTTTGTTTGATATTTGACTTTGGCGGGCTGATATTGGCGGGCATATTGAAACGAAAATAATTATTTCGCATGATCAATATATCAGAGACTTGTATTAAATTCCATGTTCGTCGTTTTGTGAAAAAGCGAAAATACCATAGCAATATCGCGTGCTTAAAATGGCACTTAAAGTATCATATACGTTAGCTGGATTATTTTCAACTATATTCTCACAAAAGCTGACCTATTTTCAATTGCAAATTAAAGCGACGCTGCTATTTAAATGCTCGTGAAATACAGATTCAGGGACAACGTACAAAGGAGACTTGTTAGGACCATTCGCGGAGAGACGCGGTCGCTAGAAGAACGCGTCAGCGAGAGGCGTAAATTCTCGCTACGATTATGTTAATCGACGCCGCGAAATAGTCGTTCCCCTGTTTCGGTTAGGATAACAGAGGTGGTTTAATGAATGTAACACTGTATTAACAGTGTTACGTCGCGTAACACTCTACCCTAGCCGAGGCCACACACCGCGGGCAAGATGGCAACCAGATGTCTTCGGATACTCACTGCGTACCCTCAACAGTCTCAAGTACCTTCCATAAATCTCATAGATTTCCTAGTAAAGGTCCTTCAAACCATCGTCACCAACAAATTCGATGGTCCCGTGCGCCAAACACACCCATCCTTAGCTTTCCTCCGAGACAGCATCGTCTCCCAAGACAGTACTGATTTTACATCCTTCGAACGGTCAACATCCTTCCACCGGGTATACACACCCGCAGATCAGTCACTCATTCATCTCGTACATACGTAACAGCGTAACTGCCTTCGTTATAAGTTGTTGGAATAAACGGTGAAATATATGTCGGATCAGGATTCGAATTTTGGGCGCGCGACGACTCTTCATGTGGACTAGCCATCGTTTCACAAAGCCGAGATTTTATTTACACGTATATACAGGTCTATCACTAAGCTTAACAAATAATAAGTACAACTAATAATAAGTCTAACAAACACTAAGCCTAATGAATAATACGATCTACGAATAATTAAATTAAATAATACTATTAGCAATGTTTGAGTTCAAACGAATCCACGGTTACCGGGATAACTCCTTACTAAGCGAAACTAACTTAGACGCAAATGCGATCGTCGAAAATGCTCGATGTATCACTCTCCAAGGCAATCGCAAGAACGCCAGCCTCGTGGAGATTTTTCTCCCTGTACGATTGCATTTTGTTTTCTATACCCGTTTGGAAGCATCGAGAAGGTTCCAAACGCCGTTGCTAGGCAGTTTTTGCCTGGAGTTTTGATTACTAATACAATGTATGTCCCATTGCCGAGGCAACATCACACGTGGCTAGGCCCGCTCTCGAGGCCGCATGCCGCCACAACCACATTTCTCGGAAAACACATACAACCACTCCAGACCTCCGTTAGATAAAACATCCATCCCGTGACCGTGGCTACGTTCAGCGACCGATTGTCACCTCGAACCCAATCTCGCTTATTACAAATCTTAAGCAATTACAACTATAATAAAATCTAGGCTAAGGTACTAGAGGATGTTCCCAAAATTTCCAAGGAAAGGCTTCGGCTTTCCTTTCATCTCCGACATGTATATATAAAATATATATAAAACTGGAAAAAACTCTACTTAGAAGTCTTCTTAAGTAATAACCCCAGTAGATAGACATCGCCCTTGCTTGGCTTATTTGTTAAAGGCATTACGTAAATTCTAATAGATATAATCTCGTAAAGGTGAGTACAATAAGTTTAATATATACAGTGTTTAATATATAAAAGTTTAATATATACAGTGTATATAGTATCATGTATATGGGATATTAACTGAGTTTTAAACTTGCACTAATGTGAACCATAAAACGCACACTGCAAGTAACCACACAATCTAGTTCCCAGAACAGCCATGAAAGAAAACTGTAATTGCTACAATCTGCCACGAATTATACGTGTAACAACGCCCAATCGTGGAATATCAATATTCCACAATACCTGGAATAGGAACAAGATTCGAAGCTATAGTACGTTCGTAACGTATTCAAAATCTTTCTGCTAGCTATTGCAAATAACCTAAAACTAATAAATTTGTTTCTCTCATATTCATAAAATAAAGGGAAACTTTGTAACAATTTAATAATTATTGTTTCATAACAACGTTGTATGGCCAATTCGTTGCGATCAGTTATCCCTATCAATCTCGATAAACGCTGGTGTCACGTCGATTCGGGGTAATTTCACGTTCCGCACGCAAGGTGAGAAATTCGTACTTAAATTTTGATTGTTATTAGAAAATTTATTGAACACTGACAGAGTAACGATACAGAATGGTCAAACAGCACAGAAAAGAATGTTGAGCAACGACTCGAGAGGTACTTTTTTATATCAAGGACCCGGCTCCTGTGGAGGGGTTATCGCTGGATGCCGGTCACATAGGGTTTCTATTACTGCTTAGCCACCATTTTGCTGGCCAAGGTATGTGAGATATTTTTTTTTTTTTTTTTATTTATTTGTTGAAATTACAATCGATTCTCGCGTTGAGAATTTTCAGTAATTTTTCTGGCGTGGCGCAGTGACATGGCTGTTTATTTACAATAAGTTAGTACTTATTATAGATAGGTATTATTTATAAGTATTATAAGTAAGTGCATATGCTTAATTTGGATAATTAAATGAATCTAACGTTTAGGTCTAGCGGGTAGTGCCTCTTCAGCCTGCGAATCTGGTCCGTCGTATCGAGTAGTCCAGTGATTAGGGGGTTTCGGTGTTTGTTGATTCTTTTGCTATATCTGTCGCTATATTTTGCTATTTCCTCTTTGACGGTGGGTATCTTGAGGTCGCGGTGTATTGTTTCATTGGTTACATACCAAGGTGCGTCAATTAGGGATCTTAGCGTTTTCGATTGAAAGCGTTGGAGTATTTCAATGTTGGAGTTACTTGCTGTTCCCCATAGTTGGATTCCGTAGGTCCAGACAGGTTTTATTACGGTCTTGTAGAGGGTAATTTTATTCTGTATGTTTAGTTTGGAGCGTCGGCCCGTGAGCCAATAGAGTTTTTTTAGTTTGTCCTTTAGTTGCTTCGTTTTATCTGAGATGTGTGTCTTCCACGTTAGTCTCCTGTCCAGGGTCATGCCCAGGTATCGGACTGTGTCCCTGCTAGGAACTGTTGCATTGTTGATGGTGACCTGGGGGCAGGTTTGTTTTCGGAGCGTGAAGGTTACATGTGAGGATTTCTTTTCGTTGACTTTGAAGCCCCATTTGTGAAACCACTTTTCCATGGAGTCGAGACTTCGCTGGAGAGTGGATGAGGCTATTACCGGGTCTGCGTGGGTAGCTAATAGCGCTGTGTCGTCTGCAAATGTCGCTATTGTTATATCGTTTGATATAGGTAGGTCGGCAGTGTAGATGGAGTACAGTAGGGGTCCGAGGACACTACCTTGGGGTATGCCGGCTTCTATTGGGAATGTTGCGGAAGTGGCGTCTAGGCATTTAACCATGAATTGTCTATTGGTTAGGTAAGATTTTAGGATGGAGTAGTAGGGGTGAGGTAGGATCTTTTTAATCTTGTATAGTAGCCCTTCATGCCATACTTTGTCGAATGCCTGTTGGATGTCTAGGAAAACCGCTGAGCAATATTTTTTCTTTTCGAGTGTTTGGCTGATCGTATGAGTTAAGCGGTGGATTTGCTCTACTGTAGAATGATGTTTTCGGAAGCCGAATTGGTGATCTGGGAGTGTTTTCAAGTTCTCTAGGATTGGAAGGAGTCGGTTCGTGAGCATCTTCTCGAATAGTTTGGACAGGGTAGGTAAAAGACTGATTGGGCGATAGGAGCAGGTTTCGTATATCGGTTTACCGGGTTTAGGGATCAGGGTAATCAATGAGATTTTCCAGGCCTTAGGATAGTGTTCCAGGCGAAGGATAGCATTAAAAATCGATGTGATGAGTGCTATCCCTTTTGTGGGAAGTTCCTTGATTGCTTTATTGCCTATTATGTGAGATATAATTATCCTTTCGTTGCGTTCTCACGACCATCGTGACATTCCCCCCTCCTTAGCTTCGCTTTGCTCCGCTAAAGCGTAAGGCTCTGGTGGGGCTTCCAAGTTGAATGATCCCCTCATCTTCGTCTTCGGTGATATTTTGGAAGGTGACCGTCCTTGGTACTGTTGATGTTTGATCGATCCTGTTTACGCGAGCGGCAGGGCAGAGTATTTTGATACGTACATTTTTAGGAAGTGATCGGCGTAGACATTCGAAAAGTTTACATTTGTACATTACATATATTGTTCCTAGTCCTAGGGCTATGATTCCTAATATTTGTAGTGTGGATATGCCATATTCCTTCAATGAATTTATGCGTCGCTCAAATTGCAGGGTACTGATTTGTGTTTGTAATGTGTCGAGGTTGGCTTTATATTGGTTAAAATTGTGAGTTACTTTTGGAGCTGTTTCTAATATTTTCTCTAATATTGGAACATCTGTTTCTTCGAAGCTGTATATGCTATTCTTAAATTTGGTTTCGTAAGAGATATTTTTACGTGATCCTCCTATTTTCATAATATTATGATCGTATGTGATTATGCACCCGGTTTTACTGCTAATTAAGCTTGGTTGTCTAATTTCTAGGATTTTATGTGTCTTACATAACACGTCGATTTGTACATTTTTCGCAGGAATAATAATATAATGGTTTTCCGTCTGCAAAGGTACGAACGTCAATTCTTCCAGCTTGAAGACAGCAGTCGGGCAAGTTTTGACCGTCTGTCGATTAGTAATTAATTCTGATCTGCATTCAGGTGAATTGATTCTATTGTGACTCGGTTGAGTTCTTTTACAAATGTGGATGATTGCCGTTCGTTTACAATATTTGTTTAAGTAGTGACTATCGACAAAGGTGTATTGTTCTGAGTCGGTTAGTATCAAATCAGTTTCTATTACAGGCGCAATGAATACAGAGTTTTGTTTGGAAGGTATCGGGTAAATTTTAGTTATTTTCCATTCATTGTTTTCCAAAAGCGGCACAGTTATTGTATATATAATTGTATATATATCTTTAGTTTGCTTAGATCTAGAATTAGTTGAAAGTTTTGAACTGAAGGTTCGATATGGTTAGTCATAAAGTTTTGTCTCGTTATTTGGTCAAGTGTTTTTAAGAATTGTTCAGGTTCTATAACTTGTGGGTTTATGATTCCTTGTTTCCCTAACATAACAGTGTTAAAAATTTCGTCGATGTTTATATGGAGTTCTGATATGGTAGATTCGGTTTGAATTAATAGGGAGACTAATATTTCGTTTTTTTCATTGTGGTTTTCAATCTTGTGTATATCGTTGGCTAAGTTTTCAAGTTGATTTGTTTTGGTATTGTCTAGCACGCGTTTGATGAGTGCGGTTTGGTTACTAAGAATTGTTTTTATTTTATTGTTCGAATCAAATAATGTATCGATGTTCTTGTTAATGAGTTCTAAATCGTTTTCGTCGAGAGTTCCGAATAAAGTTTTGGATACTGAGCCTATGACATTGAGCAATCCGCGTTTGCTTTTATAACGCAATAATAATTTGAGTTGCCGAGTCAGGTTTTGAAGATTTCTGTACTTAAATTTTAGGCTGCTTATTTCTGGTGTGTAAGCGCAAGGTGGTTTACATTGACGGTCTATTAAATCTATTACGCGTTGTAATCTATTAACTTGGTCAATTGGATCGTTAAGGCCTACTATAAGGGTGATATCTATTTGTTCGTTGTACAGATAGCAATTGTCAATGTGTTCCAGGAATATGTTGGCGTAATTCAATGGTTTTACTTCTAGATCGCTTCTAATGTACTCGAGTGTTATGATGATCCATATTATGGTCTTCTTCCTGAAAGGTAGGGTTTTAGCCTGTTACCGTGGATTCTTTGCGTGTGACCGTTGGAATATTCGATAAGATAGGTGGGTGGATTGAATGAGAGGATTTCTGCAGGTCCTAGCCATTCGTGGTCTAGCTTGTTAGTTTTGTGATCGTTATGTACCCATACTTTATCTTTTACTCGGAATATCGTCTGTGTTTTAATAATTTTTCGCATTTGATCCCTCTGGTATCGCCTTTTGTTAGATTCGGTAACTCGTCTTGCTTTAGCTATATAGGCGTTGTGTCGATTTTTCCAGAGGTTAAACAATTGTTCTCTGGTTAGGCTAGGAGTGGTTGATATTGAGGATGGCATGTTAGCTTGTCGTCCAAATGTTAATTCGAATGGGGTATGTCCGGTCGTCTCGTGTACTGAAGTATTATATCCCATGCATATTAATTTTAAGTTTTCATCCCAGTCGTTCTGTCGGTCGGTCGTACAAGTTCGAATAAGGTCCTTTACTACGGCATGCGTTCGTTCAAGGGATCCGTTAGATTGTGGATGGAAAGAAGTGGTTTTTATGTGTCGGATTTTGAAAGCCCTTTCAAATGTGTCCATCAATTTACATACGAAATTTCGTCCCATGTCCGTCAGAATACTTTTTGGTGCGGAAAATATGTACACATAGTGATCCAAAAGTTCGTTAATGATTGAGTTGGCTGTTTGGTCTTTTAAGGGTATGAGGATGAGATATTTGGTTAATTGATCTTGGATAGACAGGATAAACTGATTGCCCCGTTTGGTTTTGGTGAGAGGTCCGAATATGTCCATTGCGATTTTGTCATTAGGATTAAGGGGTGTGTCAGTTATCATAGGTTGTTCCTTGGCCCTGATACGATTTAGCTTTTCTCGTTGGCAGGTTTCGCAGTTTTGTATGAATTCTGTAACGTCTTGTTCTAGGTTTGTCCAGTGATGGTGCTCTTGTATTCGTTTCACGGTGCGGTGTATACCTAAGTGTCCTACTAATTCGTTATGATTTTCGCGTAGTATCGTTTGTTTTTGTTCGTTATCGTAGTCTACTGGCGGATCTTGTCCAAATATTAATTTAATTTGAGGGAATCTAGTTGTTAGAAACCTTAGCATGAGTTGAATATTTACCTTTTCTAACGTGCTGAAGCTATTGTCGTTTATTCCTATTTGTAAGCGCCCGGTTCGGTGTTTAATAAAGTGTTTGGTTAATTGACGCAACCAATGCTGTTCGTTAAAGTCTCCCAGTTCGGTCTTTGTAATTTGTTTAAAGTGTGGTCTGTTAGGTTTTTGAGTTATCGGAGCTGGGGTGATATTGATTTTCCAGTCTATATACTCGTCATAATAGTCCGGGTTTTCTACATTGGGTTGGATTTCTTCATTAGTGATAGGATACAATCGGGATAGAGCATCTGCAGCTGTATTTTCTTTTCCTTTTTTGTATTCGATTTCATAATCGTACTCCTCGAGTCTCAAACGCCATCGCATGAGTCTCGATGAGGGGTCTTTAACATTCTTTAACCATTTCAAGGCTTGATGATCGCTTTGAATTTTAAATTTTCTACCAAGTAGGTATTGTCTTAGTCTTTTGATTGACCATACTATTGCTAATAACTCTTTCTCGGTTGTGGAATAATTCTTTTCAGGAGGGTTCAAAGTTCGGGATATATAACAGCATGGATGTCCGTCTTGGGAGAGTATTGCTCCTAACCCTTCGTTACTTGCGTCTGTTGTTAATGTGAATGTTTTGTCAAAGTCTGGATATTGTAGTACAGGCTCTACGCAGAGTTTTTGTTTTAGTGTGTCAAATGCAAGTTGTTGTCTATCGGTCCAATAGAATGGAGTGTCCTTTTTTCTGAGATCTGTCAATGGTTTTGCGATTTTAGAAAAATTACGTATAAATTTTCTATAGTATCCAACGAGTCCTAAGAATGATTTTATGTGGGTCGCGATCTTTGGTGTTTTAAAGTCTTTCACGGCTTGAATCTTTTTGGGATTAGGTTTTACTCCTTCCTTTGTTACTACGTGTCCTAAGTATTCTAATTCCGGTTTCAAAAATTCGCATTTGTCCGGTTGTATTTTTAATCCTAAATTTTGCAGTCTGTCTAGTATAATGGCTAGATTTCGGTTATGTTCTTGGATGATGCTCCCGAATATTATAATGTCATCCAGGTATACGAAACAGTTATTTCCTATTAACCCCCGTAGCGCGGTATCCATCATACGTTGAAACGTCGCCGGTGCGTTTTTAAGGCCGAAGGGCATGCGATTATAGTGGAAGTGACCTTGTGGGGTTGAGAATGCAGTATATTTTTTGGAATTTTGCTCCATAGGGATCTGGTGAAATCCTGACGAGAGGTCTAGGGCGGAGAAAAATTTAGCTTTGCCTAAGTGCTCGAGTATTTCGTCCGAATTTGGTAAAGGATACGCGTCTTGGTCTGTTTGCTCGTTTAATTTTCTAAAATCTATAACGATTCTCCATTTTTGTTTGCCTGATGCATCTAATTTTTTTGGAACTACTCAAATTGGTGCGTTATATGGACTGTCCGATGGTTCTATGATTTGTTTGTCTAACATGTCGTTGATTTGAGTCTCGATTTCCTTTTTATGACATTCGGGCGGTCTATAAGATTTGATGTTTATAGGTTTGTCTGTCTTGAGTGTGATTGTATGTTCTGTCAAGTTGGTACATGGTAATGAGTCTGTTTCCATATTAAAAACGTCTAAGTAATTGATGAGGATTTTCTCAAGGGGTTCTCGAAGTTCTGGATCAATATGTTTGGTACGTATTATTTGTGCGCATTTATTAATTTGGCTTAGTTTATCGGGTTTCTCTATTTCGTTTGTAATGTGACAGATTTGCTTACCAGTGTTGATGAAACATACTGTTGTGGGCTTCCCTTCGATGTATTGGGCTGAGATTAGAGTTTCGCCTGGTTTTATTTTGCTATCGGTTTCCTGGAATGGTAATATAATTTCGTCTAAGGTTAGTTTATTGTTAGTGACGCTGTATTGATACTTTGTAAGGAATGGGAGTCCGATTATTCCATCTTCGATTAGGGGAAAGTTGTTAGGGACTACGTAGAATTGATGATTTTTCTTGAGCATGGTTAAATTGCAAATTTTGTTAGTGGTATGTTTGTCACTTCCCATTAGGAAGGTTTTTGGGTTAGAAGTTTGGACGTTTAGTGAGGCTTTTTCTTTTATAAGGTTGATTTCTGCTCCGGTATCGATGAGGAATCTGGCTCTTCCTCCGTCTCTTCGTTGCAGTACGATTGATAGTAATCTTCCGGTGGTGGTGCAGTTAACTCGAGGTAAGCTTCCTCTGGGTTCTCCGTTGTTTGGTTTACTCGAAGTGGAATCTTTCCTTGGCTGGCGAATGGAAAATTTCGAGAGTAGCATTTTTCGGCTGTGTGTCCAATTCGTAAACACTTTGGACACTTCGGTTTCATGCGGTCGTCTAATGGTCGGCTAGGTAGCTGAGCAGAAGTTTGTGGCTGTGAATCGGTAGTAGTTCGCTTGGATACAAATGTAGTGTTGTGAGATTGATTCTTTGGGCGGTTGGCGACACGATTTGCTTCTCGTAACCATTGTTCTCTATCAGCTGCTAGTTGTTGGGCAAGGTTCAGGTTCTTTGGATCGCTAGATACCACCATCTGTCCTATCTCGTATCGTAAGTTGAGCAAATATGTTTTAAGTGCTTCGCGTTCTTCAATATCTATAGCTACGCGTCGTTCTGTTGGTGTGCGGTTTTCGTTTTGGACTGCATAATTTAATTCGTTTAGCTGTTGTCGGAATCTGAAGTTAAAAGATTGTACACTTTCTGTTGCCCCTTGTTTTAAATTCTTTAATTTGTCCCTACAGTTGCTAATAGTTGTTGGTGTTAATACGTGTTGTCTTAAGCATGAATATAAGTCTTCGAACGAGTTGATTTTTAGATATCGTATGTTTCGTTTCGCGTTGTCGGTAATCTTTTCGATCAGTATGAGATCTAATAATAGCTCTCTGTCACTTGCCTTGCACCTAGCTCTTGCTTTGCGGACCGATAAGATGAAATCTTCAACGCCTACGTCATCTCGACCTCGTAGTGTCTCGACAGTTCGTATGGCCTTATCTGCCTCGAGCCCTCGATCTTCGTTGTAGTTGTTTATTGGTTTAATCGCGGCGCGGCTAGATGCGGCTCGTGGTCTTTGTGACGTGTTCGGTCCGTCAGTTTCGTCATCCGTTACGTTATCAGCAGCGGTTTCTAAATGGGCGTTTATTTGCGACTGGTCAGTCTCGGTGTCGTATTTTATTTCCATGGTTTTTGCAAGATCGCGTATTTCTTTAGAGCGATTTCTATCGCTAGTTTCCGCAAATTCTTTTATGTTTTTAATGTTTTGATCGGTGCTGTTTCTAAAGCTTCTAAACTCGTGAGTTAGGCTTTCAAATTGTTCAATCAGGGTAGCGATTAGTTCGTTTTGTTTAGCGGTACTCTTGTCAGTTGGGTTCATGCTGAGAAATATGACACTTTCGGCGGAAGAAGAGTCACCATCTTCAGAACGTATTTCAGGCTTACGGTTTCGATAATGTACGAAAGCCAGCTTACCGAGATTCTTTGCAGATCCTTCTTTTGATCAAGGAGGTGACCGTGGTCCTTCGCTGTAGAATCCGTAGAGTTCCCGTTGAAGTTTCCTCTTGATGCGATGAGTGGATCCTGGCAGGATCGCCAATTTTGTCACGTCGATTCGGGGTAATTTCACGTTCCGCACGCAAAGTGAGAAATTCGTACTTAAATTTTGATTGTTATTAGAAAATTTATTGAACACTGACAGAGTAACAATACAGAATGGTCAAACAGCACAGAAAAGAATGTTCTTACAACGACTCGAGAGGTACTTTTTTATATCAAGGACCCGGCTCCTGTGGAGGGGCTATCGCTGGATGCCGGTCACATAGGGTTTCTATTACTGCTTAGCCATCATTTTGCTGGCCAAGGTATGTGAGACATAACCATCCTTTCGTTGCGTTCTCACGACCACCGTGACACTGGCACGGCGTTTACACCGAATCAGAATATTTCTAACATGAATAGAGTATATTATAACATGAATAGAATATTTCTAAACTCAATAAACGTCCGGACAGCTTATTTTCTACATACCTTCAGAAAAATTGACGTCGGAATGATCAGGTCCAGCTTCGATAGAATCTCAAATGCATCGCGTCGTGAATCGTCAAACTTGTTCAAAAAACTTACAAACTTGTGGGCAACTTTGTTCCCCACTTGTTGACGAACAAAGACGAGAGACACTGTGACCTTATGTGTTATTGACGACAATTATGGGTATCCCAATATAAATCGGAATAATTTCAACTCATTATATAACTTTCATTCTTTTCTCTATGATAACCTACAAGTTATCTTCTAGACATCGCTGACTACTGAAAATTAGACGCCGACATCATTGAACTATTTCAATTACGAAACGAGAAATTTCGCTGTCCTCGAGTTTTTCCAGCGGCACGAGTTTTTCCTTTATTCAGGGTCGTGAAAGAAAAAAAGCAACGGGAGAACAAGAGAATATGAATGTGTCGTTTCTCCCCTCTCACGAGCAATACGTGTTACCGAGGATATATGAAAGAACACGTATCACCAGGTACTCAGTACACCCACGCGAGTCGTTATCGTTAATTCGTTACATTTCCAAGAGATTACTGAACGAAAGTTTGGTGTTTCACTTGATTTTAATATCGTGTTGAATTCGAATAATACTATATATATATAGCAGTAATAGAAGAGGAGCTTTTTGGACAACAATGGATCAGAAAAATGAAGTCAAAGGATGCGATGGGAAAACTAATCCCGTGAGTCTTCGTTAGATCTTGCTCTTCGAGTTATTCGTATTTAGATTTAGATTATTGCTGAGCAATTGGGATTGCCTCTAATATTTACAATTTGTGCATCGTTTTAAGG
This sequence comes from Bombus bifarius, assembly GCF_011952205.1. Taxonomy (NCBI): domain Eukaryota; kingdom Metazoa; phylum Arthropoda; class Insecta; order Hymenoptera; family Apidae; genus Bombus; species Bombus bifarius. The sequence continues at coordinate 2,888,448 of NW_022884360.1, forward strand.
GAACGAATTAAGGAATAAACAATATTTAACAGCTTTTTCCCCGCAACGCTTAGTCAGCATATTCTATCTTCACTTCAAAATAGAAAGAAAGAAGCGTTATATGAATATAGACTCCTGAGTTTTGCTTTATCAAGAAGTCACATGAAAAAAAAAGTCACACAAAACTAAAGAATTAACTACTCTAAAACTAAGGAATTATTTCGCTTCTTTTATGTCGCTACGCTTATTTAAATTTAGGTCTATCGTGGGGCGGGGGGGTCATCATGTGACGGGTTATTCCGTCGGGGTTGTGAGATACGAATTTGGTTTCTATACAAATTATTAAAATTTATTTAAATTTCAAATTGGAACGCCCACTCGCGCTATTGGTAGTTTTAGTCTACTTTATGGCGCGTGCGTGACAATACTATAATATAGTTATATAATAATTTATAATATAATTATATAATAATTTATAATGTAATTATATAATAATTTATAATATAATTATAACATAATTTATTAATTATACCATATATGTTATAAACATATATAAAACATAATATTTATTTTCATTAGATAATTCACTTTCCATAGTACATATGTACAGTGCATAAACGTGATTAATATGATGAATAAGATTACTGGTACATACATAACAAGGAATATTTAATTATATTTTAAGTATTTAATTATATATAATAATATATTATACATATATTATATAATAATTTATAATATAATTATAACATAATTTATTAATTATACCATATATGTTTTATTGACGACAATTATTGGTATCCAAATATAAATCGGAATAATTTCAACTCATTATATAACTTTCATTCTTTTCTCTATGATAACCTACAAGTTATCTTCTAGACATCGCTGACTACTGAAAATTAGACGCCGACATCATTGAACTATTTCAATTACGAAACGAGAAATTTCGCTGTCCTCGAGTTTTTCCAGCGGCACGAGTTTTTCCTTTATTCAGGGTCGTGGAAGAAAAAAAGCAACGGGAGAACAAGAGAGTATGAATGTGTCGTTTCTCCCCTCTCACGAGCAATACGTGTTACCGATGATATATGAAAGAACGCGTATCACCAGGTACTCAGTACACCCACGCGAGTCGTTATCGTTAATTCGTTACATTTCCAAGAGATTACTGAATAAAAGTTTGGTATTTCACTTGATTTTAATATCGTGTTGAATTCGAATAATACTATATATATATAGCAGTAATAGAAGAGGAGCTTTTTGGACAACAATGGATCAGAAAAATGAAGTCAAAGGGTGCGATGGGAAAACTAATCGCGTGAGTTTTCGTTAAATCTTGCTCTTCGAGTTATTCGTATTTAGATTTAGATTATTGCTGAGCAATTGGGATTGCCTCTAATATTCACAATTTGTGCATCGTTTTAAGGGAACGAATTAAGGAATAAACAATATTTAACAGCTTTTTCCCCGCAACGCTTAGTCAGCATATTCTATCTTCACTTCAAAATAGAAAGAAAGAAGCGTTATATGAATATAGACTCCTGAGTTTTGCTTTATCAAGAAGTCACATGAAAAAAAAAGTCACAAAAAACTGAAGAATTAACTACTCTAAAACTTAGAAATTATTTCGCTTCTTTTATGTCGCTACGTTTATTTATATTTAGGTCTATCGTGGGGGGGGGAGGGGTCATCATGTGACGGATTATTCCGTCGAGGTTGCGAGGTTCGAATTTGGTTTCTATACAAATTATTAAAATTTATTTAAATTTCAAATTGGAACGCCCACTCGTGCTATTGGTAGTTTTAGTCTACTTTATGGCGCGTGCGTGACAATATTATAATATAGTTATATAATAATTTATAATATAATTATATAATAATTTATAATGTAATTATATAATAATTTATAATATAATTATAACATAATTTATTAATTATACCATATATGTTATAAACATATATAAAACATAATATTTAGTTTCATTAGATAATTCACTTTTCATAGGACATAGGTACAGTGCATAATCGTGATTAGTATGATGAATAAGATTACTGGTACGTAGATAACAAGGAATATTTAATTATATTTTAATTATTTAATTATACCATATATGTTATAAATATATGTAAAACATAATATTTAGTTTCATTAGATAATTCACTTTCCATAGTACATATGTACAGTGCATAAACGTGATTAGTATGATGAATAAGATTACTGGTACGTAGATAACAAGGAATTTAACGGTGCTCTGTCAAGAATACAGTCGTTGAAGCAATTAGGATAAACGTGAACTATATATAGTTCGAATAATTGAAATCTAATCTTCTCTCATTGAATCATAAATATAACAAACATAATTTTCATTGCAACATCCCAAATTAATTATGAGAAAAATTAATAGCAAGAAATAGATCACAAAGCTATTCCCTTTCCTTGAGAAACAAAATAATTTGTACATCGAATATATTGCATTTGTATCGTCGCGTTCGCATTGACATTAAATAAATAAAAATTAAATAAAATGATATTTCTAGCAATTAAATCATTTACAGATATTCCGAACCTATTTGCCCTGTTTTTTATTGCTCGGTCAGCAGCAGGATTTCGAAACATTTTTTCAACATACTTTACGAAAATATGCTAATTACATTATTGCGAAACTAGTCACCAATTATTCTTCACGCGTTCTCTTTTTCTTCATTTGCGAAGAAAAATGAACGTGAAACCCACACGTGAATCGGTGATTTCTAAAATCGTTTGTAGCACTTTCGTATTTGAATCAATAGCCTAAGTTGCCTAATCTACTTTAAGCGATGTAGACATGATTAATACACGTAATTATACGTTGATACGTATAATCTTTTAACGTCTTTTAACGATAGTCTAGTAACAATAATAATAATAATATAATAATAATATAATAATACATATATATAATATATTATTATTATTATCATTATTATTATGTATATATTATTATATTATTGTTATATATATATGTAAATATAGAATATAAGACGAGCATGAGAAAAAATTCTGGCTTTGTGTATAAAACTTCGTGTATAACTAACCGCGAATGATATCTGAACGAAATGATGACTTTTATTTGAATAAGAAATTGAATTCTTATTCACGGCCGAAATATTAGTCTTTTCATTCATAACTAAAATATTAAAACATTTCTTTAATTTGTTATTTATCATTTAACAGGTAAATGAAATTTTGGCCAACCGTATCAGCGATGACCCTTTAAATTACATAATTAACGATGTGTAATTTCAAGTAATAATTCAAGTACGGATAATTCATAGTATTTCAGTTTTAGAAAGTCTGTGTTACAGTTTTTTGCAATGAAACTACTAATAACGGTTACGTAATTGGTAAATCTTTCGTTTGCTTATACAAATGAACTTCTTATCTTACAGGTGGGCTCGTATTTCGTGAAGTAATTTGCCTTGTCTTTCCGGTATCTGTAATTGTAATAACACAACTACTTCCAAAATGTTGTTTCTTTTTTCAGTTACGTTATACTTGTATGTAGACGAAGTTCACAGGTTACCCTCTCTTCATTTTGCGCCAGTCTTCTTAGAATTTCGCAAATGCTAATAAAAAGGACGAAAGCGTAATTTTATTAGAGCCGAAAACGTCCGAGTGTTAAAGGGCGATTTAATCTCAAACAGTCGTTCTACTGTGAACGAATGTAAACAACAACAAGTATCAGTAAACAAGTAAAGCGGACAAGTATCGGTAAAGCGTATTACGTAAAGTTCAGTTCCCTTTGCGATTTCCCATTTCCGATATTCTTCGAGCTATTTCTCCGAGTACAGTCGCTGGCAAAAATATAGCACACGGAAGAGCGGGAGAGTGCACGTCAGCACGTGCCAGGAACGAAACAAAACTTTTCGGGCAAACTGAACTCGCTACTTCTGCTTCTTACACATAGACACGCGTCTACGAAGCGCCATATCTATGCGCACGCATTCTTACATTCATTCAGAATTTCATCGAATTACGTACTTTGTGCTTCTGTACCTTTGACATTTTTCAATATGATATTCCTGACAGTTTCACGTCGTATATTAGGCTTCTGACAAAATGTAGTATTAAATAAGAAATAAGAAATAAATAAATAATAAATGAAGAGGATTATCTGTTAAATGTGGAAACCTCGAGGCTCGATAGCGTAGGCCGCCTTAAACTTCAATTACGTGTACGTTATATCCACCTTAATACGTAGCTAAAATTCGATGAGCTTCCTAAAATGCTCATTTCCTCGGAGAAATATCATACGTAGAGCGAGAAATTCTCCGATCCCCACCCGATCCAACTTTCCTTTTCACTTTCTCGTTTGACGGAACTCGCTGGACAGAAATGCTCGACAGCCGCGTAGTCGATGCAGAACTACACGCCTGGATAGATAGCAATCGATAGTGTTCTTTATCGAGTAAGAAAATCGAACAATCGATCGGCGCCATTGGCTCTATTTTAGATGTCGCTATTAAGTTGAATTTATCTCATTCGCGAAGAAACGAATTGGTCGAATAGATCGTTGCACAGTGGACATTTAAAAACAGTAGAATCAATCGTCGAATATTTTATAAGATCCTTATCGTTGCACGAAACCTAATGATCAAATATTCCGTATAATGGGGATATATACGAAATCTTCGATGGAAAATCGAAATACACAGAAGAATAATCGGGTATAATAACACACGCATTTTTAATGATTTATCCAGTCGTATGTAAAATAATCAACCGTCGAATTAATTATTTTCAGTAATATTTCGATGACTCTAAATCGGATAAAGTGTATTGATCTCCTAATTTACTTGAAAATTTCAAACAGCAAATAAAAGATACGTCGCTTTGAAACGTCCCGCGTTGAAATATTTGCAGGTTCTCGCGACGAATGTGATCAAACAATTACACCACGTGTCGAGGGAGAGACGAGGGGAAGCCTATGGAAAATTCAAAGGATTTTGTGGCTGTACGATTTGGTTGACAGGGCTGTCCGGTGCTGGCAAGACGACCATCTCGTTCGAGCTGGAAAATTACCTGGTTTCTCAAGTAAACTTTTTGCTCTAAAGTTCGAAATTCTCAAATTGCCATATCTCGAAACTTGCAAATTGCCAGACTCTCGATCGGACCATAATTTTTAACGCTTCAGGATCATATAAACTTGCTTTTGCAGGGACTGCCAGCCTACAGCCTGGACGGCGATAATCTTCGTCACGGATTAAACCGGGACCTGGGCTTCTCGAAAGAAGATCGCGAAGAGAACGTGCGAAGAGCTGCTGAAGTAGCAAAATTGTTCTCTGATTGCGGTGTGATCACCATTTGCAGCTTCGTTTCGCCCTTCGAGGCGGACAGAAGGCTGGTGAGGAAGATACACGAAGATTCTAACTTGAAGTTCTTCGAGATCTTCGTGAAAGCTTCCGTGCAGACGTGCGAAGCCAGAGACGTGAAAGGCCTCTACGAGAAAGCTAGAAAAGGGATGATTAAAAGCTTCACAGGCATCGGCCAGGAATATGAAACGCCCAAAACTCCTGATCTCATCGTGGATACGGAATTTCATAATTTGCAGACCTCGACGAGAATGGTGATCGAGTTGTTGAGGACCCAGGGAATTCTTCCCAAGACTCGAGAGCAGGTTCAGGAACTGTTCGTCGAGGAGAGGAGGATAGAGGAGGCGAGAAAAGAGGCGGAGAATCTTCCGAGTACGTTGCAAATGTTTTCTCACTTAATTCTGTATTTTTTTAATTCTGTATTTTCGTTTGCAAAATAATTCCACTTTTTCTTGTCTTTTGTTGATTGGACAAGCAAGTGGCTACTACGCTGTGGCTGAAGAACACGTGGATGGTTCTTTATTTCTGACATCATGTAATTTGCTTACGAAATTACGAAAATATAAAGATTTGGAGGTGTCATAGAATGTTGTGGCACGCAAACATTTCCGGCTAAAATAATTCACATGCGAAACATCAAATATTCATAAATTGCTACGATACACACAGATAAGATAGAGAAAGTTCTTTTCCAAATTGATGCTTCCAATTGACAAAGAGATAAGCTTTTATGTAAACAATTTCCATTTGATATATAGTACTTGATAATTGCCTAATTCCTCAAATCAATATGCTCAATTTAAGGTATCAACATCAGTAAGGTTGACTTGCAATGGGTTCAAGTACTCGCTGAAGGTTGGGCTGCTCCGCTCACAGGTTTCATGAGGGAGTACCAATATTTGCAGGTGCGTAATTAAAATTTGATTGACGAATTGCATGAGATTTAAGCATAGAGAAACGAGTTCTATCTTTGGACGATATTAATTATGAAACACTAAGTTTGTAAAGGTAAAAAGTTGTAGAATAGAGATAGATTTTTCTAACGAGATAACAAATAAAATGTGCGTGTGTGTGTGTTATTTTCAAGTGTCAACACTTCAAAACTATCAAACAAAATGGGGACGTGATTAATCAATCGATACCTATCGTGCTTCCGGTTAGCACAGAGCAGAAGGAAAGCTATACTACAGCACCGGCACTGACCTTGAAGTACAACGGTCAAGATATCGCAATTCTGAGGAGACCAGAATTTTTCGCTCACCGAAAAGAAGAAAGGTTCGATTATGTTTTTTCAGTAAATTATTATTTCTAGTTAGTAGTTAGTCTCCTCTTATGTGAAAATAAATCGGAAACATTGCAACAGGTGTAGCAGAGAATTTGGTACAAACGACCTTGGACATCCTTACGTCAGAATGATCCACGAATCGGGTGATTGGCTGGTTGGAGGAGAATTAGAAGTTCTGGAAAGGATTAAGTGGAACGATGGTCTCGACAAGTACAGGCTCACGCCAAACGAAATTCGTAAAAAGTGCAGAGAAATGGAAGCGGATGCTGTTTTCGCCTTCCAGTTGAGAAATCCGATTCACAATGGCCACGCACTCTTAATGCAGGTTAGTTCTCATCGAAAACAACAAATTTCAAGTATAATGTAAGAGATAAAATTATTTGCTTTAAAGGAGGTTCGATACGAAGCAAAATTAATTAAGTTTCCATTATTTTGATAAGAACCTAGTTGACGGTTAAAGAAAGTCCAATAAATCCAATCAATTACGACATTTACTTTTTCCTGCGCAAAAATTCCTATTCTTCTTCTCTTTTAATGTAATTATTATTCAAATTAATACCAGGATACGAGAAGATACCTCGTGGAGGAACGTGGTTGTAAGAAACCAGTTCTTCTACTGCATCCTCTGGGAGGATGGACGAAAGAAGACGACATACCATTATCAGTTCGGATAAACCAACACCAAAGTATTCTCGAGGAGGGTGTATTGCACGAAGACACCATCCTCGCTATTTTTCCAAGCCCGATGCTTTATGCTGGCCCTACAGAGGTATTATTTATTTCCCTAAAAAATTAATCAACAATTAAAATTGATGGAATAAGAGAAGCGTAGTATTTCGAAGAGATATAAATATTTTAAATTTGAGAATTGTTTAAAATTTGCGATTTTTATTTTAGGTGCAATGGCACGCCAAAGGAAGAATGATGGCTGGGGCAAATTTCTTCATCGTTGGTCGTGATCCCGCGGGTTTGCCGCATCCTGACAAATCTAAAACCCCGGACGGTAATATTCTGATAAAACGAATTTCACTTGTCCCTTGATTCCTAAGATTACTCGCATAAAAAATTAAAAATCGTACGCTTTTATTCTTGATTTATTGGGCGAAGTAATTTTATTGTTATATCGAAGGAATTCTGATATTTCATTATCGTGATAAATCAGCGGTCGCTTTAATTGTAAAATTAGGAAATCTGTACGATGGAACGCACGGCTCGAGGGTACTGTCGATGGCACCGGGTCTTCAGAATCTCAAAATCATACCGTTTAGAGTGGCAGCTTACGACAATAGAAAAAAAAAAATGGCTTTCTTCGAGCCGGAACGATCGCAAGATTTTATTTTCATATCAGGAACTAAAATGCGAAGTGAGTTATATTTTTTTCATGTACCTGTTTCTTTTCTTTTTCTTCTAAATCTTCCTGTAATTAATTTGTATATCCTATCTTGCCTATTTTATTAATGAAATCATTAGAAATGAATCATTAGTAACGAAATTATTTTAAAAAACAATTTCTTATTTCACTTCTTATTTTAAAAAATCTAAAAAAAAAAAATGAATTAAATTGCCAACTATAAATGTAAATTGCATTAAAAATACGAAATATCGCATTAGAATAAATACAAGATTTATATAAAAACATTTCTATGAAACATCCAAATAATAATAAAAAAAAAAACAGTACTAATAAACATTAATATACCGTTATTTCAGATTTCGCAAAATCCGGGGAAAATCCACCAGAAGGATTCATGGCGCCAAAAGCATGGCAAATCGTTTCGGATTATTATCAAAAACAACTGAAAAACTAATTTTAAATTACTATTAGCCGCAACTCTTGTACTAGAGGGTAATTATTTACAAGGACCAAAATATTTTCTGTTTAAATGAAATTTAATAATTAAAATGATAAATACAAACATCTTTTCTGCACAAAAAATGGTTGATTCTTATTGTTCACTTATAAAAGACAATAATTTCGTCAGATACAAGTAAGGTACATCGAAGTAATTTATTTATAATCTTTGTTAAAAATGATCCCTAAAAAGGTTGGGAATAGGGGATGAAAATAAATAAAGTTAATTTATTTCTCCTCTAATAATGATATACATATGTGTACCTATATTTATATATATATATATATATATATATATTTATGTTTATTGCGTCAGACACGAGAAATTTGTAATTTAGAGCTTTACCTTAGAGACGTTTTCCTTTCGTGTTTTTTTTTCCTACTTACTATTTTTCTTCTCTGTTACTTAGAAAGACAGTGGAAAAAAGAAGAAAGTACGACGACTAGGATTTAGTCCGTTTAGTTTCTAACAAAGTATCGCTTTAGTCTGGTACACCTGGGGAAAAAATAACATTTCAATTTCAGTTTCTAATGACATTTTATTATCTCTGTCCTCGGTGCAGCAAAAAGTTTTGCTGGCGCGAATAATCATAAATAAATAAATGGCTTTTCTTAATTAAATTAAATAATTCTCTTAAACTCACCTTCTTCCTCAGAATCTGATATTCGCGTAGCTTGCAAAGAACTTTGCTTCGACAAAGTCCTACCATGAGCACGAGGTCTAGCAGGTGGCGACTGTTTATTCCAAAGTGCTTCGAGTTGATCAAAGTGTTGAGACTGGGCGAGTGCAGCCTGTTCCGGTCCTAAACCGGATGGACTACTCGTTAATCCAACTTTGCTGATCTCGTCCATGGAAGCGCTTACGCTGAATCGTCGTTGTAATCCATCCTCTATCGATGACGTTAAAACTCCTGGAATTATATAATAGTTTAATTTTGAATATAATGCACTGTAATCATCGTCAGCAATACCTGAAGTGAGATGGCCATATTTCCTATGCCACGTGTCGCTATCCAATGACACTTCTTTCTTCAATAATCTCTTATTGGGTCTCTTCCGTCCAGGTGGTCTCAAATCTCTGGTATCGCACCAAGGTGCTACGTAATCCGGTAATTTCACATACTGCGCTGGAGTATTATGCAAACATAGAATAGGCATGCATTTGTGTTCGAGTAAATGCAACGCGAGCCTCGACATATCCGTGGCAACCTCAACACCTAACACAGGGACGTGTAACATTATGCTGCTCAGTGAACAGCCCTTCTTCGTGTCCCAAATGATCAAACTCTTGTCTTCGCTTCCAGACGCTGCTAGAGTTCCATCACACGACAATTTTACGCAGGTTACATAACCTAAATGGCCTTTTAAGGTATGCAGATCGCTGCCAGTATTTATATCCCAGACGATCAGGTTCGCATCCTTGGAACCAGAAACTACGATGGATTTGTCGAGCACAGAAACTGCGACGCAGGTGACGTGATCCGTGTGACCAACGAGGACCTGAATGAAAATCTGTTGTACTTTCTTCATTTCTAAAGATTTTTCTAAATTAAATATAGGAATTTAAAGTTATTATTATAACATGTATAAACCTGAGATAATTTGCCGCCAGCGAGCTGCCAAACCTTCAAACTCATGTCTCTCGAGCCCGTAATCAGTGACTGAGAATCTGGAGTAACTACTAGACAAGTAATTTCTTGAGAATGCGACACTTGGTACTTTTCTTCAGGACCAACACCTAAACTTACTATTCTTAATTGATTGTCTCCTGTTCCGCATACCGCGTATCTGAAATTTAGAAAGGAGGAAGACAATTAAATCTAAAAACATCGCAATTGCTAATTTATTATAATTATAATTATTATTGTTAATAAATTATTCAAATAACGATCATTGTAGGAAAAATTGAAACAAGGCGACTATATTGGTATTATAAAAGACTCGAGAAATATTAAGAATTAATACAAGAAAGTAAATTTCACTAAAGTATCTGCTACGCCGGGCGACTCTCTGCCTGGCCCAGGTCACACACCGCGGGCCAGACGGACACCAGATGTCCGTCTCTTCCGTACGGTGTACCCTCAATAGCCTTAAGCACCTGTCATAAACCCGAGTCACTTGCCTGCTAAGGTCCTTCAGACCCAACAAATGTCTTTTCTAAATCAGTTTCCAAAGACTATTGTTTACTACGGCTTGACACGATAAAGTTAGTTTTCGAGGGCAGGGTTAAGACCCTTCTTAGTCCATCAACCTTCGTTTGTCCAATCCGAGGCAATGTATACTGCCCTCGCTTCCTGACCTAAAATGGCGTGAACAAATCCGATGATCCCGTGCGCTAGACACACCCATCACTAGCTTTCCTCCGACACAGCATCGTCACTCAACTTCACTTCTTCTACATCGTTGGAAAAGTCAACTACTAAGTCTAACTCTAACGCCTATCGGGGCAGTCTAAGCATAACGCGAGAGTCGGTCTCGGTATTGTCGAGCATACATTTCCTCACCTAAATATCTTATAGTGCTACGTCCACTAATACATTAAATCCAATTATAAGAGCCCTGCTCTAACATACATATTGTAATATCGTAGAATAGTTTTGATTGGAGATCGGCTGAAATTAGAAAACACCGTGTACGCCGTCTTTTTGTGGTTTGTTTACATCCAAGAGCGCCTAGTAACAGTGACGCGAGAAAAGATAAGCAGCGTCAAAACAGAAGTACGGTTTCATATTTCAAGGAGTGGCAGTCGAGAGGCCAGAGTATGTGAGCCTAAAAGTGTGTGTGTGTGTGTGTGTGTGTGTGTGTGTGTGTGTGTGTGTGTGTGTGTGTGTGTGTGCAGGATCGAGCAGGAATGCATTGGCGAGGGTCAGAGTTGATCGAGACGTCGGAGCATAGAGTCATTAGAATTGAGTTGCGAGTGTTGTCGAGTGTTAGAGCTGCTAGTGAGAGAGAGAGAGAGAGAGAGAGAGAGTTACCAAATAGTTGTCAAGTTATTTGATGTAAATACGAGCGTAAATGCTCATCAGTGTAATCTAAGTGTTGGAAATATATAATTTATAATTCTGTGAATCACAGTGTTATACAAACTCAATCACCCCTATTATCTCAACGGAAATCAGCGGATCGATCGAGTCGTGGTGTCGATTGTTATAATCGTAACGAGAATTTACGACTCCCGTTGACGTCTCTCTTAGCGACTACGTCTTCCCACGATTGGTCGAACAAACAGTATCTCAATTTATTAATTACAGCCACTGTATCATACCTCATATCGGAAGAAACAGTGAAACAGCGACCAGGCCCACATACTGATTGGATTAGGGTGCCGGTATCAGCTGCCCAAACTCGGATTGTACCAGCTCTATCAGAACTCACTATTCTTCGGCCGTCAAACATAGATGTGACTGCAGTAACAGGTGCCTGGTGTCTAAATGTCGATACCAGTAAACCTAAGGTCAGACCCCATACACGAACTGTTTTGTCCTCAGAACCTGTTTCCAATTTAATTTCCTGTTACTGTATTGTATCAATTTCATGCTTTGTTACTTGGTTATTGAACTATTGTACTTTACTGTATTTTGATTGAAAAAAGAAATGGGTTTCTTCGGTATTAAAGGCAATACAAAATTATGGTAGTATTTGCAAAACTAGTATTGCGAAAAAAGCATACAAACAAGGTAAATAAATGAAATTTTTGTTATATCTGCCATATACGTATACGTATGGGAGGCTCTACTGTATTTTATCTACAGACCTACCAGAAGCAACAAATAAACCAGAAGCTGAGAATGCAATGCAGGTGACGCTAGCGATATGTCCTTCGAAAGTGGAAAGCAATTCGTGAGTATTCAATTGCCACAGATTTACGAGAGAATCGACTCCACCGGTAACTGCCATTGCTCCGTCCCTGGATATATCCAAACAAGATATGGGAGCAGTGTGTGGGTGCAACGATACCTCCTTCACGAATTTCGCGGGTTTAGCGTGTATCTCCTCGCCACGGAAACTCCAGTAAGCCACTCGATCTCCGGAAGCTGTTATCAGGAAGTCGTCCTTCTCCGTCACCTTTTCGCAAAAAGTTGAATTGAAAAATTATATTATATATGAAAGATTAATTTTGATCTTTCACTACTTGTAATTTAACATGCAAATAGAAAAGGTAATTTGCTACGACGATTAATTCCAATTTCAATAAATGTTTACTCATTTTCCATTCTACCTTTTTTTATTAATATAAAGTCATAAATACAAAATCTATAATTTACCTTGACGGCGGTAACATCCGCCGAAGGATTCGCCAGCAACGTTCTCGTCAATCGTCCACTGTGCATATCGAAAACGGAAACCTTTCCCTTCGCTCCTCCAGCAATGGCTCTTCTGCAATCTTTCGCCAAGCAGATACTTTTCACTTCACCTTGATGACCTCTCAACGTGTGGACCTCAGTTCCCGTGGCCAAAGATCTCAAATATAATTTCTGATCTTCGCAGGCTGCCAATAGGAACACCGAATCGGCCGATACGTCGAGCACAGTCACGGCGGATGGTAAAACGATGCTTTTTAACAATGTGAATCTTTCTAGACACCATAAGCAGACGGTACAGTCGGAAGAACCGGAAACCAGAATTTCTCCCGCAGAATCGACGCGAATGGATTTTACTGGCCCTCTGTGGTGGTCCACTTTGATGAGAACATCGCCGGTTAGGAGACTGGTGACGATTATTCTCGAGTCTTCGCCACCGCTAATGGAAAGCGGAAGGTTTAGCGTTAGTTGATAAATACGAAACGAAATAACTTATAGAACAATCTATAATTAATACAAATAAGAAGTACTCGGAGAAGATTGAAATCTTTTCCCATTTTTCCGGTTACCTTTTTTAATCAAGATTATGGAAGAAAGCGTTTTTGATATCTTATTATTACTACACGATAAAACTATGAACCTGACAATCACTGAATTCTTGAGCGCGGACGTCAAGCACAGAACTGGGGCAATGTGTTCTTGGATTCTTAACTTCAAGGTCAGCTCTTTCATATCCCATACTATAATCGAAGTGTCTTCAGAGCCTGTCAGTAGATATTGCGAATGCTGTGTCACGGCTAAACATGAAATTGGATTTGAGTGCCCTGAAATGAAAAATATTTCTCATAAAATATCAAGTTGAACATAAAAATCTGTTTGTTTGATATTTGACTTTGGTGGGCTGATACCGCATATTGAAACGAGAATAATTATTTCGCATGATCAATATATCAGAGACTTGTATTAAATTCCATGTTCGTCGTTTTGTGAAAAAGCGAAAATACCATAGCAATATCGCGTGCTTAAAATGGCACTTAAAGTATCATATACGTTAGCTGGATTATTTTCAACTATATTCTCACAAAAGCTGACCTATTTTCAATTGCAAATTAAAGCGACGCTGCTATTTAAATGCTCGTGAAATACAGATTCAGGGACAACGTACAAAGGAGACTTGTTAGGACCATTCGCGGAGAGACGCGGTCGCTAGAAGAACGCGTCAGCGAGAGGCGTAAATTCTCGCTACGATTATGTTAATCGACGCCGCGAAATAGTCGTTCCCCTGTGTCGGTTAGGATAACAGAGGTGGTTTAATGAATGTAACACTGTATTAACAGTGTTACGTCGCGTAACACTCTACTTAGCCGAGGCCACACACCGCGGGCAAGATGGCAACCAGATGTCTTCGGATACTCACTGCGTACCCTCAACAGTCTCAAGTACCTTCCATAAATCTCATAGATTTCCTAGTAAAGGTCCTTCAAACCATCGTCACCAACAAATTCGATGGTCCCGTGCGCCAAACACACCCATCCTTAGCTTTCCTCCGAGACAGCATCGTCTCCCAAGACAGTACTGATTTTACATCCTTCGAACGGTCAACATCCTTCCACCGGGTATACACACCCGCAGATCAGTCACTCATTCATCTCGTACATACGTAACAGCGTAACTGCCTTCGTTATAAGTTGTTGGAATAAACGGTGAAATATAACTTACTCTACTGTGTCATATTCATTCAACCACCTCTGTTATCCTAACCGAAACAGGGGAACGACTACTTCGCGGCGTCGATTCACCGAATCGTAGCGAGAATTTACGCCTCTCGCTGACGCGTTTTCCTCGCGACCGCGTCTCTCCGCGAACGGTCGTAACAAACAGGTTAACATAGAACAATATATTTTACAATAATATGATGAAGATGTTACAGAAATTTGACTCGACTTTGCGATATATCTAGATAAATTCGTTTGCTCGTCAGATTTGTCAAAGTGTCATTTTTGACTCGTCAGAAGGAACTGAATTCCCTTCGATTATTTTCGTTTTTTCTGGAAGGCGACCTCCACTACGTTCGGATCACGCCACATTCTTTTACGCAAGGTAAAATAACGGCCACGAGTCGACGTTTCTGGAGGTCGTCCTGCTTAATAAACCATGCGCTTGCCACTACAATGTTTGTTTGCCGGGCAGCCGCGACGATCCGTCTGCGACGTTGTAGGACCGCGAGCGACGGTTAGAAAATACAGCCTGTGGTAACCCTCGTGGCGTAACAAGGCTTTTTCACAGCAAATTACCAAACTGAATATAAAGTGACGAGTTTTCATCGTTGCTTCTCCTTTTCCCTCGCGAGAACTTTTAAGCTTTAGAGGCTATGCTAATCTTCTTAAAAGAAACAAATTTATTCTCTTGCAAAGGGCTCGAATTAACGTTACAATGTAAATTGTTTGCCATTTTCTTTGAAGGAAGAGGAATAATTTCATTCATTTTCATTTCAAAGGAATAATCTCAAAAAGTTTCCTATAACGCATACAATATATTTAGAAAAATATTCTCTGCTAAGAATTCGAATATTTTCGTGAGCTACCAGCAATTAAATAGTTACCTTTAAAAGTATGAACCAATTGCCCAGACATCACGTGCCATAATTGAGCGTCTCCCTGGAAAGGGATAATGATAACGTGCTGTCCCGAAGGAGCAGCTTCGACGAGTTTCACACCTTGCGGACAAGACAAAGTACGAATTTGAAGAGGTAGAGGCGGTTGGAGCCAGCCATTTAATGGCACCAATAATGGCGCTGTATAACCATCGCACCATGCCATCGCTGCCGTAACCATTCTGCTCACCTTCAATCACACAATTTTCTTCTGTTTATGATCAAACAATCTTGCAGTAATTAGTGTTATTGCCATTTCGAATTAGAATATTTTGCTTCAAGTACATAATTATACTGTCAGCTATTTCTCACCAAATCTCCGCCATCTTCAGCCACAGGTCTAAGCCAACAGATCAGCTGCGCGCCAAGTTGAAGAGGATCTCTCGTCAAAATGTCACTGGACTTTCTCACTGTATAATAAACCAATTCCAAATCTCTCTCCAGCAGATACTTCCTCGAATGCTCGAGAACACACCTCAAATAACTAACAGAAATCATTTGCACGCTTGCTAAGAGGAAATCGAACGCGCAGACTGCCAATTTCTTTAACTTTTCTACGTCGCCGGCTCTCAATAAATGTAACCAAGCCTCTTCCACGTGTCTCATATTGTACGCTGTGTCTTGCGACCTCGGTCTGCTCTGGAAAGGCGTCTCTTTCTTCGGAGTTTCCTCTTCGGGGGATGATTTGTCATCCTTGTCTTCGAAATCTTCGGAGAAGAAGAGATTTGCCAACTCGCCGTGGTAGCTTTTCAATGTTTCCTGATTGGGGAAGTACCTTTTTCGGGCTAAGTCGCGAATCGGATAACGCCAGGAGAAAAGCAGCCTTCCGCCCATTACGCGAACCTGTGAATAGCGAATGATGGATTTGTGAATTCTTCTGCCAATTTCGAAATAAGAACAAGATCTTCGAAGATTATCGAGTCGAGACGTTTAACTTTTTGGAAAGGATTTCTTTCCTAAATTTTCTGCCAGAAATTTAAACCAGACTTACCTTGAGATATTCGTTGAAGGTTCTCCTCACCAAGCACCAGCTGCCAAAATTGAACTGCCCTTCGTTTAGAAATAGCGGCCCGTCGCCTCCGGTTGGCATGATCACCTCAAGAATCTCCGTTTCGGACAAACCATACTCCGTGGAAGCCAAAATGGCACCGATTCTGTTAGCCGCGTTTTCACCTATCAACTTCTCCAACGTGTCGAAAACGTTCTCTGTCTCGTGGAAATCCGTACCCGAATCTTGCAGTTCGATTAAAATCTCATTGCTGCGTAGTCTTTCTTTTTGTATTGGGGTGAGACGCAGCACTTCCGGTGGAAGAGCCGTAGTCACGATTAAGTGCACTCCTAAAGGGGATGAACAAAGTACGTTTCGTTTTATACTTTGCAATGTTTGTTGTTTGCTTTCTTGTTTATTTATATGTCGGAGATGAAAGGAAAACCGGAGCCTACCCTTTGCAATTTTGAGGAAGCCTTCTAATGCTTTAGCCTAGATTTTATCATAACTGTAATTAAGCAATTGTCATTTGTAATTGTTCGATATTTGTGAAAGCGAAAGTGGGTTCGAGGTGACAACTGGTCGCCGAACGTAGCCACGGTCACGGGATAAACGTTTTGCCTGACGAAGGTGTGGATCGGTTGTATCGTTCTCCCTAGAAATCACATAGAATTGTACTTTGGAGATGTCGATATAATGGGACACACGTTGTATTAGGAATCAATCTCCAGACAGAAACTGCCTAGCAACGGCGTTTGGATCTTTCTCGATGCTTCCAAAGAGTATACAACAAACTCTTGGCAGAAACTGCTTAGCAACGGCGATTGGAACCTTCTCGATGCTTCCAGCGAGCATATAACAAACAAATGCAGTCGTATAGCGAAAAAGATTTTCATCGGATATTCGTTCGTGTGATCGCCTTGGAAAGTGATACATCGAGCAATTTACCGAGTGTCTCAGCAATCGTATTTTTGTGTTTAAAATTATTCTACGCATAGTAAAGAGTTATCCCGTTGACCGTGGATTCGTTTGAACCCCGGAACATTGTTAATAGCGTTAATTAAATTCATTATTCGTAAAACCTATCGATCGTTAATCTCATTATTCGTTAAATTTATTATTCGTAAGACATATTATTCGTTCCTCTTATTGTTCGTTAAACTTATTATTCTTTAATCTAATTAATAGTTAAACTTATCATTTATTAAACTCATTATTCATAATATTTTGTAAAATCTTGTTTATTCGCGTAAATATATTCCCTGTTTCGTAAAACAATGGCTAATTCAAACGAAGAATCGTTACGCGCCTTAAATCCTAATGATAACCCGACATATATATCGTATACTGTACGTATTATCGTTATATAACGATAGATTTGAAACTGTGATGACCATCGCTTAGAAATTCTAGCAATGGCAATTACACGTTACCTGGTGGAAGATTCAATGGCAACCAAGACAGAGCAGCGACGATATCGCAGTCAAGAGGATGCAATCGATGAAGATCGTCGAGAAGAATCACCAGTTGCTCCATCATCGGTTGCTCTTCGATGCGCCTCAGAATTTGGCCCAGCCAATTGTTCAGGTAAAGCGGATCAAACGAGGCGTCTTTAGGAAGATTCCCATCCAATAAACCAGAAAGAAAACCTACATGTTGACAGAGCACTCGAAGTAGCTCGAGACTGTACGCTGATCGAGGAGTGGAAGCACAGAGTCGAACCACTTTGAACGTGGTGCAATCCAACCAGGAAGAGGCATCCGCATAGATTCGCGACAATAACGATGACTTTCCAGAATACTTGCTACCCTTTATCAATATCGGACCGTGTTTCTGCGATTTACCTGTTAAATATAAAAAAATAGCTTGTCAAAGGTAAATAGATGCACTTTTGCTAAAACGATTTCGCTTATAGAATGATCATCCTTTCGACTATTAATTTTCTCATTCAAGCAACTTGCCAAGCTACATAAAATACGATCCTCTTGCTTTTGTACTTTTTTTACTGTAATTCAGAAATCTGTTCAAAGCAAACTGCCTTGTAAGATAGAAATTAATAGGCAGAAAAGTGTATTAGGGGAGCTGTTGCTTTAATAAACAGACATCAAAGTGTTCTGGCGAGGAATCGTGCACGTGCCTCTGCCTTTAATATTCTCAAACGTTCAAAGGATTATGTCTCCGGATAGCGGAGGCATCCAGACGACGAATTAAACGTTTCAGTTAAAATCTCTGCCGTTACGTTCAGCGTTAAAAAGTTCTGTCGCTTTAAAAGGCTTGCGCAGGTATAGCGGAATAAATTAAAACTTAATTCGCTGGTAATGAATTACATTTGAATTTCGTTTCAGCGAATTCACCAAACTATGATATCAAAATTAAATCAAAGCCAATCGACATGCGTACGAACCATTGTTCATAATTAAACGTCAAAATCGTTATCATTAATCTCACCAGCTATCAAAAACTCCTTGATCTTCTCCACGTTCTCGTTATCCTCGCAAGGCGTAATTTGCCTGAGAAGCGCCAAATGCATCAAACTCTCCGCGTAGATCTCCTGCACCATCTTCTTCTTGCTTTTAATTTCCGGGTCCGCCTCGATGGAGGCGTTCACCAAATTCTGCACGCGATTCGTCACAAGGCGACAAAGATGAGCCAGGTAGCCCTTGTGCGACCTATTGTCAGGATTAATGCCACCTTGTTTTTGATCCACTTCAACGTTGATTATATTGTCAGGTGGGAGACGACTGTTCACCAAGGACGTCAACGAACACACTGCTCTGGCAGCCTTCTTGCCTTTCCACGAACGTGTCACGGCTATTACACCATCGCCTGTTTCGTCCAGCTCTGGAAACAATTGTTTTAGGGTGACAGAGGATGGAAAAGGAATCCCGTGGCAGAGATGTATTTTCTGGCGAATTATGTTAACAGCAGGTGGGTGTTTTAGTAGAATATCTCGCGTCAAACCATCTTTATTGAAACAAATTAAAATTTTCATTCATTTATTTACCAGATGTGCAAACGGGTAATCCAAATTTCCCAATGAAACTCAAGTTTTATTTGAGAAAAATACAGCAAGTTGTGCGATGGCTGCTTTCTATAACTTCAAGCCATCCATCAGGCAAGTGAAGCATTCCATCACGGACAAGTGCTGTCTCCGGGCAAGGTCCAATCATCGAGTCATTTTATCCAGTGAATAAGCTGGTGCTACGGGACATCCGAAGCAACATTCGTTAGGATGTGTGTCGTAACGTTGTCGCTCGGCAATTTCACAGAACATTCTCCTTTGTCAATGTCCTGACGACCGAGCCTGGGTTACAGCATACAACATTTCCCTCTGATGGAATTCAACACTCGCCTAATACCTAGGTGTATAGGAAGCAACGATGAACATTTTGATCTTGTGGTATTCTTCTTCTTTTCTTTCTTTTTTTTTTTTTTTTTTTTAATAAACTGAATTTCAATGAAAAATTTGGACTCGCTTGTACACGTAAAATAAAATCACATTAAAATCTCCAATACAATGGGAAGTATGTGATCCTAATTCAATGCAGACCGGAGCGATCGAACAAATATATGTTAATGTTTTGAAAATATCGTTATCGGTAGCTTACTCAAAGCGTACTCCAGCTGTCTCTCCGCGGTGCTCTTCAATATATTCTTAATTTCTTCGTCATCACATTGCTGCGAAATTGCAGCTTCAGCAGCCTTCTTCAATGCCAGCCTTATGGTCGGTTCCGAATTCTGCCAGTCGTCTTCCGCTGTTCCTAATCTGTTAATTCATTGTTTCCAACGTAGACGATATTCCAATATTTTAATATCAAATATCTACTATATTCAATTTTCCATTATTTTTCACATTGCTATTTCACATTTCTATCTTCTATCTGCGTTTCAGATAAAATTTGCCGAAACTTGGCGAAGGATATCGCGGAGCTACGCGGGGCAAAGTACCAGCGTGAACTTCTGTACCCTTCTCTATCAAAATTATTCGTTTGTTCGATGGAATCGCCGGTTGAAGCTAATGGTACGAGCGTATTATTTCCAGTAGAAAGCGGCAGGAATTCAGTGAAAGAACAGCCGAGACAAAAGTAATTGTGGAAGCTTTAGAAAAGCGGAGAAGGGAACGACTGGGGGGGAAAAAGAGGAAAGAAAGAAAGGGAGGGATGAAAATTGGAACGGATGAAAAAGTGAGTTGAAGGTGACAGGGAAATCTCGGGCGGATGCGAAAACTGAGCCGACAAAAGGCAAACGAGAAGCCTATTAAAAGGGAAAGTACGAAGCGAGCTTGGCAAAAAGAATTAGTTAGGGTGAAAATAAAAAGGAAAAGGCGAAACCTTTGTAAAAATCGCGTAATGGCGATTGTATTATATTTGTCAAGTGATTCCATAAATATTATAAAATAATAAACATAGGCTAAGCATCAGATTCAAGGGGTCGCTGAATTTTCATCAAACTGTTCGACTAAAAATGAAATTCTCGAATCTATTAGGTCATCCCATAAGTTCGTGCCGACTTTTATGTATACGTTTCATGTGACGATTTATAAACATACGGCGATAAGGGACCAATGCACTTGAGCTTAGCTGATCGAGAACAGGCTAGAGCAGATTTTCGTGGCTATAAGATCGTAATATAGCGAACACAGTGACTTCTAACGGTAAAAAATCATGAGTGAAGTGCGTATCCATTTTCGACGTCTCGTGTTATATGAATTTCGGAAAGGAAGTTCTGTAACAATTGCCACGAAAAACATACGTGCTGTTTATGGAGAAAATGCGCTTTCATCTGGCACCTGTAGGAAGCGGTTGCGACGTTTTAGAGCTGGGAATTTCTGTTTAGAAGACGAGGAACGCTCCGGGCGTCCTCCTCAGACAGACGAACATAAAATTCGGGATCTTGTCGAAAAATCACCAAGTGATACCATTAGTTCAGACAAATATTGCACTCAGTTAGAAAAATTAAGGGAAGCGCTAGCTGAAAAACGACCAGGTTTAGCGAATAGGAACAACGTTATCTTCCATCACGACAACGCTAGACCGCATGTCGCGAAAAGCGTTAGAAAAAAATTGTCTGAATTTAATTGGGAAATTTTACCACATCGCCCATATTCCCCAGACATTGCCCCATCCGATTACCACCTGTTCAGAGCATTACAACACTTTTTAGTAGGTAAAAAATTTGAAAATATCGACATTCTGAAAAATAGCTTAGAAAATTATTTTCAAGAAAAACAAGAGAACTTTTATCGAGACGGAATAATGGCCCTACCAGAAAAATGGCAAGAAGTTGTACAACGAGAGGGGGATTACATTTGTCCATGAAACCGAAAGGTATGTAAACGATCTTAACATATATAACCGCTCGAAAAACGGCACGAACTTATGCGATGACCTAATATATATGGTTCCTGAACTCTGACGTTCCTAACTTTCTCAACTATAGTATCAGCTACGTTATCGTAAAGGTAGTGGAATCGCGATCGGTACGAGGCAGTCGGAGTCGAAACGAAGTTATCGGACTAACTTTCACGCAGAATAGAGTTGACGAAGGTTTGTTGACACGTGAAAGAGGATTTCAGATTTGCGCGATAGGAACTTGGATTCATCGAGCTTCGCCTCCATCTGTTAGATCGCTTCTACCAATATCAGAATCTTCCCTTTGATTCTAAAACTGTTACCTCTGTTATTCTCTGTTCTCTGTTATCACTCGGGCATAGTCGAATGTTCTGCAAGTAAAATCATATCCAACGAAACTTACTATTTATTAGCTCATTTTATTAGCTCATAACGCGAGAAATAAGGAAATAGGGGGAAAAGGAGAAGAAAAGAAGAAAGCGAACGAAGAGAGCGGAAATTGTGGGTCAACTCGGAGTAATAAGAGCAGCTTTCCTTTTTTTATTGTCCTCGCTCACGCCTTCGCCAACCGCGCATTCCGCTTCAATGCAACGGCATAGTAAAAGGTAACTACTTGCCTGCCAGCCTTTAGAACGTAGCAATCATTGCTGTCGCGCTCGTAGTACTCTTGCATATTGTCGCAGTGACTGGAAAGAACATCGTACGTTCCGCAAGCGAGCTTCGTTGGCACCCATCCTACGTTGTACTCGTCACCGATTAGTAGCTTCAAACGAAAGCGAGGTATTTCATTTAATTATAATTTCGTTCAAAAAGGTATCGATTGCAATGCGAAAATGTTACTTAGATGGAATGAAATTCGTAGAAAAGAAGAAGAAAAAAAAATAATAACTCTTCCTTTCTCTGTCTCAAATAAAATTTCTGCAGGAAACGAAGAAATTTTTTCTTTGGAAATTATCGTTGACAAAAGCTTACCAATAAGAAACAACCCCTCGAGTGTTGATAAGCGGCGTGTATTTCGTCGAAAAAGTGTTCAGCTAAATATGGATTTCTATCGGGATTCACATTCGTTGCGTATTGCATATCCACCAGCAGGACCTATAGTGTTTCGATTTTTTAACCAGTCGTTCGAACATGCAAATAAAGAACAGAAAATAAATTAAAGATGAGCGAAGACTTTAATTAACTTTATTAAGAATTTCATAGTAACGACATTAAGGGGGTGTCTTGAATTGGAATGTTCTAAAACAGCGTTTCTTTGTGATTTTTTTTTTTAGGAGGGAAAGAAAGAAACGAAGTTATTGAATTTCGAGGTATGGTTTTATATATATTTAACGATTTCCAAAAAATTTTTTTTAAAGTAAAAAAAGAAATTATAGCAGATTTCTAAGTCTGTTTCATGGGCTGCAGTTTTCAATCGGCGTGAAAGATCCAGCTCGTAATTTTCGACTGAAACGAAAGGCCAAAAAAGGATTAAATTATTGTATATTTTTCTTCTGGGTGAACCAAACAAAGGCAGAAAAAAGTTTATTTAAATAATTGTTATAGCACCCTAAAGTTTATTTTTTTTTTTTAACACATTTTCTTTAAACCCGCCAAAATTTTTAATTTCGCATTTTTTTCTACCGTTGTTTAGTTCACCCAGAAGAAAAATATATAATAATTTAATCCTTTTTTGGTCTTTTGATTCAGTCAAAAATTACGAGCTGGATCTTTCCCGTCGATTGAAGACTGCAGCCCATGAAATAGACTTAAAAATCTGCTATAATTTTCTTTTTTACTTCAAAAAAAATGTTTTTGTATTCGTTAAATATATATAAAACCATACCTCAAAATTCAATAACTTCATTTCTTTCTTTCCCTTTTAAAAAAAATCGCAAGAAACGCAGTTTTGGAACATTGTAATTCAGGACACCCCTTTAAGAAATAAATATCCAGCGACATCCACAAGGACAATTGAATATTATTATACTACTTTATACTATATTGACATATACAAGCATATTATATTATCATTATCTGTATACTAATTTTACGTATACTGTAAAGCTGAGGAATAACTATCCCTAAAATAAGAAAATGTGTACTGAGGAAAGGAATCAGCCGCGTGAAAGATGAAATCGGATGTACAAATAAATAAATAAATATTATTATTATTATTCTATTATAATAAACAGTATTTCAGAATGAAATATCTTTAACGTAGTAAAATACAAAATTTGTATTATTTGAAACCTTCGCGGATTTTTCCAGAAAATAATATGTTTCGTTACGATTTACTTTAGATCAAATCAACGCTGATTTTAAGTGAATTTTGAATAAAACAGCTCTAAACTATTACCTGGGAAAAAGTAGTAAAAGCTACAAAGGAACGTTGACTGAGTTAAATTTTCGAGTTTAACGAGCTACAAAGGAAAATTCATGAAGGAAATTCCACTGTTTCTCGTACCTCGATTCCCATGTCGTCGTAAATCGATTGCAGTTCAGGCCCGACAAGTTCCAATAATTGCTTCCTTTCTTCGATAAATTCTGGAAATATTAGAAACAAAGAAAAAGCGTTATAACGGCGTGACCCAAAAAGGAAAAAAAGAATGTGCAACAGATATCGAAGCAGAAACATCGATAAGAAGCATATGCTGGTATAATCTAACTTGGAACAATTTGATAAAGCTTTCGATTCTCCCCAAATAGAAAATTCGATTTTTAATTCTGAAGATGACCTTATTCGTTCGTCTAGTGGCGAAGATCATAAAAAGTGCAGCTAAGTAAATTAATATAAAAATCAATTATAAAATATCTGCGAGACTTTATCCCTGCGATTCTTTTATCCCTGTGCAATAAATTTAATTTCTTTGTTAAATGGAAGAAGCCAATTTTTACGAAAAGCAAAGAGAATATCTTCGAGATTTATTTCTTCACTGGTAGAGAACAGAATTTTTTCTTTATGGTCTTTGTACTCCTGGACATCATTCTTTCATTTTCTCCGCACGTAAAAGCTCAACGATCCTGAAAAACCGGGAATTCTCCGGCGATAACTCTTTAAAGAAGCATCTCGCAGATCCACGTTTATTGAAACAGCTTTGCACAGAATAGTTTTCGTAGCTCAACCCATGTAATAGAGCTAAGGAAGAGTGCGATAAAATAAAACGATAATAAAGTAGGTGGGAACATCGAATGAAAGCACTGGCAGGGAAAAATGGACAATTTTACAAACAGACAAACAAGTGAACGGATCGACAAACTGGTTTATTCAGCGATTAACAAAGTTTATTAATTTCCCCTCGTTGCCTTCACCGGTTCATGCGAGCAGAATATACAGTGTGGTGCAAAAGTTTTCCATCATTTACTCTCCAACACTTCATTTTGGCATGTTAAAGAGCCGTCAGACTATCGATATAAAGGATAGATCATGTCACGCTACTAGTTCGAATAAAAGCAAATTGCAGGAAATAAGCAAATTTTTCAAATGGAAATTTTCTTCTTTTTTCACATACATTGAACTATCTGATTGTTCTACGAAAGAAATTCTCAGGGTAATCATGGTCGATAGCTGGTTAGTTTAAAAGATATTTCAACTATAATTTGATAGAATTTATCATACGCAAGACAAAGAAAACATAAATACAAAATGCGCTATTGCCTTATGTCTTTCCCTGTATTTCATAATATTCTACTACTAATTTCATCATATTGTATATTGTATCGTATAATTTCATTATACTGTATATTGTATTGTACAATTTCATTATATTGTACATAAATACAAAATGCACTATTGCGTTATATCTTTCCTTGTATTTCATAATATTCTACTACTAATTTCATTATATTGTATATTGTATTGTATAAGTTCATTATATAGTACATAAACACAAAATGTACTATTGCGTTATGTCTTTCCTTGTATTTCATAATATTCTACTATTAATTTCATTATATTTTATATTGTATCGTATAATTTCATTATATTGTATATTGTATTGTACAATTTCATTATATTGTACATAAATACAAAATGCACTATTGCGTTATGTCTTTCCTTGTATTTCATAATATTTTACTACTAATTTCATTATATTGTATATTGTATCGTATAATTTCATTATATTGTATATTGTATTGTACAATTTCATTACATTGTATATTGTATTGTATAATTTCATTATATTGTATATTGTATCGTATAATTTCATTATATTGTATATTGTATTGTATAATTTCACTACATTGTATATTGTGTTGTATTATTTCATTATATTGTACATAAATACAAAATGCATTATTGCGTTATGTCTTTCCTTGTATTTCATAATATTCTACTACTAATTTCATTATATTATATATTGTATTGTATAATTTCATTACATTGTATATTGTGTTGTATAATTTCATTATATTGTACATAAATACAAAATGCACTATTGCGTTATGTCTTTCCTTGTATTTCATAATATTCTACTACTAATTTCATTATATTGTATATTGTATTGTACAATTTCATTATATTGTACATAAATACAAAATGCACTATTGCGTTATGTCTTTCCTTGTATTTCATAATATTCTACTACTAATTTCATTATATTTTATATTGTATCGTATAATTTCATTACATTGTATATTGTGTTGTATAATTTCATTATATTGTACATAAATACAAAATGCATTATTGCGTTATATCTTTCCTTGTATTTCATAATATTCTACTACTAATTTCATTATATTGTATATTGTATTGTACAATTTCATTATATTGTACATAAATACAAAATGCACTATTGCGTTATGTCTTTCCTTGTATTTCATAATATTCTACTACTAATTTCATTATATTGTATATTGTATTGTATAAGTTCATTATATAGTACATAAACACAAAATGTACTATTGCGTTATGTCTTTCCTTGTATTTCATAATATTCTACTATTAATTTCATTATATTTTATATTGTATCGTATAATTTCATTATATTGTACATTGTATTGTACAATTTCATTATATTGTACATAAGTACAAAATGCACTATTGCGTTATGTCTTTCCTTGTATTTCATAATATTCTACTACTAATTTCATCATATTGTATATTGTATCGTATAATTTCATTATACTGTATATTGTATTGTACAATTTCATTATATTGTACATAAATACAAAATGCACTATTGCGTTATGTCTTTCCTTGTATTTCATAATATTCTATTACTAATTTCATCATATTGTATATCGTATCGTATAATTTCATTATACTGTATATTGTATTGTACAATTTCATTATATTGTACATAAATACAAAATGCACTATTGCGTTATGTCTTTCCTTGTATTTCATAATATTTTACTACTAATTTCATTACATTGTATATTGTATCGTATAATTTCATTATATTGTATATTGTATCGTATAATTTCATTATATTGTATATTGTATCGTATAATTTCATTATATTGTATATTGTATTGTATAATTTCATTACATTGTATATTGTGTTGTATAATTTCATTATATTGTACATAAATACAAAATGCATTATTGCGTTATGTCTTTCCCTGTATTTCATAATATTCTACTACTAATTTCATCATATTGTATATTGTATCGTATAATTTCATTATACTGTATATTATATTGTATAATTTCATTATATTGTACATAAATACAAAATGCACTATTGCGTTATGTCTTTCCTTGTATTTCATAATATTCTACTACTAATTTCATTATATTTTATATTGTACCGTATAATTTCATTATATTGTATATTGTATTGTACAATTTCATTACATTGTATATTGTATCGTATAATTTCATTATATTGTATATTGTATTGCATAATTTCATTATATTGTACATAAGTACAAAATGCACTATTGCGTTATGTCTTTCCTTGTATTTCATAATATTCTACTACTAATTTCATCATATTGTATATTGTATCGTATAATTTCATTATACTGTATATTGTATTGTACAATTTCATTATATTGTACATAAATACAAAATGCACTATTGCGTTATGTCTTTCCTTGTATTTCATAATATTCTATTACTAATTTCATCATATTGTATATTGTATCGTATAATTTCATTATACTGTATATTGTATTGTACAATTTCATTATATTGTACATAAATACAAAATGCACTATTGCGTTATGTCTTTCCTTGTATTTCATAATATTTTACTACTAATTTCATTATATTGTATATTGTATCGTATAATTTCATTAAACTGTACATTGTATTGTACAATTTCATTATATTGTACATAAGTACAAAATGCACTATTGCGTTATGTCTTTCCTTGTATTTCATAATATTCTACTACTAATTTCATCATATTGTATATTGTATCGTATAATTTCATTATACTGTATATTGTATTGTACAATTTCATTACATTGTATATTGTATGGTATAATTTCATTATATTGTATATTGTATTGTATAATTTCATTACATTGTATATTGTGTTGTATAATTTCATTATATTGTATATAAATACAAAATGCATTATTGCGTTATGTCTTTTCTTGTATTTCATAATATTCTACTACTAATTTCATTATATTGTATATTGTGTTGTATAATTTCATTATATTGTACATAAATACAAAATGCATTATTGCGTTATGTCTTTCCTTGTATTTCATAATATTCTACTACTAATTTCATTATATTGTATATTGTATTGTATAAGTTCAATATATTGTACATAAACACAAAATGTACTATTGCGTTATGTCTTTCCTTGTATTTCATAATATTCTACTACTAATTTCATTATATTTTATATTGTATCGTATAATTTCATTATATTGTACACTGTATTGTACAATTTCATTATATTGCATTGTATTTCATTGTATTGCATTATATGTATATATAAAATATCTTTCACGTTAATCAGTGACCCGTTAATCACGTTACCCTGACACTTGTTCTCGTAGAACGACGAGAGGATTCCACGTATGCAAAATAAGAGGAAAGTTCCCATTTATAAAAGACCAGTGCAACTGCGAGATACACGTGCGTTCTTGCACTTGAGAAAAAGATATTACCGCGTGTGTGTAGTTCACTTTCGAGCGTTTATCTTTCCTCGGTTTCACCTCTCTTCTCAGCTCGGTTTCACTTTCCCCTCATACCTATCGTTTACAAGAAAAACGCTGGGAACTAATACCGTGAACACTCTGTATATTGTCAATATTTGAACACTCTCAACTAAAAGGATCAATATGTATTGTTAATACAGTACCGTCAATATCATACAATGATGTGAGAACCTTGAAACATTGACAATATTATTAATTGTCTGAGGGCACCCTTACATATTGTGCACATGTAATAACACATACACATGTAATAACAAATAGTATTTATTAAATACAACAGTGTTATGTTTGCTTTTATAAAACATGTGCTTAACTAAAAGAATGAAATGCAATTTCTTTGATTCCGGATTTTTCAACAGAAGAGCGTTATGAATTTGTTTATCCAAGTACTTTTGCACACCAGTGTATATACATGTACGTATATGTATATAATACATTCAACATTCGTGACAAGTATACAGACATCGAAAGGAAATAACGTGTATGTGTACACAGAGAAACGCATTCGTCGTCTAAAACGCAAGCAAATTGATGTGGGCTACGTATACCTATGAGTTGCATATTTTTATATCTTCATAAGAATTAAATATTAAATTCGTCAATCGCCTTAATCACACAATAATAACGATAAGTTAATAAATAAAATTTAATAAATGGAACAAAATAAACTCGATAAATAAATGATAATGAAAGTACTAAATTTATTTCTAAGTTTTATTGTTAGATGAAATTCGATGTAAAAAGTCACAGGACGTTTAGATAGATTTACTCTTAGATATTTCGAATGAAAATATATCATTTTGAAAATTTGTATTTTATTATCTTGCCAAGGTTTACGTAGCCCCTTTCGACAGACAGGTTCGATAAATAATTGTGAAGAAAAATCGACAGCTACACAAGCATATCACAAGACGAACACACGAACTGAGAAAATAATTAATTGGTCACATCGATTCACAGAAATAAATATGCACGCCAACGTATATTGCACGATTTATTTCATAAATTAACAAACGAAGCGTTTCGTATTGGTTTAACCCATCAGACACCAAAGATATTTCCAACAAACATTTTTCTTTTCCTATTTAGCTTCTTTTCTCTCGTTTAATACAATATTGGAAAGAAAGAATCTGAAATAATCATATTCCCTTGTTTCCACCTTTCTCGTTTACTGTTTGCAGCTACATTAACCATTTAAAAAAGATTGTTAGAAACGTGATCGAAATTGTTAATTAAACTCGACCAGAGTTGCTGCGAACGTTTTTCTCTTCTTCTTTCCTCGTTTAAAAACCCATTAACAAATTCTATGAATTAAAAACGTTTCACTTCTGTGTTAAGCAAATAAATGGGAATTTTAAAAGAGAAGAATCATTATTTATAAATATATAAATATAATTTATCTTTGAGATATTGGTGCCTGATGAATTAACGACGAGGATACACGCGTTACAAATAAACGTACCTTTCAAATGACACATTTTTCCGCTGCTGCTTTCTCAACAGAACCTTTTCACCCGATTCTTTGCTCTCCTTCAAATTATTTGTCAAATACGAATCTCTGATCGTACGATTAAAGAAAACGAATTCTACTTTTTCAAGAAAATCTATTCTAAATTTCACCCTATTCTTTGCTCTCCTTCAAATTATTCGTCAAATACAAATCTCTGATCGTACAATTAAACGTTTGAGCTAGGGCAAAAATTGTGTAAAGCAACAAATACAAAGACAGCGATGTGTGGCGATATTAAAACGTAAGTAACTGTATTGAAAGAAAAACGTGTCATTTAAGAGGGAACAGACATAAGCAAGTGAGAATATCGATAAAAGAATGTGATTAGCAGATAAGACCATTCCGTTCTCCAGCGATGAAGATTTTAATGAGCCTCGGCGCGGGCAAATTTTTAGGGGGTGGTCCACCCCTAATCACCCCAGCGATAAGTTCCACTTCCAAATTCATTTTGGTGTCGCCTTGGCCTCGCAATTCAGTGCAGCATTCTCCCCCACGTGAAGGTATTCTAAAGCTCAGACTGACGCAAAGTGATTAAATGATTAGATGGTTGTCGTATGACGAGGCAGGGTAAACTTTTAACGTGGACACAATTCCATCATGTTTCAAGTTTCACATCTCGGCATACGTTTTGTGATTACGTTCTTAAACGGGGGAGTGAATTTTTAATGACGAGAAATCCAAGCTTATGACAACGGAATATTTCAATGTTAATAATAGAATAGGAATTTTCGCGATACGTATTTTATTAATTGCTCGTAATTATCGTTCGTGGTAATAAAATTTCAATATATGTATAATTGTTCTTCATGATTATCGATTACGAATGTGTATAAAAATTTCACATATTGATTTTGTATTCGTTTAACATATTTACAAGTTTGCAATTAAGGCAACGACAATTATAAATTTATCGCTTTGTTTTAACAAAAATAGGATTAACAAAAAGATACGTTGAATCAGAAGGAAACACCTTTTATTAAAAGAATTACGATGCCTCGATTATTCGATTGATTTTCATTAAAAATTATTGTAAAAAAGAATCGGGAAAATGGCATTCCCGAGATGCGAATAATAAAATAATTTAAAGAACACTATTACACGATCAAATCTATAACGAAGAATAAAATAATGCAATAAATAAGTTACCATCGTATAAAATATTAGATATTTTATACTAAATAAATAATCACCTCTATCTGTAAAGACTCTTCTTCCTTTTCAAGATTTCTTCTTTTCCCTGCTAATATTTCTCTTCTATTTCCAGTAATAACAATGAAAACAAACTTTCTTCTGTTCGATAATCTCTTTAAACATGGACCCCCGTACAACTATACAACAGTATATTTTTAACGTCTGCGTATATAATTATATATTTTTCAAGTACAACGAATTATATTCGCCTATAATATCGTTTCTTCGTAAATTGATTAGTTTCTTCCTTTTTATTTTATTTTATCTCAATTAAATATCAAATCGACGATACAATCCATAAAATCGAAATATTCGCTTTTCGTAGCTCGTGCTAATTCTCGTTCGTTAATATTTTAAAACATCGAATATCCCTTAACATTAACAATGATTCATAATAATCTCTCGTATTAACCTTTAATATATAATATATATAGATGAATACATATACATATATATATACTCTCAGTCGTTAATAGAAATACGTACAATCGATTAAATCTATTATATAGTTAATGTATGTCGGTTTTTAATTTAATTAGGTAACTTTGTTCTAGATTGTCCTCGCTTTGTCTTTGTTCCTTGCTCCTCTTCTCTTATCTTCTTCCTCTTTATTGTACTTTCCTTGCAAGTGATTCCCTTTGATTTAATTTCCTTTTTCTTCTTAAAAGATTAAAACTTCCTGAATTTCTAATCCATTCGTTATTTTTTTTTTCACTTATTTTTAAACTTTTCTTTTTCTCTCTCTCTCTCTCTCTCTCTTTGTACTGAATTTATATTGCTGATTTATGGTCCTAGTCAAATGACGAATATCATACTCATGTTCCTCCTGTTCGCTCGACTCTTGCTCGTTAATTACGTTGAACCCATCTCTTTACTCTTTTTTCGCTATTCTGGTGATTCTGTAACAGAGAAACGAAGCAGCTTGCTCAGACTTCATTTAGAATTTCAATGTGAAATTAATTGAAACGGATACTATCAAGTCTGAAAGGAAAGATAAGTCGTCGATCCTTCAACTTTTCAATTGCAATTTATTACCAGTACAGCTATGCTCTTCGTTGTAATAAATTTTCGGTGTATTATATCGGAAAGCAGCGAAACGGATAAAATTACCACTCGATGTAATAAATTAATTCGTTAATTAATTAGATAATCACGGTCGGATGTAATTATACGGTTTCATAGAAACGTTCACGTCCATCGATGCATTCGAATTATCTATCAAAGTGCATAGCTAGTCAAGTTTACGCTAATATGCGATACTTGGTCAAACTGAATTTCCATGATAATACTGTCTGTACTTGGAACGTCAACAATGCGCGCTGCATCTCTTTCATCCACTTGGCAAACTCAATTTCCATTCATCTATGCTGAGTAGAATTTGCCACACGCGGCAACGTGAACGCCAAGCCATCGGATTGTGAAGAAAATAGAAAATTCCACCGAATGTAAAATTAGAGGAGCAAGTAAAAGGTAGAAACTCTGGACTCTGGTTACATCGACATTTATCTTAAAGAAGAGAACAAAAATAGCCAATTAAGAAGTACAAACTGCAGAAGACGCTTCTCCTTATTTCGCCATTTGCCGCGTAGCAAGCCACACTAATCACTTTAGAAACGTGCTTACGCCATGGTTAAGGGACAATTTAGTTTCTAGCAAGAAACTTTATTACTGCTAAACATATTACCTACGATTTAACAGCTCTTTGACCACTTGTCGTATTTGGCTAAACTCGACGCATCATGTGTATAAGGCGGTGTCCTGAATTAGAATGTTCTAAAACAGCGTTTCTTTGTGATTTTTTTTAGGAAGGAAAGCAAGAAATGAAGTTATTGAATTTCGAGGTATGGTTTTATATATATTTAACGAATACAAAAAAATTTTTTTTTAAGTAGAAGAAACAATTATAACAGATTTTTAAGCCTATTTCATGGGCTGCAGTGTTCAATCGGCGTAAAAGATCCACCTTGTAATTCTTGACTGAAACAAAAGACCAAAAAAGGATTAAATTATTATATATTTTTCTTTTGGGTGAATTAAACAACGGCAGAAAAAAATGTGAAATTAAAAATTTTGGCGGGTTTAAAGAAAATGTGTTTAAAAAGAAATAAACTTTAGGATGCTATAGCAATTATTTAAATAAACTTTTTTCTGCCGTTGTTTAGTTCACTCAGAAGAAAAATATATAATAATTTAATCCTTTTTTGGTTTTTCGTTTCAGTCAAAAATTACGAGCTGGATCTTTCACGCCGATTGAAAACTGCAGCCCATGAAATAGACTTAGAAATCTGCTATAATTTCTTTTTTATTTCAAAAAAAATGTTTTTGTATTCGTTAAATATATATAAAACCATACCTCAAAATTCAATAACTTCGTTTCTTTCTTTCCCTCCTAAAAAAAAATCACAAAAAACCCTGTTCTAGGACATTCTAATTCAGGAGACCCCGATAAGTAGATAAATATTAGGTGGTCCGAAAAGTTTCTTTCGTTTCACGAGGAAATAATAGACGCGCCGATTTTCTCTTTTAGACTATTTTATTGAATCACGCGTGATCCGTTTTGTTCTATCGAAACGACAGATTGAAACACAGAATGTTCGGCATCTATAATTTCCTTACAAAACGAAATACATACATAAATATACATATATATATACAGGGTGGTTGGTAACTGGTGGTACAAGCGGAAAGGGGGTGATTCTACGCGAAAAAAGAAGTCGAAAATATAGAATACAAATTTTTCGTTTGAGGCTTTATTTTCGAGAAAATCGACTTTGAATTTTCGCTCGGTACGCGTGCTGTACGTTATAACGGATCTCACTATAGATCGTTGTTTCGATGAAAAATTAAAAAAAAATTTTTATTCTATATTTTCGACTTCTTTTTTCGCGTAGAATCACCCCCTTTCCTCTTGTACCACCAGTTACCAACCACCCTGTATAATATATATCATAATACATAACATAACTGTACTTTACCTTTAATGTAAATTGGCAAATTTTGAGAAAAAGATTATAAAAGAAATGTAAGAATAATATTTACAAAATTCAAAACGGAACATATTATGAAATAAGGGGAGAATAAATTAATGCCAATTGTATTTCAATATTTGTTGAAAATCACACTAATAATACTTATTCAAAATCGTTAAGAAAAATGGAAAAATCAGTTCGCTTTTATAAACACAGTACTTACAAATAAGAAGAATCATGGTTTGGTCATAGTTTGATATAAAACACGTAGAGCATAAAGCATAAATACTGTATTCTCAATTATACAGGATGGTTGGTAACTGGTGGTACAAGCGGAAAGGGGGTGATTCTACGCGAAAAAAGAAGTCGAAAATATAGAATAAAGATTTTTCGTTTGAGGCTTTATTTTCGAGAAAATCGACTTTGAATTTTCGCTCGGTACGCGTCCACTTTATCGCGTCTCGTTATAACGGATCTCACTGTAGATCGTTGTCTCGATGGAAGAATTAAAAAAAAAAATTTTTATTCTATATTTTCGACTTCTTTTTTCGCGTAGAATCACTCCCTTTCCTCTTGTACCACCAGTTACCAACCACCCTGTATATACATACATGAATATACTGGGTTGGCAACTAAGTAATTGCGGAGTTTGTCAATATCACCTAATGACAAAGTCCGCAATCACTTAGTTGCCAACCTAATATATTTAATCCCTTAACCTACAATTTACGTTCGAGAATTTTGGGCCGAAAACGTAAACAAACTATTATATATTATATTATATATTATATTTGGCCCGATCATCGTACTACAGGCTGTGCCCGTAGTTATAGGTTAAGAGGTTAACTAACGCGTATTCTACGAAAAATAAGTGTCCATATCTTCTTCCAGGAGAAGTTTGGAAAAGTACATTTACACCGACAGGTCTATGAGTATTTGTACTCTTGCAAACACCGTGAGTCTTTAATGTTGATAACAGTCGTTCTATTTGATACAGACTGTTCCAAAGTGTATACACCAAGTGTATATACACGCTCTGAATGATAAATTTAGCATTGACCAAGGTAGAAGTAAGATTCCAACTGCAAATTCAAGAGGAGAGACATGGAATTTTTGTAGTTAACGCGAGTGCTCAAATTGATGGTCGTGCTGATTCAGACAACGTGATCCGATAGACCATCGCGTCACGAGCGTAGCTGGGAGGTGCAGTATCTTGTTGAAGATAAAAAGATTGCTGCTCGCCTTTAAAAGCGTGTCACGAGTACGTGGTGTGACAAATTCCTGCAGCGGAGCTCGTGCATAGCGTGCGTAAATTATTTATTTTTTTAAACATACGCGCAATAAGATTCGCGTAATGTTACATTTTCAATTCATTCTACGTTTCAATTCATTTTGCAAAGACCTCTGGTCGGTGAATGCGTTACGTATGAAACGCTAGTTTCGATAAATCTTGGACGTGTGACGACGTGCCTGGTACGTACTGAACATTAGCATGATTATCACGGCATAATTGAAATGTGGACAGAAGATCTCAGTGTCGAGAGTACAAGAGATTACACGAGTGACGCTGAGATCGGAAATCCAGGTCAGATGAGACGGCGGTCTATTATGCTCGAGGGTGCTGATGAAAGATTGCTGGGGAATTTGGTTAACGAGCAGTTCTGGCGAACAATTATACCAGGTTAAATCGATCCGTTCTAATCGGATCCATCGATTAACGAGATTCAACGAAGAAAAAGGGAAACGAGTCGTTTCACATCCGAGTGACTCGTTAAGACGGAAATTCCTGGTGCTTCGCAGCATTTCAAAGAACAGTAACATCTCTGTTGTTTCATCGATGCTTAATTGCACGACTGAGTTACCGCACAGATATCTGTGCGATCCACTAATCGACAATATAGTTTAACACGCTGACTGCCACGTCACCCATATTCGGGTGACAACCAAATTTCCGATGGTGTCGCGTCGCCCATATTCGGGTGACAACCAAATTTCCGATGGTGTCGTGTCACCCATATTCGGGTGACAACCAAGTTTCCCATGGTGTCGCGTCACCCATATTCGGGTGACGACCAAGTTTCCGATTGTGTCGCGTCACCCATATTCGGGTGACAACCAAGTTTCCGATTGTGTCGCGTCACCCATATTCGGGTGACAACCAAGTTTCCCATGGTGTCGTGTCACCCATATTCGGGTGACAACCAAGTTTTCGATGGTGTCGCGTCGCCCATATTCGGGTGACAACCAAATTTCCGATGGTGTCGCGTCACCCATATTCGGGTGACAATCAAGTTTTCGATGGTGTCGCGTCACCCGAATTCGGCTGATGATTACTTGCGAAGGATCGTCGTAGGTATTTGAAAAGATATTCCACAGGAAGTAATAAAACTATTGAATTGTTATAAAAGTAATACGAAAATGAAGTAATACGAGTAATGAATTCATTAAGAAAATTATTTAACTAAACTTTGAAGCATTCTATACATAGCTGAGTTTGGTCGGGACAATTTCGACAATAAGTTGTCGTTTTCTTTAAATGCTCCCGTGTCTTTGATCGGTCCGTTCGACGTCTTTTACCTGCATAACATAGTTTGCACGCGCGTCTAATGCTTCTTTCACAATCATTTTTCCGAACGGCGATATTATGCTGACTCCGTCGAAGACAAGGACTTTTTGTATTTTCAGACAACCCTAATAATTTTCCAGCTAATAATTCTCTAAATCTTCTAATATTTACATCCTTCCTTGTTGCAATTTTCTGATACAAGTAAGTTTATTATTTCGTCATCAACGAACAGCTCGAACACATCATATGGATTGACATGGCCAGGTAATTGCCTAATGAGGCCGTCTGTCTCAGGAAAAGGAAATGACTTCTGCCGACCACTAAATTCATTCCATTAGCCAAATTGAATTGTACTTTCCTCGGTATCAACAGCTCTTCTTTCTTCCTCAATGACCAATTCTTGTAAAATCTCGTCAACAGTATCTTCATTATATTCACTATCACTACGACTGCACTTATCAATATCCGAATCAGAATCAGACGATGTAATTCTATTTATATTTCTATTTCTAGGAAATCTGATTTCTTCCTTATCGCTGCTATCCGAATTTGTGTAAGCCTCGTAAAAGCTTTCTTCTTCACTGCTATTTGACTCACTAAGAAATAAGTTCTCCATTTTTTCTTTTCGACATTGTAACGAATTAGGGCAGAGATTTTAAGTTATCTAAAATATCAGTGGGAGTACCTGGCAGAGTACGCTTGGTACAGCGGCACTCGTGACCCGAAGGAGATTTCGTTGAAAACACGAGTAATTATTAATTAATAAACATTACTTACAAATATTGAAAATCATGATAATCTTCTGAAAGTTTGTCGTCTCGTTACGACTACTCTTTTTTGTATCGTCCATTAACGATATTACTACGTTTGCTGTAAAAAGGAGACGGCGATCTATTCCTGGAATATCGTAGAATAATTAAAATTTTAGTAGCTCGATGTTTCGTAACGTCTTACTTTTTTCACGTAGTTGATTAAACCGAACGTATCTATAGTAGCAACTATAAATACTCGAAAGCAATAAATGTTTTCGCAATCGGCTGCGCGAAGACTGTTAAAAACTCCAGACAATTTACACCTACACGGTACACAGTACCCATTTCTTTTCTACAGCGAATATTCGTTTGGAGGAGAATTTCGGAATTCGAATAGTCCCATTCAAGTTGGCGAAATGAAGAAAGATAGATTACAAGAGATACGTAAAGCAAGGTCGATTAATTTTTGTCTGAGAAATTACAGAAAACGCAACACCTTGTTTTACATAGATATTAAATCCAATGAATCTGTAATAATGAGAAAAGTATGAAGAAACGCGAAGCAACTACAAAAGGGGCCATATAAAAAGCGTGTCGACGCTGTGAAAAGCGAAGAAACTGTGAAATAGAGGGTAAAGAAAACTCGGTAGAATGTGTCCTTAGTACCGTTAGCTGGGCTCATTGTTCTTCTTCCCACTTCGTTCCTTTCTTCCTTCCTTTTTATTTTTTCAAGCTACGTCGGAGAAAGTTTGAAAAAGCGCGAGATAGAAGTTTCGAACAATACATTTCTTTGACAACAGTTTAGCCAAGTTTCGAATACTTCGTTCATGCCTTTCTATTTATACCTTTGCAGCATTTTCATCGATTGTGTAAACGAGTAAAAAAAATAACACTTTGTCAATGTATTAGCGAAGCTCGTAAGAAGCGAACAAAACATCAGTTTACATTTATTAACGCTAGAAACACCAGTCGGGTCATTTTGACCCATTAGCGAATCGATAAAAGTTACTGGTTTCGCTAATAACTACACCGCCAACTTTTATGCAAATTCACGTTTCCGACGGTATGATTTCAAAAAATCGAACCTCGATAACAAATTGTTTCACCTACCAGCTATTATACAGCACTGTACTTCAGTTTTTCATATATTTTACATATTTCTTCGTATTTCGGAATTTCGCACTTTCAAATTTCCCATAAATCCATGGAAATTCACAGTCTACTAATAACTACTCGAATTTGGATATTTTACATATTTTTCCATAACATATACAACTGTACCTTGTTGAGATATGTATAATTTTCTGTGCTGGACTAGGTTAAGCGCGTAGTAGAGATACTTGTACGTGAATATCAGTGTGTGGAAGTATGTGTGTCCGAAGCGTCTCGAAAACAGATGAATGTAAACTCCACAGTCGGTTAAGGGTCGTCGAAGAGTCGGTTTACAGTCGAGAAAGTGCTGAGACGCGTGCAAATGTGTATCGATGAATATATAAGGAATCGTCCATGAAATAAATACATTATTATTTTATTATTAATCCTCAGTGTAGATTTAGTGTTCCTATAACATTATTTCGGTCTCGAAGATCCACAATTCTCAACATACCTAATATGAAACTGAACGAGTATGCGAGAAACTCGGTCGACGACAGAATAAAATATTTCGTTAAAACGAAGGGACAAGCACATTCGCATTTCAGATTCGCTTGGAAATCTGTCGTCGAACGCAGTCGATCGTTGTGTCTGAAAGCTTACAAAAGTTTTCGATAGGCGATATTTAAATAGCGAAATGTTCTAGCGAAGATAAATTGAAAAATATTACTTTTCCACGATTTATCGTTGAACGTGTTTGTTTCCGAGTGGTCGAAAGAGACCCACCGTTGATTTTATTTCCTTCTTAATGCAGTTGCAACTTGTTCGAGCAATATGCAGCATGTCGATGATGCTGTTATTGGCGACGACGATGATACGGAACTACATATATCGTGGCGACGATTACAAAGGAGACAACGATAATAAAAAATGTGTCCGATGTATTCGCTGTTTTCTTGGGATCACGAAGAATCTGCTTTATGTGCATCATTCACACGTTCAACGTGTAGAAAACAAAGAAAATTAACATGTCGGGTTAACATTAGAATTTAAGGCGCGTAACGATTCTTCGTTTGAATTAGCCATCGTTTTACGAAACAGAGATTACATTTACGCGAATATACAAAATTTTACAAAATATTATGAATATTGAGTTTAATGAACGATAAGACTAACAAACGATAAGTTTAACTATTAATTAGATTAAAGAATAATAAGTTTAACGAACAATAAGAGTAACGAATAATATGTTTTACGAATAATAAATTTAACGAATAATGAGATTAACGATTAATAGGTTTTACGAATAACGAATTTAATTAACGCTATTAACAATGTTCCTGGGTTCAAACGAATCCACGGTCAACGGGATAACTCTTTACTATACGTAGAATAATTTTAAACACAAAAATACGATTGCTGAGACACTCGGTAAATTGCTCGATGTATCACTTTCCAAGGCGATTACACGAACGAATATCCGATGAAAATCTTTTTCGCTATACGACTGCATTTGTTTGTTATATGCTCGCTGGAAGCATCGAGAAGGTTGCAATCGTCGTTGCTAGGCAGTTTCTGTCAAAAGTTTGTTGTATACTCTTTGGAAGCATCGAGAAAGATCCAAACGCCGTTGCTAGGCAGTTTCTGTCTGGAGTTTGATTCCTAATACAACGTGTGTCCCATTATATCGACATCTCCAAAGTACAATTCTATGTGATTTCTAGGGAGAACAATACAACCGATCCACACCTTCGTCAGGCAAAACGTTTATCCCGTGACCGTGGCTATGTTCGGCGACCAGTTGTCACCTCGAACCCACTTTCGCTTTCACAAATATCAAACAATTACAAATGACAATTGCTTAATTACAGTTATGATAAAATCTAGGCTAAAGCATTAGAAGCATTTCCCAAAATTGCAAAGGGAAGACTCCGGTTTTCCTTTCATCTCCGACAAATATATTACGATAGGAAATATTTCTTTGTTATTTTTCATTTAAATAAACATAATATCGCGTCTTTCTTTTTTTTTATCGAAACAACTATGCGTTCGTGGTAGTAAAAACAAAGATTCTTGAGATTTCTTTGCTTTCGCTATTTTTCCAGGTGCACGTTCGTTACAATTTTTTACCATAACATCGAGACGCTTGATCTTTCGCATAGTCGTCTATTAACACGCACGGTGTCTACCGATTTTATCGCGTTTCGACGTTAGTCTGGTCGAAGAAAAGAAAGCATGTTGCTCTTTCTGTGGAAGCTTTTAAAATCAGCTGTCTCGTAGCACATTCCGTGAATTATTGAATCTTGTTATCGTAAACGCATGAAAATCAGCAGCCTAATCGTAAGCGTTTAAGCACTTTCGCGAAGCAGTATAAATGGTCGATTTAAAATATCTATCACCGTTTAAACTTTCATATCTTCGTCGCCTGCTTCGCCTCCCGTCGAATTCCAGCCCTATCTATCCCTCAATTTATCCATTATACTGTGTAATTTCCCTTGAAAGTTTCCTCGATCAATCCAGCCGCGGCGCATGGAAATACGAACGCGATGATAAAAGGTAAAAACGAGCGTATTCTCCTCTAACTGTTTTTCAATGGAGACCGCATTTTCCGGCAGGTTGCTACGAATGAAATATAAATCGATTGAGCACAAGCTGCAACCACACTGAATAGAAATGTTGTGCAAGCATTTCGCTGCTAATTCACGGATCGTTCGATCGCCGTTTCGTTCTCTTTTCAACGAATCACAGTATCGTCGATCCAGCAGCCTTTTATTTTTACTTCTTCGTGCCAATTATTGAAAACCAGGCTGTTTTCGTCGTCAGTGGAATTTGTTACCGGATGCCAATCAACCAGCGTAGATAACTTCAATTATTCTCCCCAATCGACGGAATAATCCTGTCGTTTCGAAACCTTCCTTTTCTTCCATTTTTTTCCTTTTTTTCCAATATGAAAATATTTGTTCTGCCTATTTAAATCGCATCCACCGTTTATGATCATTAACCGCATCTTTGGTACTTTAACACTTTACCGACCGCTAGCGGTTCAACAGCATACGCACGTCCGACCGGCAGCTCAGCCGCAGATTCCCCTGGCGCCGGATCTGTTTCGCTTTAGACTCTCCAATACCATTCTTTTCGTTTATCGCGAACGGTATGTTTTTCAAATTGGTGTAAAACCGTGGGAGCTTACAAAGCAACGCAACTGACGTAGCCGAGCAAGGTACCTTAGTACTAAATAACAAATAACTGCTCAAATAATGAGAAAGATTGTTGGCGACAAAAAGCTGATTAATAGGCTGTCGGTCGGTAAGCGTTGGCGACAAAAGCCGATTAATAGGCTATCGATCGGTAAGCGTTGGCGACAAAAGCCGATTAATCGGCTATCAGTAGTTAAAGTGTCAAATTCGATTTGTTAAATTTGTTCTTGATCTTATTTGCCTTGTTAGGCATCTCGGTGATTTCTATAGGGTGATTCTACGCGAAAAAAGAAGTCGAAAGTATAGAATAAACATTTTTTTTTTAATTTTTCCATCGAGACAACGATCTACAGTGAGATCAGTTATAACGTACAGCACGCGTACCGAGCGAAAATTCAAAGTCGATTTTCTCGAAAATAAAGCCTCCAACGAAAAATTTGTATTCTATATTTTCGACTTCTTTTTTCGCGTAGAATCACCCCCTTTCCGCTTGTACCACCAGTTACCAACCATCCTGTATAATTGAGAATACAGTATTTATGCTTTATGCTCTACGTGTTCTATATCAAACTATGACCAAACCATGATTCTCCTTATTTGTAAGTACTGTGTTTATAAAAGCGAACTGGTTTTTCCATTTTTCTTAACGATCTTGAATAAGTATTATTAGTGTGATTTTCAACAAATATTGAAATACAATTGGCATTAATTTATTCTCCCTTTATTTCATAATATGTTCCGTTTTGAATTTTGTAAATATCATTCTTACATTTCTTTTATAATCTTTTTCTCAAAATTTGCCAATTTACATTAAAGGTAAAAAACAGTTATGTTATGTATTATGATATATATTATACAGGGTAGTTGGTAACTGGTGGTACAAGCGGAAAGGGGGTGATTCTACGCGAAAAAAGAAGTCGAAAATATAGAATAAAAATTTCTTTTTAATTTTTCCATCGAGACAACGATCTACAGTGAGATCCGTTATAACGTACAGCACGCGTACCGAGCGAAAATTCAAAGTCGATTTTCTCGAAAACAAAGCCTCCAACGAAAAATCTTTATTCTACATTTTCGACTGCTTTTTTCGCGTAGAATCACCCCCTTTCCGCTTGTACCACCAATTACCACCCTGTATATTTTCCGCACTGGACAATTATACGTTCGATCGCCAGTGGAACGTGGCAAGTTTCGCATCTTGGTGGATCCTCTTGTTCCATTAAGTACAAGCGTGCTATTCTTGTGTGTCCTATTGGAAGTCGTGTTACAATCGTTTGTTCTCCTCTACCCAAAACACCTTTCCGTCTTTTCTTATTTACATTGCCCATGATTTTGTCCACGTTCGTTTATCTTCCCTTTTTCCAGCGAGTCGAGTTTCTCTTTTTCTTTGATTATTTTCGTCACGTCTTTCACGATATCTTCGTATACCGCGACTCTACTCGCTTCACTGTTTGTTCATCGACGCGTGGCTTCTGCTAATTCATTGCCTCTTACTCCTCGATAGGATGGTAATCGTGCAATGACAATGACACAACACGTACAATGATTCTCCATAAGCCAGCCTCTCTGGTTCCTTCTCGCAACAAAATCAAACGCCTCTTTTAAGAATCAAGTTCGATCTGGCGAAATTAACTCGTTCGTACCTTTAGGTAGACAGAAATGATTTTGCGAGAAAGCGCGCGTTTCTAGTCTCTCTGATAAGTCAGATACGCAAAATTCGACGGATGACACGCACGTAGAGACTTGCGTAGCAACAGATAGACTTTCGTGACCGACTGTGTATTTTTGTTCTTTTATTATGGCCACACGCACCCGCACTAGGCCGCTATTTCACTTAATTATGGTTTCATCGTGACGCACCATGCAGGACAAAGGTTTTAATTTCAAGGCGCAATCGATAACGCGAGAAATTCGTTGCCAGGCTGAAGAGCGTTTTCTACATCGGATTGCAGCGGGCTTGCATATAGTGCACTTAACATCAATAAAGCTAGCCTGATATTACCACGCAGAATACTACAACAACCAGCGAAATCTCGTGTAACATATTTAAGTTTCAATTGGAATTTAAATCAAGCACGCAAGTCATTTAACGATACGTCGCTGCACAGAATTTATCCGACGTTTCGCAATCGAATTATATACGTTGTCGTTTCGTATTTCTACGCTGGATTTTTTAATTTACACTTTTATAAATCCTAGTGTAACAGACTCGAACGACCACTTTGATTAGTCGGTCCGCTCGTGGAATTTTACATTTCAACATAAATGCATAAAGCTGACTCTATTAACATACTCGTAAACACGTGGCTGATCTGCACGAAATCAGTGACCCAAATATCGCGCATTTCTCCAGCGAACGCGGCAGATCAATCTGCGTATTAATTTCAACAAAATTCACCGGAGAACGTGTTTCTTTCGTCTCGTAGCCTGTTTCCATCGGTTACACGTCGCTTACTTTCCATATTTTATAGCCAACGTGCCATTCGCTATCCTCGTCTCCGCGGAGAGATATGAAAAGCTAAAAGCACCTTTTAAGTTTCAAATAATGATGGCATATTTTTCACTGCACTCGTTAAGTGGAAATAGCACCGATATCTACGCTCGACGTATACACCTTCCGTGATATATGGCTGCAGTGTACAGATCTGATGATATATAGCCCAATCATATCGATAGCGTGTAGTTAAGTAAGAAACATAATCT
The DNA here is from genome assembly GCF_011952205.1 of Bombus bifarius. NCBI lineage: Eukaryota > Metazoa > Arthropoda > Insecta > Hymenoptera > Apidae > Bombus > Bombus bifarius. Next base: position 2,933,299 of record NW_022884360.1, read on the forward strand.
CCTATCGTATGTGAGCTATGTACACTATGATTTAGAAGTTTAGAATTATTTTAGATTCAACAGCTGAAAATTGAAAAAAAAAGAAATAGATTTTAGTTTAAAACCTTGTTAGGTAAACGTTTATACGGTGTACTTAAACTATTTTTACAATATTTTCAGAAGCTTCTCTTACGTTGAAAATACATGTAACGTGCAAAGTGTTTAATGGGTTTCTGTATAACGCTTTTATCCGCGTTATAAAATTTTCAAAAATGTTGATATATAGCAAGGGATATAATTTATTAATCGCTGTCGCGACGATATTACGATAAAATGCACGAAGGTTTCAACGTTGAAACGTTTGTACGTACATGGCGGAATATCCGCAGGAAATTTCCTGATAACTGTAAAGTATATGAAAAATATTTGCTAAACTTTGTGAACACGAAACGTCATTTATATGATACGCCAAGGTATATTTATCTTCCATCGTCTCTGTATCCGTCTTTCATATTTTGCTTCTGAAATAAAATAGAATCCCGAGATACGCATAAGTTGTTCGCGACAAAAGATTTAAGTATCGGAGGAACAGGAGCGAAATTTAAGCAAAACAAAATACAGTAATGTCTCGATAATTATCGGCCATGACGTTCCTCGCAATTACCTGGTTGTCATCTCCATCGCTATAGGAGCCCTATTGTCGCTCAAAGAGCCATAGTCTTCCTCTTGACACACCGCGAAACTCGAGGAGCGAGTAGTGTAACTTAATACGAATTCAAGCGCTCACGAGACGATATTAATCCGATAATGAAAATGTTGTATTTTCAAAACTTTGTGAATTAAACTTTTACCAACGTCTTTGTGAGATCTTTCTGATTAAAGTAACACCAAACACGATATACTTTAAATCACATTTACCTATATATTTAATAGGCGAAAGAAAATAAGTTAGCGTCATTAACTAGTTAGCTGCTGCGACCTCGTTGAAATGCGTGTACCTAAAATGTGTCGCTAAAAGAAAGACGAGTATACTCGTCAAACACAGATTATGCGTGACTGTTATAATATACAATTAAGTTGCGATGAAACGACGACGTTTTATCTTTTAATTCTATTACTGACAGGGCTCGTCATAACACAAAATATTGCCATTTCCTCGTGACGAGTATATTCGTCATAAAACATCTAACTGGTTAAATAACCAGTTATGCTTCGAATTATATAGTGTTTGGTTTTATTTCAACTCATTGAAAAGCGTGTACCTAAAATGTGTCGTTAAAAGAAAGCAACGACGAGTATACTCGTCAAACACAGAATATGCGTGACTGTTATAATATACAATTAAGTTGTGATGAAACGACGACGTTTTATCTTTTAATTCTATTACTGACCGGGCTCTTCATAACGCAAAATAGTGCCATTTCCTCATGACGAGTATATTCGTCATAAAACAGCTAACTGGTTAAATAAGCAGATATGCTTTGAATTATATAGTGTTTGGTTTTATTTCAACTCATTGAAAAGCGTGTACCTAAAATGTGTCGTTAAAAGAAAGCAACGACGAGTATACTCGTCAAACACAGAATATGCGTGACTGTTATAATATACAATTAAGTTGTGATGAAACGACGACGTTTTATCTTTTAATTCTATTACTGACCGGGCTCTTCATAACGCAAAATAGTGCCATTTCCTCATGACGAGTATATTCGTCATAAAACAGCTAACTGGTTAAATAAGCAGATATGCTTTGAATTATATAATGTTTGGTTTTACTTTAACTCATTGAAAAGCGTGTACCTAAAATGTGTCGTTAAAAGAAAGACGAGTATACTCGTCAAACACAGAGTATGCGTGACTGTTATAATATACAATTAAGTTATGATGAAACGACTGTTTTATCTTTTAATTCTATTACTGACAGGGCCCGTCATAACACAAAATATTGCCATTTCTTCGTGACGAGTATATTCGTCATAAAACATCTAACTGGTTAAATAACCAGTTATGCTTCGAATTATATCGTGTTTGGTTTTGCTTTAACCAGAAAAATCTCACGACTGCATTTATAAAAATTTTATTCAACGAAAATTAGAAATAAAATGTCTCATCGTTGAATAAGTATTGTTTAAACGATATGTTTCTTTTCATCAAGCCGACTCTCAGACCTGTTTCTCTTTCACTCGCGCTATTCTTCCTTACGTTCGGCAAAACACCGGGCTGTATCTATACTTAGAACCAAGTCCTGTACGCGATAATTGCTGGGCGTGGATTCCGATTTTCAAGCAATTATCGAGACATTGCTGTACACCTGTATGAAGAAAAAGGCCGTATCGCAATTAGGGATAAAGAGGAAGAAGAAGAAGAAGAAAAGGGAAATAGAAGAGAGTTAAGATAAGATCGGAAGGAGCCTTTTAGTTAAAACCTTTTCTTGCTTAAAAATCTACTGTACTATTAAATATTATTGTTGGAAAACTTATATATTTCCAAGCTACGATAAATGGTTGATGTTCTCATAAAATAGTAACAGTAATGGTAATAATACTTTATCATATATCAGACTTTAGGTCCATTAGAAGGAGGTTCCTTGACCTTAAAACATACATTAAACATTACATTGCATATGGTATACAATAATAATATACAGTATAATACAGTATATAGAGTATAATATACAATAATAATGTGATATGCACAAACATAAACTATAATACTTGTAATATTGTACAGTGGCTCTTCTTTAATTATATCGTACTATACTCATTGTTATATCATCTGACTTGAGTATACTAATTATTCTAGTAATAAAATCTCTTTTCTCGCCTTTAAAATACGCGTTATTTAAATACGATATTTAAATCATCGTCTTTTGCACGAATAATAAATACAGAGATAGAGCTATGCTTAAATATTAATGCGAGTAACTGTGTAAGATAAGAAGAAAAGGGATTCTAAAGACACGAAACTTAACCCATCTACAACGTCCGTGTAATCACTGCTTTCACGATGCTGGAAAGAAACTTAATATTCCTTAATTATCAACGGTATCTAGGCTGACATAAGCGTTTCCCCCGGGGGTGCATTGGACGAAACAGGTCGTCGCAAGGGCGAACACTTCACGTCAGCAGCAAGAACCCCTCGAACACGGCGGAACAGCCGTTGAACCGGGTTCTTTGGAACATTTCACGGGACTTGAAATCCATTAAAATTGAGCAGTATAAAACTGAGCCTGATTGAAATGTCTATGGAAGCCGAACCGTGAAAGGATACGGGCTCTTCTGCTTTCAGAGACTACCGAATCGATGAAAATGGATCGAGAACCGAGGCGGAGTATAGAGGCATCTTAAAATTGCTTGAAACGAATTTCATCCGAGAGCTGAGCTATTTGCGGAGAAAACGCCGAGTTTAGAATGAAGTTTACAGATTCTTTGTAGTGTATAAGTTATCTTTATGTCGGTATATAGAGAAATATTTTCATGTTTTCAATTTATAATACATTGTAGATTATGTCTTTCTTTTGTGATACTAATGTATTAGTGTTTATATATAAGTATCAATTTCATAGTCTAATAAAATTACAAATTCCAGTCAAAAATACGTACATGATCTTTCGCTTTCTAAAATACTAACGCACATGGCAAGAGATTTATGAAACGTATTCTAAAAGCGCTTTTTCAATAATTACGCCGTACGTGATAAATTTAGAAACACGGGTTACATGGCTCCATGTTGCAATCCGGGCTCCAATACCTTGTCGTTTTCCTAATTTTCCATTACCCACGTATCGTATTCGTTTTACAGGCGGCAACTCAGAAATATGAAATATACAAGTTCGTTCTATGTTTCTTCTTCCGCTATTCCAGCAGGCTAAGTGTCACACAGTAATTTCAGTTGCTGGTCATTGAAATAGAACCGCTGTTTATTAATTCCAGGAGTACCTACAATTTAATTTAATTACGCTGAGACATACATGTATAATTGAAATTAATTCAGAAATTAATTAGTTCATGTTAAATCGTTTCCAATTTGCTCGCCATACGCTACTGTACCGCGCTATTCAGATTTTACTGAATTTACAGAATTCCTGTCAGCAATTGCGATGAAAGAAAATCTCTGCGTCGGCGAAAATTTGCTATTATTCCAAAGTAGATGTTCTCTCGCACATTTTATCACAAACGCAAGTATTCTAGAACATAAAAAGATATAATTTTTTTTTCTGGAATTTGAGATTTTATTAGACCGTCAGTCAAAGAGCTGAACTAGTCTCGTAGAAGCATTCCTCGAATTTTCTACCATCTTTGAATAATAATAAAAATACACACGTAGCTTCGGGTCAAAGATTGTCAAGTCACTGACAGATTCTATATGGCAATATTAGGTCACCAAGTAAGTTCGTGCCACGTTGCGTTTACACGTTTCGTGTCTAACGAACGTAGAACGATGAAAGAGCGTTGCAATATCTGTGTTAATATCTGTGTGGTTTACAGAAATGTTTTGTCGTTTCATATTTGCGCAAAGTAGTTTATGATCCCTTGAAATCACAATCCCAACGCTGTTGTAGGTTTTCATTTCACCTGTGTACCTTTCATTCCAAATACTCTTGGCTGATGAAAGTTTATTGGGATAGCCAAGTAACGTTGTGAATTCTAAGATCTACGCAGAATAGTCTTTGGTTATTTTTAACTGACAATCCGCTAGAACATACAACTCTCTACTGAGAAAATTTCGTTAAAATGAGAAAACAGTTCCGCGTGAACCTCGTCTGATCTTCAAAACTGTTCCAATTAGAAAAGGATTTTTGCGTTTCTGTGGGTCAACTGTGATGGAACGCTTGGAACGTTTTAAGAAATATTAGCGACAGGAAGCTCCAAAGCACTTTAACTCTGTTGAAGAATTTAAAGAACCAACCTTTTTCATCAGTTAACTACAACGATGGTATGCAATTAGCGCGATGTTTTTACGAGAACATCGTTCCCATGAGATAAGTTTCGCCGGTGGAAATGTTTCGGTGACGGGGGAACTCTAACGAGGAGAAGATTTTTCAGCTTGGAAACTCGAGAGGAAAATGAAGCTGTACAATTTTATATCGCTACTTTTCAAGTTACATTGATACTCGATGCGAATATCTAGAAACTAATTCGCAAGAAACGTTTCCTATCGAAGGAACAAAATGGTAACAACGATGATGCGTTTGCAACGAGCGAATAAACGAAACAGAAGATTGTAAAAAGCCATTCATTTAAAACGAGAATAATCTGGTTTTTAATTTTAACGAATTAACGCAAGGTAGATACGTAAAAAGGCAACGAGGTATTTATTAATCGAAGCACGAAAAACGTTTCGTTTAACAATAAGAAGATAATCTGATTTGGGCGGTTTAACTAAATTTACAGAAAGAGAAGCAAGTTTGGAAAACACGAAAAACATTTCGTTTAATCGCAAAAGTATAATCCGTTTTTAACGAGGAATAAATCAACGTAGAAAAATCATCGAAATATTCAGCAACTGGAATATGTTAAAAATCTATTGTACGGTTGTATATATCGTTGGGAAGAAATTGTTCGCGTGTTTTCAAGCTACGATAAATGGTTCGTATAATCGTAGATCAAGAGCGACACGTTGGTGTCCTCGTGTTAATAAGAGACGCTATATCTCGAGTGGAACGATTTTATCGTTCTCCTTTACAAAATACTCTTCTAGAAGCGCAACGAAGAGAACGAACGCAGAAAGTAGTGCACAGAATGGAATAATAAAAGCTACAAGCGTTTTTCTTGCCGGCTGTATTTATAGTTGCAACTAATTCAGTTGCAACACATGCAAGCTGCAAGTGAACCTCTGAACTTTTGACCCGACAAACCAGAAACCAATATGCACATATGGTACGTATATACGACGTGTAGCGCGTATACAGGAGACTCGTACGAGGTAACAAGTCCGCATAAACCGATCCGAGGCGAAACCACGAGATTCTAATTATTGCTTTCGAATAAATAAATGAACGATCGTTCCGCCATGGAAACGCGCGTAGGACGAAAGAATTACGTAATTGCAGCATCGTCGGAAAATTTCGTGGCATCGACCAAATTTTTATATCGTATCAAGGGAAGACGATTGCAAACGTGGCGCAAGTGACTTTTAAGCTATAGTATCGCTGCGCTGAAGAGTTTCCAATCCTTTCCGATATGTTCGCGCTTTATTGAAAGAAAACACAAGTAGGAGAGCAGCTTCGGCACGTCGAAGCCTGGCCATCGCCAATTATCAGGTTGTCCGAAAAGTGTCTTTCTTTTACAGAGGCATCTTTATACAAACATGAAACCTAATCCGTCGAATCTTATGATCTTTATTTTGATGGAACAAAATGGATCATACGCAATTCGATAAAATAATGTAAAATGGAAAATGTTGTGCATCCATTGTTTCTGTATAAAACGAAAGCAACTTGTCGGACGACCTAATATTATACGTACAAAGAGATTTTGAAGTACAGGGTGTCTCGGCTAGATGAGATCAGCTAGATATCTGCTTTGTTTACGATCGTATGAAACAATTGACTCATTCAGCCGAGACGCTCTGTATAACAAACGATTGTTTGTATTTTATTTACAACAAATACGCTGGTGTTTTATAATTACTTATGTGATTTATAAGATTCTGCTTAATTTCATGAAACCTCGGATGGAAGCTCGTAAGTTCGATTTCAAGCAAAATCCACCGGACAGTGGTGATTTATTCTTTAGAGAAATTTCAGGCGAATTTATTCCATGAAAAGAAAAGCACATTATCTCACATTTCCTTCCAACAAATAACAATCTCAAACCTCGAACAATAAAACTCTGTCCCCACTGAACAACTTGGTCGGGTCTTACAACTCCTAGAGAAGTAACTTCCAGCGGGCGTGGAAGCTTCTGAAATCGAAAATCGAAAGAAGAACACGCCACTCTGGCCACCTTTTCGTTCCGTCGAATCTCACGAATGCTTCTCGTTTCCGGCGAATTCCATTTTCCCCTTTGCTCGCCTCGAAACCGGATCGTGCACGTTTTCAAACACTGGTAACACGTTTCTCTGACGTTGCCACGCTGAATAGAACCATTTCTCACGTATTTCCCCGATACGTGTATATACGTATTGAAATGGTCGCAAGCTGCTCGGCTTTCTTATCAAACATTCAATAGGAAAGCTACATAGGACCAAAGCGGGAGAACCCGCGCGAATTCCACCTTACTAGACGCTACCACGAATAAAGATAAAATCTTTTTCTCATAGAAGAGCTGTTCCTTGTTGCTGTTTTCTCTCGCTGAAAAATTTAGAGATATTTGACACAGAAGTTTGAAATGTATGTCGTAGTATGATTGATAACAATTAGGACAACGATTAACAGTGTCGCAGTACCTGATGATGGAGGATGATGGAGAGATGCAAAATTTGTGTCCCTTGAGGCGCCTAAAATTCTAACAAGGCGTCGTTCTAAGAACTCTGTGGTGTAAAAATGCCATATTTGTATTATTATCCTGTTTCGAAAAATTGCCAGCAACGTTGGCAAAATAGAAAGACGTGGCCAGAAGGGAGAAATTATAGAAGCTCATAATTTCGTCAGAGTGCGGTATTCGTTACGATACAGGCGAATTTATGTTCTATGATAAACAATTATTACTTCCTCCATAAGCATGAAATATATTCGTGCTACACGTATATACAGACCGCCGCTGTAAGATATTTGGAACAACGTGAATAAATATACATACGTGTGTTACTCGATGACACCTCATTAATAAATCGTACGCATTGTGTACCTTTTCGTATCGTATATCATCCATAGACCAATTAAATCGATCGTATTAACCATATCGTGTTACTGAGAATAGTGTTGTCGGATGACTATACTAATTACTTACACGCTACTTCTATGCCCGTAATCCAAATTTCACCTTGAACTATCTAGGCCTTTGAACAAAAATGTCCAATTTACTCGCGTAATCGAAGAAACAAAAATTGGCCTGCGCGATCAAGTTGTTCCAAAGGTTCTCGAAATTTACATTTATGCTACGATGTAGTAGTTTCGTCGTACGCTTACGAATTGCGTAAAGCCAAGTTCAATTCCCGTCAGGCCGAAATAAGTAAATACAAGCGTTCGATTCGATCAAACGGAGCGTTTACGACGTATTGGTGGATTCTCACGAGTTTCGACAATTTTTACCGGGTACAGCGTGTACGCGCGTGATCGTTTGGAAAAGAAAGAGTCCGTAAATCTTAAAGTATGACTCCTCTCCTTTCCGCTTCCGATTTCTGATTCCCCGTAAATCACAACGGCTCGGGACAAAGGCACGAAAATCACGCGAGAACGCCGCGCCAACGTTTTCTAAGCTCTAAACAATTTTGAGCCGTGACGGATGCACGCACGAAACTGTGAAACGAAACACGCTAAAATTCACCTATACCGTTTTCCCAGTTCTCGTCGCCAGTCTCCGCTAACTGTAACGCGATACTGCTATCGAATTTGTATTAGCTTTTATTCCGAATGATCGTAAACCAAGAGACCTTACATAGAACGATTTAACAAAGAAAAGGAAAATTATCTATTTGCAGAGAGCCTCGTCTCTTGATTCCGTATCACCGTGTGTTCTCATAATCTCAAAGAATTATTCCGCAAATTGTTCCTCGAACTTAATGATCGAGGCAAGTAGCTCGATACTTTTGTACAGAGGATAAGAAAACGTATCGAAATATGGGGTTCCATTAAAAAATATATCGGTGACTGTAAAATCGTCATGAAGAAATGACCTTGAGAAAGACATTCTTCCCACCGATACATGTACCACTCGAAATGGTTTAACTTTGTCCTGAGCAGTTTTCTCGCACGATAATAATATCTATAATTGTGTGAGACATTTTTTCACGATACTGCAGCTTTTTAGGTAGCCTCTTGCAACGTACTAAAGTTTGAACAATAGAAAGGAAGAACGATATTGATATCGTGCAAACTGCTCGCTATTACCAAATGTTCTTTTCATTAGCCCGTACCATCTTCTCTCTAACTAATGTATTGTTCGCGGGGTATACAGTAGATACAGAGAACTATTGTTAAAGGGGAGCACGATGCAGCGTGAACGTCTAGAACGAACGTCTAGAACGTGATAAATGTCTTCTCAGTCTTCGAGCTTGAGGAAAAGCACTTCACCGCTTCATTACCTCGGCTAACGCCGCCCTCGTCCTTAGAACTGTCTTAAGACAGAACAGTTTGAAACGAGTTTATGGCACGTCGATTTTACTGTCAACGAAAGTTGGACGGCTGGATTACGGGGTTGACAGCGTGTTATACATAGTTTGGAATAATCTCGAGTTCCCAGTGACGAGCAGCCACCTTTAATGAAAGTCGTACAACACGGTTATCATCGTAGGATGGATATTTGAAAATGCTCGAGGAAGAGAAATATCATCGAAGAAGGCAGTTACTTTCGTTACAGGCAACTCTTAAAATTCTTCAATGCGTTGTTGGCAGAGAGTTTAAGATACGTGGCATGACTGATTGAAGAACAGACTGTGCACAAAAGCAACTCGATCGGCAATGTCAAAGGAGGATGGTGAGGGAATGCCAAATTCGTACTTCTTTGCACACCTGAAACTCTAATATAACATTGTTCTGTAAGTACGATATCATCTGTGGTAAATGTAATGGGGAAGTTGTAGAAAATGTAAGTGAAATACTTAAAATTCATTGCGTCTTGTTTTAAGAGTAAATTATAGTACAATTAGAGGCGTACTTCATGGAATATTGGCATTGTAATACTTTACCCTAATTTATCGAATTTTATCGTTAACAATTTCAGCAACACGCTTCTACACGCTATATAAATATCGACTTTTGTTTATAAAATAGCGCTTGCATTTCTGTTTGAAGTTAAAAAGTTTTAATTCGCTTTTTACTACTTCGCCGCCACATTTGCCATAACTGTTTGCACTTTCACGATACTCTAAGATATTTACATGGTGTCTTATTAGAATTTTAGATGCCCGAAGAGATACAAATTTGGCACATTTTTATTGCCCTCGATTTTCTGCAAAACGAAACGTCAAACAAACAAATTCTTATTTTGTGTTTCAATTTATTATTCTAAGGTAATAATATTGTTTTAAGGTCGTTACCCTGTAAGAAGTTTTCTGGAGAGATGTTTCTAGCGTGTTTGTTTCGGACGCGGCTGACCATAAACTATCCAATTTCACTGATGCTCTCCCGCCACTCTTTCGCGCTTCCTCGTTTCTGACGTTGTTGCCATACGAATGGATCACGTTATACGTCGACGTAACGTTTTCTGCGTGCATCGGAGATAGTTGTAAAATTGTTTCGATCGAAAGTTCAAAGCAATGAGGAAAGTTTAAAAGCTCACGCAAATTCATCCTAAACTGCGTTTGTAACGTTCTCGAATTACACGGCGGTTAATCGAACAATTGCTCGAGCATGGAATTTACCTTTATAATTCGAAAATAAAGTTTCTCGTTTCTCCCTCCAATTCTCTGCCAATACAATTTTCCAAACTGTAGCGCAGTCGCAAACACACGAGTATTTAGAAAATACAGGATGTTCTAAAATTGTAACGAAATTGTAAAATCGAATATTTGCTTGTACTGTGCCATTTATGAAACTTGGATATTTCGTGGTTCATATAGCGACGATTATCGTCCGCGAGACTCTAAGCTATAAATCACCAACTGACAAATTGTGATTACCTTGTAGAGTGAATCTCATTACTGGTAAAGGAGATATGCCTTGAATGAGATCCATTACGCAATGCATTGATTCTGAAATAACCTATTAATCAAACGAACTAATGAAAACCGCCGTTACTAGGCAAACCGATGTGAAACTCTATTCATGTCCATTAATAAATTAAAAACGCCAAACAAGTTAATTCGTTGGTACTTTTCTTCTCCCTGTACCGAGTGCCATCTACCGAGTTTCTTCGTGCATTATATAAGATAGACATATTAAATAATGAAATTTTCGCTGATACTTATTCGAAGCAGATCGATTAACTAAAGGAGGAAACAAGACGGGAAATTTCTATGAAAATAAATACTGAGTCAAAAAAAGAAGGGAAAACGAAAAAATACAAGAAAAAAATTAGATAAAATAGTTGGTATAGAACGTATTAAAGATAGGATAGAATCGAAACCATAAAATCTGTGCATACATAGAACAGACACATAGAACATAAATCTCGTGGAATTTCCACTATACCATCGTATCGATAGAAAGTATATTGAACAATAAATCTTGCATCATATTTGTATGCCTTTATGACCTTAATAAAATAAATATTGTCTGCCAATATTGACAACAATGATACATACACGCACATATATTATAAGTAATTTTTTATAATACACATATATTATCAAAAATATGATTACTAATAGTAATATTATACTGACTTAATATTATATAATACTCAATTAATAATTATTATAAAAAATGCATGTAATATATATTGCATACATTTTTTTATTTGTAATATATATATATTACATATATTTTTTATAATCTAGCGAATAAATTCGAACTTGTAATTACTATAATAGAAAAGTTAATTATACTGTTGTTTAATAAAAAAAGATGCGTTTGTGTATGGTGTAAAGTAGCGACGACAAGTATGTCTTGCTCCTTTTTCAAAAACAGCTTGAAGAGACAAACAAGAGGGAACAAAATTTAAAAATAATCGCGTGTAACATTCTAAACAACTTGTATTTACATTACCATCGGTGTGTAACTTCAAAAATACAATAATATAATGTATAATGTAAAAATACAATAATACTGTACATATGTATGGGAGATAATAGATAATAAATTTACATATAATGATTAATAATTAAAAAATAATTTGAAATATTAATAGACAGAACGATAGCTATCAAAAAGCACCAGGTTAAAATACTACCTTCTAATAGATTGTAATATAAAGTTAATTACTCTGCATAATACTCGTCATTATACATTATTATTTGGTCACAGAGAATTACTATATACAAAAGAGAAGCTATTGGAAGCGTAAGACATTTTTATACTTTGCACGAACCTGAAACTTACCTTTTTGCTAAAATAGCCCACATTAATAAGCAAATTAGTTCTATATATGTATTAAAATCAATAAGAAAGATATAGAAGCCAAACCCATTAAGTATGAATATTACGCCGAAAAAAACGCAAAGATTTCCCTCCCAAAAAAATTCTTAAGTTTAATAACTTCTCGTCAAAATTTTCTCGAACTACAAATTTCCAATCTCAATTATAGTAAAAATTCATTGTGTTGGAACTAATATCGAAGGATTATCTAAAAAATCTTCTATTAACATTATACAATGTGAAATTTAATAACATAACATAGAACATTAGAAAAAAATACTTAAAAACCGTCTGTTCGCAAGATTAAGTAAAACATATCTCCCAGAATAACAGAGATTCTACGCAATTCAAATATTCTAATATTCAACGTATTAAGCAGCTAATATCTCCAAAGTTGATCGCGTAATTAAAAGGAAAAAACTCAAAGAAGATCCTACTTAAATCTTAGATAAGACCGCGAGGGAGAACCGTTGAGACGATGCAACTTACGACGAAAAAACCTAAGCGCCACCTGTCCATCGATAGGTGATAATTATTTTTTTAATTCGTCGCGGGGAAGAAACAATCATCGTGTCGGTAATACCGCCGATTATCTTCTTCCTATCGATCGGTAAGGACGAGTCAAAATGGCGGTGGGGGGTGTTTATTGAGCCAAGAGGGCCTCAAAAAAAAGAGCAATCCTGAATTCCTCAACATAACAATCGCACGCAGCATCCTTATCCCGCCAAAGTTTCGACATTTTATTACAGTTTGGAAACTGTAAACGTGAATGATGAAAAGAAAAATTAGAGAATGCACGTTAAGAGCGTGTAGCGAAGCGGCTACAGGACGAATCGGAAATCTGAAAGAGAATGAAAAGGCGCTTACCGGTATTGTTGTCCGGGATAGAACGAAAAGAACCAGCCCTCACTGTGGCCGCCGCACCACTACTGACAACGAAAGCTTAAGCACCGCACGACCAAAGTGATAGGTCGACGCGCACGCGTCCTGCGAACGTTCACCTGGGAACAGGTTGATAAAGCACCATCTACTGGGGGGTTGATGGAGCAAAACTTTACCGCTTTATCATTCCTTAACACTAAGAAAGTTTGCAATCCATTTACCGTGCCCGTGCAAGAGCATAACTAATAGTAACTAGTAGAAACTTTCTACTACATAACAGATAGCAAGGCCTGTGTAAAAATTTAAGAATGCTTACAAGAAATCAAATTCGTTAGGTAAATATGCCGGAGACGGTCATGACAACACACATACAAGTCACACCTAACTCTGAATCGAAACATACCTGATCGCGTTGTTCATCTTTTACAAAAATAATAAAAGGTGTCCATACAGATTTAACAACGATATTTATATAAAGAATTCATGATCGAAATGTGCCAAAATATAAAAGTTACTTCGATTTCTACTGTAAATATAATAAAAACTGAATGAACCTATGTTGTTCACTGTTAATAAACTATATATATAGTTATTTATAATTTAATCATATCGCGTATTAATTGGATACCTATCACACGTGAATTAATTAAAAAAGAATATAAACATATATATATATTTACGTCTATTTTCGTTAAAATAAATCAAACCTTACCAAACGTTTCGCATTAAATGTCGAATTGTCATCGTTGCTTGCCACATTATACGTCTCTCCCCTTTCAAAGTCATCTTCGTAATCAACCAATAATCTACACAAAAAATACCCAAAACTTTAGAATAAATGTATAAAACTCAGTCAATTGTATCAAAATAAAGCAATAATTACACCCAAATTCTAGCGATATAAATTTCGCTATAGAACTTTTACTACATAAGTATGTATTGTTTACACAAATCTGATAAATATTAATGGAAAACAATGGAATAATAACAGGAACACTACGTAATTGAAATCACGCACGTCAAAGGACGATACATCTTGACACCGTTTTTCAACAGTATAATTACTTCCCGCGCCAAAACTTCAGCTAGCTGATTCCTGATTGGCTAGAGCAGAACAATTCCTCATTCGTTCGAAGCCGCGCGCAAAATTGAAATATTGTATGGCGGGAAATTTGTATCGGTCAACAAACTATAATAATTTCAGATCAGATAAATATAATTGCATATAGAAGAAATATGTTTAACAAATCAGTAAAGGTTATAATAAAGTATATAGTTATCAGAAATTGTGGTCTGTAGATTTATTATTAATTAATCACATAAAATATATTGTTTGGTCAATTTCTTAAAACTATGTACATCGATATATACGTTTGAAAACTTGTAGTATTTCTTTTCTTCTTTCTTTCTTTCTAACAAGAAAATTATCACATTTAAGTTAAATAAGAAATAATCCACGTGTACCAAACAATTAATAATATTTATGTTAGTTATTTTATAAACTAGCTGATATACTAATGAATATTTTTCACATTACAACTAATAGCAAAGTTAATTTTTTAAAATAATTTAAGACTAACTTCCCATATTACACATATATGATTGTTATTGTTACTTTTCACAATTTTTGGTTGCTCACGCATACGCACATACACTCACATACATAATAAAAATTTTGACATCTTATAATTTTTCAACATTAAATATAAATTGGGAATTGATCTATATGCTCATAAACTGCATACGTTATATTGGCATCGCTTTAATCATTAAACAGGAACAAAAAACATATTTTTTATGTTTGTATCATATATATGATTGTACGTTTTCAATATCCCTTTCTTTAATTACTTAATTACACAATTTTATCGCAAATTTTTTTCAATTTTTCATTAAGTTTTGGTTCTTCTTTGATTAGATTTATTCCTTGACATAATGTTATCAATTCAGTTTTTCCCAGATGTTCTCTTAAGGCATCTGAAATTTAAATTTAAGAGAAACCTTAGCAAAATTTCATCAGTTCTTCGCGTCTTCAATTATATGATTAAATTTCATATTGTATTTCAATAATACCTAAATTAAGAATATTTTCTATTAGACTTAAAACATTATGCAAAATTGGTACTTCCAAAATGTTTAAAGTAGTAAAAAGTGTGCAAAGTTTTTCTCCTATATCAGCCTCAAGAAGAAAATTTTCACATTCGATCAGGGAAGTTGTAGTCAATATCATCAAGCTAATTAAAGCTTCATTTAGCATTAAAACGTGTGGTGTCGTTAACATTTTGACTAGGTGCTTCACAGCTCCATGTTCCATTACTAGAAGTGCTATTTCTCTATTTCTAATGATGAAAAACATAAATATCAATAATTATACATACATATAATATATATAAACTTTATGTATAAGATATGTAAATTTTACAAATATGTATTTATTAAACCTAATCGACCTGCTATTATTAATTAGCCAAGCGATTAAACGATTTGCTTCGCCTTGAACTCCAGGATGTTCCTCGACTTCGCACCAATTAACAACTTTCTTTATTAAACCATCCCTTTTTCCTAATTCTATGGCAGCCTCACCTGTAATAATAAGTAAACTGCCTATTCTTTGCATCTTTTACTTATCTGTTAATTTTATCAAAATATATATTTTTTCTATGTATTTAAAAAAAATGTTCATGAGAACTACTGTTAACATACTTTGGCCATCAATAACAATCCTTAAAGTGCCCAGTAGCTTAAATACAACTGGATAAGATGAAACATTCAGCATAGAATACAAAATGTTTATTAACCCATCTTTTAATATTACAGGTTTATTATCCGCGGGAATAACAAGATTTCTCAAAGCGCTGAGTAGTGCATGTTGAAATCTTATATCAGCTATATCTGTATTATTTTTCTGTAGCAGTTTCAGAAGGTTGCAATGAACACCTTGCGTAACCATGAGTTTGCAATGGGCATCGGTACGCGCAAAATTGCCCATTGCTAAGACGGCTGTAATTTGTAAATCTTTATCTTCGCTTTCGAGCCATTCAATTAGCTTTTTATATGCAACACCATTACTTTCATCATATAGATAATTCATACTGTCATCTAAAATATTACGTTACACATAATATACTTATAAAGTACAGTTAAAGTACCTATTACTTCCCTTTTGGTTAACATACCTCCAGTTAATATAAGAACAATTAAGTTGCAAGCGATCTTCAACACAGATCTTGTTTCTTCATCTGTACAGTATGGACTATGTTTTTCCAATAACTTTAACAGTAACTCACAAACACCTGCTTTAGCAAGGATCAATTTGGCATTCTCTAAAATATCAATATGAATTAATACTAGTCAACATTTTACATTATTATTATAAATAACTAAATTAAACGTATATAAAATGATACCATCTTCTGCTTGTCCATGAAGAAGTTCTAAACACATTTCAGAAAGTTCTGATGATGTATCAGTGGATAAGATATTTATTAAAATTTTCATAACCCTTTCATCTAAAAATATTATGTTAGCATCATTCAGTATTCCTAGTATCAAAAGAGAATGCATTGCAGCCTCTCCACCTGTAATTCCATCGATTTCCAGAATACTGCAGATAATTGGCACTACTTCTTGTTTCAGTGCCTAAGAAGAAAATAAAGAAAGATTAGTATTTAAATAAAATTATTCTAAATGAAAATTTTATATTCTATATAATATACAGAGAGCATGTAAGGTAAACTGTTTGACAATTATACTAATACAGCTACAATCGTGAAACGATATAGCAAATAAGAGAAATATTAATAAAAATATTATACCTCTGTATGAAGAGACGGTCGGTCAATAAGAAAGTTTAGCAAAAGTCCTGCAGCAACATTGCGAAGAAATGGTGCACCTTCTACATTTTCCAACGTAATACTTTTCTCCAATACTGCCAAAATTGATATCAACCCATTTTTGTCCTCAACAAACTTTTTACCATTTTCTATAATAATTTTGCCAATATTATTATAATAATATCCATATAGTCTTAGATTTCATGCAAAATAATGATATTATAATATTAATTTACAAATTAGTTTATTAATATACAAATTAATTATTTGTTAACAGTACCTATAACATGTTTTTCCTTTTGTATAGATTTAATTTTGATAAATTGATCTTGTAAGTTGCTATAAGTTTAATTTCTGGAACTTTATTTTTTATGAGAATCATTTTAATGATACTTCATGCAGTTAAAAATGTATATTCAATAGAAATTAATCAAAAGATAGAAACCATTCGTGTTACTACTATTAGTGATATATTATAATAATGATGGTTTTAATGTTAACTACATACATGAACAAAATTTGGATCATTAGGGATTAAAGCTCCCTACCATTCTCGTAACAAATATTTCCCAAGGCTCTGGAAGTCTGTGTCAATACATCAACGCGATCCTCTTTTAATAGATCTATTAATGCATTTACTAGATCTGTGGTAGTGCATTTTTCTCTTCCCCTTTCACTTTTAGCAATCTCAGCAATTGCTTTAGCAGTCTTTGCAATAATTTCTTTAGATTCATGACGCAATAAGGTTAGGAAAACATCATCTATTGTAAATTCAGTAGCTTCTAAAAACAAATAAAATTTGTCTGTTATTAGAAGTATAAATTATAGACTAAAATATCAAAGTTGATAGCATTTCTCATGAATTTATAATAATAGTTTGAAACAAAAGTAATAAATATTATATTTTGTAACAATTAGTAATTCTTATATATATTTTCCAAATATTAATTTAAGTCTAAACTGAAACTGGAAGACAAAAAACAGCTAATACCTCCAATTGAAGTTTTGCTAACATTCACAATAGAATCTAACACTTGAATAATATCTTCAATTTCTTTCTCAGATTTTACAACGAATCGCAGTTCTTCAACTAATTTATCAATATTGTCCTTCAATTCACCTAAAAAAATGATGAACATATAGTAATATAATTCATAAACATATAATCAATATAAATCATATATATTAAATACATAAAATACATATTAGACAACTCCAAATTTATATAAGTATTTTATTTAATATATTACAGACATAATATATAGAAATAATGTCAAGTATACAAGGAAAAAATGTATTTCTTTGGATGTTTAATTTACAACATTTTATCTTTAAATTATAACGCTATAATTATAATACAGATAGTTTATATTTTCTTGAAGTTGTAGACACTACAGAATATATAAAATCAATTTAACATTAATTTCATAAAAGCATTTAAAAAAAAACAATTTAAGCAGTCAACAAAATAACTTGTCAATAAGGTTTGACATGAAATATTTCTCTAACTTGAAATTATTGCTAAAAATAGACGGAAATTTATCACCGATTATACGATATATAACATAGTTTTTATTACACTACCTTCCATCATATTTTTCCTATTTTAATTTCGAATTTTGTACAAATGGAACTTTTTTGTAATGTAAGTAGCAATTTACTTAATGAGAAGGAAACATCTTTTTAAAGAAACTTCCATAAATTGTGAATCATTAGATAAGAAAGTGACATTTTTCTATAGGGTAGGAACTAAAGGAATCTTAATGCAATTTCACATGCTACCAATAAGTGATATTGTGATATTGAATAATCATATAGAAAAAGAGGATTAGTTTCAAATAATATAAATTTAAATTGATATTGTATTGAAATATTTGCGTCTGAAGTGTGTATATGTATGTAATATTTATGTTCAATCTACAGGTGACAAAATGAAACGATCCAAATTTTTTCGGCTCCTAGGCAGAACTTTTTGTCTTCTAAGGCCTTAAGTTTAAAACGTAAGGAATTATTTAAGATTAGTTTTATCTAAATATTCCTTCTGATTTTTAGTTATAAGCAAGTTTTAAAAATCGTTCAATCCATGAACTATGGACAACGAAATACTATACCACCAATTACGTGCTGTTAGTGCAAAGCGCTCCAAGAAACTAGCTAGACCTTTCAGATAAAATTAAACTTAATTAATTCTTTAGGTTCTAAATTTTCATTTATATATTTTGCATTTTATGCAATAGCAATACATTTATTTAATGCAAAATATATTTATGTCTGTTAAAAATTATAATTTATGCATTAACCGGTAAAGAAACAACTTTGTGCCGGTTCTGCATCTTGTTTTATTTGTGTTTCCTTTGAAATTTTGTGAAAAACCTTTTTAATTCTACTATTTCAATATTATGATATGTTACAACAATAAATAGAGAGTGATACAAAAATAATCATGTCAGAGACAGTACCAAAGAAGAAGAAAGATAAATTATATGGTATGTATTTAAATTTAGATTGTTTGATAATTCAAATATTAATACTTCTTTAATTAAAGTGATTCGTGATCCACATTTAAATACAATTTAAAAGTATTATTTTTTTATATTCTTTCATTTTATATTATTTTAAGGTTATTAGATATGTATGAAAAGTACAAAATTTATATTAACCTTTTACAATTTAACGAAATAGTATAGAATAAATTTATGTTTAGTTCGCTGGTAATAAATTCAAACATAGATCAATTTCAAATTTATACAATTTTACATTTCCATGTGATAAAGTTTGAAATATCATACATAACCTAGTTTTATTTTTACCAATTTTATCAATTTATGTTTCAGAAACATTGTTCCTGGCTGGAGTAGCAGGAATATCTGTTATGGCTGGTTTTTTCAATGCTTTATCATCAGTTAAAAAAAAAGACAGTAAAAATTTTGATATTGGTTTTATGGGAGGGAAAGGTCTTCCGGAGTCCGGAGCAGCACTTGCTACAAGAGCTTTATTATGGGGTTCTGCTTGGGCAGTTGGTGGTTGTGGTATACTTTTTTATGGTATTTGGAAGCTTTCTGGAGCTTCGACTGCCGAAGAATTTCGATTAAAAGTTGGAAATATTTTACCAAAAATACCAAAAAATGATCCTCCTCAGAGTAGAACTGAATTTGAAAACCTTACAGATTTACTGAGATATGTCTCTGAAGAATGGGATAAAGAAAAATAGTCTTACTTATATATAAATTCGACAAGATTCTAGGTTTAAAGTATTTTTTACAGCTTTACAGATCTAAGAAATATTTTTAATCTGAAGTCTGTAAAGATCTAAGAAATACTAAAAACCAAAAATCACAAAAGTAATTATTTGACATTAAGTCATAAAAGGGTAGTTTTAAATGTGTACAGTAAAATAAATGAGGAATTTTATATTGCTGGTTTGTCATATAATAACTGATATTTATAATGTAATATTTCATTTTGTGTTTGTGTATATATAGTGTATATATATATATATATTTGTACATTATTAATATACAATCCTAAAAGTTTGATCATATTAAATTTTCTTCAAAGAATATAAAATATTATTTTAATTGTAGTTCTTTTAAAAGACAAATAGTTAAAGATATGTTTGTTCGTAAGAGTAAGCTATTATGTTTAATAACTATGTTAGTATATCTGTGTAAAATAAATGTCTTTTAATTACGCATTCGTTCATTTATAAAATTTGCAATTTTATTTTAAATAATAAGTTTTGTTTAGATTAATAAAATGATATACAATTAATTTTTCACACTGATTAGATATATGATAATATCGTTTTTGTGTACCATAATTTCGTAAGGTCAAAAAAGGACCACAAGTAATCTTAAACGAAATAACACGAAGTTCTCTCATGAAATTTTTAAATCACGCGTTTTAAAACCTTTGATTCTTGATATATCCCGAATATTTACAAATATTTTATTAACCGATCGCACTTTGGATTAATAGAAAAATTGAACATTATTTTATCAAAACAGTTACTTCAAATTTTATAAAATCATTTGTTTATGTGCGAAAAACAAGATTATAGCCTTATTGCAAGATTATTGCTAATATAGATAGTCATTGCCTAAATGAAGATTGGCTAGACCCTGAATATGTTATGCCATGATTGTGATACAAAGATAGTGGTATGTAGTTATATTATAGTAGGCAACATAAATTTTGCTGTTCTTTTATGGGTAATAGAATGACCTTTAAAATTGATAGTTTTAACACATAATTCTCATAGGAAGTATAATAGTTCCTACGAAGTCATTAAAAGGCTAGTATGTTATGTAAAATGGCTAGAAAAATCTTCATTAAAGAAAAATTCAACTCGGACCTCAGCGTTTTCGAATGAAAGTTTTGTATGTATAGAAGTATATTATATCGGTATTTTTGATGCCCAACATGCCGTATATCTATTATACCCTAAGTTGCGACGAAATTGCGCCAAAGTTGCCGCACTATCCCTTTTTAAATGGCCTGTTGGTATGCGTACGAAGAAAGTACAGACAACAAAGAAATTTATTCGTGGAGAGAGAATCTCAAGCATGCGCGGAGCGTAGGGATCTCGAGTTTCAGCGTGCTTTACTTTTGAGGGATATTGTCGCGTTACAAATACCTTAATATTGCAGTTAATTTTATCAGATATCAGACTTTTAATGTATATATAAAATATAAATCATATGCAACTGAATTTCGGTAACTGGAAGCTCTGTACTAACTGAATCGCATATTAATTGATGTACAGCTAACAGTGGTGAGATATTGTTGTCGTCTGAACAATCAACCAACGCGGTAATACATAAACGAAGCACGTTCTACGGTCGCGTGCAATGCGACAACGTCGCATTCACGACCGTGGTCGTATTTGTCGGTTGCGCTATTGCGCTGTATGAGATTCAGACGATTCAGACCAGTTTGTTCTTTGTCGCATCGCACGCACGACGTCTAGCATGCATACTTTCGCACAGTTATTGATTTCTGAAGTGCAAAAAAGGCCTGTTTTATGGAATAGATGGGATGAAAACTACAAAAACCGAGTGTTAGTGGACAAGGAATGGGAAAATGTGGCAGTAGTATTAAAAAAAGACAGTAAGTTGTCTAAATGTACTTATCTGATTGTTTGAAAATTTTAAAAATATGTTTGCTTCTTTATGTACATAATATCGTTAAAAAAGTATGTAAGTAGACGATTTTCCTCTCATCCCCAACGCTGCTACCAACGGTTCTTCCGTAATTTGATAATTCACTTAATACCAAATAATTTCTCTTTATATCATTGTAATTCGAAGTATTGTTTAATACTGTGTAATACTAATCGCACTGTCAACATTGGTTCCTATAGCTTCAAAGGCTCATACAGACGGGTCGTGCAAGACGGAGGACATCGCGCTCTCCCATACTTCTTCCGGAAGTGCGACGGGAAAAAGACGAGTAGTTACTTCTGATTCTGGCCACTCGCCACTCATTCGACTCGTCTGTAGAAGCCTCTAGAAGCTGTGCCCAAATGGCAAGACATATTTCAATAGCAATGGCTGAAACAGCACTTTGTCATATTCCAAACGAAGAGGTAATTTGTCTGAAATGGACAAAAGGGTATTTTATTTCAGAAGTGGAAGCCAAGTCGAAATGGCGAAATTTAAGGGACCAGTTCCAAAGAGAACTGAAAAAAGTGAAGAAGCTCCGTTCTGGAGAGTCTGCTAGTATATCTGTGAGCGATTACAAAGGGAAGTGGGTGTTTTTCGAAATGCTCTTTTTTTTAAAAGACACTATGGTGCTAACAAAAATGACGAGCAATTTCGACAATGTACCCAGCACGGATACATTGAATTCCGAAACGGACACGAACTCTGAAGATTTGGGGCAAGAAGTTGCGGATACAACGGAAGCGTCTGAAAGGATAACGCCACCGCGTCATCTCGAGACTTTCGATACTCATAGCTCTAGATTTGAAGAATCCCCCGAAATACCACGTCTCCATAATACGTCAATCTACCACCATTCGAGAGGAAGAAAAAGAACATTATCTGACTTTGGAAGAGATATGTTAGAGATGGAAAAGAAAAAACTTCCGGCATTCGTCGAACACGGCCTATGCGAGAGACACGAGCAAGATGACGAAGACATGCATTTTGCAAAGTCGCTAGTACCGTCCCTCAGACGATTAGATCCTATCCGAAAATTAATAATTAGGAATAAAATTCAAAGTTTGTTAATTAAGGAGTTAATTCATGAAAATTCGAGTTTATCAAGTGATTCGCAGGCTGGGACATCTACCGGCGATCCTTTGACACTGTAATATGTATAATAGTATTACAATGTGTATAATTAGTTATGAAATAACATAAAGAAATATTTTATAATTCTATTAAATTTTATACGATTTTAAATATGTATTCAGCTTTGTCCTATATATTCCCCAATAACTTATTTATAAGCACAGTTAAAACCACACAAGCTTTGTTGATTATTCTGTATCAACAAGATCACGAACATATAACTGAATGAGATGAAAAATAAGGGATAAACAAGGGATTTCAACCCTTTTTACCGTTTTTGAAATGCGACACCCCAAGTTTTATTGTGCGACCCTCTCGAACACGATTATATATACTAATCGCGCTCTCGAGTGTTCGAGATCTGGTTAATGTTTAGCGCCTGTTATAAAACGGTTGCTAGACCCGAACGTCGTTTATACGTACTTTGAGCAAGACCATACGAGCGTTGAAACGAGGTCCGCTGTATGACATTCGTTGTAGAAACATATTATCGTCGTACATTGAAGCCCCCTCACTAGGAACATGCGTCGTCATTTCGATATACGGTAATATGTACATATTTCTACAACGGACATCACGCAACAGATGTCGTTCCAATGGTCGTATGGTCTCGGCTTTACCGATACCGATTCCCATTTATATTAAGGCGAAAATAAGAAAGAAGCAAGACGAGCTTACGAAAGAATTTAGAAACGCACATCGGCACGGTTCTTCTACACTGAAGCAGAAGATCGAGAAACCAGCCTGTCTGAAATTAGGAATAGAATTGACAACGAAGTCGAAGATGAATGGCAATAGGAACGGAACGCAGTACAAGCGAGACAACTGGACAAGAAGGTTTATCAAGGTCGCATACTTCTTTAGGAAGAGTAAAGTAAGAAATTGGTTACTACTGCGTGCAACTTCTGACAGGACACGGAATATTCGATTCGTTCAGGAAAAGAGTTGGGACGTCAGGTAAAGTGAGACGTACTGGGATTGTGGACAAAGGCTGGATAAACTCGAACATTTTATTTTGTACTATTCTAAATGGAGTCTGGCAAATTTTTCTTGAAAAAGTATGTAAATTTAGTCATTCTTGGGATTGTTTCAAGGCGACTATAATAATTATAGTGAAAGATAGAAAGTGAGAAGAAAAGGAAATTCAAATTAGTCAAAGGAGAAGACGAAAAACGTAAATACGCGTTTCTAAAATAAGTAACAACAGTATCATACAAACTTGAAATAATAAAGGAAGAACAAATATTAATGTCCGATGCAAATAAACGGGCCTGTTTAGTTCAAACTGAAATCCCAAGGTAGCACATTTTATACCGTGCTGCGAAGGTGGCCATTGAGTCCGCCATACGGCAGTAACGAGGAGAGGGTTTTAGTGGGTTTTGTCGCACATCATCTCAGACAGCTGAGCCATACAACTACATAACCCGATAGTACGCTGCCGGATATGCATCAAATGCATTTTCCTCCCTCGTGCGCGTGAATAAAGGTCCGAACGCCGTGCGTGCGATGCGACAAGAAACAAACCAGTTCGAATTCCATCGGACCGACATTGGTGAGTCGTACGACAAGGTCTATATACGACCGGTCGTCGAATACTACATATTTGCGACTGGTTAACTTTCAAGATACCTTTGTCTATAACACTTATATAGTAATTAATCAGGTCCAAGTATATTAAGTTTGGTGGAGTGACAAGAAATTGAATCAGAAAATTCAATTTAATATCCAACAATTAAAAAATAAACATCTTCTTCACACCTTCCATCATAAATTATTATTATTATTCATATACAATATTTATGTATAGTAAAGAAAAAGCATATATAATAACAAATGAAATTATACGATCATCAATTTAGAAAAAAAAAAAAAAAACGAAATCATACAATATTTTTTTCCTATCACGCTCGTTTTATTCCTTTCTCACATACACACATACAACTTTTTATCTCTTTCGTCCTCTTTTCTTCAACGAGTTACTTCAATTTTTATTTCTCATTGCGCATTAAATTATACCATTAGAAGGACATCGAATCGAGCCAAAAAATATTTTTCTCCCTAGATTGTTCCTATGGATTTACTGATCTTCCATTGGTCTCATCGAATAAGAAGAGGAAAAACAAGGAATGTTCATCTCTCGTGATTTTACATTTTACTTTGTGTGTAACATACTTTGTGTGTGAGAACTCGGACTGCAGTATTAACAAAATCATAATGCTTGCAACGTTCAAAATCTCTCCATAAAATAACGTTAAAGATTTTAAATATACCGCAGATACTGGAGCGAAAGGCAAATAAAAATAATTAATAGGTTACTAATCATGCTCTTTTATGACGTGTCTAATTAAGGCGTATACTTTATTTTACGAATAATACAGTTAAATTGATCGAATATTGTTCGCCTTCTAGTGGGCTAAAATATGAAAACTTCATTTTCTCAAGGAAGCTATTTTGTGACATTCCTTGTTTTTCCCCCTTATTCCTCAATTATAACTCAACGAGAGAAGTTGAAGGTTCTAGAATTCGTTTAAACAGATATCAAAGCAGGCAGAATTCTCTTTTTGTTCCTCTGTATTTCGTATTTCGTATTTCGTTGTTGACGTCGAACCTCTTCTAAAGTTTTGCTTTCATTCCGCTTGCATTTCACTTGTTTCAATCGTAAGCATCATCTTACTCTTGTTTCAACTTTCAAATCCGAAGTTCGTCTGTTTACTTAATTAATCGATCGTCGAATCTATCTTTACACTTCTCTGTGTATTTAGCGCTGGATGATCTAAAAAACTATTTCTTTTCGATTCTCTTTAAAAAAATTTCGCTGAAACGTTACACGCGATTACCACCAATCAACGGCGATAACAGAGCAGTTACAAGTGTTTTCCTGCGACGTAGTAAATGTAATGCTTAATTTTAATATTACCTGTATAAATATTTGAGGCTTTCGTTATTTTGCTTCTCTCTATAATTCCCCTATGAAAAATCTATGGAAAAGTCAGCTTTAGAATTAACCCGATTGCAGCGCTATCGGTGAATAAAAGCAGCACTCAAATAAATAATATCTTAATTAATAATCAATCGATTATGATTACAGCATCGACACAAGAGAGCATCTGCTTGATCTAGGAAAATTTCTTCAACACAAGTATTTGCAATAATTTTGTTCAACGATATTTTGTAATATTCAACCATCATGTAACAAATTCTTTAAATATATAATATTAACCTAAACTCTGATCGTTTCTTTTCTATACATGAAAATAACATTACGTAGATTAATAAAATATGTTTACAACATATATTTTTATAGTTGATTAGAATTCTTAATTATTGCAAATATCTTTTACAAATTAGTTTGCGTATTTATCTTTATTCACCTTGCGTCACGCGTAATCATGTTTACAATATAACTTACGTATATAAATACCTAACGCGAGTGATTAAATTCTTTTCATCCACCAAATGAAACACGCACCTTTCAACGAATATTATCGTCGTCGTTTTAATATTATTTTGTTAAATAAATAAGCAAATTCGAATCGAACGTAAGAACTCTTTGGTAATATTTACTGTTAAATCAAATATTTGGACTGTTTTTCCCCCTCCGACAATCTCGACCAAATAAGCAGACAATTAGAAAAGGAACATACACGAGCTGGTATAATTATTACCACCTCGTATAAGCTAAATGCTTATTTTTAAATTAAAGTCTCTGCATTAAAGTGTATACTTCAGTCGAAGTAAGGGTTTCGAATTTTTCATTGGCAATATTTGTGCGATTTGGAAGGAATTAAAAAGAATGTAATAAATCAGAAAAAGAACAAAACGTTGCATCCAATCAAGTATCATACAAAATGTGGAAAAGGAAAGCGTTTAAAAAACGTGAAATATGAAAGTGCGCGTCGATCAGCGGCGTGAATAATCGTTTTGAAAATTGAATTCGTTAATTTAATTTCCATTCCAGCTAAAAAATGCTTTCGTCCTGACTATGCGACTAGAATCGGACAACAATTCATCTTTCAAAGAACAGCCATTCCTGCAGAAAGTATCCATTCAATTCTTGCTTACAGATCATTGATTCGCCTAAGACATAAACAATTCTTTACATAAATAATCGAAAATCATCCCTTTTACAAGAATTAACGAAAAAGTTCAGTGGTAGCTAGGTATATTGCGCAGAATGCTCTTAATATTTTTCATAACAATACCATATACCACATACTTGATACATAATAAACATTTCTGAAATGTTTGCGTGGATTGACTTTAGAATTAATCCTAGTTATTGGCTCATGTTGTCCGTACCACGCCGGTTAATGATACAAAATTATGTGAAAGAGAATCCATCGCTATTGCTTTCCTTGTCTTGATTAAATTTATTATTTGAAGATTTATCACACCCAATGACTTGAATAAAGATTGTAGTTGTGTTCGTTATGACATGCCAAAAGTGTTTTTATTAGCAATGATTTAAATAAATCAATATAAATATAAATAACAATTTGTACAAAAGTTTCATACAAAATAAATTATGCGATATAAATATTTATAAACGAAAGGAGTAAACACTCTCTATAAGACTGATTGCACTTTGAAAGTAAAAAGACGTCGGCAAGCTGCCCGTTTTATTATTCCTAGCAGCACAAAATAGTCACGATAGAAAATAGTAATTATAAATCCTCTTCTTTCTTTTATTATTTTCTTTCATTTCTTAAATGGTCATCAATTGGGATTACGATTTCGGTCTTCGATTATTACCTATCGTTTTGTTTTACTATTTTCTACGAAGAATATCTTAGCTCGTTCTGGAGGTAGGCCTAATGAAATTTCACTTCTGGTTTTCTTTCTCCATACTTTCTGACTTCTTCAAAAGTAATTCGTTTTTTTTTTTTTTTTATCGTTATTCCGGTAGAACAAGACTTGGGAACAATTCTTTGTGTTTGTTTTCTTTTCTTTTCGAGCAATGTAAAAAAAGATTTCGGCTGTTCTTACGAAAGATCGATCACGATATATATTTTTTAATATTATCCATACTTTGCATATGCAGATCATTATATATTCTTTATGATATCTCAACATATTTATACATTTCCATAACAATAAATATGTCAAACATATTAAATGTAATAAGAATATATCAATTATTTGTTGACGAATTTCGTTCAAATCTAATATTCTTTCTTCATTATTAAATAGTTCAATATTAAATAATACATTCCTACTATGTTTTTAAATATTATGTCTCCATCCTCGTTCTACCAAATTTTGTGCTAACTTCATAAAGAAGCGTAAAGAAAAAAGTTCACCAAGAAATTTATTTTGAAATCGTCCTTAAACAAACGAAAGTTTCAAGACGTCTCTAAGGAGAAGCTCCTTCTTCTTTCATTAATTCTATAATAACGCGTTTAACGCGTGAGACGCGTTAAACAAGTTATCATGAAATTTATTACTAAATTCACTGTGCAACATTTAATATTATTGTAAAATTCAATGTGCTATATTTTCAAGTAATTTCCACCCCACCTCTCACCACTTTCATTCTACTACAACCAGTTTTTACGACTTTGAATTAACAAAGACTCCTAAAAAAAATTTTCAAGGGCCATTTCTTGAAATGCATTTCCATAACGCCTTTGAAAGAAATCTTATTGAAAAGCGTTTTCAAGGAATGTTCCTGGAAAAGGTCTATAGAAAAAGTTTTCAAAAATTGTAGTGTGCATTAATTAACCTTGAGCTTGTCATACTCCACTGTTCCATTAGCGTAAACCTTCTTCCCTACTTTGTTATTAGATTTAGATAGATAACTCTTCTGGAAAAATTTAGCGAAGAGTACAAAATAGCTGAAGTACATGAGCAGACTAAGTTTGACGTTGACACGCGTGATGTGGCAATCGATTTGGCCACTTTCCAGGTACTGGTGAGCCGAAATATTTATAAGGCAACCAATAACCATTTGTGCTAATTGTAGCGTAGTGATCAGCATGGCGATCCCCTTTGGTGGTCTATATCGCATTGCTTTCAAAGCATAATATGTATACATTATGGAGTGAACAAAGTAATTCATTACGACAAACCACCTGGCTGATGCTGTGTATTCTGAATATGAGAACCACGAGTAGAGAAGAACCGTTATATGATGATACCAATGTAAAAAGATTAGTGGCTGTTTCCGTAGCACGATGAAGATTGTGTCGCCAAGTTCTGGAAGCTTCGACAAGACAAACATCCACGTCCAGAAACCGGACACACAGTCTTGTTCGATGAAGCTGGAAAGAAAATATGCAAGCATTAGATCAAACTGTCCAGCTTTGAAATTTTTCAGATATTCGTATGTTGGGGATGTCGAGACCGCGGTACATTTTCATACACATTCAATACATTTCATATACATTAAATATACATTCAAGCATTGAATTCTACGCTTGAGTAAGACTTTTAAAATATCAAATATAAGAAATGGTTCCATGATAATATCTAACTAATAAGTAATATTCAAACTATTATGAATATTTTGCAGAATAAGATAGAGAAGTGAAATCACCTTGGTATGCAAACACTATGGTAAAACCCATAATGCCTTAACACGTGAATCAACTCTGGCGCTGTTCTAGTAAATCCAATAATAGAGAACGTTGCAAGCAGTGTGTTCCATAGTGCAAGTATGCCTCTCAGTTCAAACTTTGGTCTATTCGACATGTAATGCTGTCCTCCAAAAATTAGGATCATGTAAATGCCACAATAGTAAAAACAGTTTGTCCAATTCTTTGTCATCCATATCTTAGTATCCATATGAATGAATGTCTCTTCGAAGTTGAAGACATACGAATAGTTAGGTACAGTGACCTCCATATAATCCACTTTATTCATCTTGAAGTATCCTTTTTCTATCCGCTAGCCGCAGAAGAGTTAAAGAAATTACACTTCCTCTTGCCTCCGTCGCCTATTGACTGGAACAGAGAAGAAAACAATCTTTCAGACATTTTTTTAATCTAGAAAATTAAAATAAAAATTACAAATCTTGCAAACGATAAATTATAAATAAGATACAGTAAGGTATGCTACAACGAAGAAATATCGGCTACTCCCCCAATTTTTTCATTCCGCTTTCGCTACGATGATTGAGAACTGCCACCAACCGGCAATCTTTTGAATCTCCCTTTTCCTTCCTTCTTTAGTAATATTTATTTTCAAACGAAAGAGCAACTGCGTAAAAGAGTATTTGTTACCGAATAAAGAAGTTGACAAAGAATATTTGTCAGCAAACAAAGGATAAAGGGCTTCTAAAGATATAAATGAATAAAAGCATAAATCCACAATGTGGCATGAGCATAAGAAGAAACTACGACTTGGTATGTATAATTTTCTATATAACGAATCGCGCAGCATATCTGTGCGTAACAGTAGTTATTATTTTTATTACATGCCATATCAACAAGGATTATCCCGCTTCTTCAGCAATCGGACGACACATCGATATCGGCACATGTTTGTTAGTTAAATATACATGTAGAGTGTTTTAGAATAGGTGATACAACCAGGCAGGAGCTTATTCTACGTAAGTCGAAACCCTTATGCAATCGCTTGTTGACAACACGTGTTAAGTTCACGATGATGTCGCAAGAAGACAAAGCGTTTTTTTTTTCTTTCTTTTTTCTGTTTTCTTAGAGAAGTTATTCGCAGAACTTAAGGATCGTATATACACTTTCCAGAGCATTTTGGTTCGGTTGAGATAAGGCTGAGATGAAATAAATATTTGGTCGAAGCCGCGACAGCTACGAAGACATTCTCAAGGTCATCTTTCCACTCTTAGTAGAAGTCAATCCCCCAGGGAATCTTTTGCGAAGTTCAAACACCTACGGTGTCAGTTTTCGCAACAGGATAAATTTTGGTTGTACAGCACGTACTTCGAGTCTGATTAGATATATTACTCTGTTAATGATATAGTCGGATAATTCCTTGATAAGAATCGAAAGACTACGGTACAAAGTTTATAAAAGTTTTCGAAAGCAATACAAAAATATAATCGATGATTAATTTAAGAATTCGAGTCTCACGGAAGTATTGATATTTAAAAATATTCGATTTTATTTCCGAATCACCGAAAATAGACATTTTATGACAAACTACCATTATCTAATAGATCGTGCAATATGTGAGAAGTAAACGCCGAATTTAATTGGATATGCTAATATGCAATTTATAGTAAACTTAGAAGTAGAAAATATATGCAAATAGAAACAGCAGGCAAATTATAAAAACGAACGAGCAAGTATGCAAAACAATTTCGCTAGTTTGTACAAAGTGAAGTGAAAATTAAAGCAATTTGCATAGAAACAGCATACCATCGTTTAGGAAAATGTGATAGTAATTGCTATGCGGTAATAAGGTTAAGAATAACACTAGCTTGAAAACATAGTAAAAACCAACATTATATCAAAGAAATATTATTACTTTCTTATTTATATTCATAACTCATTTATTATACGAGCTCGTAATAATAAATGATGTTTTATTGCCTTCTATATTTATCACCTATAAAAAGAGCGTGGAGTTAATAACCTAAACACTTGGCTTGTTTATTTATGCATACTGCCACAGATTATATAATCATCAATTTATTAATGATTGATCAAATATACTGTCAATTACTTAATTGGTGAAATATTTGTTTTATAATTCATTTGTATGTAGATTTCCGTGTATGTAATTCTTATTACATAGAATCTATACAATTACACTGCAAATATTAATTTTGCAGCAATAACCATGTACAATATATTTTATTATATATGTATTATTATTAATCAATTTCAGTGGTTTAGAATTGGTTTCAACGTTAAAGTTTAATATTTGTTATGTCAATCAATTATCTATGTCTCTAATTCTGATCTAAGTAGTTCAATTTATAAATCCTCTTATTATATGATATTTCGCATTTTAGAAAATTATATGAATTTAATAAATTTATGTGATAAATTTATCATAGTAAAATTCAAATATCCAGAACTATTTCCTTTTTCATGTTATCTATACATCATACAAATAAAACAATATAAAATATAAAATTTGCACTCCCTGTGAAAACAAGTCGGAAACATAGAATATGATTTATTCATAGAATCGTCCACTCCTGAAAAAATGGCGTTTGAAAATTTGTCAAGTACGCGTTTTATTACGCAAATTTTAAAACAATTATGCGAAAATTTAAAATACGCAAATAGAGAAGTACGTTGTATAAGCTATGACTCTTGAAAGTCCAAGAAGCGAGTGAATATGCATACATATATATTAATGCACATTATTAGATATTACTTTATTTACATATTCAAGTATTCCTTTTCAACGTCAAATAATCACTCGAATGAATTATAGTTTCCAGTTAAATGAAATAAATTAACTGCTTATGTATAAGTATCGTAGAAAATAAAAATTCGAATAACAAATTACATTACGTTTGATACATCACTCTTTAGAAGTCAAGCTGATTAACTATTTGTTTGGTTATGGGAGGATCTATAGTAAATAATTCACTTCTAAAATTTGAATTTGTCTCTTCTCTTTGTTCCTCGAAAAATTCGATAAGACAAATCCTTCACAATTCGAAGATCGTAGCTCTTCCCTTGAGATTAGAGTTCGATATACGTACGTATGATATATTCGATTTATATATACGCACATACGATATAATTCTTATAACGAATTATGTCATACTTATATATATTTGGAAAAATTACAATCGGTACTTAAAATTGGTTTGCATGCATTATCTTTTAATTTCACGATTGTAAAAGTTTTTAATTAAAGAACAGTTCGATTATTAGGTTAAAGATCAATATTATACGTGGTACTCATTTCGTATGTAAAATAATCCATAATGACATGTATTAAGCATACCGCTGTACAGTGACCTCTATTGAATTGCAATGTTATATTTATTTAGGAGTAGTGTTATTAAATTTGTTATTTGTCGTTTTTTGTAATGTATTAACATTTCCTTAATATTTTAAAAGCATTTGTACCACTCTGGACGAGTAGTGACGTTACACAGTGTCTATATAGATTTCTGTCTCTATCGTTCCATGTATTCTAGTATAACTTATTATCAGCGTTATAAAGCTTCTTATAATTATTTCAAAATTTTGCGGAACGCAAACGAAATAAGATAATTTTTTGTAAAAAACCTGTCGTACAATTAAATTATGAAGAAATTTTGTACGTATTTTTAAGCTACAATAAATAGTATTTATAATGATTTAGAAGTATTGAAATACTTATAATCGGCAGTGCATGTCAAAGCGCGGGCACACTAGTCTTCGAAAGTTCAACTAAAAGTCGCCAGATGTCTCGTAGGAGGCGCCAAACTTAGCGTCTACGAAATCTTTTCTATTTTCTTTATTATTATCATATGGCTTGGATGACTATTCTTCTACATTTACCAGCGCGAAAATATTGCATCAGAGTATTGGTATTATCTGCACTAATGCGATTTTCAAACAATACGAAGTAAGCTTAGTACCTAGAATTCTTGCTTCTTTTGCTTTCTATAATAACGAATAATGGCGGGAATAATCGTTGCAAACTCACTTCTCAAGAAATTTAAGGGAAATTAGCTTTCAACTAGATTAGAAATTAGAATATCTGTTTCTTTTGCTTTCTTCAATAATACATAACGATAAAAAACTAATAATGTGTTCATAGGGTGCATCATCATAAATTATGTACACATCATGTATTAAAAAATGTATTGAAATACATATTTCTTTGTAAAAATAATACGTGTAAGAATATATTGCAGATATAGTACGTATTAATGAATTCTTATAATACAGCTGTATTATTTGTTTAATTATTGAAAATGCGAAAAAATGTTTTATATATAATGGTAATATTGACAAATATATCTTGCATTTTGTTATAAATTCGCTGTTTCTTTTTCAATATGCCACAGTTTATACAATTTTAAAAATGCTTAATTTTTGCCTATTAAAAATAAGCTTGGACTTTTAAATTAAAAGAATTTTATACATCCTATACATCAACACAACATACATAAAGTATATTTTTTGTAGTACGCTGTAAGTTATTTGTGTAGCGTGTTATAATACTCTCAGGAATGACAAATAAAACGTTCAGAAATCGAGCGGAATTATTTACGAAACGTGGGGCTTAGAATGACTGGCGTCCGGTGTATCATATTCGATACAGATATTATGTTATTAAAGTGGTAACTTGTTAATGTTTGCTTTTTCTTATGAGTAGCTTTTTTTTAGCTTAGTTAAAGTAACTAACAAGCAAATGAAATAACTAAAGTTTCGTAATTATATAAATTATATAAAAATAAATCATATGCAATTTTTCATTTATTTACGTATACGTATATATTACGTATATATACAATGTAGGTTCTGAACAGCAAATTGACAGTACGTAGGAGATTTTAAACAAATTTATGAGTCTAATATCTAGCAGGTTTTCCCCTCGGTGAATATACTCTAGTCTCATCATACCAAGGGGGAAATCATTAATTTACACCGATAGGTAATATCAAATAATATTTTTTTAGAACTCATTTTCGAAGTGGAAGAATTTGATACTCTATGAAAATAAAATGGCAAATCTGATAAAAAAAAAAAAAAAAACACCATTGGAAAATAAAAATATATATTGTATATATCTTTCAGAGTATAGGTAGTAATTTGCACATGCAGAAACTCGTTAGAATTTTATTTTCTAAGTTTAAAGTTATCTAAGAGTGACAGTATATTAAATCTTTAACTTTGTTTCGATGTCAATCGCAACTCTGCAGGATGAAAATTTTATTTTTCAAAGGAAGATTCTATATAAGGTTGTATATGCTAAAACTGTCAAGGTTATCTATCTTATTATTTGAAACCAGCTATTTTTTTAATTTTTAATAATCAAATGTTATAATATTCAAATTTAATATTCAAATGGCCGAAAACTAACCAACTTAAGTCTTACTATAGCGCCGATAAAATTTCAAGCGATAAATAATTCTATCGCTGTCGGTGACATCTTTAATTACAAACTGTAAATAAATAAATAAATATATATATATATATAATATAAATATTGAAAACCGTTGATATAATAATCGTCGATATAAACGTTGAAAAATTGTAATACAAATTCACAAATGACGAACGACAACTCTGTATTGTTAAAGACTATGTGCTTAAAGGCTCGTTTACAATTATTATCTTAATTTATTCCGTGGTATACCTCACATAATATTTCACACCACGACCCACTTTTCCTAATCACTCTCTGCCTCCTTTCTCTTTTTTCACTGCGCTAACAGCCTTTAAACATCCAGACACACTTTTCTCGCATTTTCCATTCAAAATTTTATCCACCTCTAGAGAAAATATTCATTTTGAACGATAACCTACATCGTGACACGTAGTTCATTTTCATTTTCTTACGCAGCTCACTTATCAATACGATTATTGTTATTCCTATAATTATTACGTTTCTATAAATAAATGAATTCTTGCTTCTTTCGTGCGTCGTTCTAAATGTATATTATCTTGAAATCTGAAACTCGATATCGATACATCGGCAGTTATTTTTAGGACTATGATTTTACCGAAGAATATTTTAAGTGAAAGTTGAACGGTTCCGGCGGGACATAATTTAACGTATTATGGCTGTTTTTTTGTCGGAGGATGCGTGGAACTCGTACAAAGGTCAAGTTCGTTTCTGTAAACGGTGCTATATTTCTTTTTACATATTTATGTGTACATATTATATTTATCGATTCTTCGGAACATTCTACGTGAAAGAGAAATTAAGGCGAAATATTTCAAAAATTAACAATTCATAAGATTTCGTAATATGTTTTAACGTAGAACGCATCGAAGAATCTATATGTGCGAGAAAGAAAACGCAATAACAACTTAAAAACTTGACATATACGCGTGTCCTCTGTGCATCCTCCTACGGAAAAATTAATCGCGTCAAATTACGTTCCCCTCGAAACCATCCAACTTTTATTTGAAACATTTCTCGACCAGTAATCGAAGTGGTTTCAATTACGCGCCAATTACACGCGTTCCAATTAGGTTTATCTATCAGCATATGAAAAAAAGTGAAAGTAACAAAATTTCTGAACTGAATCTCATCAATCTCAATGCGAACGTTGAACATTTATGTAAATGTGTTTGATAAATCGAAATATATTCTAATAAAATGAAGTTAAGGAAAACGAGTTGCTTATCATATAGAATAATTTATCGCAAAATATGTTAAATCTGTTATTAATAAGATAGATAATATATATGTATCTACATTAATGTCACACTTAATAGAATTTACGATAGCTTCGAGTTGATAGTAAAAATACTACTATTATCGTGAAGATAGTATTTTCCAAAGGACGAATTTCACTGAAAGAAGGCCTCATTTCCAAAAGAATTCGTTTTGAAAATTGGAAACAATTTGATGATCATCAATTGCCCTTGAGTAACGCTTGTTTCACTATCTATCGTTAGGAATAACGTTTCCAAATTGACGCTAATGTGGAAATAGAAAATGTCTGCCGGAGACAATTGAAAGTACGACGGGAGTCAAATGCGCTAAACCGACCAATAAAATTCGTTTTCTCCCTCTCTTTCCTCGTTGCAAGTTAACGCAATGAAATTGTATATTGCTGGAAAGTTAAAATACCGATATGCTTTACAGTTGCGAGTAACGACTCAACTATAACTTCTTTTCGATGACTATAAATTATTCTTGAGAGGCTTATCGCAATTACAAAGATAGATACGCACATTAATTGGAAACGCCACAATGCGATAGCGGCCCAAGTCTTCTCGTACGGTAAGTTCCATAACCTCACTTACAACACTCGACTCGTAAAAAGTACCAACAACTTTTTTTTTCCTCTGTATGTTATTAACTCAACAACTACAAATTTTCAATAATGTCATTGTGGGCACAAATGAGCAATATATATCACTGACAAACGTGACTTGTTTCCTTGAACCGTGAATCATATCGCGAGTCTCACGCGATGCCGTAGGGCAAGAGGTTAAACGATCTGGCAAGTATCATCTAGCTATTATCAACAACAAGAATGTCAACAAGTTGGGATTCTCACGCGACTCGTTCCCCTTCCATTTTTCGATCGTACGTTCACTTGACAGGCTCGGATTGTGAGATCACGATTAAACTAAGCATAGGTTCGATGAATCAGGCAAATTTCGAGTGCGAATACACGTGAACGATAGCCATTCACTAATTGGGTATAGGTTAGGAATTTATTTGAACAGTTATAGAAGGAGGTATATTTACAGGAAATTGTCTCTTTTTCTTAACCCATTGTATGTAATAGCCAGCGTTGTTATAACTGGTAAAGGAACGAAGGAAGGATAGAGATATAAACCACGGTGTTGATATCCGACATGCATGAGTTACAGGACACACATATAAAAATTGATATACGTTCGTATGACGTTGAAGTTCACGTAAGGTGACATCAAAAATATTATTCTTAAAAATATATGATATTTCATTCTGACATGTTTTCTCCTCCAGGTTTAGATCTTTAGAGTTTTGGCAGCTGAAGTTACAAAAAAATTGTTTACCTGTTACATAACTTGTAGCTATAAACAGTTCTGGATTCCGATTAAATTAATTTAATCTATTTGCATCCAATATGCTAAGTATGCTAAATATTCTTCAGATGTGGAAGATCACGTTTGACCGGTTTATCAGTTTATTGTATCGACCATTTTAAGGAATTCCACGAGAAATGATATGATTTAATTTCTTATTTCTATTCTTTTTTAAATAAATATTTTTTTCTTTTTTCCTCTGTTATAATCCAACCGTTTTCTGTTATAATCCACCAATCGTTTTGAACAGTAAATTTTCGATAAACTCCACGAAGAATTTGGATGTCATTTACTGCACCTATTATACTTATCTATAATAAGTATTAACTTATAAATAATTAGCCATGTTACTGCACCACGCCAGAAAAATTACTGAAAATTCTCAACGCGAGAATTGATTGTAATTTTAATAAATATTTAAAAAAAAAAAAAATTTACTGCACCTACGGCCGCGCGCGCTCTCTTAAGTAGGGCCGCCATGATGCAACTGTTAACTCGGCAATTAAGAACCGAGTTTATGAGAAAGCATTGAAGATTAGTTTATTTCAACATATCGCTACCGCCGTTTACGGAAAAAGTCGCCGTCCACGGGCTAATTTATGAATATTAAGAATAATTTATAATCATCGAAAAGAAATTATAGTTGAGCCGTCATTTTTAATTGCAATTAAAGCAAATGCCATATCGGTATTTCCACTTTCCATCAATATACGATTTTACTGCATTAATTAAAAAAAAAAAAAACATTCTCAATATACTGTAATGTAATACGATATATATTTCTATATATATGTCGGAGATGAAAGGACAGTGAAAAATCCCAATACCCTAGAGTCCAGACTTTCACTATAGCTACACTTAAGGTTTTTAAGGAGTTCTCCCAACATTCTAGACGGAAAGCCCCGCTGTCCTTTCATCTCCGACATATATAATAAAAGAAAATGTTTAATAGTTGTAAATGTTTGAGTACAAGCGATTTTTAGACCTTTTAGTCTACATACGTGTGACGCTGAGAGCTGTAGAAAGCAACTATCGCGTCATATGCGTGTGACGCGTATAACGAGAAAGATAAGCTATGACTCAGACATATCGCCATTCCAATGCAATAACGACGTAACTGCGAATCTGTATTTGTAAAATACGTTACTGCTCGCGCACTAAAATCTAATGTTTCATCTTCCGACCATAAAAATTTCATAACTTTTAGGGCACGTCCCTGGTCACTACGTGGCCGTTAACAATGCCGTTATCAAAATATTCGTTGGCTATCGCATTTTGTAGCAATATCAACGTACGTAAAAACGTTATGTTCGGTGCAGGCGAGAAACTTCTTGACGCTGTTCGATAAAGTTTTTTTTTCGAAATATTAAGTCGTTTGTTGAGCAATGTTAATCAGAAACTCGATAATTCAATACTTAAAGAAATATAAGAAATAAATAATATTTCGAACACGCTTTGAAAATTACAGACTAAGTAGCATGGACCACCTATATAGTGGAAAATATATCTCGTTAGTAGTTTTAAATATAAAATTCATATTTTCGACTTTTTCTCGACAATTATTCAATTTCGAACAAATAAGCCTCTTTAGTTTTAACAAACTTCGATTTTATTTGAACACATACAGTTTTACTAATAATTACTTAATGTAATGAAAATTAAGGGAGATTCGTTTGACTTTGCGAGAAAATAATTTTCATTACACTGTCAAGTACATTACATTAACTAAAAAAGAAGTATTTTCGCATGCATATAGCGAGGTACGTTTGTGAGACTCGAAACAGTGTGTCAGCACAACCGACATTCCGATTTGCAAGAAGGAAGAATGAATAATGTCAGCACAACTGACATTTCCATTGTGAACAGGTAAAATAACGTATTTTATTCAATTCGCTGTGTAGAGTTAATTCATTTATAATATAAATGGATAATTACATACTGACAAATGGGGTTATCATAATTGCATTATAATTGCGATAATCATTAAACGATTATTTATTTCGTGCACGCAACAGGAGATTCAGTTACTATAGAATTTACTCTGTTTTATAGTGAATTCTTGTATCATAGCTTTACCTTTAAATTCGATGTCAATACCCTTGAAATAATTTTACTTTTCTGCGGATTAATTAAGTCTGCGAATTAATTTGCAAGTCAATAAGTTCCGAATACATAATACATACTAATGGAAGAAAATAAGCTATAAGAATTTAAAAACGTTGAGAGATTTTTCGGTCAAATATGAAGATAAAAAAGGCTGTATTAGACATAAATAAATAAGATTATTTCATTTTTGTAGAATAAGAATTGCTTGATACGTAACGTAAATGAGCGATATATAATTACTTAAAATCGTGGAATTACTGTTTCTTGATAGTTATATAAAAATTACAAAAACATAAAGTATTACTAGCGAGTAATATCGTTATTAATCTATAAAACGAATCTGAATTCATTTCTTCAGAAATAAAATCTAACGAAGAAAAAAACAGAATTTACTTCGATAAAAGAACATTTCATTGTTACATAAGGAACAACGTTCTGTTCTATAATAAAGATAATCATCATGATTTTTATTCCATCTTATGTAACTGTATTAAAATCGTTTCGTAATAATAATAATAATAATAATAATGAAATAAACAGGTCAAAGAATACAAAAGAGACGAGACGAATAGATGCATAATTTTATGTTCTGTTTCTATCTGAAACGTGTCTAATGGAATTTAAAGATACTCATTGTGAAAGTAAGGACGAAAAATATTACGAATAATTGTTATCAGATAAAATAAACATAAAAAATAATTAAAAATACAGAACATGATAAAGCTGTTGCGACATGAAAATAAAAGTGCAAAACAAGATAATTTTTGCGGTAAAAATCTATCGTACGATTATACGTTATTGTTAGGAGGAAATTATTTACGTATTTATGTGTTCGAATATTAACACGAGTAAAACTATAGGCTAGTACAATGGCAGTTATTAAAACCGTTCGATGACAGTGTTACCAGAAACAGGGACAAGTGTCCCTCGATGTTACCATTGCCACTCTACCCCTACGTCGCATGTCTCGCTCTTGCGTCTCTCCGCGTCGCGTCTATACAACGCAACGTTATTTGTACACCCGTCTCTCCTCTCCCGCCCGCATTTGCCGACAGTCTGCATACAACTACAACGATAGTTGTAGACGCGATGAGGAGAATAGAACGGTAGTGGGGGAACCTGAGGGACGAACTTGTCCCTGTTTCTAGTAACGCAGTTCGGGACAAGCAGGGCGATTCGGATAACTGAATCGTTCGGATAATAGGAGCCCACTAACTCTCTCTTCCACTATCGTTTCTTCGTTCGTATAGGTGATAGGAGCTAATGTTCGTATAACTGAATTTATACTCACCTATTCGAATACATAGGCGGTGGAGCAATAAGTTTAACACGTTGACTGCCGCGCGTATTTTCAATGAAATCTCCTTCGGGCCACGAGTGCCGCTGTACCAAGCGTACTCTCTCTGCCAGGTACTCCCACCGATATTTTAGAGAACTTAAAATCTATACCCTAATTCGTTACAATGTCGAAAAGAGAAATGGAGAACTTATTTCTTAGTGAGTCAAATAGCAGTGAAGAAGAAGGCTTTTACGAGGATTATACAAATTCGGATAGCAGCGATGAGGAAGAAATCAGATTTCCTAGAAATAAAAATATAAATAGAATTACATCGTCTGATTCTGATTCGGATATTGATAAGCGTAATCGTAGTGACACTGAACGTAACGAAGATACTGTTGACGAGATTTTACAAGAATTGGTCATTGAGGAAGAAAGAAGAACTGATGATACCGAGGAAAGTACAATTCAATTTGATGAATGAAATGAATTTAGTGGTTGGCAGAAATCATTTCCTTTCCCCAAGATAGACGGCCTCATTAGGCAATTACCTGGCCATGTCAATCCATATGATGTGTTCGAGCTGTTCGTGGATGACGAAATAATATATTTACTTGTATCAGAAGATTGCAACAAGGAAGGACGTAAATATTAGAAGATTTAGAGAATTATTAGCTGGAAAATTATTAGGGTTGTCTGAAAATACAAAAAATCCTTGTCTTCGACGGAGTCAGCATAATATCGCCGTTCGGAAAAATAATTCCGGAAGAAACATTCGACGCGCGTGCAAACTATGCTATGCGGATAAAAGACGTCGAACGGACGGATCAAAGACACGGGAGAATTTAAAGAAAACAACAACTTGTTATCCAAATTGTCCCGACCAAACTCAGCTTTGTATAGAATGCTTCGAATTTTTACATTCTAAATAATTTTCTTAATAAACCATTTTCGTATTACTTTTACAACAATTCAATAGTTTTATTACTTCCTGTGGAATATCTTTTCAAATACCTACGGCGATCCTTTTCAAGTAACCAAATAAGCGTCATCCGAATACGCGGCTCTATCAGAAACTTTGCTGTCACCCGAATACGGGTGACGTGTCAGTCAACGTGCTAAGGAGAGACGTCCCATTCCTCGATCATTAACCCTTTTAGTGGCGGCCGAAAGAATTGTACCTAAGCGTATATTGTAATATATTATATATTTTTTATTATACAGGGTGGTTGGTAACTGATGGTACAAGCGAAAAGGGGGTGATTCTACGCGAAAAAAGAAGTCGAAAATATAGAATAAAAATTTTTCGTTGGAGGCTTTGTTTTCGAGAAAATCGACTTTGAATTTTCGCTCGGTACGCGTCCACTTTATCGCGTCTCGTTATAACGGATCTCACTGTAGATCGTTGTCTCGATGGAAAAATTAAAAAGAAATTTTTATTCCATATTTTCGACTTCTTTTTTCGCGTAGAATCACCCCCTTTCCGCTTGTATCACCAGTTACGAACCACCCTGTATAATATATATCATAATACATAACATAACTGTACTTTACCTTTAATGTAAATTGGCAAATTTTGAGAAAAAGATTATAAAAGAAATGTAAGAATGATATTTACAAAATTCAAAACGGAACATATTATGAAATAAAGGGAGAATAAATTAATGCCAATTGCATTTCAATATTTGTTGAAAATCACACTAATAATACTTATTCAAAATCGTTAAGAAAAATGGAAAAATCAGTTCGCTTTTATAAACACAGTACTTACAAATAAGAAGAATCATGGTTTGGTCATAGTTTGATATAGAACACGTAGAGCATAAAGCATAAATACTGTATTCTCAATTATACAGGGTGATTGGTAACTGGTGGTACAAGCGGAAAGGGGGTGATTCTACGCGAAAAAAGAAGTCGAAAATATAGAATAAAAATTTTTCGTTGGAGGCTTTGTTTTCGAGAAAATCGACTTTGAATTTTCGCTCGGTACGCGTCCACTTTATCGCGTCTCGTTATAACGGATCTCACTGTAGATCGTTGTCTCGATGGAAAAATTAAAAAGAAATTTTTATTCTATATTTTCGACTTCTTTTTTCGCGTAGAATCACCCCCTTTCCGCTTGTACCACCAGTTACGAACCACCCTGTATAATATATATCATAATACATAACACAACTGTACTTTACCTTTAATGTAAATTGGCAAATTTTGAGAAAAAGATTATAAAAGAAATGTAAGAATGATATTTACAAAATTCAAAACGGAACATATTATGAAATAAGGGGAGAATAAATTAATGCCAATTGTATTTCAATATTTGTTGAAAATCACACTA
The DNA here is from genome assembly GCF_011952205.1 of Bombus bifarius. NCBI lineage: Eukaryota > Metazoa > Arthropoda > Insecta > Hymenoptera > Apidae > Bombus > Bombus bifarius. The sequence continues at coordinate 2,976,760 of NW_022884360.1, forward strand.
ATAATACTTATTCAAAATCGTTAAGAAAAATGGAAAAATCAGTTCGCTTTTATAAGTACAGTACTTACAAATAAGAAGAAACATGGTTTGGTCATAGTTTGATATAGAACACGTAGAGCATAAAGCATAAATACTGTATTCTCAATTATACAGGGTGGTTGGTAACTGGTGGTACAAGCGGAAAGGGGGTGATTCTACGCGAAAAAAGAAGTCGAAAATATAGAATAAAAATTTTTCGTTGGAGGCTTTGTTTTCGAGAAAATCGACTTTGAATTTTCGCTCGGTACGCGTCCACTTTATCGCGTCTCGTTATAACGGATCTCACTGTAGATCGTTGTCTCGATGGAAAAATTAAAAAGAAATTTTTATTCTATATTTTCGACTTCTTTTTTCGCGTAGAATCACCCCCTTTCCGCTTGTACCACCAGTTACGAACCACCCTGTATAATATATATCATAATACATAACACAACTGTACTTTACCTTTAATGTAAATTGGCAAATTTTGAGAAAAAGATTATACAAGAAATGTAAGAATGATATTTACAAAATTCAAAACGGAACATATTATGAAATAAGGGGAGAATAAATTAATGCCAATTGTATTTCAATATTTGTTGAAAATCACACTAATAATACTTATTCAAAATCGTTAAGAAAAATGGAAAAATCAGTTCGCTTTTATAAGTACAGTACTTACAAATAAGAAGAAACATGGTTTGGTCATAGTTTGATATAGAACACGTAGAGCATAAAGCATAAATACTGTATTCTCAATTATACAGGGTGGTTGGTAACTGGTGGTACAAGCGGAAAGGGGGTGATTCTACGCGAAAAAAGAAGTCGAAAATATAGAATAAAAATTTTTCGTTGGAGGCTTTGTTTTCGAGAAAATCGACTTTGAATTTTCGCTCGGTACGCGTCCACTTTATCGCGTCTCGTTATAACGGATCTCACTGTAGATCGTTGTCTCGATGGAAAAATTAAAAAGAAATTTTTATTCTATATTTTCGACTTCTTTTTTCGCGTAGAATCACCCCCTTTCCGCTTGTACCACCAGTTACCAACCACCCTGTATGTAACACAATTTCTAATATTAAAATACAAAACTAAATGATAATGCCATGATACGCAATAAGCGTGAGGATTGCTTGCTTGAGAACAAATAAACTAGTATAACATCACTGAAATAACATTCTAACATTATTATAAACATTTATAGCTATTGAAAATGTGTAATGTTTACTTACTATTACTCACACAAATAATTTACTTAGCATCGATGATCACTAATGTATACACCGTGTAATCCTTTATTGCACAGATTACAAATGGTGCGCGATGTTCGCACAAGCCCGCCAAAACTTTTACTCTCGTCCTGTCGATGCAAGATTTTGTGAAACATAAGCAGATATTCTGTTCTAAACAGTCTTATCTAAAACCTGTGACTACGGTCTCGAGCAAATCTCCCGTATCGGATTTTTATCTTATGGCACTGGCGTATACACAGTCTCGGTATCAAATATCGCGGAATATAAGAAAAAGTTAAACCCATAAGCAATTTTTTCAATTTATGGAATATCTCACACAGGACTTCCGCAGAGAAATTCAACCATTTATAACGTTTTACAAATTTAGTTTAAGATAAAGTTGTCTCGCGATGCGAATAGCAAAGCGGCATCGCATACGCAACGATACATCGTCGTTGGCACTTTTCACAAGCGTTGCTAACAACGATATATCGTTGTTCGGCACTAAAAGGGTTAACAGAAGACGCATTACGATTAGTTTTACGAATGTCATTAGTTCGGATAAGCGGTACGCCGCGAACGGTTAGCGCAATAACAGAAGCTCAGCGACGAGCTGAATTCGATAAATTGCGCATTCCGACGATGTTCATTCATGGTAGATAGAGTTCGAATAAATCGAGTTCCATTGTATACGTGCAGTTTGTTTCGACAAATCGCAGTCCATCGTGTATACCATGTTTAAACGATGAATTATTTCCTACGTTATTCTCACGTTATCCAAATGCTTTCGTTATTCACTGGAAATATACGTACAATCGCGATTGCGAATTGATGCCCTCGGATACGTGAAGCACAGGAATTTCAGCATATGTTTGTGTCACATTTTTCCGAGAATGATAACGCGCGATGCATAGAATTCAATGTTTAGAAGTTAATGTTGCCTGCTTTTGACGTACGAACAAGCAAATGTTATGACTTGTATATGCGCGAACCAGTTCAATACCGTTGACAAAACAGAGGAAACATGGGAAACGAAGAAAACAACGGAGAGACACAGGGCGATTAAGATAGGATTTTACATCGAGAAGCATAATTTGAAACGATAGCTTTTGTAGAAGTACTATTATGTTTCTTAAATGGTTGCCGTATATTCTTCTGCTGGACGAACAAAAGAGTGTAAGTCAGAATTATTAACTTTGCAGAGGTGCACTTATAAAATAATCTAACTTACGTAATATTTTACAGTTGTATTGTATAAACGCATAAGAGGTATTTTCATACATGATAATAAATAAGATATACGGAATAAGATTTATCGAACGTGTCAATTACATAATATGTACTAATATAACATACGACGATTATAAATTTAAAAAAGGTCAATACTTGTAATTTTATGTGGAAAAGATGATTTAATCTGACTTGCACACGTAAATAAGTCGTAGTTAGAAATTTGTATTTCAAATGTCGTTTTTACGTAGCACATTTTTTTCTCAGACGATTACCATGTCGCTTGCATATTAACGAGCAAAGAGAGAAAATTTATCATATATGCAAAAAACAAACATTTCCAAGTATTATGAATTGTTACACTGAGTGAATATCAATACATGTACACAAAAAATTACACTTATTTCTCTTCATTTTAATTTATGTATTATGATCCTTTAATAGCAACTGATGCAAGGATTAATTATTTGCGGATATAAAATATTTAAATGTAAGATATAATTTGCATTTATTAATTTCCAATCAATTATTTTAATCGACAGCATTAAACGCTATATTTCAAACGAATGGAACACAATTCCACGAACACTCGTTAAATGATCGTACAAGCCTGTTCTAAAGTTATATAAAACCTAAAAATTCACATTGAACATCTTCAATTTTTTCTGTATTAATTAATGCAATTTTGAAATATTCTTCTCAATATTCGTCGTATTTTTTATAAATAAAACACTAATCTATTCCTCTTTAAAATCATTTTTTCAAATATGTTGCTACTTTTCTATTGATGTATTTTGTAACATCACTAGGAATAGAATGTTTTCGTGTTTCATTATCGCCTGTTCTATACGTCTTATCTATTATTGTGTACTTATAACTTTCAATCAGTTGCATAATAACCACTCTTACTATAATTTTATTAATCGCTATTCTTATATAAATAGAAAGAATTAAGAATTCTCGCTCTTCAAAAATATGATGAAATGACTAGACTGCGAATGTTCATGTATTTATGGGAAACTCAAAAGTGCAAAAATACACATACATATACAGCACGTACTATTTAACTGGAAACGCTCAAATATTTGAAAAAATACGGCACACTTCTAAATGGATATCTTCGTTCCTCGTTATATGTTCTTATAGGTGAATTCAGATATCTTCAAAACATTAGAAATTTATGTCTTCCGCACCGGCTATCAATTATCGATATGAACTTTCAAATTCGTTACCCGATATGTTCCACCGAAACACATAAACATGTTTTTCATAATGCTACTCCTGGTACGCCATTGCCGAAACATAAGACCACAGTTTCTTAGTATTTCTATAACATTCGGTCAATTCCGAACATTTACTTTTATCTAATTCCTTGCACCGCTCCATCAAACTTGGATGTTTTGTTTGTAAGCAGAAACGGATGGTGCTAAAGGCACAAGAAGCTTTTGTGTTTTCAAGACGTCTATATGTCAGCTACAGTAAAAAAATGGATATATCCGTTTGAAGGTCATCGGCGCAAAGTCAAATATATAAAAGCACAATATGTCCTCTCAATACCATACAACTTTTGTCCGAAACACTTTCCTCTATTCTTCGTTTCTTTTCAGGCATTCCAACATTTCCAATTGTACAGAACGTACTGTATTAAATATCCAATGCATAATATTTAGTGCATGTTCAGTGGTTGAGACGGGTCTTTGCTTAGGTTCTATATTTTTAACGTGTATCCATTCGTATATTTATACTTTCCAAAGACATCTGAGAGGGATACGCTACTGAATTATTCTACATATGTAGGAAAGTAAAAAAGCAAGCGAAAGGATAACCAAGGATCCGCATCATCGACGCGACGCATTTTGTAGTAGGGTCATTCTTTCTCGAAACTAATCGAACATTTCCAAATAGTATCGGAATGAAATTCATATAAACATACGAAATTTAGAGATTACCATGGCCTTATACACGCGTTTCAACCGTTACGTTACTCGAATGATCTAATAATCAAACGCAATTATGTACCGAAGATTCAGAGGTTAAGACGTCACACGAGCGTTGAAACAACATCCGTTGCGTGATGTCCTTTATAAGAATATATTATCGTATATATTGAAAACTGCACACTAAGAATGTACGTTACTTTTTCCTCGAAATATTTATAGTAGAACGGACGTTGGATTTTGTTGACGCATATTCTGTATTGTATACACGTGAAGAGGCTGTACGGAAGTTTACAAGACGAGTGTTATATACATATGCATTTTATAGAGAACGTTCTTCCCATGATTCACAAACATTTTTCGATTTGTTTATTCTGAACTATTGTTATTATAAGAAACTTCTTTATGCATATTTATACGAATAAATTATTTTACATTTTTCCGCGCGCTTCAAAGTACACATTAAAAAGAAAAAGATTTTTTATTCGAAGCTATAATGCCATTGTTGGTTATATGCATAATTAACGTGAATTTAATTATTTAAGCTATAGCATCAGATAAAGATGTTGAAATATAAATTACAAGCAAATTTTAAATCTTATAAAAAAACGTTCAACGATGTACTTATGTACTTTTGCACTGTTCGCCCCTCCCCCTCCAAGAAGAACTTCTGGATCCGCCATTGTCTGCTACAAAATAACGTCCATCGCGTAAGCATACGTGTATTCGCAAAAAACAATGTCCGTTGTGACAGACGTCGTTTCAACGCCCGTGTGGTCCCAGAGACAAAAGACATCAATGCGCGCGCAGATCAGCTCATCGTTTACCGGAGTAACGGATGACCATGTTTTGGTTGAATCGACTATGGTTCAGTAGAGCTATAGCATAGTTAATGAAAATACGGATCGGATGAATTAAGAAACATCATTTACTGAAAGTGATTATTTCCTACAGCATTTTTTAGGTTTCCTAGCAGAAATTACCCCCTTTCCAGAAAGTGTAGTTTGATTAAAATGTAATTCAAGAAAGTGGGAAAATTTTGAAAGCATTTCAGGCTTCTCGTCGAAATAAAGAAAACGTAATTAACCTAACTTTGATATAAATATAATTAACGAATGTTACAGCATTGTTACAGCAAATTCAAAACAGAAATATTAGTATAATTTAAACTAGCATAGATTGCAAGTTGGAATGAACATAAAAGAAGGGAAGATTATGCTCGATTTAAAAATTTCAGAATTTTGATGGATAAAAGATATTCGTGGAAGGAATAAATTAACTATTAATATTCGTACAAATTTTCTTTTTCTTTTTTTACTTTTTCTGAAGCAACTAAGTATATTAGACACATGTTCGAATTCCAAGGAGCATTATATTCACGCATTGCATGATGTTACATATATGTACGCGTGCACGATGGAATATGTATGTATACGTATTGTACTACTATCATACATTATAGCTTTCTCTATCATTTCTTTTATTACGTTTCAAATATAGGGCAATTATACATATTGCATATGAATTGCAAAAGTGTCATAAATGGAAACAAGTCTTCCAGAAAATGCGAAAGATATTTGGAAACGTAAAAAAAAATTATTTATTCAACACATAATGCTGGCAAAAAGATAAACTCCAAGAAACGATGATCAAATATCAAATTTTTGTAAGTTTTCATTTGTGCAACCTCCCCTTGACGATTTTTATGTTCTTCTAACACAAGATTGGATTATTTTCAGATACTTTTAAAATACATGTGAAATACATGGTCATCCACTAGAAACACATTAATTAACAATTTAAAGTATACAAAGAGTATTATAAACATCAGTTGCAATTATATTATCTGTCTATTCCCATGAAATGGTAATTACTAATTTCTATAATAAACGACTATCGAATTGATCCTATGCAACTCAGTTGTTCGCATTCTGTTATTTAAGTTAACCTACATACATATGTAGGTTTATTTATTTGTTTAAACCTAAGTTTATTTTTTATATTGATCGTTTACATTTTTTTTATGTACGTTACTTAATTTTCTCTAGATAGAAGTTTAAGGATTAATAGATGTATATCGGTAATTTTTAGAACGAGTAATGAACATTTATATAAGCATTTTAATACAGTACAAAGTATTCATATTAAATGTTTCACCGTGTATTTTTTAATTCTGACAAAACATTTTCTGTGAAACATGATGTACAAAACGGTCGATAACATAAATAATAAAGCTAGAAATTAATAGAGCTAATAATATAGCTATGTATGAGATACGAGATAAATTATATAGTCGATAACATAAATACTTAATAAAGCTAGAAATTAATAGAGCTAATAATATAGCTATGTATGAGATGCGAGACAAATTATATAGTTAAAGGAGTTTCAAATTTAAGAAATTTTGTAGGTCTTCATACAAAGAGAATCTAGATCAACTCATTAGCAACAGAAATAATCAAGGCGCGCAGAAGAAAGTGCAAATTACGAGGAACCGACGCCACATTAAGATTTCATAACATAAACTCAAACGTCTCCCAGATAAAAATAGTCCACATGTCCAACAAACTTTTATAAATTCCAAACTTTGTTAACAGAAACAAGTAATCTATATTAAGCGATTTGCACGAGTGTGTAAATAACCTACGTTTAGGAAAAAAGTAAAATTCCGATCTTTTTTTTTTTTGATACAAAAATTCGTACGATAAAATTCAATATTTAACACAACATGCGAAAAACTAGAGGGAATTTCAAAGAATTACAATTTTTTGATTAATAAAATATAAAAGGAAGAGATAATAAAAATTTGATGAAAAATTAGGGTAAAAAGAATTTTTTATACGATATGGGAATAATTCATGGATGTTACGTGTTTTAAATCTCTACTCTCGTGTCCACAGTTTCGCGCTATTCTGAGTTCAGCTTTCAGTAACTTGAATATCCATCGGCTATACGAAAAATGTTTTCCTCGAAACTAACATGTACTAACATAAAATTTGCGAAATGCAAAGATCTTCATTCAACAAACGCGACGTGACAAAGTCGCGGCATGAAATTCTGTATCGTTACATTATCACAATGTTGGAAAAAAGTGCTATTTCCAGGATTTCCTTAGCAGTTTCCTCCCTCAAGAGTTTTCGCAGATACAATGTGTCAACACTGAATGTTAATATTAATGCAAATTCTTAAATTTTAATTCCTTAAACTCTTTAAAAGTGATAAATAGAATGTTTAACTTTTAAATTAGCATTTTTCTAGATCTCATTTAAATAAGAGATTATATTTACCATAAAAAGTGTGAAAAGAGTAAGAATTTAAAAAAAACAAGTGAAAACTATACAAAGATTGAAATTAATGACTGTAAATATAGTTCCAACAGGAATGCAATGTTATGTTGAAATACAATAAGACTTAATTACTGTAAAAACCCGAAACAACGTAAATATGAAAATTATTATACATATATTTATGTAACTAGAAAATATAAGCTAAAAGGTATTGCGAGATAAGATAAAATATCGAATGAGGTATCACGCCATCCCTACCAAAAATTTTAATACCATACAAACAAACAATCAATCAGACATATCAAGCGAAAATCAAACAGAAACATATGAAAAACAGCGAAATAAATATTTAATAAACGATATGCATCAGATTTGAACTTTCACAACTGATTTTGGATCACTGAAGTTAAAATTCAGGACGGATACTTTAGCACAGGAAGAATGACATAAGCTTCGTAGAAAAGGACAAAATTTTGGAACGAATGGCGAAAAAATTGTAAAAAAGGTAAGAATTAAGAATACATACCATAAAGTGGGCCGAGGAAGTGATGGTTTGAGAACAAGTTGATGGAGGAAGAAGACACAAGGTGGATCACGCAGGATCGTTTATATTACTTTGTTTGTGCACACCAAAAGACAGAGACTCGCACTAATAAGCGGAGAATCGCGGCTGCTTGCTTTAAGTAGGCATATTCGTTGAAGACGATGAAACAAGACTGACTTTCAGTGCTAGTAGTTTTGACACACGCTGCCGGCCTAGCGGGATTAAAATGGTAGAATACCGCAAGGCGCCATCTTTAGTAGATGGCACGCAAGCGCTGTTTTTACCACGCTTCTATTCTATATTGTCGATTGTTGGACTGAAACTTGAGAAAATTACTAGACATTGATCCTAGAAATATATATGATGGCTAGACTTTACTTTAGAAGACTAAGAATTACTGTCTAACTATTGACAATCTTGTCATTTCCAACATGTAGGATCTGAAACTGTAAGTTTTAAGATGCGGAATCTATTGACTCAAAAGTTATGAAAATATAAAATTGAGTATTTTTAGGGTATTTTCCATGTTGCTTTGACGCCAGATTGGCTTCTATCCGTCAAAACGACCAATGAGTGGACCGCACAGAGCACAACAATTGATTGGTTCGCACAGATGAGCATTCACATGCTCTTGACTTCCACTTATCTTATTCAAAAATGTACACTGAGGATTTTTACACAATTTTATATTTTTATTAGTGATTTAATGGTTCTTTCACAGAGTATAAAAATACGAAATACGTAACTATTCTTTGTACTTCTAGAAATAATGTTTCAAGAGTAATAAAAGTAATTATATGTATATCCTATTGAAAAGTAGATAAAGTGTGTCCTTCCGGAGTCTTCGCTTATCTCATTGAAAAATAGCTTTATAAAAGCCGCTGAAATTTTTAATACAAAATTAAGTATCTCACAAGTTACAATCCCATCGGAAATCATTCTTTGTCTTATATAAGGCTCCGGAAACTAAATAAGAAAAGAAGAGAATCTTATAGCAAAACAGGAAAAGCAGATTAGTTAAAAACCAGAAATTTCTCATTTAACAAAAATCATTAACACAATTATTAAATTAAGTGTTTTTATATATTTTAATAAATGTTTCATAGACTACTAAAACTAATTATTTAATTTAAAAAATACCTTACCCACAATTTATATTAATTGATATTTTTCGTGCATTGGATTTGTTATTGTCCTTAGAGGTTTTCTTGTATATAATTTTTTCGAATTTCAATATTAAAAATTACCTTTTACTGCGTGATACTTTTCAAACTTCCCTCTACTTGTGCGAGATATAATTTCTGAACAAGGCAAACATGACCGCTAGATGGAGAGACATGACATTGGTTAATAAAGGAGCTGTGCAAGAGCACACCTTATCTGCCTTTCATTATGGTTCATATACTTTAATAAAAATCTGTATATGAGTTTCTTATCTTGTAATATTCTAGACGTAGGCAATTTATTAAAAACACATGTTTCTTGACTTAACCTTATTCGTGATTTGTTTATTTTAAGAAACTTCATAAGTAATTATGAATAGAATGTACTAAAAGAATTATAAGTGATTAAACAAAAATAATTCAATAATATCATAGACAATTTTAACATTTCACAATACAAAAGTTTAGGTAATTTATGAATACATAAAGTATGAAGCGGTTAACTGAAGATAAGACGAAACTTGTTTTGGAAAAATTAACAAAATAGTAAGTTCCGAATAATTTCTTTGTATTGAGATTAAGTAAAATAATTTCAAAAATAAGTAAATAAATAATATAAATATAATAAAATAAATGTTAATTCATAATCTCCTTTATAATCTCTTTTAATTTCTTATGCTTTTTCTAGTATTGGGACTAACGTTAAATTGTTACTTGACCGACCAGATGGTGTTTATTGTTTTCGAGAAAAGAAAGGCAGAGTATATTACGTTTCTGAAAAGATTTTATCATTAGCAAGTATGGTAAATCCAGAAAAATTGGCAAGTCTTGGAATATGTTTTGGAAAATTTACAAAATCTGGAAAATTTAGGCTTCACATCACTGCTTTACATCAGCTGGCTCCTTATGCACAAGTAATTATGTCATTTTTATTATAATGTTAAATTTCAGTATATTGTTTCTTACTAACATTTTATAGATACAATGATAATGTATCACTGAAATCCATATAGTTTTTACATTCATTACAAGCGTATTTTCCACATTGCTCCAAACAAATAAATCAATCATCTAAATTTTATTATTAATATCAATTCAATTTTAAATTATAATTTATAAACCTGTGTGAATATATATAGGTATTATAATGTCTTCTTCTAGCATAAAATTTGGGTAAAATCATCAGCTGAACAACAGTTTTTGTATGGACATCATATTTGTAAGTCTGGTATAGGTCGAATTACAGAAAATACTCCTCAGTATCAAGGAGTTGTTATTTTTTCCACAAATGATATTCCACTGGTAACTAAAGTATTTTTACTGTAATTCATTTCTCGAAAAATTTCAATATCTTGTGATTGATCTATATCTCATTAAAAATTTGTAATTGCCAAAATTACTATTTTAGGGTTTTGGTGTCACCGCTAAAAGTACAATGGATTGTAAATATGCAGACCCAATGGCAACAGTATGTTTTCATCAAGCTGATGTAGGAGAATATATTCGGTCAGAAGATTCTTTAATATAACAATGTAGAAAAAATCGTATATTAAATTTTTTTATTAAATAAATTGTTATATCTCAAGATTATAAAAAATAAATACTTTTTTATTAAACATGTTATTTTTTATAATGTCAAGAAAATTACGATTACTATATATATTTAAAAATCAGAAGGAAATTACTACTTTAATATCAGTAGACAACATCTTCTATTAAAGTTACATAAATTTTAATCATAAATGGTTTATTTTATAACCAGCGTACAACATGATAGGTCTTTTTCCCCACTCTAAGTAATGATATATTATTACTTAATATATGTATTCCAGGTACAATGAGTTCTGCTGAATTCGTAATTTTTTGATAATTAATGGAGAAACCTCCAGCTGCTATAATCCTCCTTGCATCATGATCTGTTTTAAAACAGTTTGCTTTCATAGCTAAGTCATAAACACTAATACCTGGTTCAGATAGAAGTTCTACTACAGTAGCACCATCTAATATCTGTACTAGATCATCCGCTTGCATTTTTGCTAAAGAATCAATAGAATTATCATAAAGAACAGCAGATGCCCTCTTTGCTGCAAGTAATCCTTCTTCTGCAACAAAATATGTACAGTTAAACTTGCATAGAAATGAAAATAATTTAATAATTTTTAATCCCTAGATGGAAAACTTGTTTGATTACCTCCATGAACCAATATTGTAACTTTTTCAGCTAGAATTTTTTGTGCTAGTCTCAGTTCTGGTCTTCTAAAATGCTTTTGTACAATATATTTAATATTATGTACAGATAAAAATGTGAAGAAATAAAGGAATTTTTCAACAACTGCATCTTCTATTCTAATAAAATACTGATACAGTTGAAAGCTAGAAGATTTTGTAGGTGAGAGCCAAACTACATTGCCTGTAGATTTTCCAAATTTTAGTCCATCTTGGGCTGTGACTAATGGTAGAGTTAAGCCATAAACTTGATTTTTGGTATATTTAGTGATTAAATCATAACCAGATACTATATTTCCCATTTGATCTTGACCTCCAACTTGAAACAAGCAGTTATATTTACTGTGTAAGTAAAGCCAATCATATGCTTGGAAAAGGGGGTAACTGAATTCTGTAAAACTCATTCCAGTTGTGGATTCTAATCTACTTCGCACAGATGAACGACCAAGCATTGTACCCATTCTGAAATACTTTCCAATGTCCTTAATAAATGAAAGCAAATTCATATCTTTATACCATTCTATATTGTTTAATATTTTTATGGGAGCCAAATGTTGATGGTTTTTACAAAAATATTTTGCATGATTCCTGATAATATTTTCGACATCATTTCTTATACATTCTATGTTTTCCTGGAGTATAAGATGTTCTATTTCAACGCGTTCTGTTTTTCTAAAACTTGGGTCACCGATTGAGCCTGTTGCACCTCCTAACAGGATGATCACTTGATGACCACAACGTTGCCAATGTAAAAGATTTATTAGAACTAACAAATTTCCTATATGCAAACTATCCGCAGTGGGATCGAATCCAGCGTATATACATTGTGGTGGACTTTTCCATAACTTTTTTACTTTATCACTAAAATTTTATTTTGTTTTTTAAAACTTGTTTGTTTTATATGAAGATTTAAAACAGGTGTTGATGGCACTCACATGAAAATATCAGGAAAAATATCTTCATACGATTGTCTGTTTTCGGCATCTAATGTATATTTTGCAGAAAAATGACGAGTATTAAAGCACTTGGCGATACAACGTAACCTTAATATGTTATTCATCTTTAATTAACTCTGTCTATATACAAGAATATGTAAAATTTAATTGCAATATGAATAGTCCATATAATTATTCTTTCTTACAACTTTTTTAATTATGAAATTTTTATTTAATCGATGAAATTAAATGTACATTGAGAAACATAACTTTACAATTCATTTATGGTTTCTAGCTCTGCATCGACAGATGGCAATAGAGTTGCAATATAACATTTTACAGAATGTAGCAGATTTCTAAGTAATCCATCATATATATTTTTATAATTTTTAATAACTTTTTTATACAAACTTATATATTAGTATTGATAAAAAAATATATTTATTGCTGCACTAGATTTTCATTTCATTTTTTAAAAGGCAAATATATGAAATTTTTACTTTTGTTTCTAAACAAGGATAGCAAACAATTGTACACGGAAAAAGAAAGAAGAAATAAGCATTTCCACTTTATCTTCACATTTTATTTATAGGTAAAGAAATTATATTTCAGTATAAAGAGAAAATAATAAACTTAGATATAAATTTACATTTGAGACAAAGAAAAATTATCAAAAAATGTTTAAAGAAATTACACAGTTGAAAGATATTATTTTTTTCAATAGATCATGATAATTAATATGAATTTATGTTTCCTAGTTTATGCAACTCAAGAGGAGAAGAAGAAATAATTAAAACTTCCTCGTTTCACTTTTATTTGCAATGTAATCATCGGTTCTTTACTAAATTCATTTACTGTACCACTAATCTGTAAGAGAGAACGGAAGTCGATTTTCTAGGTTGCTCGAGACAGAAAATACTACCACCTTTCGTTAACAATAAAAAGTAAAGTAGAGATGAGTGACGTAACGTCTTAGCAAAATAAATAGAACGGAGGAGAATTAGTTCCTGGATGTTCTAAGAAGAGTTTAATTAAAAGGTATTGCCATTATTGTATAAAATCTAGTAGACAGTTCAGTACATAAGACAAACTCTTTTATTTAATATGTTTAAAAATATTATATAATTTATGAAGAAGCTAATGGTGTCTTTCAATGGCTTTGTTGTAATTAGGGATTATTTAAATTTGTAAATAGATTTTCGTTTATAAGATAACTAATTTTACTTAAGTTGAAGCAAACGTTTTACTACAAAGTGTAATGAAAGTTATTGATATACACGTATAATTAATTTAAATTAAAAGAATAAATCATCTTCCAATAATTATACAATTAACTGTATAATTCTTAAAAATATTTGTTACTTCATTAATTTCGTAATAGTGCGTAACGGTCCCTTTAAAAAGTTAATCTCAGACCAGTGCAACAGCTTTTTATAACGCGTATACGTGTTTCTAATAATGCAGTAGCCAGGTGGTTGCTCTAATGAATGGTGCAGCTCGCTCGGTTTTCCGTGATTTTTCTTCATGCTACGTGACACGCTTAAATAATTATCTAATGAACTCTCGAGCACGAAAATACTTTCTATTGGTTGTTAAAAATAAAAGTTTCGAAATTATTCCTTTTCCTTTCTTTTTGTATATTTCCTAAAATAGGAATGAATTTTGATGCGCTCTTTTTTTTTTTAAATAATATCGAAGTTCTTTTGATTTTTTAATAATTAGTTTATAAACTTTTCGTGGGTTAGGTTGAATTTGGAAATACCTGTGTACAAAATTACGCACTATTACATTATTTAAAGAACCTTCGCTTGTATAAAATAATAATAATAATAATAATAATAATGTAAACATACTTGCGATAGAAATAAATAACATCTGAAATACAAAAAAGGGAGTTATTCTGACCTCAAAAGGTTTGACGTATAGTCTGACCTTGATTGCCTCGATTCTACTTTCGATCTTATTTCAGATGTTCATCCTTTCTATTTGCTAATACGAAACCAATAGGCGAATTCGAGTTCGAATATTTTTCCTTCAGCTATACTACATACTATTCGGCAACTTCAATGAAATTGCTAATTTTTAATTTATACGATGTATTGTAACCGATTCTGTTATTTTGTAATTTACACAATATCGGAATTTCTTTCACTTTTTTAACCGAGTATAATTACTTAGTTGCTTTTGTTGATCATAGAATTTGTTGATTAGACTTGTTGATTAGCACTTTGATGTCTATCTTGATCTATTACTGTCAAGTGTTTGTTATGGACTTTTGCTGAAAATTGACTACACCTAAAAAACTAAAAATAGGTTTCCTAAGCCTCTTGACCCAATATTTTTGACAGGATGATTCGCCGTGATAGTGAATGAATGGATTTGAGACTATGGAAAAGGATTTATGCTTGTACGGTTTAATAAATGGACGACTGTCTGCGATGGAAACCGAATTTGTTGCGGCTATGATGGCTCGTTAAGTTGACGTCATGATTTGTTGAGTGATTTGTTGTATTTAGTTGATATAATTGTTCCTTCATGGGAAGGAAAGCGCATTAATAGATCTTCGTTAGTCTGAACTGATTTTTTAATCGTGTTTTAATGAAATGTTTTCAATCAGAGTTTAATTAATTCCTTTTTTTTTCCTGGATTTAATTAATTTTCTTTAGTTTTGGTGTTTACCTCTGACATGTAGTTGATGTATTTGAGTTTCTTAAGTTATAATGGTAAAATTTAAGAGAATTTAACATTTTATACTGAAGTAATTGGTCCTATTTTTAGAGTATTTGCCTTTCTCCTGTGTCCAAAGGTGTTTAAACTTTGCCCGTTTTTGTCACGCCATTCTTTCAGCCAATTCTATTCAATAAGGTATTCGAACTGCCATCCATCATTCTAAACACCTTTAATTTCCTTTATAATAGCTTCTAAATAGCAGAAAAATCCCTTCACTGCCCTGGACTTTTCCTGGAATGTTTACCGTATAAGAGAATACCATTTGGCCCGTAAAACGTCGCTGACAAGCCTCATTCCACAAAACTTCCTTTCCAACGCGCTTGCAATGTCTCTCTTTTGTAAGGCGGCTCTAACTCTCTGAGATTCTGCCCTGTTTTCCCATGACTCCGTTTCACATACAGATCTGATAAAAAAAAAAAAGTTTTATTCCGTCGAGTGGTCTCGACATCGTTACAATTGCGCTTACTTCTGCGTTTCTGTTTCTCTACGACGTTATTCTTTTATAAATGTTTTTAAGATTTAGGATTTGAATGTTTTCAGGCATCGAGATTTTGGCTCACTGGCTCATGAAAGTATTTGAATACTTACAACATTAGCAACCACATATTATTCTTACAGGATGCACGTTCATCCATAAAGTGTGTTAGAAGAAATATCGCTGTTTGGACATAAGTAAACGTGTGGTGAAGATAAACTGCACGGAATCACGGTTAAATAAATCTCCGTACACTGCGAACATAATGAATGCAATTGCAGTTGCGAACGAAGTCACGTACAAAGGTGAAATCTCGAGTCAGTTTCGTTTTAGGAAATAGAAAGAGCGGAAGAAGCTTCCGAGTGTACATAATATTTGTTATAAAGAGGAATGTTAAAGCACATTACTTTTACTGCTTTAACTGTAATTTTAGCATCTCTTTAAAAGAAGAGAGGGAGTCGCAATTTACTTAGCCTCTATCGATCAATACTACTTAATTAAGGAAAACTCGCAACACTTGTAAAATTAGCAATTAATAATTTTAATATTTATAAGAAAAAATGGAAAAAGTTGTAAGGAAATGGTCTGAACGCAATTCGCAAGAGTTGTTAGAATTTCGATTTACTGCAAATTACCTTTCTAACACACTGTCGCTTTTCATTGTCTTTAAGATTCTACTCCATGTTCCCATGACCGTTTCACATGCATTCTTCGTAGTTGCACTTATTCATGGTTCATCTTTGAAAAAGTTTCACTCTCAAATCCATCGAGCCATAAAACAATCACCAATTATTAAACTCTTTCTTCTTTCCTTATACTTTTCTCTTTTAATTTTCAAATCCATTTGTCGTTTTATGGTTTTGCCATTTCATATTACGTAGGAAATAAAGTAGTGATAATGAAAAAAGAGTAATTATATTGGAGAGAGGGATATGTGTTTCAATTTCTACCATTTGTCACGGTGTACTTCCAACTTTATGTATTATAAAAGAACAAGAAAGAAGAGATTCATTTTATGAGAAAGAGAGATTCTATTTCGCAGTAATCCTATTACTTAACGTATACTTCACCATAAATCACACTGTTCAAAACTCTTACCTTTTAAAATCAAAATGCTTACTGCCAATTCAACCTAAATCGTTCACGAGACAAAAAAGCTTTCTCTTCGTATCGATCTCATTACCTAGTACCTAACTGTATGAAAAACAGTACAGGGTACGAAACACACTATTCAGAATACGATTCTATAAACCAAAATTTCTATTTCAAATTTTAATTTCAATTCCCCGCGAATCATTTTCTATCTGCCCTGAAAACGTGAACTAGAATATTCACGAAATCTCAGAACAATCGCGATGTACTAATAATACGATTGAAACCTCACAAATCATAAATATATAATATACGGTATATTAAAAAATATAATGGCTATGAAAGAAAAAAAGAATAACGAATGACAAAAGAAACAGTTTCCACGCATCGCTTGATGCCCGGCTAAATTTCGATTTGCTGAAAATTCCCTTTCTAATGCACTGTCGCTTTTTACTCGCTTTGGGATTCTACTCCATGTTCCCATGGACGTTCCGCATTTCGATCGGGACGAAAGAATCTACGAACCTTTCTACCTTCGAGCGTTTCGTACTCTTAGTGGGACGTCCGGCGTTGACTGGTCCACACGTATATAACGCAACGACACGTGCTTACACCAATACATACAGGCATATACACAACGGGCTTCTCCTTTTCCCATTCACCAGACTTACGCGGTTGGTTACGTGCTCGGTCGTTGTTACTCTTCATGATGTCTGTTTGCGATGTCCCATCCTGAAGCCAGCGATTAAAATCGTCCGCTCTTCCTAGCGATTCCTCATTGCCAGCGGTTCTCATGCGAGGACATTCTCACGCTTCAGTTCCCTTCACGTGTCTTCATGATGATGATGTCTTCATCATGTTCATGATGATGTTTCATGTCGCTTGACGTCGTTTGACATAGTTCGACATTGCTTTGATATGGACAGTTACTCGCATTAATATTGAAACACAGCACTATCTCTCTGTACAAAAGGAGTCTTTATCCGAACTGCGTTTATTCTGTTGCTGGTTGAATTCATTTGTCTGAACGTGAGCTCCTATTGTGTGAACAAAAGATAATAGGTAATGAGGAAAATTGGTGAGCTACTATTATATGAATTTCAATTGTATAAACTATTTGTCACCCCAACAAATGGATGGTTTAGATATTGTCCCTCTTATGCCAGTATCAGGAATCTGCAATTAGACAGATTATAGGAATTTCAATTGAATGTAAAATTATCGGTTGGTTCTGAAGATAACGAATCAAGTTTATAGTCTATGTTCGTTATAACACTCACCTTTTTAGTCTATATAGATAAGAACAAGAAGGAGATAATCAATCTGTTTCTACAATGAAAATGGCTTTTGGAATAAAAAGGGACGACATATCATGTTGCTTATTTTAAGAGAATATGAATCATTGTCGTAGCTTGAAAATACGAGTAATTGTATCATAGTCACCTTAGGATCCAACGATATCAGCTGAGAATTAAAACGATGGTTTCTTCACTGCTTACTACGAGTTATAATGAACACCACGTTTTTGTTCGATGATCCACGAAATATAAAAAGGCAATGATGGCTCTGGTCACATCGGTTCGCAGGAGAAAAGACGAAGTACCGCGCGTATCTCCACATTACGAAACTGAAAGTCTTTCCACTTCCTGCAGGGAAGCCCCGTCCTCGAACGGAGAAAGGGAACCTCGAAAATGAATTTGACCCAAATCATTTTTTTTTCATGAGTACGCAAACACGATACTTTCTTTTTTCTTTTATGACCGTCTCCCAGCCACTGTGTTCGATTATCGAATCTCGAATCTCGATACATGCCTTCTTCGATTACAGTCGTTCGATTACCTTCGTTTCCTTTTTCCTTGGACTTTCTTCCATTATATTCCACTCATCTCATTTAGGTTGTACTTTTTCTAAACATCATATTTTCCACCATCTCTCTGTCAAACGCGCACTATAAGAAACAAAGTATCTCTAAGAAACCTCAAAATATCCTCATCATGAAAGGGACAGAATAGTAGGATAAGATAGATCAGGTTATTAGGTTAGGATAGATTAGGATAGGTATTTTTATCATAAGAGCTAGAGAAATAAGTGTTATAGCGTTGAAAAGAGAAATAGCATTGTTGTATTAGGTAGAGATTACATGCGGTTGTCATTCAAAGCCGAAATGCAATGATTAAATAAAATAAGTAAAAATGAAAGGAACACTGAATGGATACCTCTAACTCGCGTAAGAGTTGAGTTTTGTTTGACCGAAAGGACGCAGTAGATTATGCAGGGAATGCAGATCGTCCTTATTATGCTTGCCCTTCGTAAAAGATAGCAGCGGCCTAAATAGAATATTAGAATCCATTATATTTATATTTATATATATATATAAATATATATATATAATAAATATATATATAAATAAATATATATATAAATATATATATATATATATATATATATATATATATATATTACTGGCCAACGACATGAAATAAACGGAGATTTACATTTCCATGTACTCGCTGCTATCGTAAGAAGCCTAAAAATAGTCTGATAATTTAAAAAAAGGAAAAATCCGCCATCACGTTTCCATTACGTAAATTCGTATTCTCTATATTGAAACGCTGAGCAGGAGTCATACTCGCAGGCATTAGGTGAGTTTAGAAAGTGCCAATCCTCTTGCCGGCCAAAAAACCCATCACCTCGCGCTGACACGTTCGTCACCCGTGAATGCAGAATTTTTAAAAGGGACAAAGGTTCAAGGATGATCGATCTTCGATTAAAAAAGGGTTAACAACTAGTACCGAGGGAGTCAGGTTCGTAGTGTATAAGGAAAAGAGCTGCAGCAAGATCGGCGACAGCGGAGAAAGAGGGAAAGAGAGAAAGAGATTCGCCAGACAGTCTCATCAGCATAGGTGATGGGTCGAGATACGAGTGGGGCCAGGGCTGGTATAAAAGGGGAACCGTAGCATCTGTGGAGCATCAGTCCTCAAATCCAAGGAACAGCAGCAACCATGAGGGCATTCATGGTGAGTTGAATTTCTTTCGTCTACTCGCTGACCCCTTTCGATCGACATCCTCTTCCTGACCAGTGGAGCTAGTGTCCTGTGACGTTCTAGACAGTGTCCATTTGCCATTGCCGGATTATTGTCCATTTATTTCACGTCTTCCTTCTTTTCGCTAATCTTTTGTTTCCTTCTTCTTTGATTTTTTTTTTATTATAGTGCATTTATTCTATTTACGTTGGATTCCGTCGTTCCTTTTTCCCTTGAATTTTTTTTGAAATTTCCTATTAGAATCCTGGCCAAGTGGAGGGTTGAGAATCACAGTAGTATAAGTCGATCCATCGCTACTTTTCTTGCCAGATCTACCTATATTGTTATTAAAAAAATTCATTATAGTTTTTCGAGTCATGAAAACATGTGGCGGTAAAAAATAAGATTATAACTTAGCTAGTTATGGAACTTAAGTACTAAGGTACAAACAAACTGTGCTTTTGAGAATCGAAATACATGACTGAACTGGAATTGTCAAAATCTTGAATTACACGAAGAATTTAGATATTAGAAGTAACGACGAAAGAGACAGAAAGAAAAGGGAAATGGGAATTTGTGGGGAGCATAGAAAGAGAGAGGGTATGAGAGAAAGTAGAGGAGAGTAGGGATTCTGCCGATCCAGAAGACAATACAGACGCAATTGCGTTCGATGTCAATGCATTTGATGATCATATTAAGATGCACAATTATAAAAGCACGAGGAAAACTTGTTAATCCCATGTATTCCTCGTTCTATTTCCTTTAACTTACGCTTCATTGATTACATTCCTATAATCCCTTTCTTTGCCCGTTGTTTTCGTTAAAATCACCACTCTAACCATATTACTCTCTCTGTTCCTAGATCGTGATGCTCGCCGCTTCGGCGATGGCGCGGCCAGAAGCAGGTTATTCTTACTCTCAGCCTAGCTCCAGTTACGGAGCACCGGGAGGTGGAACCACCGGAATAGGTGGTGGACTCGGTGGCGGACATGGAGGAGGACTTGGCGGAGGACTCGGCGGAGGACTTGGCGGAGGACTCGGCGGTGGACTTGGCGGTGGACTCGGCGGTGGACTCGGCGGTGGACTCGGCGGTGGATTCGGTGGAGGCTTCGGTGGTGGCATCGGAGGCGGTGGCGGCGGTGGATTCGGTGGTGGCTTCGGTGGTGGAATCGGTGGAGGAGCCGGCGGAGGTGGCGGCGGTGGATTCGGAGGTGGTTCTCTCATCCAGAAACACATCTACGTACACGTACCACCACCAGAAGCCCCAGAAGACAGACCTGCCAGACCCATTTTACCACCAGCTCCACCCCAGAAACACTACAAGATCATCTTCATCAAGGCACCCACTCCACCAACTCCCACTGCTCCTGTCATTCCTGCTCTTCCTCAACAAGATGAACAGAAGACGTTGATCTACGTGCTGGTGAAGAAACCGGAAGAAGCTCCAGAAATCACTCTGCCTACTATTGCTCCGACCCAACCGAGCAAACCAGAAGTTTACTTCATCAAATACAAGACCCAGGTAAGCTATCCATAGGAGGAAATTTTATGATATGAAATATGGAAATGTTTTTTCGTGGAGATATTCATCTTCTTTTGTTTCTTTTGTAATTGGAATCGTTTCATTCTTCATAGCCACTTCTTACATGAAAGTTATTACTATATTGCTTGTATAGGTTCTTTACTCGAGGTATTTAGTTTCTCAGCTTAATCTATGTAACGAAACTTCTCCTAATTTGCAGAGTTACATATGTTTTTCAAGGTTTAAGAGATACTAATAAGCCTGTAGAAAATATAAAATCCTCATACATAAGTTGCTGCCCTAGAACTATACACTTAAACTCTTACTTGAATTAAAGAAAAGATATCCATGATAAATCCGCTATTATATATCATAATTTTCGTCTTCAACAAACCAGTTGACAGTTAGAATATCTAAAACTCACACAGAAACCGTCATGCGTTTACGAACTCTCCATCCAAACCTCCAATATTCATCACTCTAATTCAGCATACAGAACCTGTGTACCTAAAAAATCTTGTGTTTAATCAAAACTGATCAGACTGCATTGTACGAATTACAGAAGGAAGTTACCTCTGGTGGTGGCGGCGGTGGCGGTGGCGGAATCGGCGGAGGAATCGGCGGAGGAATCGGCGGAGGAATCGGCGGAGGAATCGGCGGAGGAATCGGCGGAGGAATCGGCGGAGGAATCGGCGGAGGAATCGGTGGAGGAATCGGCGGCGGCATCGGCGGAGGCGTCGGTGGAGGGCTTGACGGTCATGGCGGTAGCGGACCAAGCGGACCCAGTACGTCTTACGGGACTCCCGGCGCTTCAGGGCCTTACTAGTCACTCAAAATGCCCGTTGAACCCCCGCAGCTCCTCCTCCACCCGTAATCGAACCTATCTTTACGTTCCGCGACACGCACGCATTCACGGCTTCGGCCACGGCTTCAGCCACGGCTCAACTGCGATCCTATTGGACGCAACACACTGTGATCCCACGTGGACGACCGCGGCGACGAGCAGGAACAGGACAATCGAATGGACAGTCGATAGTAACATGAGGCTCCTGCTCGCGATTCGGAGTTACACGATTAGTAAGAATAATACGACCACGATCATGATGATGACCGTGATGACCAGGATGATGACGACGATCATAACGATGATGATACTGGTGATGATAATGACGACGATCATGATGATGATGATGATGATGATGACGATGGTGGCTCTAACGGAAGTTAGAAACACGGTAATCAAGACGACGACGACGACGACAATTAGGATTAAATGTTTTTTTATACGTTACTTTTTGCAAGAAAACGGTGGCGAAATAAAGCTTTTTTTATGTATTTTTACATAAAACCATGATGTCTTCTTTCGTATTATCCCTTGACCTTTTATTGATAAATAAGTTAGGTTACAGTTGGGTTTTTTATTGTAGGTTTAAGTTTCGAATAAGGACGTAGAAAATTTTGAAATAACAGATCGATGGCTGGGAATCCAAATTAATTCTTTGGTTGACAAAATATCGTTGTGAAATAGTTTAATACTATTTACAAAATTTGCTATTTATATAGAGTATGCCTTTGTTTAAAACAATGAGCCGAATCAGTTATTTCGTTGCTAAATTATTGCAACGTGAAAGCACGTTCGATTGATCTTCCAACTACAATCTCCCACATGGAGCGTCGTGAACTTTCAATTTCTATTCGTGCTCCTTTTCTCCTGTTTAAGAGGGCCAGAGAAAGTCGTCTGTGAAATCATCCTTCGAGAAGACACTTCCTTAAAAAATAAAAATCCTCGTCCTTTGCCAAAATAAACTTTCTATTAGAAGCAAAACAGGTAGCGGGCGAGTAAAATAGAACTAAAATCAAAATACTGGGTTACATCACATTTACTAGTATTATAAGAAATAGCCTATAATAAATAATGAAACAGTTATTTTTGATAGTAGGAAACTTCTAAATGTAAATTTACGGATCAAAAATAACAAGAAAGAATGTCTTTTAAAGTGAATTTCAAATCTTTACAAATAATAAAAAAACTCTGTATGAACCTGGAAGGGAAAATTAAGAAAATAGTAAAAAAAAATTTATGTGTATATATATAAATGTAGAATTAAATTAAACAATTTTTAAACAAAAGAGACATCCAGAGGTAATTTTAAAATAAAAATTAAAAAAAGATACTAATCCAGACGCAACGAGCTAATTTCTATTTTTATAAGTGTAAAAGTCATTTTAACATTCATTATATGTATATACTGCTATATACTAGGGCGCTCTATAATACAAGGTCATCATTATGGGAATAATTACAGAATGAGAATAATGCAATCGAAAATTTAGCTGCATGAAATCACGTTTCACTTTAATTTCTCCGTATTCTCAGGAACACGTGTAACGAAAGTCTAAATTGGCACAAAGTCATTAAAATATTGCAAGAACTGACCGCATTCAACAGTAGTGCTGATTGGTAAACGCTGTGAATGTTAGACCCTGAGATTCTTATTTCGCATAAGATAAAATTTAAACTTTAATTTTACTGAGAAATATTTATAAAATTTCCTTATCGACATTAGTAACATTAACATGCTAATAACAATAACGTAAACAATAACAGAAGAAAATAAACAAATATTAAAACAAAAAGAAATTACGGTGATATTAAAATTAAATATTATGAAAGAATAAATATCGAAAAACCATTAATTATGATATGGTACCTAGAAATTAGTTTCAACATAAATGACATCATATTCTGTGAATTAGATAGAAAACACGTTAAATCATTTTTATTCGCACTCTTAGCCAGATAAAAGATATCTTGAAATCAACATTTCGAAAATGCTTCTATACATTTGCTAAACAAAATACACAATTACGTTAATCATATGGTAAATAATTTCCACTCGAATCTAGAAGTAACATGTTCACGTAAATAAAGAGAAACTATCCTAGCACGCAGTTTCGTATCATTCAATCCTGTGTGTGATGAGGTAAAACGTACAAAGTATAAACGGAGTATTGTGCAATGATTCTTCGTCTAAAACATTATACAAGCTAAGAAGAGTTCTGGCCCACGCCACCCTGTGTGGGAAACCAAGTGCTCTGTGGTCCACCAACGCGGCTTATTCGCATGAACGCGTCACTATTGCATCATGTGCGCGCGTCACGTCGAAAGATTTATATCAACCGTATTCAAACTTTCAACGTTCCGAATAATTAACCTTATTATTATGAATCACATAAAAATATGAAATATGGAAATTAAGGATTTATATAAACCAATGAATCTTAATAGTGATTGATTACACGGAAGTGCGTCGTCTTTCTAAATGTATATGTATAAGCACGTATAAATTAATCCTCTTAGAGATATTTAGATGTTTAAGTATAAACACGAATATCATTATGTGATTACACATGTTATAAAATGATTGATTGCATTAGAGATCAAGATACATGTATGTATATATACTGAAACTTGTTAAAAGAAAGAAATGTTTTGATATACGTAACCTCACAAATCCATCATACTAGAAATATGTACATATATTAGTCAACTTACTATCCACAATCTAATAAATATTTTTTACAACGTTAAATTTAACTTCTTTCGCATTTTTATATAAATTATTTTTTTAATTAAATTATATTCGATGTATAATCTGAACAAAGACTAATAAGACTTTCATTAAATTATATAAATTAAGTTGTCTAATATCTGTAGTTAAATAAAGTAGTGACACTCTGTATTAGCCTTGAAGTGATTAACGTTTCGATATAAGAAAGACGTAAGAAATTCATTGTTGACTGAATAAATATCAACTCTCTAAATAGACTGTGGAATTTGTATTTTAGTCTGACGTACTTCATATAGCACGTAACTCGGATGATTATAACTATGTATATAATTATGTTTTAATATTGTCTTACATACATAACAGATACCAGATAACAATCATTAATTATTAAATAGAAAAATGGAAAATAATATATAAATAAATTATTTTTTAAAACGAAATTAATTTATCTCAAAATTTAAGCAAAAATGTATACATAAAGAACTAATTCTTCCTAAAAGTTCACAAAAATCATTCAATCATAACCTTAAAAATTCGCAAAAAATATAACTATTTGCCAAATATCGCGATTTTATCAATCGATGAAGTGTTCAACCACCAGTAGTGATTTTTTTTACGAAACCTAACTCGGCAAAGGTTCGTCAAGAAGACTTGACCTCGAGGACGTTCATCGAGTACGGTTTTTCAGTGACAGAAGAAGGGAAGAAAGGAGAGGAAAGCAACGTACCTACCTGGTAGTCGTCTTCATCTTGATTAGTGGTTGTTTAAGAATAGTGAAAGTTTCGCCGGCTTGCGTCACGACGCCTTTCCCGAAGAAGACGCGGAAATCGATGCCTTCCTCTTACATGGACGATCGATCTTTTCCGCGGCTTGTTTTTTCTAAGTCGGCTACTATATTTGATAGCGCTGCTGTTTAACCTGCTTTTTTTCCTCTTCGAGTTAGCTGGCCAAGGGTGTGTGTAATTGATGGTTTTAACGGTCTTTGAGAAAGAGAAAGTGCAACTGTGCAACGATAAATCTTGAAACACCGAGAGGTACCATTATTAACCACTGCATTGAACCTTTGACCATGTAATATGAGCACTGTAGAAGAAAGTCGACGATTGAAATTTGTCTACTTTCGATGCAAAATGAGTTAAGTGATCGAAGGCTATATTATGAGAAGACAATGTAACAATTAGTTTATAATTGAGATATTAAAAGTAATCAGCGAAGTTGCTCCTTTTTCTGGATGTGAGATTAATTATTAATCAAAAATGGAGATAATTATACACATTTCGTATTAATAATACTAATATATATATATATATAAATTACTTTCTTGGCCTATCCAGGTTTCGACACTTATGACGTCATTAGTTTCGAAAACTGTTTTTATTAAGATAATTACCTTCAAGTGTACAGTTACTCACAAGTTAGTACAATATTTAGTTGGGAATTTCACTTCAGTAGCTTTTTTTTAAGTATTACTCATTGCAGTACTCACTTTCTATTTCAAAATACTGTCTAACCTGAATATAAGGTATCCTTAAAGAAAATGGTTTCCTTGAAAGAAGTGGTTTCTGAGGAAAGCATTCGTCCTATATCAAGACTTTTATTGCAATATATACCAATTCTTAAACCATTACTCATTTTATTTTATTATTTTTAAACACGATTTTCTCAAGAACGAAGCATTGTCCGAAAAAATTTTGTTCTGTATTTTGTTATTACTTGTTATTATTCGCGCTTCTTTTATGTAAAATCACCCTATTCCCGATTGTACGACGATTGCTAGGACACCCTGTATAGCAAACAAGGAAAAGGAATCAAGGGTAAATCAGAGATCTACCTGACCGCTGAGGTAACTGAACCTCTCTATAAAAGAAGAAGCGAGAATAAGGAGAAAGAAAGACAAAGAGGTTAGATCGAAATTCGTTCCGATTTTTTCAAAGGAGGTCGAGGAATGACCTTTCAGGTAAATTGCTTGTGTTGGTGCCTCTCTTTTCGCAGTATAGCAACGATACTTTTAATCCCGTGATGTTCCAGGAAGCCGAAAAGGGGCTTCGCGTGGTGACCATGTGAAAGTTGCCTTTTGATAGACGTTGCTCTCCTCTGTTCCCCACCCCTATCTCTTTCTCGATAGTTTTCCAGTGTTTCACAGGTAAGATTTCTTACGAGAGCATCTTCTCAGCTGCGTAAGAACGTGAGAGAGAGCTCGCTTTCGTTTCCTCCTTCTTCCTTTCACGACGTTAACGCATTCCGCTTTCCCCTCGGTTCATGTCGCTTGTTATCCTTTTTCTCCTATTCTTATTTCTTTTAATGTTAATTCTCCTATTTTTTATTTCCTTTTTAATACTATATAGATCTTCCTTTTTAATAGTTTGATTTAGTATAGAATAGTTTAGAATCTGATTGTTTTTGAAAGTGATGATTTAATTTGATGAGACATACGTTCATCAATTTGGTGTTTTTAACAAGTTGGAGGTTGTATTCTATTGATTGAGATCTTCCTTATCTGTTTTCTTGGACTTTGTCACTGACAATGTTTCTTTCCCTTTCTCTTTTCTTTTCTTTTTTTTGGGGGGGTATTGAACTTTATTGTTATTAATTATTTAATTGTTATTTAATTACGATTTAAAGAGCTTCAGTTAGGTGTCAATAAAGGTTTGTATTAATTAAAGTAGCATTTTTATATCATTAATAAAAATAGTACTTTTCTGTATCGTTATTATATTATTCATGTAATTTTATGTATAATTAATATAAGAACATAATTATTACCAATATTTTATCATAATTTTGAAACAGACAATTAAAGGCAATAGAAAGTTAGCATTGTGGTGATTTTAATGCATATTATTGAAGGAAACAGAGAAAAGAATCAAAAATTTGTTTATGAAAGAAGCCAGAATTGAAAAAACAAACTGAGCGAATTTAGATAGGAACTTAGATAATAACGCATTTCAATGGAAACGACAACGTGACCTGAAACTTAGATTTATGAAAGTTCGTATGCTCGATCTGGAATATAAAAACGTAAATTTTATCTAAAAATAACCGCATGCTCTCATCTATTATCAATTTGCGAAACCACCAAAAAGTAGTACAATTTACAGTTAAGCGAATCGAATGCCAGAATTGAATTCGAAAAATAGAAATCGTTATAACTAGTTTCACAATAAAAAGATTATAGTCGATTATCATTGAATAATGATCCCATCATACGTATGTATTTAAATCTCATACATCTTAGACGGCCATTACTTCCTCTTCTAGTTTTTCTTCATTGAACTGAATCATACATCAAGCTCGATGTTCCATTTCTAATGCGCCTGTTCCTCTCGAAATTTCGCAAAATCTACGTGTCGAGATTGACGAAGAAAATTCTAGACAGTTGGAATTGCTTCTAACAGATATATAAGTACTGCACATTCCATGACCTCGTCTTACACTCATCTCGTTTTGAAATACGCACAACCCGCGTGGGGAGTAACCGTAAGTAATACGCAACGTCATCACCATCGATTGATCATTTTAAACGTACGAATCGTATCAGTAATAATATTTCATTTTATTATTTAATATTATTGTTTTAATACTTAATTTTTAACGAAAACACGGTAGGATATTAATTTAAAACATTTCTGTTTTTCTAATGAAGTTGATTGATACAACAAAAAATTACACAGGGAAACTTAAATGTAATTAACAATAGCATGAACTTTAGCGGATACTACACTTTCCAATATTCTATTATATCTCTCAAATAATTAAAAAGAGATTATAGAAATCGAGAAAAATCACTCTCTTATACTTTCTTCGGTGTTTGGTCATTAAATAGATCGAAATTCAATTGTGAGATACTAACGCTAATTATAATGATGAAACAAACATGAAACATGGAAACTATGTCAAATTAGATTAAAGAATCATTGAAAATGATACATTGAAAGTCACGCATTTTACGATTAATATTTCAAACAATGGACAATAATTATCGAGCCCATTTATTGAATTTTCCTGTCAGATATGTCAAGCGTAATTAGTAGCTATTTTTATCTGATACATATTTAATTACAAAGACTTTTCTCTTATACCCTGCCATCAAAGACATATTATGTTCTTTTTCTATAATTTCAATTATAATTAACATTTTACACGCATATTTTACCATTTTCGTCAACGTCATTCTCCATTGAATATCCCTTGAAATAAAAAGACTTAAATTCATGTAACTTAGCAAGCCTGAAGCACTTCTACGATTGAAAATCAATCCATGTCCCTGATTGATTGTACAGATAGCGTGATATCGTAGATATCGAATAAGAAAGAGAAAAGTAGAGAAATGCAATTGGTATTTTGCTATTATGCAGCTTATCGGCTCGTCCGAGAACGTTTATTGGCCTTTTGACCTTAGCTTTCACTCAATTAGGTCTTCTTCCTTGTTTCACTATTCGCATACACACACGCGTTGTATCACGTTATCCCATGCTCTCTCATGTTTAATCATTCTTATCGATTTCGTGGTTACCAGCAACATGATCGTTATTTATTGCACAACAAAGTGTTGTTAAACCATGTAATATTTCTAAATAAAATTGTGCAAGAGGATATTATTATTAACCAATGATTCGAAAAAACCAGAAATGTGGTTTGAATGCAATTGCATTAAGATTAGGATTGCATTCTTTGTGTAGGTTATAACTAATTTAATTTCATAATAAGTTATATGGTTCCGCTTAATTGCTTTAATTATATCGTATAATATGTGATATTACCGTATCCGATAACGAAATGAAGACTTATGTACGTAGATGTATTGTAAAACTTGTTCTTTTGTATTACGATAATGATAATACTTACAGAAACAATTTCCATTATCCATCAAGCAGTTTCCATTGTATAGAATGTAGACTAATTTGTATAATGATAAAACTTTTAATTCTAATTTGTTTATTCTTGAATTGTGATATAATATTTGTATTTGATATAATATCTCCGCGGTACGAGTGTCGACTATAGCTGAAAGCGGCCGAATATATCTCCACAGCCAAGCGTTGATTAAAATAGACAATCGCAAAAAGCATATATATATAGTCTATTGTCATCTTTTTTTGGGTGTGATGTTCTTCAGTTTAGCCATTATTGCCGAAATAAAAAATTTCTCGGTAATAAAAATATACCACATTGTTATTCTTCAATGACATTTTAATATAAAGATTAAATATTTAAAATCTAATAACCATTTTACAAATGCATTGAGACAAATATTCGTTGAACAATCCAAAATTGTAATATTTTGTTAAAGCATTATATTTTTGTACAATTACTAATTGTGCAGTAATCTGATTAATGCACTTGTTGGAATAAAAATTGTCTTTTTTGAACACACAATATGCTTGGTCACTGCAAGAATCTTATTCGCTAATATGCGATAATTAAGGATTTCTATTTTTTGAAAAAATCCTTATTCCCTTTTATAGTTTCTCTATTTTGCTTAAAACACTAAACAGTCCTTTTAAAAAATAAGATGTAATTTGAGCAGTTTAAAAAATAATGTAATCTATTATGCCACTGTAAAAAATTGTGCTAGAAGAAATCAAAAAATAAAATTTAAGATTCATGTACATAGAAAACAATTTAATATTTATGTCAGAAATTCCTAAGAAAATATGTATATATATATATATATATATATGAACAAATCTTAAGAATCTCTGACTTACTTTAATTAACATATTAATTTTTTAGTTAATACTGCAATTGCTTGAAATAGAATGTTTAAACAAATAACAAAACATTATACACAACACTGGTATAAGCATATCACTAGGATATCCAAATTCGAGTAACTGAACATGTTATAATAAGAATAAAAAACGTGTAAATAGATTGATATTTTCTATCTAAATCAAATGTTTACATACATTGTAAACTTAAACAATTTCTTCAATTTTGTGTAAAAATATTTGCAATTCCTTCTCCTATATTTTGAATACGTTAAAAACCATTTTGGATTATGTTGAAGGCGGCGCCGAGAGCCCAACTTAATTCATGTCCATTGATCTTCTTATAAAGCTGATAAAAAAACAAAATAAAAGGCATTAGATTAAATATTACTTCAATAACTTATAATAATTAAGTTTTAATAGTTTGTTTCAAATAAAAAAATTATATCTGAAATAAAAATATATAAAATGTAGTATAGAAATGTATTTATATTCTTACATAAAGTTTCGTATTAGGTTCCAGACCAAATCCATCACGGAGGAGAACATAGATAAATGTCAAATCAAGACAAATGAAAGGTTGATCAGTATTTGGATAATCGCAGGCATCCCTTGCTTGTTTTTGAAAAGCATTTACTTGAATAACTCCACCAGAAAAGGGGTCAACTAGACCAACCTGAAATA
Source organism: Bombus bifarius (assembly GCF_011952205.1). Lineage (NCBI taxonomy): Eukaryota > Metazoa > Arthropoda > Insecta > Hymenoptera > Apidae > Bombus > Bombus bifarius. The sequence goes on from NW_022884360.1 coordinate 3,008,141, forward strand.
TTGATAAAACTATACATCTATTTGTATTTTCTATAAAGCTTACCATTTTTCTTCAAATTTAAAAATTTACCTCAGTGGCACGATCGAAGTAATAAGAAAACGCGTAAATCTCATGATCTTTTAAACCTTCTGGTTTATTTTTTATCTTGCTAACATATTTTTCAATAATTTTTGAGCATTCTGGAAAATTGACAATTGGCCTATCCACTTCTCCACCAGCAAAGTTTTGTGTTTTGACTAGTTTATGAGTTGCATTCACGGGTCCTTTAATAATATAATTAAATCCGCCATAACTCCATTCCGTCGAAACTATGGGATTTACACATTCTGATCGTACTTCTATTGTATCTTTTGGGTTTACACTATCCAAGTTCATTCCATTTGTCAGAATCTCTTTCCTTGCTGCCATAAGACCCATACCCAAGTAGCTGTGTGTGTAAACACTCATGTTATGGCTGAAGATATTGACAGAATATGTATGTCCATCAAGTCCTTTTTCCTGAACAAATTTTAAATATGTTTTAAATAAATTAAAAATATGTTCTTTTATCATTCATAAAAGCAGTTGCATGTTGTTCAATAAATAAATCCTAAGCTAAATTCTAGTTATGTAAAAAAGTAAAAATTCGTATTTAAGTCATCATTTTTTAAGTACATAAAGTTAAAAATCCTATAAATAAATCAATGTTATAAGTAATATATCTATATATAAATATAATACTATTACAATTTTTATCAAATACATTTTTTATTTTGTTTTCATATGAAATGATTGTTCATATGATTCTAATTGAATATATTTGATATCTTTGATCAAATACTATATCATGATTATTTTAATTATGTTCTTATTCATTATTCCACATTTTCAAATATTAAAATTATATTTATTTCATTATACCTGTATAGAATTAGGTGAAAAAGTCACTTGTGTAGAACCTCCACCAAGATCTAGTGCAGCAACTGTGCTACCAGGATTGTGCGTATTAAAACGTTCCAATAGAAAATTTACAGTGAACCAAGAAAATATTCCTTCGTCTGTTCCATCCATTATAGAAATCGAATTTTTAGAAATCTAAAATACACATAGAATAAACAATGAACGCCTATTTTAATGTTAAAACTTAAATAGCAAAGAAGCATCTTTTTATTTTACAGTCAGCTATTGTTATATATACAGTCTTTAAATTTTTAAAGTAAAAAATACGTGTATATATATAAACACATATCTAATATATAAGTATGGAAGATTATTTTATGAAATAATTAAATAATACTTTTAAAAAATGTTGTGTACAAAAATGTTATAATTTTGTATTTGCTATTTTGCATATTATTTTTAAGCTTTATACAAATCAAGCATCTAATTTCTCTAATATGATATTCATGCTGTATACTGATCTATTACATACACCACCTAGTTTCATCCTCTGGAAGAAATATGTGTGCAATCCTACTGAAGACAATACAAGAATATTTTATCACTGAGAAAAATACATTTAAAACAAAGAAACTACAACAAAGTGAAAATGTAAGGATTTTGAAAACATATATAACTCTAATTAATTGTTAGATATTAAAAGCAATTTTAAATTAGCATACTAAATAACTTCCTCTTTTATGTAATGTGTCCAGAATCTACTACATTTTATATATCTCTATTTTTTAAGATCATAAACATAAAAATCATTTAATATGCTAATTAAAGCGATCTAAGACATGCTGAAATCCTTAGAAAATTTTAAGTCAAAACGAAAAGTAATTATCTAAACATAAAACAAATTGTGTGTATAGAAGACATCTTTAAAAATTTTATTATGCATTATTAGTTTCATAAATATTAGGCACATACCTGGAAACCACTTTCTTCAAACATTTTCCTGCATTCTTGGAGTATTTCTTGAGCCTTATGTCCAGGAAGAAGTCTCAAACCAGCTGTAGCTTTCATGTTGAGAGGTGTATGTTGCCATTCTACTTGTGGAACAACTTCCTTCACCTTATCTAATAATACAGTCAGAGATTTTGCCGCATCTTTAGGTTTTTCAGCATAAGCACTAACGCCTGGTTTTGTTTCTGTATAGAGTTCACCATCCAAAACCAAATTGCCACCAAGAATCGATTCATGGAAACTAAAGGCCAGAGCACGGCTACCAGTGGAGCCTGCATCAATTACTACGACATAAAATGGTTTTTGTAGATTAAAGGAAAAAGCCAATGTATCAATTGCCTTACTCCCAAGACGTACTGGCTTTAAGTCATATCTGAAAAAACAAAGTGAAATTGTTCAAATTATTATTATTTGATTACTATTTTAAAAAATATATTTTACTATATATAGTTGTCCTAACTATTATAATATATTATAAAACATACGCTATTGCTATGTATCCTAGGAAGAGAATTCCCAATAAGGCAATAATGACAAAATATTTTTTGCCTGGATGACCCTTCTTAATTCGAGGTTTGTGATCTGCTTCAATAATACCTTCATTTTCTGTTCTTAACTGAAAATGCAATATGAATTTATTTTAGATATACATTAAACAAATATATAACCAATGAAACATTTTATACTACATACAGTTTATTTTCATTTAGAATTAGAGTTTTGTTGAGGATTTTTCGAAATTAATTGCTTATATCTCAACTACAAAAAGACACAAAATTTTATAAGGATTTTTAAAAGGAAAATTTGTGAAGGTAATTGCAATGTTTAAGCTGATCAACAAATTGAAGAATCACCTATATTTTTTGCCACTGAAAACATATGAAAGTCGATGATTTAAAAAAAATTATTATTGTAGAAAGAAATACATTATTGTAGAAAGATAAATATATTGATTTCAAGTATATAAAGATTACTTCTCATGAGGACTCTTATTCCTAATTGGCATAAAACATGATTTAGCTTATAAAGTGAGTTTAAATATTTTTATTATACCATTTTATAACAAGAAAAATGTAAAATAACAAATTTAAACATGCAAAAACATTTTTATTTCGGTCAGAATACAGAATACAAGTAAATATATTTAAAGCTGTTGACATCAATGACACTTTTATAATTATGAAATTAGAAGATTCGATAACCTCAAATTTAATAATTTTCATATCGATAATGTTTACAATATACAATTAAATAAACAAAATTGCAAGGAATTTTAAACTCACTGGAATATATCGCATCTAAAATGCAATTCAAGTAGCTGATGTAGGCAACGAAGGTAGTTTTGGTTTCTTTATATAGAGAAATAGTTGAAGAAAATAAAAGCATCATATACTCGCTATATACGGAACTTCCAAAATTGTATGTATGCTGCATAGTGGAAAAATAGAGTAGAATATAAAAAAGACATTCTATTAAATATTAATATTTAAAACCACAGATTTCTGATTTACTAGAAAATCCATGTATTTATTTAATACATTCACAACTTAAGGCTAAATAAAAAACATTACTAATATTAGAACATTTCTTGCGGAAAATTTTGCGAGATTTAATACAAATATATTACTACTATATACTAATTCATGATTAATTTAGAAGTGTGTATATATAAATTATAATTAATTTTGAATGCTAGAGATATTTCTATTCTTTTAAATATAAAAAGCATTACAAAGATATACATTCTTTCGTTTTATGAATAAAAATATTAATTAGATAAAACGTATTTTTATTTTATTGAAACTTTAAGAAACTCGGGGTAAAAATTAATTTGAAATAAACTCTATAATGTCATAAACAATGAAGAAACATAAACTATACTGATATAATACCAACATGATGAAATTCTCTGCAATCGCTTTGATTTTTGTATTACAGTTCAAAATTAACCATAGCTTGATATGAAATTACTCAATAATTTGTAAAAATTTGCAGACTTTTGTAACATCAACAAACATATATGTGTTATAAAGTTAGAAGTTTTCACAAAATGGTAAAATGTTTTACATTTATGGAATTTTACTTCAAAAGTTACGTAACTGAACTCTCGATTATTAATTGACATTACTTCATCAATTATTTTGTAAGTGTTTCGTCATACAATTGTTTGAATTAGAACAAATCTTTCTTAATTAAAGAAAAGATATATTAATCTATATCTACAAAATTATCTACACCATTTAAATTATTGTAAACGCATTGTCACTAATAACTTACACTTTCATATACATGTAAAAGTATATTTGCTTTGAATTTAGGTTATATTACAATCCATTTTTCAAATTTAAACGATAATACGAAATACATATACAATCGATGAGAAAAAGAAAATCCTATTTAAATACCCTATACGAATTTTACTAAGAAGAAAATGCTGGAAACAAACCTTTCTATGCCTAATGTCCATATTATTGAAATTTCGTCCGTATAGAAATTAAAATATAACAGAAATAAAAAAAGATTCAGCGTTTCGTTCAGCGTGACGTTTCGTGACTAGGTATTTGATTGTCAGCAGTCAGTAGTATATACTACTATCGACTATGATATGACATTACGATGATAGGCAGAACGGCAGAAGTAATGCCACAGAGAAGTAGTGGTGGTGCCGCGTTAACTGGCCAGAATTTTACTTTGTTTATTGACTATCTTTATCCCCACCGATGTTTGCAAGTAGCTTCGTGAAGTAGGCTACTGGCTAAAACACAGTGCCCCATAGACAAGTATGTTTAATATTTGTATCCAATTTGCATTCATCTTGTGAGCGATTCCTATATTTCCCATATTATTTCCCTCAAAAACTAATTAAGCTGACCGTCAATCAACAAGGAACTACTGTAACTACAAAATGGTAGCGATAATAATTCAAGGCTGCAAATACGGTTTACTTAAACGAAACGGAATATCACGAAGGTGAATAAAGAATTCATTATTATCTGAGGCTATTTCAACAACTGATAAAAGTATCTATATATACAATTAACTTACCCAATCAGAATATCTTGGCACGATGGATGCGATTAAAAACTAACAGCGATCTAATTATACTATCGTGCTTTAAAACATTAATATATAATTAATTCATTGGTTGTTCTAAATTTATATTTTTTGTAAATAACAATGATAACAGTAATTAACATTCCTTGTATTTTTGTGGCTAAGAAAAGGATTAATTGGAATGTTTTAATATAACAAAGTGTAACAAAGCAACGAAGTGTTTGTTTGATCCCAAAATAAAAATATTCGATTGAAAAATCAAGTCAAATGAAAAAGTAAAGCACTAAATTTATTAGATGGAAATATTCAATTGTTTTGTGTACAAAATTCTTTATTGTATACAATAGCTTTGTTTTAATTAATCAAAATTTTATAACATCTTTTGAAAAAATATTTCGTAAATTTTCTATAAAAACTATTGTGTGTAGAAAACATGCTCTTTTTTAAGTCTACAGTAACTAGAATATATAGAATATACAAAAGTTAGCAGACTGCATGATTAAAGATCAAGTTGTTTTATGTGTTGTTAGGTGTTTTATATTTTATATTGCTTAGTTATACTTTTGAAGATACTAGTATTAGTAGTAGTACCACCATTAATACTATATATATAGTATGTACTATTATTCTGTTGATTTTTTCCAAAACATAGAGTATCTACATTTATCCTGTATAAAATAGAAAATCATATCCCTTGTAATATTTTCAGCTTCAATTTCAGTTCAATATTTTTGAAATATATTAGAAAATAAATGTTATATACTTTAAAAATATTTAGAATTCTTTAATTATTCTTCTTAATCTTTTACTTATAAAATCCTTTAATTCTATCTTTTAATTATAAGAGTTATCATTACTTATTTGGATGTAAAAGATATAGAATTTTTATATTATTGCATGAAGTGGTATAATGAAAAATATCTACATTAAAATTAAGTCTTCGATTATAAAAATCATAATGTATATTTAGATATTCTAATATAAATGTGAGAAAAATAAAAGAAAAATGTATGAGAAGTGCTGCACAATTTTAATATCCTTGATTGAACAAAGAAACTAGTATATTTATAAACTAGTTTTCCTTCCTGCTAGTTTAAGAAATCAAATTATTTGTATGGTCAAGAATATATTTGTAATTGTAATGCATGTAATGTATTTAAGTAAATTAAACAATATTTTCTACTTTAATATTATACCAATACCAATTAATAAATGATGAATTATTAATTATTCTTTTGACTGTGATATATAAATTGTGTTAAATAATATTTGTTATAAATATTTACATTTATCTATTAATTAACTTCGATTTTTTTTTTTTTTTTTGAATGGTTAATAAATACTTTCGATGATTAGTTTTAAATCGACGATTTTAATTCAAAATAAATAATTTTGAAAATACGTAATGTACATTCATATAATTGACATAAATTCAGCTGTATGATAAGTTTCTAAAATTATACACAGAAAAGTAAAGAATGTTTTTGACTAAATATTTTATACATAATTTTAACTTAAAAGTGACGCATATAGCAATGCATTTGAAAACGAATCATTTCAGCTTTAAGATTCTGACTTAACTTACAATTAACTTAAAGATTGTAATTACGTAATATTGTTCAAGAGAGTGACAAGATATTGCCTTATCATGCTCTTATAATTTTCTGTACTTTGGTTTAGTATAAGTTTGTTATAGTCATTGTAAAACCGTATATTAAAGATGTAATTATCTCATTTTCTTCGTTAGTGTTGTAACAACATTTTTTCTTTTGCATGAAAAAAATTCATTTTTGTTAAAAAAAATTGTTCTAAATAATATGTTTTTTATTAACCCAATATTTTTATAAAAATTAAAACAAGCATGTGTTTACCAAAAACATATTTTTTGTTTATTTATGTTTGGCAATTTATAACATAGATCAATTTGGCAAATCATTTTACTAAACTTTCTATATCAAAAAATATTTCTTCTTGAGTACTTAAATACTCAAAAAATATTCTCTTAAAAAATTTATTATGAAGTAGATAATTGCAATATAGTAGCAATGATAATGAAACTTGATCAATAAGAAAGAGTAGTTAATTTAAATTTGATTACTTACAAAACATTTTTGTTAGAACTTCATTTATTTCATAATATTTCATAATATTTTTAATAGTAAATAAAAATATTTAATAAGTAGATAAAAGAACACAACATGAAAAAATATTTAAATTGCATAAGTAGGTTGATATTTTTAATATGTTAAATAAGTAAGACTATAAGAATCAATTGTATAAATGAATAACATTAATTACATATGTATATATATGTATCATTTTTTAAATATATATGTATATCAAAATAAAGTATAAGAAAAATCTCTAGAAGAAAATTATAATGTTTTCTCTTTCATAAAAAGCTAAGAAAGTTAATGAATTAAGCACCTAGGAAAAAAGGCTGAAACAAAATGGCACATATAGAAATTACTCAACGTAAATCAAGTCTTATAAAGGAGGCTATCATTCAGATTGGTGCAGGTGGTTCTGCAGGTTTTGTAGAAGCTTGTATAATGCACCCCATGGATCTTATTAAAACACGTTTCCAATTGCAAGTTAAAATGGGAACTCAAGATGCTCTTTACTATACAGGCATTGTATCGTTTATTTGTATATGTTTTTATTTTAGCATTACTTTTGTTACTTTATTGTGATATGTATTTTAATGTCTTGTTTTAATTAGTTGTAAACATTTTTTTTATTTATATTTCTATCATAGGAATTAGAGATTGTATGAATAAAATGTATAACAATGAGGGAGTTGCAGCATTTTGGAAAGGTATATTACCGCCAATTATCATGGAAACTCCTAAAAGAGCTGTGAAAGTATGTAATATGAAACAGTTCTTTTTTCGTTATTTTCATTGTAAATTGTTAAAATGAAATCTAGTTCAAAGATTACTAATTTTATATGAATATTATATCTATTTTTTCTATGTCTTTTAATTTTTTAGTTTTTCTCCTTTGAACAGTACAAGAAGCTTTTTAATAATCACATGTCACAGTCAATGGTATGTATTCCATTGGAAAATTTCTTTGATGTACTTCTATTAATAAAAAAAAACGTCTAGAGAAAGTTTTATGAGATATGTAGGCAAAGTGTGATCTACTTCTTAAAAATAATTATAGCTATAAGATTATTATGGTATATTACAACTTACTTGGATAAGATACAAATATATCTTTTTTATTTAATTTTATTAATTAATTAGTTTCTTAATATCTTAGCTATATTATTATAAGTAGTGTATCATTCTTTTAAGTAAACTAGCCATACTTGTTTACATATTTAAACTTTTTATAACTGAATGTTTCAATGTGTAATGTACATTATGAAATAACATAATGTTTAAAGTATGTTACTAAATATGTAAATTTTTAACAATTATATAATGCCTTTTAGGCATTTTTTTGTGCTGGATTCTTAACAGGTGTAACAGAGGCAATTTTAATAAATCCTTTTGAAGTAGTTAAAGTACAAATGCAGTCTAATCGTAAACATATCAGTGATAGTCCATCAACTATTGCTGTTACTCGACATATTCTTTACAACCAAGGTTTTGGACTAAATGGTCTTAATAAAGGTTTATCTGCTACAATAATGAGAAATGCTGTTTTCAATGCTTTTTATTTTGGGATTTATCGTTCTATGATTCTTCGACTGAATAAACAAAAAGAATATGTTCCAGAACTGTTTCTGAAGGTATATTTCAGCCTTAAAATGTAAGGCATTTCATTTATATTAATTATAATTAATTTAGTAATGAAAAAGGATATATATTTATTATAAATATCAGTATGTAATTAAAAAAAGAACATGTATTTTTTAGTTTGCTATAGGTTTTATAGCTGGGACGGTGGCATCCTGTATGAACATACCTTTTGATGTTGCTAAAAGTCGTATTCAAGGTCCACAAGGAACAATCCAGTATAAGGGTACTCTGCAAACTATTTACTTAGTTTATCAAAATGAAGGGTAAAAAATTATTAACTCAGATTCTTATATTTATTCTAGACATTCTGAATTATTTTTTTTTATTATTATACAATTATATTATTTTTTATAATTTCATACATGTAGTGTTTCTTCTTTTATTTGCATAATCTCATTGCATCTGATTAACAACCAGTAAGTACACAATGAAATGCTTTTTAATATTCATAGCTTGTGAATATTTTTATTTTAGATTTAGAGCCTTGTATAAAGGATTGTTACCAAAGATCTTACGATTAGGTCCAGGTGGTGCAATTATGCTTATAGTTTATGATAAAATGACAGCATTTCTCAATATGCAGTTTGGTGATTAAAATAAAATTTTACTCTACAGAGCAGATTGGACAATGCATTTCTTACATTACCAATGAATTGTTTAAAAAAAAATGGCTCCCTGATATGTATTTGTTTGTATGAGATTATAGTTAGAAATGTGATTTAGCCTTAGATTTAGTGATATTGGTAGTGTGTTTAAAGATTAATAATTTACAAATAAATGTTTTATACAAGTAATCCAGTCATCCAACAATATAAAATAAAAAATATGTCAGATTTATACAACATGTTGTTGAAAAGAAAATTGTGTAATTATATCTGTTATAAAATTTGAAATGTCTATGTAAAAAAAAGGTTGAAATATATCACAAAAAAGAATATACTCTAATTTTTATTAATCTATTTGTTATGCTATTTAATGCTTATTTAATAATGTTTATTTAGAAAAAAATAAATTTTTTGTTTTGGTTCATATGCAAATATTCAGAAATATTTATCTTGATTTTCTGAAATTTTTGCAGAGATAACAATATAATAAATTATTCACAGTTAATCATCTAAAATAGAATCTAGCCACTTTTCTAAGTCCAAAGATTTGGTTGACGTATTAGATTTATTTGTTATTTTTGAATCTGTAACAAATATGTATTTCATTAGCCTCTTAAAAGTAACAGTTTCAAATAAAGTATTTCATTCTAAATATGCATAAACATATACCAGAGCTGGAAGAAAGAGATACAGATTTCACAACTATCAAAGGATCAGTCACAGGTTTATGACATGACAATAAAAAGTCTAAATCATCAGCTGTATTTTCTAATAAATCCTGATTTTCGTCTTCATGTTTTGTATTATTTACAATCATCTTTTCTGAGTCACTTAATATTTTATTATAATTTTCTTTACCTCGTTCCACAGTATTGTAGATATCTGTTAATTGGTCATCCTGCAATGGTTAATAACACTTCAGTAATATTTACTTATTTTTTAAAGAGTCAGGATTAAGCTAAATTAGTGTGATATATTATTAAACTTACAGTAAAATACTTTGCATCAATATTAACATTTTCATTAAATGAAATTGCTTCTATTGCTGCAGATAATGTTTTTAGATCAATTGTAAAAAAGTCAGAGTATTTGAAAACATCAACATCCCAATTTTTTTCTGATTGAAAAACAAAGTCATCATTTTTAGAAATTGGAGCATTTGATAGAAATTCAAAATCTTTTGTTGTATTTTCATCTATATCAATAATTTCTTCGAAGTACTGCTTTTCCTTGTCTTCATTAACTTCCCTCTTTTCTTTTCTTGTTTTACCTCTATATGTATATAAAATAAATATTATTTTTTAATTAAAATTAAAAATAAGGAATTAAATTTAAAAAAAGGATATAAAAGAATAATACTTCTTCTAATATTAAAAAAATAGTGAAGAAATAGTTATTTCTTAATTTAAGTACATTTATATTAATAGAGACTTAACTGAATTTCATATTAATTTTCTATTCTGTTATTATTTCAACATTGATAAGAATGAAACTCCAATATTTATTTTATAACCTAACCTCTTTTGACGTTTAATGTATTATTATATAAATTACACATTTTGTATCTTTATGTTCACAAATAAAAGTCCTGGACGTTTTTTTAAATATTTTAACGTTACTAACTTTTATTAAGTTACATACAGTTTAATTATTATAAAGTGACAAAATATAAATTTTTGTAATAAAATATTCTTCTGTATAATAATTTAAAAAGTTATAGTTAAATAAATTATTAAAATTATTATTTATTAAAATAACTTCACCAACCTTCCTTGCTTCTTTTTAGGCATTTTTTCTATTTTCTCTTTTTATGTAAATATATATATATCGAAATTTATATATACATAGTGTTTCGCGAAGAGAAATCAACGAACTTCGCTAGAATATTTGGGAAGCCATTTTGAAGGAAACATGTTACATATTTAATAGATCGATTCAATTTCATGGCGTGAAATATTAATACGTTTAATTAATTAATTAAAATTCCATGGGTAGCTTGATTTATTTTTATTATATTTTTCTATATGACTGTATAAAATTTAAAGAGTATTTCAATCAAAAAACCTACGTATATGTACATTGTACAAACTTTTGACATTAAGTGTCTCGTAAATGAAATATGCCCGATTGTATAACGAATAAAATGCATTGCTTTTAATTCTGTTTAAATTTTAATTCTATTTAAAAAACGGAAATATTATTGTGCATCTTTTTTAAATTACCAATATAAATAAAATGTTAATATTGTTTTAAAATCATAAATATTGCGAATGAAAATATTATTCTACAAATATAATTTTTGTGTTATTTAATATATGTGGCAATATAACAATTACCAGAACTAAAATATACAATACAAAATTGGTTATTCTTTAGGAGAGGAAACACTAGAACTAATATCACTCAATAAGCAAGATGGTATACATTCCAAATCTTTCAATGATTCTCCTTCTTGTACTTCTTCTTGAATATCATTCTTTTCTTTTTTAGCAACCTTTCCTTCTTTAATGGGTTCAATAAGTCCCAAACATCCCAATGTGTATTTACAATCAATATTATCAATCTATAAAATATATGTACATCGTTTTTAAATTATAATTAAACTTTTTATGTACGATTTAACTTTTCGATTTATGGTTCTTTATTAGTTAGGTTCAATATTAAAATATGCACCTCTGATGGTGAGTAATCTACAGCACTAATAATGGTCTCAGTTTGCAATATTTCCATGAGAGACTGCAATAGTTTTGGTGCCATTTTTCCAAGGCATTGTTGGTTATTATAAGCTTTTTCTGTGACCTATATAAATTTATTTATATAAAATAATTGATAGAAAAATAGATATAAATGTCAAAAAAAAAGGAAGAGAAATTAAATAATCATAACCACCTGCAAAGCTTCGTTAAGAAATGTGGTAGCAGTATTCAAAATAGTTTTAAGTGCATCCAATTCTTTTTCTTTGTTCTGAATTAATTTCACTAATCGTTTATTTTCATTTCTAGCCATCAAGATATTTTTTTCGTATTGTTTCATTTCCTTATCTAGGAGTGCATCTTTTCGTTTAATTATATTTTCTAAGATACTTTGTAATTGCTTCAGACGAACATTACTTCTCTGTACTTGTCCATAATACATAATCAACGATTCATATTCCTATGGAATTATTTATATACACTTGTTACTTGTACTTTATATCTATTTTTATGTGAAATGCGTTATTAGTTAAACTATATTAGTTTGTTGATACGAAGACGATAGAGGTAGCTAAATTTCATTTTAACCTTAACGATAATAATAATAATATCACCTCGACGACTTGATGAATCGCATGCCTTTGTTTCAGCGTTTTATTCAATATTATCTGCGTCTCGGTTTCGAACAATTCGCATTTCAGCCTTAACGTTTGTTCCGTTTTCTTGCTTTCGATGTTGATGGCATCGAGCTCTCTGTTGGTTTTCAGCAATTTATCAAGATCTCGATTCAATGCCACGTTTTCATGAATTGCACGATTCATGACTTCCGTTATCCGCAATGTGACCGCCTTCAGAAGTCTCTCCGATAAAATTTGCAAATGTTCTTTCATCTCTTTCTGCATCCTGCACACATTCATCGCGATTGCATACAGTTACCGCAATCATTGGCTCGTAAATTTTTCTATATTCCTAGATTTAACGATCACAAGCGAGATACATAGATTCACAGTATTTCAGAAGGTAGCTGCATATATCTTTCATGGATAGTAAATATCCAAAATGTATGTAATTAAGTGGGACAATGCAGTCAACCCTACATAATTTGAAAACCTCTATAAGATTACAACTTTGTTCATAAATAGAATTTTGTCTTTTCACAAAATATTTTACAAAATATTTAGAAAATTAGACATATTTAGATGAATGAAATATTTTAGATGAATGAATCATTTTTATAAAATATTTTGGAATTATTAAAATTCATAACTTATTAGTTCATTGTAAAAATATATGGAACTAAAAGTAATTGAATATAAAACTATGGGATATTAAATATAAATAAAGGTGAAATTTCTTTTTTAAACATAATCAAGTCTTTTAACAAAACATACACTGATTTTCCGACTACCACAGACTTCTCAGCTTCGTAAAGTTCTTCCTTATGTCGCTTTTCCTGTTCAGCCATTTCCTGTTCTTGTTTCTCGAATTTTTGTAACAGATCAAGTCGAGCTAATCGCCAATCTTCCAGTGCATTTAATTTACCAGCTAATCAAAAGAGAAGAATTATATTACATAATAAAATTTTGTTGTCTTACAATACACTTAAAACAGTTACTAACACTACACATAAAAAAAGATTTTCGAAGAAAATGATATCATATCATCAATATATTGACATTGTTGCTAATTAAACCAATCGTAAATAATTAAACCTAATTTAACTGTTATATTTCACCAGCTAGTTTAACTTCTGCGCTCAAATTGTTCTCCATCGTGCGATATTCGTTATCCATCGCTTCTTCCTTTTTCTTATAAGCAGCCAGTTCATCTTTTCGTAACTCTTCTAAAGCGGTGAGTCTTTCAGAAAGCTCCTTTGACTCTTCGATTTTTTCTTCTAGACTTCTTTTTAAATGTGCGATTACATCCGAGCGATCTTCTTCCAACTGCCGGAACTTCTCTTTTGCAAGTTCTGCTTGTTCCTCCAGTTCTTCATTTCGACTTCTCAATCTAATTTATTTCCATTAATCCAAACATTCTTTCGAGTTTGCATTATATTTACATTTCAACCGTTTCATTTTTTAATTCACCCTCTTTATTTTCTTATTTTTATATTCTTTAAATATTTTCGTTAGTTCTAGTAGCACAAAAACTATTTTTAAAAGAAACTGTTTTTGTAGGTACCGTTTTATATCCTGTTGCCGTATTTTTTATTCTTATTACCATTTTCACATTTTCGTTGATAAAAAAAAATATCTTAAACAAAAAAATTGTTCATTTATTTTATAAAGAAAACATTATATCGACAATTATTTCTGAAAATATTTGGATGTCGATCGTAAATAAAAAAGAAAATAATTTCAATTGCACATCAAATATTAATTATTAATTATTAAATAATTTTAACGCTAAAATGGATTAAACAATGTTCAAGTTCATAAAATGTATATTTATTTTTTAAAAATTATCGAGTCTTATCGATCATTAAATCGCACATTGTTTATTTTTTGTTGTATGCATAAAATACAGTGTCATAACATCTTATTAGCCTTTTAACGATTTCTTTCTTAATATATATAATATATAATTTATATAGTTTGTACATATGTATATTAAAAATTATAAAATACAGTATATTCATAAATTTTGAAATAAATTTTTTTAAATCAAACACGATAATTTGTAACAACACATTTAATAATAAATAAAATGAAATCAAACTCAATTTTCGATTAATCGAAATATTTATCATGATTTAACTAAATAGCCTGAAATCTACTACATTTGTACGTAAACCGTTACTTACCGTGCCAACTGTCTGTTGTTATCTAAGATCTCTTGTTCGTAAGACAGGGTCTCCCTTTCGTCGATACATTTCTTTTTCACTTTCTTTTTTTTACTTTTGCTTTTTTTCCTTCTAGCCCGTTGCATTGCTATCAATCAGATGCCGGTTATAAACGAATTAAACCGTTGTACGTCACAGTAAGGAACAATCTACGAAGGTATTTCTTGTTAGATCGATAATTCTCTAGTTTCACGGTAACGAAAGAATTTGACAAATCATTTCATAATGAAATAATTTCTTCTGTTTAATCTTCAAAGCCTTCTCGAATCTTTTTCAGAGATTTTAATATATATACGTAATTTAATTATAACATCTCTAAATTTCTTTTGCGCAAAAAATTAAATTTGCTTTTTTTCTGCACAAATAACTTTTATAATTATGCTTAAACTCTCTTTTCATTATTATCATTCAAAACTTTCTTCAATCTTTGCATATCTACTCAATATAGTCCAGAAAAAATCTAATAAATAATATTCTTAATCCTTTCAAAGAATTGTAATAAAATTTTATTAGTGTATAATAATAAATAATACATTTGTAAACATCATAATCGGTGAAGGAATGTTTATACATTAATACATGAAAGATATATCTTCATTCACAAATATTTATAATTTTAATCAAAAGACATCTTTTAGAACAGAACATACCCATGTCAATATATGAAGGCGTAATTTACAAATCATTTTAAGTAAAATAAAGTATTCTACATAAATCTTACCTTTATCAAAAAACATAATTTTAATGTTATTAATTTATACATACATTTTATACATTATCATAAAAATATATTTCCTAGAAACTTACCTGTTGTATATAAATGTATAATAATGAAAAGATGTTTCCTATCTTATATTTTTTCTATCTTAAACATTATACTCACTCTATTTGTAAATATTTACACTCTTTTTTGTGATTCTATTATCATTTCTATATTTTTTCGAAATATACATACATATATGTATGGAAATATTAAGTATAAAAATCTATTCCAAATCAATTTATGAATAATTTGTGATTTAAAAATTTAAAGAAATCCATACAAACTAAACAAACGGCAAATGCTTAAAATGTGAAGATTTCTTTAAAATCTGATTTCGTTTTGTATATATACAGAAAGCAAAAAATCAATGTATAAGTGAAGTTAAAGAATTCTAAAATATTACTTAACCATTATCAAATCTATCAACTTCAGAATTTGACATAATAAATACAGATCAATAATACATACATACATACTCGCACACTATCAAATTTCTGAAACAAACAAGGTGCTCAATAAAAACAACATATCGATATGCACACATGTGCATGTATTTATGAATCATCAGTAACAAACTTTACTTCATCTAAAAGAAAAAGAGAAATAGATTCGAAAAAAGATAATTAAGAACTAGTTAATTCTAGGTGGAGGTGGTGGTTGTGGCCTGCGAAAATAAATAATTAAACTGAGCATGCCAGTGAGCAATCCGATAAGATATAAGTCCCAGTTCTGACCCAAAAGCTGGTCCCACTTATTTAAATGATCAGCAAGGCTAAATTCTTGCAGATATTCCAGTCCAAAGAAAAATGAAAGTTTAATGAGAGCCAGTGCTACAGGAATTCTTGCATCTGGACTAGCTTCAGCCGCTAGATCATAACATCGTTTGGCAAGATGCCGATCTTTTGCAAGACCCAAGCCACGTTCATGCATGTATCCCAAGTTAAACATTGCTTGCGCATTATGTTGTTGCTCAGACGCTGATCGATAATGAGTAGCTGCAGCCTCATAGTCAACTTTTGTTCCACGACCGTAGTAATGGGCATCTCCTAATTTAACCTGTTATAATAAATTCTTTGCAAATAATAGTAGATAAAATCTTTAATAATAATTCAATAATTTTCGGATAAATGATTTTCCTTACTTAATTTATGCAAAAGATAACATACCTGAGCAGTAGAATATCCTTGAGCAGCTGCTCTTGCCCATAAAGCAAGAGCCCTAACTAATCCCTCTTCTTCTGATAATATTGATGTTTCTCCTTTATCCAATATAAATGCAGCATTACTCTGCGCTACCTCATAACCCATTTCTGCAAGGAGAGCATAATTGACGAAAGCCTCGTTTATTCTACCTTCTCTGTAATCTGTGTGAGCAACCATTAGCTGATCGCTCCATTTGCCCCTTTCTGCAACATTTTTTAGAAGTTCGACAGCAGCTGGGCAACTACGCATCATGCCTGTTCCAGTAGCATGCATTTGTGCCAAATTATAGAATGCCAAAACATGACCAGACTGACTAGCCAAACTAAAATACTTGTTGGCTAATTTGTAATCGCGTCTTACTCCTGTACCACCTATTAGACAATTGTGTTATTAGGATAACTACAATAAATTGTATAAAATTTATTAAGTAAAAAAATGAATTTTTTTAATCTTACTGAAATACATATTGCCAAGTTGAAGTTGTCCATCAACCCATCCTTGCTCTGCAGCTTGGCTAAAGTACTGAAGAGCTTTTGCAGTATCTCTTTCAACGCCCCTTCCATAAAGATACATAAGACCTAACCCACTCTGACCAACAGGATTTCCAAGTTCAGCAGCTTTTTTGAAGTATTTGTATGCTGTTTCATTATCCTGTTTAACTATATCACTGCCTTCTAAATAAATCTATAAAAATACGATATACTATTAAATATAATTTAATGAATACCAACATTATATAATTTCAAAAAATATCTGTAGCATAACAGAAAATAATAAGTTACTATTTAGTTTAAAATTTAATATTTATTACCTTTCCTAGAAAAGCCATAGCAAGGGGATTTCCAGCATCAGCAGCATGTTGAAAATATTGTAATGCTCTTTCATGATCCAGTGGTACACCTCTTCCACCTTGATAATGTAATTGCCCTAATCCCACCTGAGCTTGTATATCTCCTTTTTTTGCTAACAATTGGTAATATTCTATTAGATCTTGATCAAAGATTCCTGAGCTGTATGCTGGATTCTCCTGTTCATCTAAAAGTCTAATTCTCTGAACAACTGGTCCTCCGCTAAGGGAAACCTCTTCTGCAACCTTGTTGGCTACTTTTCGATAAAAATCTAAAGCTCTCTCACAAGAAGCTGGAGTTGTAATTCCAGCCCAGTGACGATACCCTAAGGCCATTTGTGCACGAGTATCTCCACCAAGTGCTGCTACTGTGTAATGTAGCAGTGCCTTTGCTTGTGATGCTTGTACTCCACCTAATCCAGTCGCATATAGAAAACCCATACCCTGAAAATAATTTGCCCATAGATATTTATTAACTTACAACTCCTATTTATTAATTCATTTATACATATAATAATAATGTAACATATTGTAGTATCGTGGATGAAAAGTCTAAGAGATACCGGGCGAACCATAAACAATGTCGCGAGAAAGCCTAAATGCCGACAGGCCCAAAAATGTATCGTCGGTCCTTCAATCGAATAGTTACGCGGAAGAGGCCTACGTGACCCTGGCCACGAGCAGTTGCGGAACACGTGCGTTGTGGGGCTAAGAGAAAAGATAAAGGGATGCTAAGGGAGAAAAACGAATTAATAGTCAGTGTTAGTTGAGAAGTCAGAGAGTGCGAACTGCGTTGTCGAGAGGGTGTGGTCCGCGTGAGAGAGAGCGTTGGAACCGTGGTGACGAGAGTTGAAAATTAACTACTTAGTTGTCTTAATTATAGTACGTTATTGTATTTAGTTCGTGTTAAACAACCGTCGTTTCCTGTTTAACCAACACCTGTTTCATCCATTTTAAATAAACTAATTGTAGTAAGATCCTACATTATTATAGATAAAAAACCATATAAATACATATACAAAAAATTTACAAACCATATGAGCAGATGGTAAACCAGTTTCAGCAAGTTCCTTAAAAATTTCATAAGCTGCTGAAATATCTTGACCAGAAGAAGCTGAACCAAATTGTGTACCCAACAACTGAGCCCATGCTAACATAGACCAAGCTTCTCGATGTCCCAGAATTGCTGCAGAAGTTAATAACTTATAGGCTTCTTCTTTATTTGAGCGTGTTGCATTTAAGAGACTCTGTGCCTTCTTAAATATTAATTCCGCTGAAAATGATAAAACATTTATTTTAATTAAATAGTAAACTAATTATTTGTTCAAAAAATATAAATTAATTATATTATAAAAATTGCAATAAACTTTAATTGAAATACCTTCCTGTTGCTCCGGAGTAAGAGGTTCTTGAGGCTCATCACTAAGAGGTTCAAGTTGCTCTTCTTCACCCCATGTTTCATTATCCTCTTCTTCAATTCTTAAATTACTATTTGGTAAATCTATATTTTTAGTTTGAGCTATCATTGTTTTCATCCAGACATTTTTCATTACAGGACTTTCATCCTTTGTTTTTGGTTCATTTTCCGTTCCCTCTTTCCTCTTTGTAATTTTATCATTAAGATATGGTTCATTGGCTGGTACTATTTTCAAAATACTGTCATGCAAAGCCTTTAGTTCTTGCAAATGTTCAAACGCATTTTCTTCTAAACTAACATCTTCTTCTGCTTCTTCCTCAGAAGTATCTGATCGTTTCTTGGAAACATCTGACTCTGAGGCAGCAGACATCACCAGCAAGAGTAAAATCAACTCTTTTCTTAGCTTCATTTTTCCAAATTATATTTTGATTGTAATTTGTTAATCAGCTGACCTTGATGTGAATATAAAATCAATTCAGTTGTCAATTCAATATCAATAAGATAAATATCAGTTATCAATAGATAACTTTTAGTAGAAAGAACATGTATTATAAAAATGTTTCTATTGATAATCTACAGATATCTTTTATGATACAAATGTATTATAAATTAAAATTTTTATCTCGTTACTGAGCCATCATAATAGGAAAACTTCAACTTTTAAACCACATTTGACACATCAACATTTTTTGTATACAATATTTACAAAAATGTTATTTTGTTGTGTTCTATAACCTAAACTTCAACGAATATAACGTAAAATATGAAAGAAATTACATTGTAGTAATTATACTTAGACTCTTACTTTTAGTTTGAACAGCTTGATAAAGATATTCTCGAATTCATTTTAAAATATCCTTTCGGTGGATTCGACTTTTCGTGGCAGAAAGACAAAGTTACGTCATTGAGACACGTCAACGCACATCTTTTCGGTTATCACGTAAATGAGTATTTATGATCACTTTTAAAAATATAATCTTTTCATACGAAAAAGATAGTGCTTTACAATTGTTTTATTATCACTAGGCTTTCGAAATATGTTATTCACTTAAAAATCGATGGATCAGCTGTTTCATCACTGCTTTATAAAATTTTGCGTGTTATATTGTTCTGTTGTATCGAATCACTGAAGTTAGCTCCAAATTGTACAAATATCGGCTATATGCTTCTAAAATTGGAAAAATAAAAACTCGAAACTAAAAAAAGCTACATTGTTGATGATGATATACAACTAATTGTGTATTTATACGTATAAATTTACCGTGATGCTTGGTAACATAACCTACAAATGAACAACACAATTTGTTCTTGACATTGAAATTTTGCTTACAGAGGAAATATACAAATTGACAAAGTATATTTATAAATCAAAAACATATAGTTCATTGAACTGAAATTGAAGTCAATTATTATTATTAATAATCACTGTTGTAAGTTAATAAACGACCATTATATATATATATATATATATATATATATATCTTTATTTCAATTACTATATAAATACAAAATAATTTATTGTTGTAGTAATAAATCTACATGTGTATAAGGAAAAGAAGATAATACAAATGTAGAAAAACTTACTAATACCAAATAAAAGAGGATAATGCAATATTTAATAACAAATTGTAAAAATCTGACATAATATTGTTTTTGTTTATAATAATCGAATAACATATACAATATAACATAAATAATATATACAATATTAACATTCACTGACAATCTTCTTTTATATTATTTTCTTTCATATATACTAGTATATGGTATATGAAAGAGTATTCAATTTTTATTTTACGAAAAATGGTGGATTTATTCGGCAAAGATAAGGGAAACATTTCATTGTCAACACAATTACAATCGTATGAAGATGAAGACCAAAAAAGACTGCCAACGATTATTAATTTACAAAAAACCTTTTATAGTATTAAAATTGCAGATATTGAAAATAGAATAAACAGGTTAAAAACGAATTTAAACTTCATAAATACATCTCCTAATTTTGTTATGCTTTCCTACATCTTAATACTATGTAGTATAATAAAAGATAAAAATTAGGACATTTTTGAAAGTATTAGAGATCAGTATCGAAATTAATATCTAGGTTTGACGAAAGAAACGACGAATTACTAAATGCAATCGAAACTACAAATGAACAAACAGCTATAGTAGATGCAGAAACGACTGAAGAGATTGCAAATTTAAGCAAACTACTTTCAACCCAAAATAATTTAGTAGAAAGTATAAAAGGAAAGATCGATATCATAGAAAATGACCGAATAGAAAGTAAGAGATTACACGAAGAGAAAATAGAACTGTTTGCTCAAAAGTACAAAAAAACGAAGGTTGAATTAATTTCTCAGATCAAAGTCTTAAGTAACTTATAAAGATTTCTTTTCCTTATTCTTTTTACACTCTGCCGTTCTTTGATATTTGTTCGTAAGAAATTATGTTTCTGAAAAAAGTTCGACCAATTTTCTAGATGTGAGAATTAATGTTTTGGAAGATTTTAAAAAAATGCAAGATGTACTGAAAAAAAAGTTCCAAGCAAACGAGGTGCAAATGGTGGAGAATGAAGAAAGAATAAAAGAAACGATGGAAATTATTAATCGAAAGATTGAATTCGATAAGGAAATGTATTAATATCTTATTCGTTATACGTTTCATTGAAAAAATTTATCTTATCATGAACAAAAAATGAGGAGAAAGTTTTTCGTTAAAAATGATTTACAGGACTTTTTCAATGCAGGGTCAAAAATGAAATGTACGATTGTCTTCATGATCTAGCGATACAGTTTCAGAAAGAAGTTAACAAACATATAAATTTGCCAAATCAAAGATTAATGAGAGAAAATATTATGTTAAAAAATGAATTATTACAAATTTCTACAAGAGTTTCATCGAATATTGACACTAATATCATTCTTAAGTAATACTTTAGATTTCATTTTTCTTTATATTACAAAAATTTGAAATATACTTTTCTTCTTTTTAAATATATTTACATTGAATATTTTTTATTAATAATTTTTCATAAAAATGTATAACAAATAACGCATTATATATTAATAATAAATTAATATATATAATTATTTAACTTTATGTATATTATTTTGCAATAATATATATTTATGTAAGTTTAGTAACATTATGTTCTTTTTATGTATAGAAATGCAGCAATCGATTACAAAAAGAGAATGGGTGTACGAACTGCCTTCATAAGAGAAAATATAGTAATCGCGAAAGTACAGAATGAAGTACTGAAACGATTAAGGAAGAAGTTTTACAATACAAAAGGATATCTTTCATCTATTAATATTCTTGATCCTGATGCAGAACAGAAATATTTAATATTGATAGAAAAAGCCCGTCGAGAAGAGAACGACATTAATTTTCGTTTCTCATCACTGAAAGCTTTACTTCATAAAGAAAGAACGAAAATTAGCGTTGCGAGATATATTTTGAAAAGATTAGAATGCAAAATAAGAGCACTTTTGGAAACAATTTATGATTTGAAGTATAATGCAATGTGTTTACTAAAAGTATGCTAAAATATCTTTCTATATTAATTTCAGTTTTTAACTGCGTAAATAACGTTAAAGTTTCGATATTTATTTTAATTATTTAAAAGACTAATTTTGTATTACATTAATTGTATGTATATCTGAATATTTTGTAGTATCCTTCTAGTCGCAAGGATCTAATAACATTAAGTTGTATTGAGTCATTCTTATTCTTGAGAGATTTACTTATTAAAAGACAATTAAAACTTCGAAGCCACATTATTAAATCGTAAGTAATTACATTAATTATATATTAATTACATATACTTTTAGTTTTGCAAAATATTGCGAAAATGCAATATTTTTGTATAAGAAAATTTTTAAAAATTAACATATGTAAATAAATTGAGGTCTGAAACTATACCACAAGAATTAGAATCTGTGTCACATATAGAGGACATCTCTGAAGATATTGATTTTGAAATAACAGTAGACTTTATAGAAGAAGAATCGAGTAAAGAAACTTTAGATGAAGTAAATAAATATTATCAAATTAATATATGTGGATTATTTAATTAAATTTGAAATTTTTATTATTCAATTTTATTAGATGAAATATATTGATGGTGTAGAGGAACAAAAAGAAATATCTGTTGAAGATAGAGAATCTCAAGAATCATTCATTGAAGATATTCTCAAAGATACTACTGATTTTCATGTAGAAAATTAATACAAATTAAATGCAAACTATGAGCTTACAGAGGAATCATAATCTGACATCATAGAAGAATAAAATCTACTATTTAAAATTGTTTGCAAAGGTATTTTTTAATTTATCAGCATTATTATTTCTTTGGAAAAACATAATTTTTTATTTTCTATACAAAATCTACTTGTTATTAGCATAATACTTACAGATTTTAGTATCCTAAATTATTTAATAGAACTTTTTATGCTTAACAAAAATAATAAGTCATGTCATAATATAACGTTTTCAAAACATGTAATTCAAATAGTAATTTAGTTTTTTTATAGACAATAAATTGTGTAAAAAAAATGTTTTCTATTTATTAATATTACACATAAACATAGCAATTATTACTTAACTTTTATTTATATACATAATTTTACAAAAATTATAACTTCATGTTTAGACTATTTCATGTCAATTTTTGTCATATCAATTTTGTGATCTGCTTTTATAAAGCGTTTCACTCTAGCTTTGTCTCGTTTCCTGTAATAATAAGAGGTAGATATTATCAATAAAATCTATAAATTTATTAAAAGAAAGTATCAAAAATATAAAATATAAAAGAAAATGTAATTAATATTTAAGAAAAAAGAATTTATGTAACTACTATAAATATTTAAATTATTCTAAAGAAATTTAGTAAAAATTAATCTTTTAGCACATTCACCTAACAGAAACAGAATTTTATATTTATGTAAAAAACTATTATATACTTACAATTTAATATTAGCAGGAGCAACAATATTTCTTTTTTGAAGAGACTTGAATCTGTCTTTCAACAGACTATTAGCTGGCTCAGTATTTCGTAAATTTCCAGTTAATTCATTAGATAATTTAAAATCAGGTTCTAAGGGTTCAAATTTAACTTTACTAAGAGTTTTAGTACCTGCTTCTTTAAGTGCTTTCTTTTTTAACCTCTTTTCTCTTAATATTTTTTGTTTCCTTTCTTTAGCAGCCAACTGACTGTTTAATAATTTCAATTTATATATATCTGAGCTTTTTTTTCTTTCTACCTTTTCCTGTTTTTTTCTATGTGCCAAGTCTTTCTGTTCTTTTTGTTTGCGCCTTTGCACACGTGTTTTCTTCTGGTTTCTAACAACTGAATTTACAAACCTTACTGTTGGGTCATCATCCTCATCTTCATTAGGATTTCTATCATTTTCTAATTTTAGACCCTCTGACATTTCTTTTATCAAGTTATTCTCTTTTTCTTCAGGTGAAACCTGAAATAAAATTCTAATATGATAATCTACTTTCGATGTATGAATATAGATAAATGTACCTTTCTGAACATCTTTGTGGTAACTCTATTAAGATGTTCTTCTTCTTTTATAAGCTCTATTTCCTTTTGAGCCACCTCATGTAATAGATTTTGATGATCTTCAAACGAAGGATTATAAGACATTCCTGGATGTGGTGGCTCAACTGCCGGTATATTAGATGGTTTTTTGCGCAAAGAAATAGGTATTCTCTTTTTTTTTACTCCAAAATGTATTAATGTATGTCTGACTGTATCCGAAGACATCCAATTGGTATCAATGTCTCTTGTGTTTTCATCCTTCCATAAATCAACATTAAATTTATTTATTTTCAGTTTATTCAATTTTTTCCTTGCTACCATTATTTTATTCTTCAAACACAATCTTTCTTTTATTTTAAAATCCTCTAAATATAATTTTTATATTCTTTTAATTTTAAAACCCTTTTTTGTGGATATAAAACAGCGTGCAATATGTATAAATCATTAAACTTATAGTTATTCTAGAGAGAAAGTCTCCGTCTTATAGAATACATAATAGTTTATAGAGCTGGCGACCATCTTGATTTAGTGCTGCCATTTATATTACTTTAAAATGAAAATCTCTATAGTTAGAGTACTTATAAGGTACTTTTAAATTTATATTAATTGAGACAATATTCATATAATACATCACAAAAATGGTGAGCACTGCACTTTGTTTTAAAATAATTATTGATCACATTTTTAGATTAGGTAATTATTATATTATTAAGTAATTTTGTGAATAAACAGAAAATAAATTATACTACATAATGATTTTTAAATAAGAAATGGCCAAATTATTTTTTTCTCCATAGGATGTACAAAGGCATTCTCTTACATTGTAATTTTTTTTTATACATACTCTTGTATTTCGATCCTTAAAGATAACACACAATATATTTTTATTAAATCAAGATACTTTACTACCTGAATCTTAACTTGTAAGTATATTTCGCATTTGCAATTTAAATGAAAATTAAGAAAGTGATAAAATAATGTTTTGCAGATGAAAAATTAAAAAATCCATAAAAGCAAAAGATTGTTATAGTTCTGTATTAGAGCTTATCAAAATTAACAATATAATGAAAGCACAAAATGAAAACAAAAATGAAAATATATATTCACTTCTACCAGGTAGTATTTATAAATATATATTTATTATATCAATTATATTTATGTTATTCCTTTATTAATAGTGATATAATTTGTAGATGAATCTTTTAAAGGGAATAATAATGCTGTAGTTGTTTATTACAGTTTTATATAAAACAATGATATGGTAGTAAAAATGCAAGCAAATTCAGAAGGAATTTCAATTAATATGTCATCATTCATACTACAGAAAAACCCAACAAAACCCAAGTAGCATGCACCATGGAAATTATATAGGATTATTAGTGATCATCTTTTATTATTTTGGTTATTGAACCAGGAAATGTATGGTTTGCAACAGAATTTGCAGACAGAATAATTAAAGTAAGATTATTGTTTTATTTAATATTTTTGTTAAATTACATAATATATAACAATTTCATTTTATACAGTTTCATGGACTAATTTTACCTATAAATTTTGTAGATCATAATAACCCATATCTTACTAAAAATTTCAGATATTGGATCTTACAAGTGGAAAATTAAAAGTTTCTTTAACTGGTGACATAACTAGTGTTCGTGAACTTGCATTTTCTTGAAGACATCCACATCTATTTTCTTGTGGAGAAGATCAGCAAGTATATTCCATGGCATTAGATCTTAATACTGATGTATTAGTAAATGCAGGTAGAGATTCTACTGCAAGGGTATGGAACATGTGAACAAAAATAAATGTACATACACTTGGTTACACTAACATAGTTGCTAGTGTAATTCATCAAATAATTGAACCACAGGTATCAAGATTCATCAAATCATGTCATGTTATATATCCTAAAAAAGATATTTAACTATATATATTTTTACTTATTTTTTTTACTAGCTTATCACTGGAAGTTACAATTGTACTGTATGATTATAGGATTTAGATATTGGAAGATCTAGAGCTACTTTAAAAAGTTACAAGAAAAATAAAAGAGTTGACTTTTCATCCATCACTGTATGTGTACTTTATTTCTTTAGATTGTTCAACATGTATAAATTCCTTCATCTAATTTATGTTGTTCATTAGATATATGTTCGCATCAGCATCTCCAGATAACATCAAGCAATGGAAATGTTCAGAAGGAAAATTCATTCAGAATTTACCTGGCTATAATGCAATAATTAATTGTTTAGCTGTTAATGCTGATGGCGTACTAGTTTCTGGAGCAGGCAAAGAAAATCTTTGGAACTGAAGAACAGGGTAAATATGATACTTCATATAAAAATTGTATTTTTTCAATTGATTTCCAGCATTGTTTATGATATTTATATAGATATATTTTAAGGTATAATTACCAATGCTTACAAACACCAGTTCAACCGGATTCAATGGACAGTGAAGCTGGAGTATTTAGTAGTACATTCGATATATCTGGTACCCATACAATTACAAGAGAGGCAGACAAAACAGTAAAAGTATATAAAAATGATACTGCTGTAAGAAAATCATTTTTTAAATATTATCGTGCCAATAATTAATATGAAAAGACACAATTTCTTTTTTATTATTATTTTCATACTAAAGAGATACATCCTATAAACTGGAAGTTGGATATAATAAAGCAAAGAAAATATTAAGCATTTTTATATGTGTAATAAATATTATTAATTTTAAATTTCCTTTCAGTTATAATTTGTAGTGAAAACCAGATTGGCAAAACATGTTTGTGTTTTATAGTTCTTCATTCAAGTCAAATTCTTCTTCAGGAAAATCTCCTACTTTCACATGTATTGGTTTTACAAACCCACCATATTTTGGTAAACATTCGAAATAGCTTTTTCCGTTGACACTATAACAGTAAAATATGCAAGAAATTAAAAATAAACTATATAATGATAAGAAATAGCAAGCATAAAATAATAATGATCTTACGTTCCATCATTTTTACCAAGTGGTTCATCATATTTTACTCCAATCCACCAACCTTCTTTAAACTCAGTTTTACCTACAGACAAATCATAAACAAAGATAATATAATCAAGCAATAAATTTAAACAGGAATAGCTATACTTACCAACATACATTATTGTAGCTCTTCGTTTTGGTTGATTTGGTACAGAAACTTCACAACGATCACCAACTTTACATAACTGTGCAGCTGCTATTTCTGCTTCTTCTTCTTGCTTCTTTTCTTCTGCTCTTCTTTTCATTTCTTCCTCATTATATTTTCCTAGTTTATTTTTCTCCAAGAATGCTTTTACAGTATCTGAAACATTAGAAATTTAACATTTAGTACAAATATACAAAATAGTCTATGCAACTTTTTCAGATCATAACTCTGTTATCAGTGCAATTAGAGGAAGAGGTCAAGGGATAAATGGCTCAAAAAGTATTACATTTATAAGAATATATTCTTTTTATAAGTGCAATTGTGCATGTGCATTCAATAATTACATTACTTTTTAAAATAGAAATGCATATTTTTGGATGGACTAAATCCTCTCTGTATTTACATTTATATAATTATAATTTGTACATTATTAATTATTTTACCTGATCTTTTAGCATATTCTTCTTCAGATATTTCAAATTTCTCTACATTATTTAAATTTTCCTCAGTACAAGAAAAATTATCTATCACCTAAAATTTTTATATGTATAATACCATTGCAGTTGAAAAGAATTTTTATGCTATGTTACTATGTTTATATTATAAATGTATTTTACATGTATTCGCATTCCATCGTCAATAGGATATGATCCTAATAAACGTTGACCATTATCTAATATGCAAATTAATTTGTCATTTTTGTCATATACTTCAATTTTCATTGTTGTTGGATTACCACCAGTAAGAAGTTCCAACTTTCCCTTTAATATAATTAAAATAAGAATATATAATAGCATATATCAAACAATAATATACAATAACTATTACAATAAATTCTTACTTTAAATTCATCAATTGTTATTCCTTTTTGAAATCGCCGTTCTATGCAATGTGAGTTGTGACCAGAGTTAGTAATGGATACATTTACAAAATCTGATGTTATTACGTTATAAGCACTCATGTTTTTGTAATAAAAAGGAATGTATCACAGTATGATCAAATCAACTTGCAAGCAGCAAACTTTATATAGGTTATGTATATTATGGTACTGAAATTAAGACTTCATAAAATGATTCATTTATTTAATAATGACAATTGCAAGATCTAATAACAAATGTAATATTATTTTCTATCCTTTTTATGTTATGAATGTATTAAATAATAAATTCTGAATAAAACGATTGAAACACCTCTGCATAATATGTATATATATGTGGATAAACAGTATAGTTTGACAGATCGTCAAATCAATAGTTTGACATTTCAACTACGAGTTTCATCTTATGTGTAAATATCAAAATAAAATTTTTATTACAAAATATTTAAGAAAGTTTTAATTACACGTTTATTATAGACGAAAATTAAGTGATCTTTTAAGTTTTCTGATCCGAATTTATATACAGTGAACAAAATCCCTAAGTAACAATATTGTTTTAGGTAAAAAACATTAAACATAATTAAAAGATGATTGTGAAATGATTAAAGAACAATAAGAAATAAAAAAGCAATATTAAGAATTAAAAAGATTGTTTTATTTTTATTATAAACTAAATGTAATATTTTAACATATAGCAGTGTAATAAAATTTACAGTTTATTAAATTAGAGAAAAACAAAAGTTATAATGTTAGTAACTGTGATGTTAGTAACTAGTATCTATCTACTAGTATTATTTTTATATTTTATAATTTCAAATATTCGATTTTTTATATTATAGATTACTTTTTGTTCAATATAAAATGTAAGATTACATAGGAATGATTTAAAGTATGTGGTACGCACACACTCCGCAGGTAAGAATGGCGCTTTTGTCAAGTGAGCTGCCACGTAATGTTGTGTGTCGCGTCAACGAGGTATCGGGTACGTCTCTTCGGTAATTAACGGCGACTTATGCTGTAAAAAGTGCAATGCACGTCTCTTAGTGCAGTGAGATTTAAATTTTTCTCTATATTCGTTGTGGTAACCTCGTCAAAAAGGTAAGAAACATTCTCTATGCCATAAAAACTGAAAAAGCTTAAACTTCATAGTATTTCAACTTCAATATAGCGTTTTAACCTCTTGATCTCCTTGGATTCTTAATCTTTAAAAATTAATTAATTAAATTAATCTTTGAACATTAATATTGAGATACCAGTTATCTATATCTTGTATTAAAAAATGTATGTCGCAAATTTAGTTTCTTAGATGGTACAAAATTCTGTGGTAATTAATAAACTGTATTACATTTCTACATATAAATTCGATTAAGTTATTATATATTACAGATATTTTTGAAGTACTGTTTTTGATCAAATAAATATGAAAAATGTTTAACATTTTTATGCATATACTTTGTATATAATGTAAAGTTTATATCTGAAATTATAATTGAAAGAAAGTATTTAATCTTCTTTTTCAGTATTAAAGTTAGTCACCAAATCCAATGAGTATGCCACCAGATTCAATGAAACGATACTCAGAATCGCACCCTGATCAAATGAACCACCTAAATAATCAAATGAATATGATGCCACCACCGCAGCACGGCTATAACAAATTATTAGTAAGTAATAAAAAAGATATCTTTCAATAATTTTACATTTGATTAAAAATTATATTGCAGATGCTTGTGTAAATTCAAATTTTTATAACTATAACTAAACCTAAATTGAAATTTATTTTGTTCTTTTAATATTGTAACAAGTACTTTGTTATTGATATTTTGTACATTCATGTACATTATATGCACTTTGTATATATTTATGCATTTGGATATTTTAGTAATGCGTTAACATCCATAGTTCAAAAATAATATATGAGGTACAAACTTGTTAAACATTTTGTAATTAAAAGATGAGTATTATTGTGACAATAATAATTAAAATGACAAATGTAACATGGATTTATTAATTTTTAATTCACGTTTAGTATACAAAAGTAAATTACAGCGTAATTATGCTATAGCCTATATTTATTTTATATTAAATGATTTAAGGTGTGTGCATAACTGTAAGTAATTAAATAATTTAAATAACACGGGGAGGTTAGGTTCATTCAGATACATATATATATTATTTTTGTAGATTTTAGGTTAGGTTAATACATCACTCGTTTTCAAAGTAAAAAATGAATAGGAATATTATAGAAATTTTTATTGTATTATCTTTGAAAATATGTAAAGTTGAGATTATAAGATAATTTAAACGTCAAATATATTGGTAATAATTTTAAAGTATAGATTTTAATACAATACAAAATAAAACTATTTGGCAGTACAACACATTGCATGATACAAAAATTAAACTCGTACATTACTATTAAAAAGTTAATTCAGACATGCGTCTTTCACGCAATATATACATTCTAAGACAAATTTTTTCTTTTTTTATTTGTCTTCATATACATAACACAAAGTATTTAAACATTTCCAAGACATGTTCGACTACGTAAACTTTGGGTGGCAACACTCTCTTTCACACGCCCTAATCTCGTTATTAACTTCTTTAAAGAATTTTTAATACTCGAAACTCGATCATTCACAATGAAAAATCATACTAAATGTGTTTCTTTTAACATCTTGTATATATACTAAGAGATGTTAAAGTGGGAACGAACATTGTCATTATTCTGTACCCTTTTAAAATTTGTTCGCTCTTTTTAAACGTAAATCGAACATAAGAAACATAGATATGTATATGCACACATCTGCCCCATAATCATGGTAAAATCGGTAAGAGGATTTCTATGTAAAAAAATGTCAAAAATATAAACAAAATTTTTCAAACGCTACTTCGTTTTTATTAAAATCGAGTTATATGTGTATGGTTAGCGATCACTCCACAGAGCGAAAATGGCGCTTCTGTCAAGTAAGCTGCCACGTAATGTTGTGTTGTGTGTCGCGTCGACGACGTACTGTCGGTTCGACAATTAACGGTGAATTACACTGTAAAAGTGCAATGCACATCTCATGTGGCAGTGAGGTCTAAATTTTTCTTCATATTCGCCGTAGTAAAGTTGTCCAAAAGGTGAGAAATGTTCTCTATGCTAAAGAAACTGAAGAAAAGTTTAGGCTTCACGGCATCTTCACTTAGACATGACATTTTAACCTTTTGATTTCCCTGACCGCTTTCAATTGATTTAATTTCGGAAAATTGATATTAAGATATCAAATTCAAGTACGATATAAATTTAGTTTTTCAGTTAGTAAAAGATGTAATTGTTAAGGAACATTACAATTAAATTTTATTAAATGTTATTACATTTTAAAGATGTTATTTGAATATTATTTTTAGTAAAATAAGAAAATATAAGAAATGTTTAACATTTTTATTTGTTTTCCATACCTTAAGATTATATATTCTTTTATTTCTAGTTTTATTTTTAGTGTCTTTTTATCTTTAAGATTTGTTTTGTAATTTCTTAAATCTTGTATTTTTATTGAAACAAGTTTCTGCGTGTTAGTAGCCTTTCCTGTAAAGTATAAAGTTTGTATCTGAAATTAGAATTAATAAAAATCATTTCTTTCAGTATCCAAGTCAGTCACCAAATCCAATGAGTATGCCACCTGATTCAATGAATAAACGATATTCAGAACCATATCCTGATCAAATGAATCACGTAAATAGTCAAATGAACGCGATGCCTCTTCCACAGCATGGCTACAATAAAGTATGGGTAAGTAAATACAAGAGCTTTTAAGTAATTTTGTCATTTTATATGTATATTATAAAAATTAGACATTAAGTATAAAATGCAAAATCTTTTAATTGATAAAAAATGATTCTTCCTGTTCTTGTTCAACATTTCATTAATTTTGGCTCGTGTAATAATAGACTTTTTAAATAATTATAATAAATTATTATTATTTACTTATTTATTATACATAGTATCGACTTAGGGCTTTATATCTTGTATCTTGTACTATTGACTCATACTTCCACACTTTTTGTTCATCTTTTCTCATCTTCATTTTTATTTATATATATACATTCTATATATTTTACCTATGGACTATTCTAAGATTTCTACATTTACATATTGTTTTCCTTAATTCCCTCCTTTGTTCTTTCTCTCTCCCTTATGCCTTTTCCCTCCCTTGCCTTCTCTATTCTCTTCAATATTTCTATTCCCTGTCCCATTTCTCCTAATATCATTTTCAGGTCTTCTTCAAATTTTGGTCTTCCTCACGCACTTGTAACACGTATCTCATTGTCTTCTTCCACTTCCTACAGATTCTGTATTTTTTTCTTCATTCTCTTTCCAATAATCTTTAGTTTTAGTTTTGTTTCCACATCTGTATTTTACTAGCAATCTTATATCTTTGTTTTTCATCCTTGTTACCAAGTATCTGCAACTGCGTTTCTCCATTATTTCTAATAAATTATTATTTAATGACAGATTTGAAATATAACTATACAAAAAAATTATTAAATTACTGAAAGTACTGATTTGATTTGTACGTTTTTATAATTTAAAAACTGACATCAAACAAAATTATTTTTATGTATACTATTTACAACGATAATTAATATACAGTTTGTGTCTATTTTTCTTTTAGTATCCAAATCAACCACCAAATCCAATGAGTAGTATGCCACCAGATCCAATGAATAAGCGATACTCAGAAACATATCCTGATCAAATGAATCACTTAAATAGTCAAATGAATATGATGACTGTCACGCAACATGGCTACAATAAATTTTGGGTAAGTAATACAAGAAAGAATGATTAAATAGTTCTATATTTTATCACTAATTATATATAATGGCTATTCGTTCTAATCATGTAATAATGTTTGTCAGATAGTTATTAGTATTATCTGTTATTTTGAAGCAATTTAGCAATAATTGTATTCTTTTTACTTATTATTGCCTTTTTTTCAGGGAATGGAAACTGTTGATCTTTTGCAATGTAGGAATGTCCTCCCAACAGAGAAAGTAGAACCACCAAAAATTAAACTTCACCAAGAGTTTTTAGACAGTGTTAATTGTAGTCCCGAGTAAGTACTTTCTACAATGATTTATTAGGCAGATTGAGTTGTTAAATATAAGTAATATTTCCATTATTGTTATTTATTTAATTTATTACTCAATTAATGAACAGTTAGTTAATTTATTATGACCCAGTGAGATTAGTTAATTTTCTAATTTTACTTTTTAACGATTTTGTCCCTTTTTCAGCATTTTCCGCTGCACACTCACGAAGATTCCCGAGTCAAATACTTTACTGCAGAAATCTAGGTTGCCTTTAGGAGTTTTAATACATCCCTTCAGAGATTTAAATGTAAGTAAAACATTTTGTTGTTTAATTTGAACATATAGTGTATAAATTTATTAGTAACGAAGCATTGTTGTACCTCCAGCATTTACCAGTGATACAATGCAGTACAATAGTTAGATGTCGTGCTTGCAGAACATATATTAATCCATTTGTATACTTCAATGACTCAAAAAGATGGAAGTGTAATCTTTGTTATAGAGTAAACGAATGTAAGCATAAATTTGTGTATTTTAAGTTATTTTTATTCAATTGTTATATTTTAATATTTTGTTCACTTTGTTATTGTGTTAAAATATTAAATTTTACATGTTCCGAAATTTATACGAATATTATTTTTATAGTACCAGACGAATTTCAGTTCGATCCCGTAACAAAATCATACGGAGATCCATCAAGAAGACCAGAAGTAAAAACTAGTACGATTGAGTTTATTGCACCTAGTGAATACATGGTAAAAAATTTGAAAAATTAATATATAATTCATTCATAATTATATCGTTCAATCAAATATTCAAATATTTGTTTGTTGATATTTTTATAAAAATGATTTATATAAAAAAATTTTTCTTTTAACATATATTTCATAATGATAGAAATTGCATAATTATTATTGAATTATTCTTAAAATCAAAGTTAAAATTAAAAGTTGGAAGTAATGTGAAATGTGGAAAAGTAAATAATTAAAACAATACATATGTTTAAGCTACGTCCACCACAGCCAGCTGTATATCTGTTTGTTTTGGACGTTTCGAGACTGGCAGTTGAGAGCGGTTACTTGACCATAGTGTGCAACGTAATTTCAGAAGAATTATCAAGGCTGCCTGGCGATAGTAGGACACAAATTGGATTTTTAGCAGTAGATTCTGCAATACACTTCTTTGGCATACCTGACAATGTATCACAACCTCAGGAAATGATCATGCTTGACATTGATGGTAAAATCATACTCATTTTACTTTTTAAACTTATTTTACATATTGAGTTTGAAGTATATATTTAACTGTTATATTTAACTACTAACATATGTGTCTAATTGTAAGAAATCTTTATGCAGATGTGTTTCTTCCATGTCCGGAAAATTTAATTGTCAATTTAAAAGAACGAGAAGAATTAGTAAGAGATTTATTGGCTCAATTGCCCACAAAATTTCAAGGAACTCATGATACAAATAATGCTTTGGGTGCGGCGTTACAAGCTGCGTATAAACTTATGGTACGCGAAAAGTATATTTATCCATTCAGAGAATAATTAAGTAGTTTGAATTATTTAATTTAAACAGATTTTGTGAAAGAGTATGTTAGATTATCTTAAAGAATCTTTACAATAAGATCTAATATTAAAGATAAACCAATAACAATAAATGTATTACTAAGTAGAAGACAAAGAATATATAAAAAATAAGTGGAATTTTTTAGCTCAGTCGCCAAAATCTTATTTTTTCCTATTTTAGTCACCAACTGGTGGACGTGTGACTGTCTTCCAAACTTGCTTGCCAAATATAGGTCCAGGATTATTGCAAGCAAGAGAGGACCCAAATAGTAGAGGAAGTAAAGATGTACCACATTTAAATCCAGTTACAGATTTTTATAAAAGGTTGGCGCTAGATTGCAGCGGACAGCAAATTGCAGTCGATCTATTCCTATTAAACTGTCAATACTGTGACCTAGCTACTCTTTGTATGTATTAATTTATTCTCTGTATTGTTTACCAATTAGTGATATTTCAATGTATTATTAATGCAAAACTATTGGAGATATATCAAGATTTTTATCATTTATGCATAGAAATTTTTTCTTCTCTTATAAATTTTAAGTATTTAATAAATTTATTAACGTCCGTATAACTAAAAAGATGGTTAAAGTTAACTGTACTAAAAAATAGAAACAATAAAAGTTAAACAAATACAAATTTTATTTTATAGCGGGTATGTGCAAATTCTCTGGAGGTTGTATATACCATCTTCCTCTATTCCGGGGTTCGAAACCACAACACGCGGAAACTCTCGATAGAATACTGAGACGTTATATTACCAGAAAGATCGGTTTTGAAGCAGTGATGAGAATACGATGTACACGAGGACTGAGCATTCATACTTTCCATGGAAATTTCTTTGTAAGGTCAACTGACCTGCTTAGTTTGCCTAACGTCAATCCGGATGCTGGTTTTGGAATGCAAATCTCTATAGAAGAGAATCTTTCAGATGTGCAAAACGTCTGTTTCCAGGCAGCTTTACTTTATACCTCAAGTAAAGGTAGATATATTTTTGTATTATTATTTATGACAAAAGATTATGAAAATATTAAGAAATATCACGTATAGTATTTATATTATTTATCATTACTTTCATGCAACAAAAACTATTTTGTTTATTTCGACTATCTTACATAAAAATAACTACAATGTTGTGAGGTCCTGTGTTATTTACAATATTCTATTTAATTCTTGAGAATATATATTAAAATGTTATATATTAAAACACTCCTATGATAGAACTAGAAATGACAAAATTTAAAAAATGTATTTTAGGTGAAAGAAGAATTAGGGTACACACATTATGCCTACCGGTAGTATCTACCTTATCGGATGTTCTGCATTCCGCTGATCAACAATGCATAGTGGGCCTACTTTCTAAAATGGGTAAGATTTCTTTCTTGGTAATATACAGTTTTTTATATAGTATTTATAGTACTTCGTTAAATAGCACAGATATTAAAAACTTGATTGTTTATTGATTGAAATTTGTTTTACTACATTTTATGGCAAGAAAGTATATAAATATGTCGGAGATGAAAGGACATCGGAGCCTTCCCTTTGGAACTTCGGGAAAATCCCTTAACACCGTAATCTAGATTCTATCATAGGCGTAATTGAACAATTGTCATTCGATCCGATTGTATTTGTTCGAGATTTGTGATAATGAGCTTGGGCTCGAGGCGACAACCAGTCGCCGAACGTAGCCGCGGTCACGGGATGAAAGCTTTGTCTGGCAGAGGCATGGAGTAATTCTATAGCTCTCCTTAAAAAGGAAATAGTTGTAACACCCGACAGTAAATATTCCAACGGTCTCTGTCCCGTAGCTTGCCACTTACAGACCCTATTCTTCAAATAAGATGATTGCCAGATGTCGATGCATTTCCACAGTACACGTGCAGCTTTCCCTCGAGGGCGGCTAGCCTTTTCTAGCCACCAACATGGAAATTGACCAATTAACAGCAACGTCAATTTCCTTCATTTTCTGAACAAAGGCTACCCTCGACGAATCCGATGATCTCGTGTCCTTAAACACGCCCCATCATAGTTTTCCTCTGCAGCATCATCGCGACGGAAATTTATTCTCTCGTGAGTCGTATTAGCGAGTTACTTAGCGTCTGTACGCTCGGTGGATATTCCACGTTTTAATAAAGAGTTAGTTTAGTTATACTTCCACCGTAGCCAAGCAAGTCGAGTACGATTTGGGCTTTGGAAGAAAGCGCATCCTGTTATCCCGTTGACCACGGATTCGTTATTGAACCTAGGATCATTGTCATTAGCTTTCCGAGTATCTAAGTACCACGGTTACTTGTCAAGTCCTGTAATAATTGTATTTGCACTAGTCAATGTCTTCTCTATTTCATAACGACAATGTGTAATCCAAATAAACATTCGTTTCACGCCCCTAACCCTAATTCTAATGTAAACCCGACAAATATATACAAAAAATGAGTATACTTTCAAGAATGTTACAATCTCTTTTATTGTTTATATTTTTATACTATTATACATGTACTCATAATTTTTTGACATATTCTTTGTATAGTATTTTTATTATTTATGCTTTTATAGCTGTAGACAGATCTCAACAGTCCTCTTTATCTGATGCAAGGGACGCTCTGATAAATGTTGCCATAGATGTTTTATCAGCCTACAAATTGTCTCAATCAGTGGCCTCTGGTGGACTTCTTGCTCCAGCAAGCTTAAAACTACTGCCTCTTCATATTATTGCTCTGCTCAAATGTGTACGCGTTATCTAAAGACTCATATTTTTTATATGATAACATAAGTATATGTTTTATATACATCATATATATAGTCTTAATAATGGTGGTACTGCAAAGTATTTTTCACTAATATCTTTTACATATCGTACAAAACAATTTAACAATTCATGTCTTATAATATTCATTTTGATAATGTATAATAACCATGTGATATTTTATTTTCCATTTCTTTATAATTAAAAAGTAATAATTTTTTAGGTTGCCTTCAGGTCAGGAACAAACACGAGACTTGATGACCGGGTGTTCGCAATGTGCCAGTTGAAAACTCTACCACTGTTTCAATTAATTCAAATGATTTATCCAGATTTGTATCCTGTTCACGCACTTGAAGATCGAAATGCGAAAGATATCGATGGGAAATTATGCCCACAACCACCTAGACTGCATCTTTCTGCAGAAAAACTTGATTCTCGGGGTGCTTTCTTAATGGACATTGGTGATCGAATATTTATCTTAATCGGCAAAAATATTCATCCTTCGTTTTGTTGTAATGTTCTTGGAGTCTCTGCTTTTCCCTCGATACCAGAAGAACTTGTAAGTTCATACTTACATAATTGATCAGTAATTTAATATTTAGTTTAGACAAAACTTAGCTTTTATATATTACATCTCCTTCTTAATATTATGTTATTATTTAATATAGGAAATAAAAGAAAAATATTTTTGTTTTCAGTATGAGTTACCAGAGATTGAGACACCCGAAAGCGAAAGGTTACGAAATTTTATATTTAGTTTGCAAGAGGAGAAACCTTATCCAGCTTCTATACAAATTATTCGGTAAGTTTCTTATTTTTCGTCTTAAAATATGTAACTCCATAGAATGTATGTATAAAATGTGTAATTTTTTATTTTCAGGGATGACAGTCACTTCAGGACGCTTTTTATTGAACGATTAGTTGAAGATCGTTTTGAGAATTCTTTGAGTTATTACGAATTCTTGCAACATCTTAAGACTCAAGTGAAATAATAATAGAGGAATTTATTTTGGAGTTAAATGAATACAGAAGAAGAAACAAACAAATCTTAACACACAGAAGTCATTGTTTATTACAGTGAAAGTGTTTAGCAATCGCGAACTGTGTTCAAAAAATACGAACCTCTTAAAAACGATTGTTTGATCGGTTAATTAGAATGAAACACCTAGAGATATAAAAAACCATATATATATATGTATATACATACATGTGTATATACATATATATAATATATACACATATTTATGTGCATATGTCCATATATATGTATGTATATTGGTAATTATATACATGTATACATATATGTACGTATATGTTTGTAGGAATGAATGTTATTCTTGTTTTAAGAAATGTTAATGCATTTAAATATAATTCAATTGTAATTATTATTATTATTTTATTATTATTATGATAATTATTGTTATTCGTATTAGTTGCAGTATCTTTTTGCGTTCGTCGGTTAAATTAACTTCAACAAATTTTGTTTTTCTAGTGTTTTTTTGTCCTAAGAATTTTTATTTATTTGATTTTACAATATTTTAAAAGTCGTTTTGAGAATTCAAACTGTTCAAATTTTATAATTCTAAATTCTTTGCTTAGTTATTTTTTATTCACATATTTACTTATCTCCAATGAGATGCCAAATTTTGGAAACTTTCTGATTTAGTATTGAAGCCTATATATTTTGTGAAATTTGGTTTTTTAATGAATCGCGTCTTGTGCGACCTATATATTTTAAATGTAATATTTTCTTCATAATAATTAGCTAGTAAAATATTTCCTCTTTGGTCGGAATGATTTTGTAAATACCGTCATATTTTGGGCAGAAATTTTACAATAAATTACGAATTATGACTTATCATCTACGTAATATAAAGCAATATAATATACATATATTTCATAAGGTATGGTGTATCCAAAACAAGAAATTCATACGCTCAAAATAAGATGAGTTTTGGTTCTTTTAATCCAATTCTGTTACTTTTTTATCATGGTAGCGGTATACTTACATTATTTTAGTTCTATAACGAGGGTTGATTTCAAGTAAGGTAGTGTGTGTTGATAATTCTAATTTCTTTTTTTGTTTACTAACTCTTATCATTGAAGTGATTGAAATAGAAAAATTAAATTATTAGTCTACATATTATATACATGTGTGTATAAAAATTGTTTGCCTCTTGTAATGCAGAGCTACAATTATTATTACGACAGAAACGTAATTTCCATAATGACCATAAAAATATTTTTAATGTCATCTTATTTTTTATGCAAGAATTTTACATCTTTGGAATATACCACCCTTTATGAAGCAATATATTATGTACAGAATGTCTCACTAAATATCATATGACAGTACAGTTATTCTGTTCTTGATCTTACAAAAAATTACATATTGATGTTGATACAATTGTTATTCTAATTACTATGTAACATTCATATTTATTCCATAAAAAAATTTGCAAATAAGAATTAATTTTTGTATTGCTAAATCTTTCTAAGTTATTAACTTTTTACTAATATTCTAAATTAAAACAAATTTTCTGTGAAAACGATAGTTATATAATCGTTTTATTAACATATTTAATGTTCAGAGAAAAATAATGCACGAAAATTTTTAATTCGGGTGAAACATTACATTTCAGATTATTTAATTAAGGAAAAATAGCATTTCCTTATTCAATTACCATTATCGCGAGTCACGATACATAATGTAATATGTTAGTTATGTAACTGAATGATTTAGCAATTGCCAGCATATTTCTTTCACATATTATTGATAAGAGAATGTTGCACTTATATTTAATGAGATGTACTGTGAA
This sequence comes from Bombus bifarius, assembly GCF_011952205.1. Lineage (NCBI taxonomy): Eukaryota > Metazoa > Arthropoda > Insecta > Hymenoptera > Apidae > Bombus > Bombus bifarius. The sequence continues at coordinate 3,049,021 of NW_022884360.1, forward strand.
TGAATGTACGTACGTATGTATACATGCGTGTATGATGTACGTGTATATATGTATATGTATAGACTAATCTCGAATTAACGAAGCTAATGGCACCATTATTTACAAGGGAATAATTTTTTTTTACGAATTGTAGAAATGTACAAACAAATTTCCTGTGAATATACGTAACTCATAGAACATGATTTTAGAACAAAATGAATACATTCTATTAAATGAAAATGAAATGCAATTTCACATTACATACAAAGACTAGTTGTCAGTCATTCCTAAATACTTGATATTGCTTCAATTTTTATATATTACCTTAATATTTGTTTATTCCTTTAGAAAGGTAGAGATTTTGAGCATATCAAGATCATACACAAAAGTAATTATTTTACAAATCATAACAAATCAGTACAAATCATAAGATGACTATACAATGAAATTTTTGCAACCTATATTTCACCTATCTTAAGTGCAAAGGCCTTTTTTAAATAGTGGAAAATTATAAGAAATTCGAGATTTAAGAACCATAAGGCAACTATTTGTTCTAAAACTTTTATTAATGTTATAAATTATTATAATAATAACAAAATTAGATATATATGTAATTAATTTGCAAACTTTATTTAGTTTTATGTAATTAAATAAATTTTTATTGTACTTAATTTTGAAATGAAAGTAATTCCTCATTATATATACAGTATGGAGTAAATAACTGGGATCGCTTCGATTACTGCGTAAGTAATGATTTTAGTGAAACATGTTTCAGGTAAAAATTGAATGGTTTCAAGGAAGGCATAATTCAGCGTGATTAGTTTTTGTTTATAACAGGATGCATTGAGGATATATGCACATCAAATTTGTTTTCTTTCTAGCTCGTAATTCTGTATAAAAAAAAAGCCAATTTATATAAAAAAACCATTAGTTTAGGAGATATTTTAACTTTAATTATTCGAAGTGGCATAACAATAGATGTAATTTAAATCTCCCTCTATCAACTCTATCCATAAAATGCAACTCATGTTCTATGAAATGGTATCAACGTAAGTATCTTTGCAGAAAGTACAGAGATCGGTAAATTATGTAATGATACTTATCGTTGGATATACGTATATTGTATGTATATGGATGAATATATCTCACTTAGTTAATTCGAGATGAGTCTAGGAAAACAGGAGATTTCTAAATTCCGTTTCTCCTATCACCAATGCTGCCAAAAGAAGAAAATAATCCAAACAACTTTCGTAGATTCAGACGAATCATAAATCAATGAGATGAAAATAGGGGTGGAAGGATGATCTAACTCGTTCGAGAATATAAACTGTGCTGTGAAAGGTGCAAGAAATAAAACTCTCAATACTGTAGCATTGTTTTTAATGACTGACCTAATGAGTTAATATATGCAATTAATTGAACAAAACATTTTTAGTTTACCATAAAGTAATATATTTGTTTGACATATTAGATATATAAAAAAAGATATTATAGGAGATATTAAAAGAAGTATGTATGTAACAGTTTTTCTCATACATTATGTTTATTTCTTAGTGAATAAATAGCGATTAGTAATGATAAATTCTGAATGAGATAAATCAATAATTAATTCCATTTTAAACGTATATGATAAAAAAGCCAGAAACCTCTTAATTTTGCTTTAATTATCAAAATGCATATTATAACTGATTTTTAAACATTTTACCATTGATTCAATTAGCTTGACAAAACCAGTATCTTTTGACTTCTCTAATCCTCTTAGAACCCTATTTTTCATTACAGCAACAAATTCTTTGTTACTCAATTGGCCGTCCACTAGAAATAAACAAAAAATATTATTACTTCAAAATTAATCAATCTTATAATGTACAGAATGTTTTGTACCTTATATTAAGGAGATTGTTAGTATCTACGTAGAAATATCATAACATACATTACCTCTTACTAAATAGAAACTTTTACATAATATGTCTAACAATATAAAGCTAAATTTGTTATATATTAAAATATAAAGACTTATATGATTCATAAAATTTTAATAACAGTATGTCATATAAATAATAAATATCAAACATTAAATTATTTAATATTATAATCAACTAACTGTTTTCATCAAAAATAATGTAAACCACTTGTATTACATGGTCACTCAGATCAACATGAGCCACTGTTTTTGCTACATGTTTTAGGGTAGCTGTAAAAGATATAAAGTTATAAGTTATAAAGTTAAAGAGATTTAATTTAAAAAATAGAACGAATAGAATTTAATTTATGACAAAAATATTATTTTTAAATATTATGAAAGACCTGGATCAATTGATGCTCCAGCAATATGATAAAATGTCAGTGCTGTATCCACATCATTGATATTATTTAAAAAATGAAAAAACTTCAGATATTCGTTTTTGTCTATTCCCTTTGGATTATCCTTAAAGCTGAAAAAATAAAATACATTATTGAAATATTTCACTTTTTATGTAGAAATTATATTTACATTAATTATAAATATATATATATGTGTGTGTGTGTATACCGCTTTTTTACAGTTTTCCTAATCTTCGCTTTTTTTGTGGCAGGATATCCAGCATATGCAAGCAATAATTCTGTGAAATCTACTTCAGTTATTCGACCGTTTTCATCAGGATTTCTTCGCTCAAACTATAACAATTTATGCCTTTTCAAAATAAAATAATGTATACTGAAATATTGCAAAACTGACCTCTAAACTAAGTATTTCTGTTTGCAATTGCTGTTGAAACTCTAAAAATTTCTCAATAGTCAACTTCCCTTTCATGTTTTGACCGAAGAAATATGTAGTTAATGCTGAATTAACACCCTGAAAATTGTAAATATATTGGTTATATGATAGAAAATTATAATTGAAGTAAATATTATCGTCTCCGATTTCTTTGTTCACATAGGATCATCCTATTGCCAATTGTACTATGATTACTGGAACATCTTATATAAATAAGTTTGTATTACCGGATTCTGTAACTTTCCTTGTAAGTTTTCATATTACTTTGTTCGTTTTGTATAATTACTAAAATCATTTTCAGGGAAGACATGAAAATGATTACAGTAACTTACACTAATATTACAGATATTCAAGACAATAATAAACTCTAGTACCTTAAACATATTACCAGTGGTAACGTGATCGCGATGTCGATTTCCGATACTGGTTTGTTGTCGAATTAAAGTAGCGACTTTTCCAAATTCCTCAGAATCAACGTCACCATCGCCATTAAAATCAAACATTCTGAAGGCGATTTCGAAATGTCTCCTAGAAGCTACAGAAACATTTCTTGATATAAAATATTTGATTAATTGATGTTCAAGTAAAAATATAAAATTAACAGCGATAACTTACTGGATAATACGGTGAGCAAGAATATATAATCAGAGAAACTAATTAAACCAGCACTTCCAAGTTTGTAAAAGATGCTATCTTCATCTAAAGCCAGTTCTAACTTTGTGTGAATATTCTATAAAAATATATACATACTCGTGATTATAATATTAAATACATTTTATTTTATTATATATATGTTAAGTATCAATTATCATTTACAATTAAAAATATTAAAATATTAAGTAACTAATAATGAAAAAATCGTAGAATTATCAGAATAATAAATATTGTACCACAATAAGCAATTGTAAGTGTAGAAGTTATATCTTACTTGAAACATAGTAACTAACATTTACTTTTCTTTGACGAATTTTTTCGAGCGAGAAACTGAATTTGAGCTTACCTTAGGATCGTAACGTTTATATTTGTCCAACCCAAGTCCTGAAAATAAATATATCATTAAAACACATTAGATTGAAAAATGGGGTCTGTAGATAAAAGAAGTCATTTATTACAATACAAATTACATAGAAAGATATATTGTTGCATGCATTTAATATATAGATATGCCTATATATAATGGCTGCAAAAGACATTTGTACATTATAGTATTTATTGTAGCATTTACATATTAATTAATAAGGTCCAAGTATATTAAATTTCGCATCATTTAGTAGTATGTACTTTGGAATAATTTGCAGAAAGCATCATAACAGAGTAAATGGGAAGGCTATTTATTGAATAGAAATGGAATGGAGCGTTCTACGGACATTTATATATATACAATAATTCGATTTTGTTGAAAAATTACCGTCCGGTTGTTTGATACCAGGCGTTATTGATCTTAAAAAGTCATCAGGTGTCATGAAGATTTCATGGATGTCGTTGTTCACCACTTGCAGAGTAGCAAAATAACGAAATACTTTGTCAGGAGTAGAATAGTGTCTTATACGATTTTCGTACTCTATTATCTGTGTAAGAAATAATTTTTCATATATTTAACAGGAATATAATGTGATAATATTATGAAGATAATAACATTTAGTTTGAAATATAGTTTAATCAATAATAAATTTCGATGAGGTCGTGTAAAATTCAATTCAATATAACATTAGCAACATTTTACTAATCTTTAATTAAGAAGATCACAGATAATTCAAAAAGAGTTTGGATTATATTATTTAATTTTGAGGTACTCTATTTTAATTTATATTGTGTGTTCTACATAATAAAAATTATCGATGGTATTTATTATTTATTTCATAAAATCTGATATACATGCACTTGATAAATTTTCCAAATTAATTTTTTCAGAAATGAAGCATCCAATGAAAAAATTGTATTTTACATTTTCGATTTATTTTTACACGTAGAACCTCATTTTCATTATTCTCTGTCTACTTCGAAATTATCCACGTTTAAGTATACATACTTGACAAATTTTCAAACCAGATTTTCTTAAAAACAAAGAGTCATATGAAAAATTTTTATTCTATATTCTCAACTTATTTCTCCACGTAGAATCGCCCCTTGTCAATTCTATCATGATTACTGGAAACTCTGTATAATATCAACTCTTTGATACTAATAATGTGCCAACTTTAAATATGCTACGTTCGCAATCGTTTGTGATATACTTTTGGCAGCAATTCACTGTATTTCTGTTATTGACAAAAATCCGTACCGACTAGCTTCAAATTCGCTTTCTTAAAAACAATTTCCAGTTTTGGAAAATTAAAATTGTTAGCGTATTATGAAAATGTTAGTAAATAAAGAAATGGTTAATTAAATCTGATTTGACATTAGTAAGAGTACAAAAATTATAGTCCGTATTATTATAGTGTTAAATTCATTCAACATAAAAGACAGGCTTTAATAAGATAAAATGAAAATAAATATAGATAATAGAGATAAGTTACAACAAAAGTAATAAAAAGATGTAAAAAGAAATTATTGTGAAAGATAAACTACAAATAAAATTATACCATCTGGTTGTCTCATGCCAGGAGTAATTGATCTGATGAAGTCATCTGGAGTCATATAAACTTCGCTACCTTCTACACTCGATATTTTTACGGTCGCGAAGTAACGAAAAATTTTGTCAGGCGTCGAATACGTTCTCAAACGATTTTCGTACTCTATAATCTGCAAATATGCGTTATTTGGAAATGATAATACATAACAAATATTTATAACTAAATCATAATAGCTAAAATGATGTAAAAAAGCAAATATAGACCTTGAATATACGATAGCTTTGTCATGATTAAAATAATTAAATTTTCTATTAAATCTCAAAGTACTATAATCTTACTTAATTATATATATAATACATTTGATAGTACAGTCGCCCCCCGTATAACCCGTATCTCTATAATGAGGAATGTATCCCTTGCGTTATATCGAAATCCATTGTATTTATAACGTTCTATATATTTTATACTATACCATACTATACTATATGTATATAAAACTTTTTATATAATTAACAATTTTGAAAATTTTTAATATCCAAAAATTTTGAAATTTTAACTATGCATTAATTATCCATTTTTTAAACAATTTCGGTTCAATAATAAACTATTTAGTTGGACGTAAATAATTATATAATTACTTTCCTTTACCTTTCGATCACGAAACCCAATTTTCTCCTTCTTCTTCTTTTTCTTTTTATCTTCTTGTATTTCATCCAATTGCTCATTTTTATCTTCGTCATTTGATTTTTCGTCAGTGACCATTTCAGCTGCATTAACCGTGGACAAATATTTTTGCCTTATCCTGAAATAGAATTTAATAAAAAATTTGTAAGGTATGTTATTTGCAATTTCTTTGAACCAATTTGCATTATCGAAGCCTACTCTTTGAAATTGTTGCTATAAAAGAAAATTTAAAAGATTTGCTCTTACCTTTTCCAGGCAATAAGGCTGGTGACAAAACAGGGGATGACGTATAAAAATCGATAGCTTTTCTTGATCTTCTCACTTTCGTTTGAAAAGTATGTAAAATTGTTTCGAACTGAGCATTTTTCAGAATTATTAGTGTTACCAATTATTAAAAGGTTATACGTTTTGTTAATATAGTTACACGAAGCGCTTTGTCTTATAATAAATCTAACCTTATTAGTAAACATGTTTTATACTTATTGAATAAATTTTGAATAATTATATATAGAGAAATATATTGAAAAATTTTATGTTGACAGTACTATTTTCCTTTCAAATAGAGATTGTACTAACAGAGTTTAATCTTTATGCACATAACCTTTAGTGATACTTCTTTATATAGATGTTTTTTCAGTTTTAACCTTTATATTTACTTTATATTATTCTGTTCGTATTCTCTCACTCTAAGAATGCCAAAATAAATTGTAGAACACAAGATAATTTAATGCGGAAGCTAACCTACTTATAACTGTTTAGATATATCAAACCTTCATACAACTGTACTATTTAAACTGTTCGCTGCAAAGCTGAAAGATTCGAAATTTGTAATTCACATTACGTACACAATGGCGCTGGAAACATATTTATGAAATGAACTTTAAAATGATCTTATATACATAAATTTTTTAAATATTTCTTATGGTGATGACAAATCTCGTAAAAAAAAAGCGAACTTAAAAATGGTCTTATAAATAAGTTTGAGTTTAAATTTGTTTGTTCGTTTATTATTCTTTCAGTATAAGACATATTATTTAATTTGAGAAAAATAGTTTGTTCAACTTTTATTTTTCTTTCAGTATGTTAGTATTACACCGAATCCTGAGAATCTCGAGAATTTTTTTATACAACAATAAATAATGCAAGATTCCATCTAGCTGTACCATTCGGTATATAGAATAATACATGAAATTTCGAAATAATTAAAATACCTGCCTATATTAAACAAAGAAACTAAAAATACATTTTTTAAATTTTCAGATGTAAAATATAATATATATTCATTTCGTGTTCTTCAGCAAAAGGTTTATGTTTTATAATTTTCTGCTAGCATATAGTTGATTAATTGAAATGCTCAATATATATGTTATATATAAATACATATTCATGAGATATTAACAGTTGAGGCAAGAAAATTTATCATGAAAATAAGATTTTACTAATAAATATGAAAAGTAGGTTTCACATGTCTCGTGTATTTATTAACTATGCAATGTCTAAAATGGCGAAGTACTGGATGATTGTTTCTTTCATGATATAGGTTATATGATACAATTGTAATCGTTGGAAATTGTAACAAACTAATTCGATTTGGCAGAGATACAAAAGAATATTATGATTACGTCCAAATAATTTGTGTTTGTGTAACGTCGCTTAATGTTCTAATAATTAAAAAAATAAAATAAATAACAACGTGGATAATGGCTGAAAATGTTGTTCACTGCGATGACGAATTTGTACATTCCATCAAAACATTACTCTGGGGCAATACTGTTAAAAAAGATGTTTTTAAACGATGGGCTCAAGGTAATTTTATGTTCCTAAATGTTTTTTTTTTTAATAAAGGGTTTAATAATAGAGATTGGGTTATTTACATTAAATTAATCATAATTATTATCACCAAAAGTAAAATAATAAATAAGTTTAATCAACGTCCTTAATTGATTGTATATAATCTATTACTTAGTATAATACACACTTCCCATTGCTTCAGGATTTTACTTCAGCCCTGATGAGCCAACAGCATTGATACAAACAGAAGGTGGTCCTTGTGCAGTAATAGCTCCTGTCCAAGCTTTTATTTTAAAAGAATTACTCTCTGAGACTGATGTTTCAACATGGAAAAATATCAATTTGGATACATGTTACCAGCTCCTTGTACGAGCTTCTATAGAAATTTTAAAGCAAGCAGCTGGGGAGAAAGTTCCAAAGTTTTGTATTGTATTTATGGATTGTAAATTTTCGAATGAAGATAATGGAAGAAAAGCCAAATGGGTGGAAAAAATACCAGAAATTGAAAATCGTGAAGAAGAAATAAGCGTGGCAAATAATGAAAATCGAGAAACAAATAAAAAGATATTACTGATGGATATTAATGAAGAATGCAGAGCCATAGATTCTGACCTCTTCCATTCTCAATTGAGGTAAGGAAATTTGTTATGAATTATGATAATGATCTATCTGGTTTTAAGAATAACTTTAAGAATAAATTAAAATATACTTATATACATATTGGCTTACAAGAACAGCACAATTGAATAAAGTACAGTTTTCAGGAAATCATTTTCACGAATGTGCTATGATATGTTATTATTGAATTTAAAGTAATTCAATTAAAAACATTTTAAAACTCATTTTTATTATATTTAGATTAAAAATCCAGTTTTTATTATAAAAACGAATATTTTATTTTAGGTTATTTACAACAAATACTTCTGAACATGTAGAAGAATTTTTTTTAGAAAGGTTAGAGATGTTAAAAGATAGATATGGTATCTTATTGCTTCTTTATAGTGTAATTGTTACAAAAGGTGTCACTGAAATTCGTTCAGAAATGTCGGATCCCTTAGAATCAATGATTGATTCAACATATGGTTATGGGAATCAAAGTCTTATAAATTTGATGCTCACAGGAAGAGCAGTTAGCCATGTATGGGATCATGATCAAGATGTTGGAGGACTGAGTAAGCTATTCTTATATTCTATGCCATTGTAATATATTTAATAAATAATTAATATTATCTAACAAGGAGCATTACTTAACTAATACACGTTAATTGTGATAAAATACTTTTGTTGCTGTTATTGACTGCAAAATGTTGTCAAAGTTGATTATATAGCAAATAAATTAATACTTATTTGCTAGCAAATAGTGTGATATGTGTAAATTTTGTTTGTGAACTCTCCTTTCCCTTCAATCAAGGACAGAAGCATAAAGTATCTTACTCCTCTAATGTGTTATTTAACATTATAAACTGTCTATATTATTAATATTGAAATAATTTACAAATTTCAGAGTTGCGTGGGATAGATAAACAAAATCCTATAGGATTCCTTGCACTTCTTGAATATTTGTGTTACTGTGAAGTTGGAACTTTCTTAAAATCTCCATCATATCCTATTTGGGTATTGGGTTCAGAAACTCATTTGACTGTGCTATTTTCTACTGAAAAAAGGCTTGTGAGCCCTGAAACACCTGCAGACCAAGCGAAAAGAATTTTTAGAAAATTCGATCCTGAAGGAAATGATTTTATCCCTGCCAATTTATTACAAGATGTTCTCGCTGAACTTGGACTAGTTACAGACACAGATTAGTAAGTACAAAATATATATTTTACATTATACATATATCAAATTGTGTTATAACATATATATTTTTATTACAGTGTCAACGTAATGCAGAAAAAATTGGATACTGAAAATTTGGGAATTATTCTACGTACTAACTTTATGGACGAGTTCTTTCCTGAAGAACCACGAACTTGTCCAGATACATTTCCACTGTACCATCACAATAGTCTCCAACACAGCAATCCAGAAAATAAAGTAAAATATCATAAAGGTCAAGCCGTGTTACTGGAGTGCACTATCAAGGGTATTATGGAAAGCAATCCTATGTTAACAGTACTTCAAACAAAATGGCCCAGAATCGAAGTTCAATGGGATATTGGGCAAAATCCGAGCCTTAACTAATAAATTCTGCTCACATTCTGACGAGTTATTTTTAACTATATCATTGGAGTTGTTGTACAAGGAAATAAGTAACAAAATTATAAAATAGTTTGAGGAGTACTTAAATTTGCAAAGGAAGTTTTTGTGCTTGAGAACTCTAAACAAAAATCATTAGAGAAGGAATTAGATTTAAATAAAGAAAAATTGTTTAACATACTTTATGTTAAATAGAACTTTATTTATAAATTATAATAATTCAATAATTTTACTAATTATTTAGATTAGAAAGCATTCTTTTACAAATGAAACGAGATTTAAATATGTAGTATTGTTTTAGAAATAACTATTCAACGTACTATTAAAAACTTCAAGAACATATATGTTGAAGTTTAAAATTATTTGATGTTGATGTTAAAAAAATTAAAACGAATTTACTAATAAACAAAAGGAAAAGGATATGCGAATGCTAGTAATAAACAATAACAATTGCAAGTGAAATGTAACGGAGAAAATAATAATAATAATGTAGTAAGAAAAAGTGTGAATATTCAGATAAACAAAGTAATAAAAAGTAGTGTAAAGAAAAAAATCAATTTAAAAAAATAATGCGGAAATAAAATTGTAGACAATGTACAAATCTATGTAAATCGTATCCATGGCTAAATGTATACATAGGTAGATCAAAGTTATAATCTAGTCATTATATCGACATTCTAATAATATTTTTACTATTTCCTTCTTTTTTACATTTAATAAAGGGAACACGTTATATTGTGTTGCCGATTTCGCTCAAAATGTTGCAAAAGGTCGCGTATAATAACATTCTAAACGAATAGGACACACTATACAGAATGAAATGAAAAGAACGCATTTGAATTTCCTACATGCTAGAAATGTGTTTATAAGTACAGCTGAAGTTGCAGATAGTGAACAAAATTAATGGGGAATCAAATGAAGTTACATTTCAGAATTTTTCGTATTTGAATTTGATTCTTTATATAACTTGTTTTTATGCGTATATTTTTATGATTATATGTTTACACATAAATATATTATTATAATTATTATATTTATTGTAATTAAAATGATTAAAAAGAACTAATTCTTCTTTTAAAAACTGATATGTTATGAATATATAAATCGAATAATAATATTAAAAATAAAAGAATAACAAAAACGAAAATGTGTTTATGTTTTATAAACATCTTATTTTAATTATTAATTAATTAGTTATTAATTAATTAATTAATTTTATTACGAATTGCTAATGATAAAACTATTTCTTTTTTAACAAGTCGGTGTGTTTTGAAATACAAAAAGAATGTTTTAAAGTTCTAGAATAGTGCGTTCTACGTGTTTAGGAAGTTATTATACTATATATTTTGATTTTACTATTTAAAACATTTTCTTAGTTCTAATATTCAATACGAAATAAAATGGTAAACATACAACGAGAGCAAAGAAACATATAGAGAATTCTGCAGAGATTTCTTCAACAGCATGATATCACAACAAGACTGTAAAGTTGGAAAATTAACATGCGAAAAAAATGGGGATTTAATTGTATTTAAAAAGTATTTAAAAGTAATTTATATTACATTTTGCGCAGTTAATGCAAATTTTATTTAAATTATCCGCCAAGTATATTATTGTTGCTTCTTCTTTGCAAGATGTCGTTCTTATCTAAGAGAAAATATTCGTTGGAAGTTTCAATCTGTATTGTATGACGTGGCTCACAAAACAGTACAGTTTTCAAGACTCCGTGCCTAGCGATGGAGATGTATTTTCGGTAAAATAACTATTGCGCTCACAACGAAATGTGCTTTTGAAAGCGTGTGAAGAAAGTGTTGTGATCAATCTAATTTTAAGAACTTTCTATGATTGATATATGCTCTGGTAAGTTACATTTTATTATTATTATATATAATATACGTATATATACTGTGTATATGTATATATAAATATAACCTTATAATACTTCAGACGTAAAATTTTTTTATTTTGAAGTAGTATTTTTGATAAAGTTGAGGAAAAGAGAGAAACACATTTTATTTTTCACCGAATTAAAGTCGTTAATACTTTATTTACAAATATAAATATTACGAAACAGTTGATAGATACATTTTCTTATTGTTAAAAGAATAAACGAATTTTAACCTTTTGTTACTAGAAAAAAATAACACATTTATGAAGTTGCAATATATGCTTATATGAAGTTATCAAAATATAAATTGTAAATAGTCAGTGCTTATTAGAATGTTATTGTTAGAATATACCATTAATGTATTTCTGTGTTTTTATCATATGATTGTATATTTCCATTGACCTATTTATTTAAATATAAAATATTAAAGCACAAAACATTTTGCACAATAATATCATTCAACATTTGTTTGTCTGTTAGATACTATAGTATTTTCATATATGTATATATTATATACATGGTAGTACAACTAAGGAGGGAGTGATTTTATATAAAAAGGCAAATTTGTTGAATTGATCCATAATATTTAAAAAATTTGCATTTTAAAGTTGATTCAATTAGATTGACACATATTTTCATTATATTCCAAAATATGAGTGATTCTTTGTATACAAATAAATGAAAATTGTGGAACAAATTTTTAGACAAATAATTACTTGTTTTTAATATATTTGATTTGTTTGTAACTAAAAATTGAAATGAAAAATGTTGTAAATTCTTTAGTCTCTTTCTATTAAAAAATCACATTTATAATTGTATTAGATATATTGATAGCATATAGCTATACTAATTTTATCATAGAATATACAATTTGAATTTAATCGTTTGCCTTTCTTGATTATCTCTTGTACCATATACATTGAATAAGTCCAAAAATTATTTGATAAGTAAGTGCATTTAATGATTGCCAAATAATTTTCTTGTATATAATACACCATAATAAAGAACATTTACCAATTGTTTATACTTATAGATAAGATAAAGAAAATATATCTATAACTTATTATCTTTAGATAATGTAGTATTGAATATATTTTTAAAATATAATAAGTTAATACAAACATAACAACAAAAAATCTTACAATCTTTTTTTCCTTTTATTCTTAAAATTATAATTATATTGTAAACATCATAATTGTAAGAATTGCTTATTTTAAGATATAAAGCTTTGTATGTAAATGTTAACATAACCTTTTCTTATGTGAAATAAAATGATTATTCTATGAAATACATTGCATTTTGTATGAAAATGATACAAGGGAAAAGAAGAAGATAAATATCAAATTTAAATTTAGAAATTTATAATATAATATAGTTGAATAAATTTTGAAGTAATTTTCCTTATCCAATTTTGATAAAATTTATTACTTACTTATTTAACATCAAGCATTGAAAGATAGAAGCTTCTCATAAAAACAAGTTTTGCCATAGTAATTATTTTTAAATACAAAATTTCCAGAATTGTTTCCTACAAATTAATTTACATTGTATATATTTCATTGAATTATTAGATAGCATTGGCAAATAGTAGAAGTTTGATAAAAAGTCTATTTCAGAAAATTCTGTTTTTATTTTTTATGAGTAGTAACCTTTTTTTCATAATATTAGAAAACAGTTTTAGAAGCTTCAAGTTAAATTAATATATCCACAATGCTTATATTTAAACCAAACAATATTTACATTAATAATAAAGTTAAGATGATTAGAATGGGAATATTTAATATCTTATAGTCATGCAATGTAAGTTTCATAACCTTTCATCAAATTAGTGTCTATTTGTATTAAAATATAAGTAAATCCCCTAAAAAATTTTGTAAAAGCAGTGGCACAAAAATGGATAATGTAATTCATTCAATTCTATATTAAAATTAGTTTATTAAATTTCTCTTTCTTATTTCCTATACAGTAATAATTCGTTTTATTTTACTCTACTTTTATTATATTACTATTAATTAAAAAATAAAATTTCGTTTTATTTCATAATGCTTACAACGCTTTTTACTATAGAATGAAAAAGGAGCGAATCGAAAAGAACACTTCCTCCACTTTCTACTCTTGCGTTCTCTGATTTCAAATGACAGCCATACTACCGGAAGTAAGCAATTGTTACGTTATAAATTTGCTCACGTGTATGCAATCTAAGTACATACTATGTACTAGCATTATGATAAAAAAATATTCAACTGGAAAGATTTTGCCTTTTGTATCTAGACATTAGCAATGATTTTTTAATCGATAAATATTTAATTCGAAATTAGTTTTGTTATTTTGGAAATAAATTAATATCATATTATGTAGTTCAGAATGTGATAAAGACTATAAAGTATGTTTAAAAAATAGAAAAATATATCTATTCTATAAATGTTAGAAATAAGCATAATTAACATTTCATTATATGCATATACGTGTGCGTACATATGTGCGTGAGTAAGAAGGGTTGTTATACTTTTGTTTTCAAGAGGTATGAGAAGGTAAGGAGTGTATAAATACAATAAATGTAGGAATGCAAATAAATAAAACTGTAATAGTAAATTATAATAGTGAGAAAGTTGTCGCAGTAAAAGGGCAGACGTGCGCTCAAGAGAATAGCACGCGTTGTACACGCATAGATATTAGTACACTCTGTAGGTAAAGATTGTACGTGTACATATATCTACGTAGGTAGAGTATCACCTTTAACGGGTCGATAATTTCCAAATCTTACGTATAGGCATGTGGTAGTACGATGAATTTTTATTATTCCCTATAGTTATTTCATAATTTGTAGTAATGTTTTACATAAAATTAAAGTGAAGGGTCCTATATAGATCATAAAATTGTTACAAGTTTTAGATGATAGCGCCATGTAACTTTGCATAACTGTGCAATTGGATTACATGCAGAATATTTCCTTTAACATCAATGGTTAAAGTATTTGCTCATTCTCATAGCATTCTCATAGTACCATAAAATATCAAAAATAAAATCATTTTGATTGGAAAAATCGAAATTTCTGATATATAAAATTTTGTTCTCAAAGTCACGCCTTTGAGTTTCAAGGTTACCGATGTTTGTAATACGAGATGGCATAAAAGTGATATAATTGTGCAAATATGTATCTTTTTTATAACAGGATATATTCATTTTTTCAAGGTCAGGTAATAATGATATAATTTAAAAATATTAAAACCGTGTGAGAATAAATTTGAGATTTTAAAAAAAACAACCTTGAGAAAAAATGTTGCCTTTTACTCTATAAACAAAACAGTTTGCTTCTTCGATAATTTATGATTTTATAAAAAGCATTTTACTAGTATAATATTATTTTGTCTAATATAACATAAATGATTCGCGTATAAATATTAGCTACATCATCACAAAATAATAAATATAAAAAAATAAACTTAAATAAAATTAAGGTATTCCAAAACATTTAACCTATATTTAATTGTATATTTGCGCGTAAATCACATTTAGTTATTCGCGAACAAATTTTAACGAAATTCAATGCATAAAGTATGAAATTTCTGCAACGTTATATTTTATGTAACATTACTAATGTCAATGTTCTTAATTACGTAATTAAAATTCTATAATCTTATCTTGGTACATTTCTTCTTTGATCAGATTTCTGCATCATTTCGTAATCATCTGCGAAATAACGATTGAAAACGTATTACCTAATCTTGTTATAAATGATTTTATTAAAAGACGGTGAAAAAGGTATAGGTATAAGGTAGCATAAGCGTATTTTTCTTCTTTTCTATTTGAGTATTTTATTAAAAATATACTTTGCAAATATCGGATGTTATTAATTCGATGTTTTTAACTTTTTTAATGTATTTTAACAAAAAATAAAATTCGCATTGCTTATATAGGTATAATTATCTAAGAAAATAAAACATATGTTACAGAAAAATATTTATCTTTATAGGTTTTAATATAATTTTTCTTTTAGTCAAGAAGTATATGAAAGTTAATATGTATGAGTCATCCTTATCTAATCGAAGCTTCTCTATTCATTATTGATGTAATACATTTTAATACGAATATCATTTTTAATTTTCATTGTTTTGCATATTTTATTATTTTTCATTAACTTTTATTCCATCAAACGAGTATCTGAACGAAGAAACGAGAAAGAAAAAATCATTTTAATTGTATCATAAAAATTTCTCTAAGTTTCAAAATTATTTCTTTTCTTATAAAATTATATATACATATAAAAGTTACATTAATGAAATATGATTATTTCAAATTTTTTATTATAACTGTTTATGAATCCAATGTGTTATTATTGACATTATTAAAATGTTTCAATAAATAGCAAAAGAATATTTCAAAATTTAGATATAATCTCTGTTTTGTAATACATATATTTTTGTAAAATATAGCGTATTTGGCCATCAATTCAGCTATAAATTGCAGTTGAATTAATTATTTTATATCCTACTAAAACTAACTATATAGCATCGAATATTATTTATATCGAGTAGTAATCTGTTTACTGATCATTCTGAAATGTGAAAGGGTCTTTTCACATGTACAACTATGAATCGGG
Source organism: Bombus bifarius (assembly GCF_011952205.1). Taxonomy (NCBI): domain Eukaryota; kingdom Metazoa; phylum Arthropoda; class Insecta; order Hymenoptera; family Apidae; genus Bombus; species Bombus bifarius. The sequence goes on from NW_022884360.1 coordinate 3,065,490, forward strand.
TCTCGGTGCGCGCATCAGCAACACCGAGCTCTCCAAATCCGGGGGAGTAGCGCCACTCGCGGGAATAGCCCACCAGCGGAGCGGTACTCGCTCTGCCCGTTTCGTGCGCCAACGAAATATCTTCCACTAGACTGAAATCTTCTTCGGGCACCGAATCTAAAAAGTAAGTTCTTGAATTTCATTCATTCTCGAACATTCTATCTAATGTTACGATACTTAATTCCCTGTGATATCTTAGGAAAGGGTAGCTAATTTCTCTCCTGTGTTCTCCATCCTTCACATTTTACATTTTACGTTCTTTTATCAATACACATACACAAATCACATACGTGTGAATATATTTATGGTATTACGGTATTACGTATAAATGGTGCGTATAATGATAAATATACGGCACGCGTATATATATATGCATACGGATGATTATATACATTGATATACATATGCATATGCATCCATATGTATAGTTTTACGTATATGCACGTAAGAACATGTAATTGTTGTATATACTGCACACATAGGGGCGTGTGTGCGCGCGCGCATACACATGCACATACAGCGTGCAATGTACATGTATATATATACATATATATATATATACATATATATGTATGTATACATGCACGTACATGTTACGTGAATCTATACGTACTTGTGAACAATACATGGTGCCTATATTGCTAGAAATATCTATAAATGCACTAGTATTTTACATAGATGCGTACGAGTTTCAGCAAGTTAAAAACATTTTTTTGCCATATTTAATGCGTAGAATATTTTGTATTTCGAATGTATATTTGTGGATACATATATAACATATGCCTGTAGTAATTATTCGTGAAATGTACAAATTACGTCTTCATTTTGTACGTCTACTTGTTATCTAACCTTATATTACGCACAGATTTGGTAAGTTGTGCGTTTTGAGAGTGTATCCAGGGCTTATATGTCTATTGGTGAAACGGGGAAATCGATCGAAACGACGATTTTCGTTTTGATGTTCAACGTGTATTTACAACATTTCAGTAGTAAAATTACTTTGCAGTATTTCCCTTGCTCATTGATAAATTTATAGTACATAGAAAATATTTGGATTTATTATAATGAGAGAAATGTAGTCATAAAATAGAAACATTAGTATTTTTGCAAAGCTTCTAGTTTACTGTCAATAATGTATATCTAACAATTATAGAGTTATAGTCAGGTATTACATGAAATATGTGATATGTATTATTGTCACTTGGAGTAAACATTGAAAAAATTAATGATTGCTACTAATAGTTTCATAGCGTAATAAGGCAGTAAAAAATTTATATTCGCAAGAAATAGGGAAAGGCAATCTTAACTATTTTATCTGCCTCATTCATAGTAAACAGTAGCAATTATATTATATTGTATATGGTGCAATTAAAAACATGTACTATATAGTTACATACTTAATAGTTTAGAAAAGTATATTTACTCGTACAGAGAATTGAAAAATAAACTTAGAAACAAACAATTTTTGCTAGCGCTCAAAGATTTATATTTGTTTAAAGTAATTATATTTGATAATTATATTTGTTTAAAGTAAAATAATATTATGTTATTACAGATCTCCACTGGCATGGAGCTAGGAGCACACTGATAGTGATAGTCTACAAGGTTTGTACTTCAGTTTGTAGTATTCATAATTTAATAAATTAATTAAAAGAGACTGATACATTCACATTGTTACAACTATCTTTTTATTTACTATTCAGTACTCGCAATATATTTTTTCATTTTGCATTATATCATAATAAAGTAATACCTATTGCACATCAATAATGTTAAATTGTAGACAATTGAATTTCTCATGTAGAATCCAAGACACATTATTATTACAATGTGGAATAATAAACAGATTATTGGTTTAATAAAATTAATAACTGAAAATTTTCTTTAATTTAAACATTAATATTATGATTCATAATAAGTAATAATAAATTCATAAAAAATTATTCCTTAGATCTTGGTTTCTATGCATTGCCTGCCAAAGAAGAACTGAGCCCAATGTTTCCACACAATTCTAGTTCACATGAGATTTCTACAGAAACAAATGCCTTCGTACAAAATTCCATGGTAAGTATAAGTTCTGTAGTTTTTAATAGCTCTATTTTAATTTTTTAATATTTTTTGCACTAGTTTTGAAATATATTGTAAAGTGAATTTTTGATGTGTTTTTTCTTTTTATCACATAGTAACTTGTATGTATAACAAAAAAGATTCTAAAAAATATATATGTATTTTAATCAAAATACTAAAAAATATGTAATATGTGAAATATATACTATTTTTAAATTTTTATACGAGTACATAAATGAATGGCAAAGTTTACTAAATTACATTATACAATCTAATTTACTTAAAACATAAAAACACAAATTTAAACACTATGTATACATAATATAAAAAAATGTGAAATAATTCCTTTCTCGTTTTAAATTAAAAGTCAATATTCACCTCTTAAACATAAATATGCCTGTCAGTAAAAAGAATATTTATTTATTATTTTAGATTCAGTCCCCATATGCAGAATTTTATGTTATAAAAATATATTTTATGTTAATAAAAATTAACGTGCATTATTTGAAGATCATTTTTCGCAATGAACAATATACATAGGACAATTTTCAATTAGATTTTTTAATATGTTCCAAGTTACATCGTATTTGCATTTAAAGTTGATTTGCATTTAAAATAAAAAATGCGCCTGCAATTGAAACCTTTCTTGTCATCAAAATATTGTGCGAAATTTGCGCATAATCATGTTGCGTAATGTTAACATTTATAATAACTTATAGAAACATTTGTAGGAAGCAGCTTCTGTGATTTTGTGTGAACATTCTAAAGTTAATAATAGTTTCATCATTTTCGTTGTAATATTAAGGAGTCCAACAAATTGAAATTATATGTATACCTAACCTTATTATACAGCAAATATTACGTATAGTGTGTTGTTTACTTGCATTGCAAACACAATAAATTTTTACGTCACACTGAAATTCAATTATTCACAATTTGTTATCTAGATATATCATAATCATAAATCCTCTTCAGACATTATTTAAGGTATATTAACATTATATACATGTGAATAATGTTTCAGAGATAAAATCTCACTGTTGAAGGTTGTTTCAATGTCACATAACCGCATATTATCATGTTCATCATGTCTTGGATGATTATGAAAGCATAAACATATTTTCCACTTTAAAAAATTAGAATTTTATTTATAGTAGTAGTAGTAGTATATATTTATTTCATTATCCACAAAGGAATGCAATTGGTTTTACAGAATTTTAAATACTTTTACTCTTATTATACTTACATTGTTAGAATTACGTTTATATTTCACAAATTATCTAAAGTGATTTCGAAAAAATTTTTAGAATCTTGCTATATTAGTTGGCTATATTACATTTTCATTGGGTATTTTACTTCTGAGAAGTGTGAAATTTTCAAGTAGTTTTAATGTACATTTCTTACATACATAAGCATATATTGTGTAATTGCTATAAATAAAAGAAGCTCTTATTAGTGTCTTCTTCGTTTATCACTTTTCAACCTTTATATACTGATTAAACCAATTTAGTTTATAACAAAAAGTGGTACATAATATGAAAAGAACAATCAAGGGTCAGTGGAGCGAATGAAGAAAAAAAGAATACTATACTGCGAACAGAAATAAAAAAGATGTTTTAATATTTATGTTTAATTCGCAATGAATTGTCAAATATTTGTAATTGAATAAAAGTAGTTTTAATTTTATATTTAAAAAGTAAAATAGGTTTTATTTGTATTCTGATGAACAACTCTTTTTGATTTAAGTATATGATTGATAAAAATTTTAGCACATAAAATTTTAGACTGATTAATAGAAGCAAACATTTTTATGATAATGTTACTTTTGATTTCAGGGGGATGTAGTAGTATTAGGGAAAAGCAGTCCGATAAGGGTTGGGGAGGGAAGAGAATCAGAGAATGATAGGTACTGTGATATCGAGTTCATAAACAACATGATGGCCAAACCTAATAGCCATCGCGAAAATACCGCCGCCAATGACTTTTTAACCGTCCTGTCGAACCAAACTGGTAAATATATATTTTTATAATAGCTTATATGAACGTATACATTAAATATTATGACATATAAAAATTCCTTTTTAAAACATAAATGAAAATAAAATAATTAAATTTATAAAATGGAAACGAAGTATATGCAATTGCATCGGGTAATCTTATTCAGTAATATATATGTATATCGTGAAGTACATTTCCGTATATCACTATTTTATGCAGCAGTATATGTTATCAAATTTCTTGGTTAAATATACGGATGAAAGCAAACAAATGTACGATGCCATTTAAAAAGTATGATCTCTTATTTTTTTATAGAAAGAAGCTTCTTTCTTACAATAATATATTCTCTATTTTATACTAGTAATACAAACATAACAATACATGCGTAGCGATTTACCTCATGCAAATTGTAGAGAAGATTGACATTCTCGATGTCGTGAGCGATCCTGCATTTTCTAAGAAAAATCGCAGATTAAGCATTAAATGCTGCTTATTCACGAATCCATAAGAAAATATCAAAGCCCACCTCGCTATGAAATTTTCAAACGGGAAGGATTAATGTTATTTCAGTCCATGAATTTGCCCACATAATTTAAAACAGATATTACTATGCAGAGAATATACACAAGTCACTAAAAAATAACTATTACACAGTATGATGTTCGTATACACATGCACAGGCACGAAATAAAAGATGAAAGAACAAGAAAAACATCAACAAAAAGAAAATACAACAAAATAGATTAAACTACAAACTAATACATAACTAAAAGAAGGATTTAAATTTATCGCGTTGAATAGACCGTCAACGTATCGCTACCGTTATGGAAATGGTTCTATTCTCCTAAATTTGTTCTAAGTAAGGAATAATTATCAGGTAAGCAATTATTACTTGAGAAGTCACTCCTAAGCAAACAACTTAAAAAAGTGGACATGCTTTTTACCAGATGTATTTGAATATCGTCTGTGATCCCAGGTCAAAAGCTAGAACAATTTTGGGAGGACAGAATTGTTTCAACAACGAAAGTTGAGATTCGAATCCAATGATAGCGATTAATGAATGCGATAATTTAAACCTCTTTGTTAGTTATATATTAATTTATAATTAATTAGTTGTAGTTTTAATACAGTTTTAATTAATTTTTCCATATTTTTGGAACAATATTACACTCATTCTATTTAAACAATGAACTTCGTGCTTTGTTTTAGTAATTTTACAATGCGAAAGTTTCCAATTCGATCTAAATGTATTAATAAATAGAATTTTAAAACTTTGCATATGGAAACTTTTTTTAATAATTCTAAGCAGTTATGAATATGAATAATTAAATATACAGCAATAAATAATGCAGATTACAGGGTTTGAAATAATTTATGGTTAAAGAAACTGTTTTAAATTATAATTAAAGTATGAATAGGTATTTCCTTTTACGATGTAGTTTTAGTACGATGATGTAATCAATCTATTAGTATTCTGCATTGTCCTCCTCGTTTAATAAATGTAAACCTCTACGAACACTTTCTATTTCGTATTATGTCTCGTACTACTGGTTGCATAAGCTATTAAAAAAGCCAAATTTATTTTTTATTCTTAAACCAAATTAATTAAAGTTATTGACTCCTCAAATTTTATTCTGAATTTTGGCTGATCCGGTACTTTTTGCGTCCACAGGTTGAGAACCTGGGACTTAGAGCCTGGCTTCAGTTCTCAGAATTACTGTTCCTTTTTCACTGTATTAAAAAATATTTATCCTTATTTTAAAAGAAAAATTATAATTTATTCTAAAAGAGATTATAATTTATTTTAACCTGTATTCTGAAATTCTCGACACATTATTGAATTGATAGAAATTGATTTAAAAAATTTTGGGTGTGTCTATCTGTGAAATAGACTCTAGATGGGGCTAGATTAGGTGGTGTCATCTTTTATTTCTCTATTTTACAATCTCACTATATCGTTTCCATCGATCATACATATACATACAAGATATATGAGGTAGCAGAAATAATGAAAAAGAAGAACTATTTAGAATTTGAAAGATTTCATTAAAGTTATAAATGAATGATTTTAGAAAATTAATAGAAATCATAATGCTCTTTGTATTCAAAATTTCAATGATAGGTATAAAAGTCTGTAAGATAATTATCATAAGTATGTCGATAAAAAATTGAGATTGCTTTACGGTAGATTGTACTTTAATGTCTACATACTATTAAAACGTTATCAATAAAGTCATACGGAATCGATAGTATGAGAAAAGTAATCAATAGTATGAAATTTTTTACATAACTACTACAACATTTTGCTTTAACGATTTAATGTCTCTTGCTTAAAGCCTTTTTAACGCGAAGTAGGCGGCGCTAGTGTTACAAGAAGCCATTTTGGTACAGATCAGAACTTTAGCGGAACCAACAGATTGTCTTTTTATAGTTTAATCACTCTTCTCAAGATTTAATATTAAATCATCTGTTTCTTCGAAGAAAATAACTATTTTCATTTAACATTACTAAAATAAATATATTTCAATATTAAAAGAGAATATTTATTACGCCATGGCAATAAATTATAATATGTTTAATATAAGCTATTTCGTTTAATTGGAAACGGTATCACAAATTATTTTTTTGTAGTTAGAGTAGTAGAGGAGATTTTAAAATCAACTTCATTTTTTAAAATAGAGTTATATATGTTTTAATACATTAATCGATCCATCTCGGCATTTCGTATAAAGAAGTATTAACTTATTTATGTCGAAATTACACTGTTAGTTTAGCAGATGTTTTAGCTCTAATGTGTCATTTAACATATGAAAGATAAGGGAAGATGCGAAGCGGTACTTCTGTATTTACGTCTGTCTTTGTCCTTCATACGTTAAATTTTACAAATTAGAGCTAAAACACCTGTTAAACTAATAGTTTTTCGACATAAATAGATTAATATTTTTTTATAGCAAATTCCAAGATGAATCCTAGATGGAAAAAATATATGGTCCCATCTTAAAAAATGAAGTCGACCTTAAAATCTCCCCCACTAACTCTATCCGCAAAAAAAATAATTTGCATCATATGATATTCCCCTTCGAATCAAACAACTTTTATTAAAACATTTTTTTGGTAATTTTAATATTCGCGAGATATTCTACTTTTCCACGTAAACAAGACACCCTATATATATTTAATATATATTTCGGTAAAAGTTTTAAATTAGTATCTAGCTATTGAGCTACCTAATGTTTACATACTACTCGATATTACTCGATATTTGTAATATTATAAATAACTATTTGATTATAGAATATTTTGGTAGTTACTATAATATTTAAGAAATTTTTTTAATATAACATTTTAATTATATCAAAGAGCTGGTTGTTAAGGTAATATTATTTTGTGTTTTAGGCAAGTTTATCTTGACCAGTCGAAGCTCGACCTGCCAGTCAGTGGCGTCGTCAACCACAAAACACCCAACAAAAAATCATCTTCTAACTAGCTTTAGCGTACTAAACATTAGGGTACTAAGTATAAGCGTAAATCTAAGATTAACAGGAGATAAGTGCGCAATCGATGAAGGGGTACCTAGCCTAGTTAGGATACCCAAGTCTGATCGCCCCTCGTCAGGCCACTTTTCTCTCGACTCTCTTGACAATTACTCCTTACTAGGATCCTGCCTTCATCCGGGCAAATACAATAATATTAAGTCTAATTCTAGCCTCCTAAGTAATAATAACGATAACTACAAGTCTGTGATATTGCTCAGCTCAACCAGTAACCATTATTTCCTCCGCGTTGAAATGGACGGTGGTGCGATTGCAATGAGACTAAGAACCTCAAAAATATTAATTTTGAACTTAAAAGAAAAGACGGTGGAGATGTTGTCCTGGGTAATTAATGGTATTAGTGACGTGGCAACAATTACTGTTGGTGCTCTTTCATTTCAGGATAATGTTAAGTCTAACGAGCCTTCGGGCACTTATTTCGCGAGCTATAGGTACTCAGGGTCGTATACGCGTCTTGGCCCTGAGTTTGTTAAGTCTCTTTCTAAGTCTACTATAGGGGATAGGTTTAGGGTTAAGGGGGAGAACCAAGACGAGTTCGCTCTCTACATTCCTACTATGACTACCTGCAAGCCTACGATGACGCTTACACGCCAATCTGCATCCCGAATAATCGGTGTACCTGGATCTCGGCCGAACTACTTCGAGATATTATGGCCCGACCAAATGCACACTCCTCACAAATTTTATGGCAGTTTATTAAACTGTTTAACGGAATATCACAATGATTCTCTTCCAGAAGGAGAAGTAAAAGAAAATAATTCTTCGAAATGTTTCGGTAATTTTAACGAACAAATACAATGCCGAAACATTGGTGAAAATACGATTAACGATAACGAACTAAAAAGGATCAGATCTCAAACTGCTGTCTATTTCAATGACGAGCATTATACTCAGACAGGAGTATTTTGTTTTTGCGGTTTTGAGAGAAACTACGATTGCCAAAATTCGCACGAGTTGATAGAAAGAGATGTTTCTATTCGTTTGTCGTGCTCTAGTTTACTTAAACGAACGAAGCTGAAGTACCAAGCTTTCACTGATGTGATCGATGGAAAATTTTCTTCAGAAAATCTCTGTGATTTGTACCAATCTAAAGAGACGTTATTCAAAGTACTCCAAGCTATCGGATTTAATGTTGAGAACATTTTCACAGAAAGTCTGGTAAATTCTAAGCAATTCAGTCTGACCAGTTCGACGTATCAAACTGCCCAGTTCATTGACAGTGAGAATTCTAATGAAGCAATGAAGATCGATGCCATTGCAGTAAACTTACATAATTGCAATCAGTTTAAAAAATATAAAGATGCTGCTCCTGGTTCAAAGGATAAGCGAACCACAAATGGAAATTTAACTGTTTCTACTGCAGTGGAAGAAATATCCTCAAGAAATTATCCAATTTCTAGTTTCTCGAAGAGAAAGGAAGTCGACAACGCAAATGGCGTGAGTCGAACTTACCTTATTCATTGTGCAAGGAATCTCATAGCAGCGTCCGTTGGAGTTTCCAAAGACATCTTGCAAGCTCACAGAACTGATCTTAAGCACGTGTTAACGCTCCTTTTTGGACAGATTTGCGATCTTGATGAATTCAATTTGGGGTATAAGAAAAGGTGGGGAATTCCTGGCATTTTGAGATTGGCTGGCGGGGGTGAAAATTCATTGAATAGCGGTGGAACTACAAATTGGGGCTCTACACAAACTAGTACTACAAATAACAACAACAACAATCAATCGGGTTGGGGAGGAAACTCTGGGAATCCTTCCGGAAGTAGCGGAGCACCTGGTAATTGGACTGGAAACAGTGTAAATAGGTCCGTTGCTGGAAATCCAAATTCAAATCAAAATCAGGGACCTCCAGGTGGACAAAATGTCCCAGGTAAGCATTTTGTATTTGTTTTGCTAAGTTCTTTTCTTAAGTAATTTTAAATTTGTGTTTAAATATTAAATTGAATATATGGAATGATTTTCATAGCAGAATATGTTTGGATGAATAATTACTTCTTAGGTAACGTGAATAAAGTGAGCAATCCAAATCAACAATCAAATCAACAATCAGGTCCACCCACTTCTCAATCAAGTGGCACAAGTCAGGGTGGTCAAAACAGCAACCAATGGTCACAGGGAAAATCTAATAATCCTGGAGGATCAAGTCAGAACTCTTCTGTTCAAAATAATAATACGTCAGCCCAACAACAACAACAACAGCAGCAACAGTCGAATTCCAGTAACAATAATAATCAGTCAAACAATCAGACTCAGGGATCTGTTAACAGTAGTAATACACCTGCAAACAATAATCCTTCAACAAAGCAACAATTAGAACAGTTAAATACAGTGAGGGAAGCACTTTTTAGTCAAGATGGTTGGGGTTGTGTGAGTATCTCTGCTATCATATAAGGTATTATTGCAGGCATAAATCTTTCTTTGATCATTTTGCACACTTATATTTTATATTTGAGTACTGTACCATACTAACATCGAATTTTGCATTTCTGTTATAGCAGAATGTGAATCAGGACACAAACTGGGATGTCCCAACATCTCCAGAACCTAGTATGTCAAAAGATGGAGTTCCAATCTGGAAGACACCAGTAAACAATGGCACAGATTTATGGGAAGCTAATCTCAGAAATGGTGGTCAACCTCCACCTCAGCAGCAAGCTAAAACACCTTGGGGTCATACACCAGCAACAAACATTGGTGGAACTTGGGGTGAAGATGATGAAGCTGCAGATACATCTAATATGTGGACTGGTGCCCCCACATCTTCCCAACCAAATTCTGCAGCTGGCCAATGGACGACTGGTACCAGTAACCAAACTGGTATGTGGGGAGGTAATTATTATCATATTGAAATACTTTCCCTTTTCCTCCATTTCCTGTTTTGGACATTAAAATTTGCAAATCGAAATATGATTACAAAAAAGATTATTATTTGATTGCAATTTGTACAATATTAAAAAAGCATTATACTTTAAATTCTGGTTATTTATGTGTTTTATTATATGGTCAATTTTTTAAGAATATATTATGATTTTTTCAATATTCAGAAAGTTAATCGAAAATAAAAACCTTCTAACTAAAACTTTTCATGTTATTGAAGATCTCATTCTAAAATAAATTACGAATGACGTATTTTATAGGATCCAACTGGGGTGATCCAAGGATCGATCATCGAGATCCTAGAGATCTCCGTTCTGTTGATCCTAGAGAGATGCGAGATCCCCGTGACCACAGAATGTCTTTGGATCCTCGAGAACACATACGTGTGATGGATCCAATGGCTCGTGATCCTAGGATGGCAGACATGCGTGGGGATCCCCGCGGGATTTCTGGAAGGTTAAACGGTGCCAATGCGGATGCAATGTGGGGTCAACCACCAGGTCCACCACATCACCAAATGGGACATCAACATCCTTCAGGCCCTCCAACAAAGATGTTAAATCCTTCTAATATAAATCAGTGGGCTGCACCACCACCAAAGGATATTATGCCAGGGAAACCATCAGGTTGGGAAGAACCTTCTCCACCAACACAAAGAAGAAATGTCCCAAACTATGACGATGGCACAAGTTTATGGGGAAATCCTGCAGTTAATCAAAGGACCATACCTGGTAGTAAAGTTTCTCATTGGAAGGATCTTCCAACGCCAAATATAGGGAGAGGAGGTTTGTTTGTTTTCTTTCTTTATATATATATATATATATATATCGGAGATGAAAGGACATCGGAGCCTTCCCTTTGGAACTTCGGGAAAATCTCTTAACTCCGTAATCTAGATTCTATCATAGGCGTAATTAAACAATTGTCGTCATTCGATCCGATTGTATTTGTTCGAGATCTGTGACGCTTTGTCTAACAAAGGTATGGAGTAATTCTATAGCTCTCCTTAAAAGAAATATTTGTAGCGGCACGCGACAGTAAACATTCCAACAGTTTCTGTTTCGTGGCTCGCTATACGCAGACCCTATTCTTCGGGTATGATGGTTACCAGATGCCGACGCATCTCCACAGTACATGTTCAGTTAGCTTGAGGGCCGTTATAAACATTAAGATCTAGTTACCTAAAGTTCCCGCTAGCAACATTCCCTCAAGGACGGCTAGCATCCTTTTCTAGCCACCAACATAGAAATTGACCAATTAACAGCAACGTCAATTTCCCTCACTTTCTGAACGAAGGCTATCCTCGACGAATCCGATGATCTCGTGTCCTTAGATACACCCCATCATAGTTTTCCTCTGTAGCATCATCGCGACGGAAATTTATTCTCTCGTGAGGTCGTATTAGCGAGTTACTTAGCGTCTGTTCCCCCGAGAATATTCCACGTTTTAACAAAGAGTTAGTTTAGTTATACTTCCACCGTAGCCAAGCAAGTCGAGTACGATTTGGGCTTTGGAAGAAAGCGCATCCCGTTGACCACGGATTCGTTATTGAACCTAGGATCATTGTCATTAGCTTTCCGAGTATCTAAGTACCACGGTTACTTGTCAAGTCCTGTAATAATCGTATTTGCACTAGTCAATGTCTTCTCTATTGCATAACGACAATGTATAATTCAAATGAAGATTCGTTTCACGCCCCTAACCCTAATTCTAATGGAAATCCGTCATATATATTGTTCATGTTCTTTGAATTTTATTCGCAGTTGGGAACTTTTTTGCGAACTATAAGAATTTAATAAAACTACATTTTTACAACTTATAGGAATGCAGTGTCCTCCGGGCATGCCACAGAATAGAATGCCAGCTCAACCTGGAATGAAACCAGATGTTAGTGGACCAATGTGGGGACATCCTGGTGCTGCTGGTGGACGAAATGGTAGTTGGGCTGAAGGACCACATGATACAGGTTCATGGGATGATCCAAAAACACCAAGTACCTGGAACGAAGCTCAATTAAATCCTGGCACTTGGGGTGGACCCAGTGCGCACAAACCTAAACCAATGGGGCCCACTGGAAGCTGGGCTGATACTGATATGGATCCTACTCCTAGTTGGGGTCATCCTACGAAACCAACTCTTACAAAGGAAGTTATATGGAATAGCAGGGAATTTAGATATCTTTGTGACATGGGATACAAAGTACGTATAAATTATTTAAATTTATTAAATAAAACTATTAGTTAAGATTTTATGTTTCAAAATATAATTGAGGATACTAAAACACTAGAAATATAGTGATCCATTCTAATATTGTCAATAATAATTATAGATATAATAATTTTATTATTGTAAAATCTAACAATTTTGAATATGTTTATTGTGATACGATACTTGTCGATGTAGTCATTGTTGTTGGTTTAATTTAATGTATTTGACAGATATATTTTTTATATTTATGTTTTGATTAAGCAAATGCCTTCTTTTAATTAATGCACTTAATGATTATTTTTTGATTATAGAAAGAGGATGTTGAATTGGCATTGAGAACTCGTGAAATGAATAGAGAGGAAGCTTTGGAACTTTTAAGTCAAGTGCGGCCTTTAGACCAATGGAGAAGACATGACGCACACTCCACTTATGATCCGACAAATCAAGCTACAACTGCGCCAGCATATCCTAGATTTAATCACGTCGCACAGCAAATGTCTTTTCCTCCGGTAAAAACTATTGTAGTTATTTGATAATTTTCTGAACCGAAGCAGTTCATATTATTATTTGAATGCTAGTTTACTCCTTCTTTTTACTTTGATTGTAATAAAGCACAATCAAGCGTATTTATGCTATCCCTTAAATATTAACATGCTTTTACATGCTTTGCACATTTAAATTTGCATTGATTGTAAATTTTCTCGTAATTATAAAACACTTTTGATTGGCACATTCTTACATATTGGTCTATTTTATGCTATGGTCGTATAACTCATTTTCCAAATCTTAATAAATTTTCACCTCTTAATGTTATTTTTAATGTATCAAATGTTAAGCAATGTGTATATAAATATGTGTGTTTATAGACATTACTTACCGGTATGTTTATATCTTAAGTGACATTTATATACTGAAATTTAGAATTAACTGTAATATTGCATATGAAGTGACAGTTTGTGTGTACTAATTGTTAATTATAGGGTGCTGGAGTGCCAAGTGGAAATGCAACTGGTAGTGTGGGAGGATCGGTTGCTAGTGCAAGTTTATTGAAATTACAACAACAACAGCAACAAACTGCTGTTCCATTACAACAACAACAACCTAGTAGTAATGCACCTCAACCACCTTTCAATCAGGTAAATGTTGTTAGTATTGCTAGTTGATAGATATTCAGATAATTATTTAAAATTTGTCTGTTAAGATTTGTTATATTTATAGCAAATAGTTATTCTTTTTTTTTAATTCTAGGCTTCCAGAGCTCCTCAGAATCAACCCAGTACTCAACAACTGCGTATGTTAGTACAACAGATTCAGCTAGCCGTCCAGGAAGGTTACTTAAACCATCAAATTTTAAATCAACCACTTGCTCCTCAAACTCTAATACTTTTGAACCAACTATTACAACAAATCAAAGTCTTACAACAGCTTCATCAACAACATTCTGTGCAAAGTACAATGAAGGGCAATGGCCAATCTGTTCTTCAGATCAGTGTACAAATTACAAAAACAAAACAGCAAATAGCAAACCTTCAAAACCAAATTGCTGTGCAACAAGCTACTTACATGAAGCAACAACAGCAGCAGCAGCAGCAACAACAGCAGCAGCAACACCCTGTGCCACCATCTCAAAGCTCAGAATACTATAAGAGCTCAGTACATGATCCTATGTCAGCTTTGCAAAATAGTTTCACAGATTTGACAATGAATAAGGAACCTCCTGTTGTAAGTACATTTTTTATTTTGTAAGAAGTTATATATACTTCATAGAAAAATTTATATACAATGTTTTAAATTTTTTCTCGTGAAAAATGAACGAAATAATTCATTTTTGTTGTATTAGAAAGAAACAATGAGAGTAATAATTAGATTTGTGATGTGAAAATTAATTTTTTATTATAGAGTCAGCAACAGTCAAGACTGAATCAGTGGAAGTTACCTTCTTTGGACAAGGATGGAGAGTTAGTTTCGAACGAGTTCTCGAGAGCACCAGGAACAACCAGTAAGCCAGCAGCTACACCGGCTGGTTTAACACGATCACACAGTAGTCCTAACATGAATCCTTTGTTGGGTCAAGGAGATGGTACATGGTCCACCAGACTTGGAGAGAGTGGATGGCCAGATCCAGGTAACTCGGATTCCACTGATGGAAAGGATTGGCAGCCAACTGGTGCAGCTGCTGGTGCTGCTGCTTTCACCGATCTTGTACCTGAATTTGAACCTGGCAAGCCATGGAAGGTAATCCATTTCCAATATCGTACTTCCTATGTGAAGAAAACCTTTTTCAGTATAAAAAATCTTATTCAATATTTTGAATCGATTGTTTATGACGCAAGTTTAAGATATTATTGAAACATTTGATTTCTTTGAAATAATTGTATTTAAAATATATTTATGCAGAAAAATGAAAAGAATAGAATGCCGTTTACACAAAATGATACAAATTATACAGATCTTCTTCAGATTTTATGTTGTACAAGTTAAAATAATGAAACATTATTAAGGTATTGTTTCATTTACGTTAATAGAAAATAAATTTGTTTGTTAATCGTAGAATTCCTGTCATGAAATTTGGTTGTATGACGAAATTTTTGTCTCGCAGTGCCTGACGTCGAAAGGGGTTAAACAGAGTACGCGCTGGTAATCAAATTCCAAAATAAGAAATGACCTCTTAAAAATAGTAAAACAATGAAGGGTTTTTTTAATTTGTCGTAAAGAATACAGATTAGATATGTATTATCTATATATAGATTAGGTAATATATATTAGTATTCTAATAAAATTTAATAAAATAATTTTTCATTTTCTTTTAAATTGTATTCATTATTGTAATAAAAATTGATTTAGGATATTTGAATTTCTCTTTTCTGTTAATTATATTTAGTAATTCAGATTTTGTATGAGTAACAGAAAAACGAAAAATTCTTACGTATGACGTTTATTCGGGTCCACCTATATTTAATTTCATTTTAGGGTACCCAGATGAAGAGCATCGAGGATGATCCAAGCATTACTCCAGGCTCTATCGTTCGTTCACCGCTTTCTTTAGCAACGATCAAAGACCCAGATGCCATTTTTTCTTCAAGTAGTAAGACTTCGCCGCCACCACAACAACCTACCAATCCTGATACATCAATACCAAGTTTAAGTAATTCTACTTGGACGTTCAATCCACCTGCTACTACTCCAAACGCATTTACTAGGTAAATATTGCTTTAAAATTTTAATACTTTACCTACCGTATATATTCTTTATTTTTATTACTTTCTTTATTATAATTTAATATTTTAAATTTTAATTTAATATGATTCGTTAACTAACTACTTAATGTTTTTATTCAACTATCTTAATTATACAAAATATAATTTACAGCTCGAAGAACACTTGGGGTGAATCTGCTCCACCGCCGACTGCGGTTACTTCAGAGCTCTGGGGAGCACCAATGAGTAAGGTTCGTGGCCCTCCACCAGGCTTGAGCAGCAAAACTACGGGAAATACGAGCAATGGCTGGGCAGGTTTTGGCACCGTCAGCAGATCCAGTTCCTGGGGCTTTCAATCGAGCACAAATGCTGCCTGGGTTTCTACCTGGTTACTACTTAAGAATCTGACGCCTCAAATCGATGGTTCTACTTTGAAAACCCTCTGCATGCAACACGGTCCTGTTCAAGACTTCCGATTATACCTTAATCATGGAATTGCTTTAACCAAATATTCATCAAGAGATGAGGCTATTAAGGTTTAGTGTCTTTTACATATTTTTGTTATTGCATTAATTGCATTAACCTTTAGCGGTCTTATATCCTTTTGCAGTTCAACATCTGTGACTTTAACTAAAAGTATTTAAATATATTAGACTCTCACTTATTGTAAAATTTACTTTTTATGTATGAATAATCTTGAAGTATAGTTGATTCTGATGATTCAGATCTAAAAAATACAGCGTAGTATAATTTAGACCGTAAAAAATTAAACTTAGGTTAACCACCCAATAATTAATTGAGTTGAGTATTACCTACTATATTTTTATTTGTATATATGATTCATCGTATATATCTATAGACTAAAAATCTAAAGCTTTTATGCACTGGGACTGTATTAATGTTAGGTGCTCCAGGAAGTTTGTATATTGAAGATCGTATAAATGTGTCCTTATGTAACTTTTTACGTGATTTTGAAATTCTGAATATATTTACAAATTTTTGTGCACAATTTTCATGTTCATTTTCATTTCCAGTTTTTTGTAAATGAATATGCACTCTTCCCAAGTAATTAGTAGATTTACTTAATAAATCCTATTGTATAAATCTTATTTGTTTACATATATACATATATATTATATACACGAATGTAATGTACAATTTTTATCATTTAGATATTATATAAAACAATGATTAAAAAATCACAAATCTACTACCATGAAATTATCAAAAGTTGAAATTAATAAGAGAAATGTTTAATGATGTTTACAGGCACAAGGTGCTCTGAACAATTGCGTCCTGGGCAACACAACAATTTTCGCAGAATCTCCAGCCGATACCGAGGTGCACAGCTTGTTGCAACAACTTAGTCATGGAGGTCAACAACAAGCTGGAGCTACTACAGGAGCAGGTTGGGGCTTGCGACCATCGAACAAAACTGGTCCACCACCAGACACATGGGGCGGTAGTTCCAGCCAATTATGGGGCGCTCCACCGAGTAGCAATTCTCTTTGGAGCAGCGCTGGCATCGACAGCAATGATCAACAACGTGCTACGCCCAGTTCTCTGAACTCGTACTTACCCGGAGACCTTCTGGGAGGTGAGTCGATGTAGAGTGCCGCACGGAGGAGCGGTATCACTCGTGCGACGACCAAGCCTTCTACTTCACGATACGTCAATTATATTCCGCATTGTCAGATGGGCCGGTTCTCGCGATGAAGTTACTTAAATCAGTGCCGTGTATAATTTCGGCAGCAACAAGGATCTGATTTGATTTTTTCAACAGAAGATTTTTCAATTTGGGATTCGGGGATAATGGGGGCAAGGGAGGGTATATCATGAATTTCAAGGCTTTTGGCGTGCGCCGTGCTTTATTAATTGTCTGGTGTAATGCCGACTACATTTAATAATAGGCACGAGAGAATGCTGTTATTATATCGCGCGTACTACACATTAAGTACGTACGTACGACGTAATACTAAATTAGTATTGACGTTACGATATTGCTTCTGTCGCAGTTCATTTTGGTATTTTGGTATTTTCATATCTTAAAATAATATTAATTTCATCTGACATAATATGCGCGTATGTGTATACATAGTGCGCACCCATCTCTGATAGGCAGGTTTTTCATGATCTTTCAATTACTGAATTAGTATTCTTCCCATTCAGGTCGTGTTCTCATTAACGTTTCAATCGAATATCCTGTTTATTCAGAACAATATATATAGTAGTATGTTGAAGATATTTAAGTTGATCTTTGTTATGCTACACTCTTCGGTGTTTTAATATGTTCAATGTTGCGTACATGCTCGACATATTCATTGCATTATGAATGCATAAATTATATGATACATGCAGAAGAAAATTTTTATGAATATAAATTACTCTATTTTCATATTTTTTCACATTTGAGTATAGCAATAATTTATATTTCATTTTTCTCAATATTGACGCGTGTTACAAGTTCATTTTGATCAAAATGATTTATAATTTGCAAATGGTGCGTATCCAATATATCGTATATTAAAACATCGTTGTGTAGGTAATTTTATGAAAAAATAGTATAAATTCTAGCTCCTGTTACATATTTTGAGGATCGGAGCACAGAAAACAGTAGGAAAGTTAAAAGGGTACGCGCATACAACACCGCAGCCATTAGCTTTGAAAAAATGATACATTGGCTAATCTAGATAATGGCGTCGCCAACACTTTCTTAAGGATGCGCGTGTAAGAAAGTAAATTATGATCAATGGTCTCACGAGTGTTCCACTTTTTTGCTCTGAACAGTTTCCTCTAATCGAGACTGCCATGCGTATCAAACGTAGACTGTACCAATCTAATCAAAACAAAAACAAGCAGAAAGAATGAATAAGATATGAATGAAAAGAAAAAAAAATATAGAAAAAAAAGAAAAAAAAAAGGGAGGAGGAACGTTACCTCTTAAAGAAATTAATAAGCGAGGATCCACGTCGATGCTTTGGGCTATACATACCTCTTCCATTAGCAACGGTGATATAGAATCGAATTTTTAGTGAATTTTTCCTTCACATGGCAACAATTATCAATATAGAAAATTTGGTTATTGTTGCCACAAAATTAACGATAGTAATACGATTAGTAATTTGCTTTTATTTGTATATTGTTATTCCAGTAAGTCGAGATTATATGAATAATATTGTAATAAAACTATGGTTATAAAAAATTTGAATCAATAGCTTCACTAGCTAAGAAGTGTATTGGCAGATATCGTGATCTTCTATGAGATATTCGGAGATCGTTATTTTAGCTAAAAATCGATTCTCTATCGTAAAACGCCCACAAACTTTTAATCGGATGATAAATCGGGGTCCGAGTTCTTGCGACGACAACAAAAACGATACCAAATGTTATCGCAATAACGTAAATTTTATTCTACATATATTAAATCTAAATGCCACCCGTCGTGCCAATGTCCAGCGTGTCTCTTTACCATTTACTAATTATAGAGTTATAACGAATATGGTAATTCGATGTTTTTCTCTAGCTATCTTTGTCTGTTGTCTGCCTATCTGTGTGTGTCTTTGTCTTTCTCTCTTCTCTTTCTCACTCCCCTCTGCAAAATGAACGATACTGAGGAGAAGAATATGCCACTTCCCATTGGTTAATATTAAGAGACAAAAAAGAAAAGCATTTAAGAAAGCTGAAATCCTAATTAAAGTTTTCAGAATGACTTCGAATTTTCGAGTGAATGGTATTTCCAATTATACAGTGACGCAAAATTTCTATTTTACAAATTTTGAGTTTCTCTTTTACTATCTATCTATAGTTTTATCTATAGAATCTATAGTTGGTAACTTGACAATCTGAGACAATTTTTCAATGATAACTTACTTACTACACTGTCTCAATACTTTTTTCAGACAGACAATATTATTCTTCTATCTATTTCAGTTTAAATTCAGCAAACGATACGGTAGTATTTATGCGTGATTTTTAGTCTAGTAACATATTGTGTAATATTAGTTCTCTTTCCAGTTATTATATATATATAAAATAGAAGATATTTTAAGTGCTAAATAATATTTAGTGACATCGATTAAAAGGCATAGAAAAATTGTAACAATATTAATCTATTATTAATAGCATACCTAGTACTTTATATTGTATAATAGAGACTCATTAATTGCTCTGTACATGGATTAAATCTACTATATATATTCTTCAATTATTTATACTAAAAATATTTTAAGTTCTTTTACACTTTGAATGAATGGACAATTAGATATCGTTTTTGTTGCAAAAATGATGAAACTTTTAAAATTTGTGTTATTCTTATCGGCCTTGATCAAATTATTTTGAGTTATATAATAATGCTCTCTATCATGCTGATGATATTTGCAAACACAAAAATAAAATAATTTAATTTAGGATGTGGTTAGTGTAGACATTCTCAGAAAAGTTGTTATTTATGGATTCGAGATTATCGTGTGCTCATATTGCGTATTGCTAGAACGTTGATGCGCAGAAGAAATGCGCGATGCAATGCGATTGGATTAGTCATGACGCGCAGTCACAAAGGCAGGCTACACGAATTTTCGTTATTGACTAGTGTTTTATTTAACATCTATTCAAATGACATATATTTAGCACGTATGCAACGCGACAAACTTCAAAACGTTGGTGTAGAATAGACTTCACCAAACGATCTAAAATACTACTAATGCCGCCAAGAATCTAAAAGCTTTGGAAGCATCAGAGCATGCCAGCTTTCCAGCACCACATAATACGTATACTATATTTATATACGTCTTTATTTTTATATCGCTCTATATTTCGTAATTAAATTCATTGTTAGACCTTTCAGATTCCCTCCCAAAGCTAAAAGTTAGACAATATCGTAGTAGTAAAATGGTATTATCATCTAGAAAATAACCGAAGTCAAATATCGTTTGAGTATTATAGTACAATGTTAGTGCAGTTCCTGGACATGATTTATTTTTATGACAAAAATGTGTTAGATATCTATTAAACGTTTCTTTTATTATGATAGAATGGAAACTATGAAGACTTCAATTCTTATTTATATTCTTTTCTCGCATTTGATAAGTGATAGGATTTCGTTTTTGTAAATTCAATTCTCTGTTAGTTTTGTTGATTGGGATTAATTAAAACATAAATCGAAATCATACAAGTTTCGAAAGATTGTGTAAATAGTTTGACAATTTTGGCTTTGCGACTATGTTAAAGAAGGATTCACGAATGATTTGTAAATAAATTACGAATGACTGAATGAAATGGATGCGAATGATTTAAATTTTACTGATTTCATAAAAGATTGCCCAAAAAGTGAGGGAACTGGAACTTTCATGCAGATACTGATTCTAAGTTCGCATTTGTGTAACATTTGATTGTCTTGCAATTACAATGGCGGGCGTTTCCGCCATTCTCGCTAAAGCTTAATTTGCTGGACTGTGTCAATAACTCTGTGCAATTAATGAGTCTTACTATACTAGATACCTGCTTGAACAAACAGCAGAAAAATGTTGATTCTGAAAAAAAGGAAGGATAGAACGAGCGTCGTAACAATTTTCTGTTTATTTGTTTGTTTGTTACACTTTTAACTTTCCTCTTTATTACATATTCTTTTCTGTTCTTCAACGTTACAAATAATTATATATACAAGATATAGAAAGATATACATGTAGTTTAATTTTTCAGTATGTACATATATGATACAAAGATTGCATTTAAATTTGGAAATGACTTGACCGGGCATTCGTTTTGCCCGTTTGATTATTTTTCGTTGTTCGTGATCGAGCACGACCGATACTTTACTTCGTCACTATATATCTCACACCTAAACAAGAAGTGAATCTCGAAAATTCGATAGAACAAAAACAGACGTTGATGAATATAATGTTTTGAAGTTCTGATTGGACCATTGGGAGGAGGTTCGGTTAAAGGAAGGGGTAAAAATGAGTTCATTCCCTCTGCCCCTCCGTTGCGTGCGCGCGCACGCGCGTGTCATGTGAAGTTTATGCGTGCATGCCTACGTGTGCAAGGGAATGTGATTGCGCGCGCGCGCGCGCGCGCGAATGAGCGAGCGAGCGAGCGCGCATGTGTGTATGTGTATGTTTTCAACGTCAAAGGTACCTGAATGGACTGATAACCATACCGATGGGAAAAAGAGTGTTTAGTATTCATTGCACAATATTTTCTTTCCAACATTCTTATATATCTCTGAAATATATATCCAACGCCCTCAGATCTTCTCGGTCTTGTTCAGCCGCGAGACTAAAGAAAAAGTTCTTTTCTGTTTTTTTCTCTCGAGTCTGCTGTTAAAAGCAGATCCATAGATCTTGCCGTGAACATACGCATAACGTATGTACCTACATAAAGGTTTAAAGGTCAATCTCTCTCAAGTGCCGATGCATTTCAAATAATTAACGTGAGATTTTCTTGATCTTCTGGGATTTGATTATTTTTCATGACTTTTTAGCATTTTGCGTGTTACACATATTTAAGTCATTCTGTGTGTTCTAAGTTTTATCGATGTATATATATATATCGATATATATATATATATCGAGATATATATATATATATATAAACATATATGTATATATATATATATATGTATAAACATATATATGCATAACGAGCATATATATGCATATTCCTCAAAGGTTAATGAATTCGAGTCATTAAAAACTATGATAAGTAATCAAACTATCCGTAGATCGATTTCCTAAATCAGAAGGTTAGGTTTCTCGTATAATAATGAAACAAATGAAGGGATCAAAAGGGTCCTAATAAATTTAGTTTTGGGACTACCTGAAATGTTTAAGGATTTAATTCATTAAAAAAGGAAAAAAAGAAGAAAAAATCAAAAATTCGAGGAATGGATACGTTAGAATTCTATGATTATTCAAAAAATTATAAGACTTAATGAATTTATTTGCACACTGTTTATCGATAAAGTGTGTAAGTAGGTAGAGAACTACTTAAAATACATACAAACAAATGTCGAATAGTATGTTTGGTAAACCAAAGAGGATCGATGTTAGGAAATGTTTGTAATTAACTACTGACGTTAGGAATAAAAAGCGAACATTTTACGAGACGACGTTAGGTATTATGGTAGACTAACATTCATAATATTCGATCGCGAACGATGAAATTTTAGTTCGTTTTCCTTTTTTCTTCTTTTAATCGAATTTTCTGTTTAATATAGCTTTATTAAGTGAGATGGACAGTATTTGGCTTACAATTAGTAGAAAATGTCTTCGTTTTTTACGAAAATCTATGTACTACATATATATTTAACTTGGACGCAACTAAAATGGGTGAAAATTTATTGAAATATATCTGCTATGTTCATTTTGTAATATTTTCGAATACGCTTATCGATATTTCTCTATTACATTAACATTCATTGTTAACATAAGAATATTCGCGTATTAAATAAATTGTTAGACAATTTTTTAAACAAGTTGATGAATAGTTGACCCTACAATTTGAAACGTATAACATCGCGTAATGGTCTTAGAAAAAAAAAAAAAAGGAGAAGAAAGTAAAAAGACGAAATTGTTATTATCTTATTCCAACGAAGGTAGTTAACAATGGATCTAAAGGGTTTCTTTCTTATTTTGACATACTAGAAGGGCGGGAGTGCATTTTCGTTAGTTGACTCTTTCTATTTATGGCAATTCAATCCGAAGACTTACGTTCAGTTTCGCAACTCAGATTTCACCTATATGCTTAACTGAATACCGTGTGTGTGATTTCAGGTGATTCAATAATACACGTATAATTCACAAATTTTATATCTTAATGCTTGGAAAAAGCTGCCTCTACGATTCATCGAAATTAGTTGACACTAAGCTTCTATCCAGATTACTCAGGTTCCACGGTGGAATCGCTGAATTGTAACAACAATAATAATAAATAATAATAATAGTAGAAGTAGTCGTAGAACTAAATAGGTACAGTTAGTGGTAGTAGTAGCAAGTAGCAGCAATAGTAGTGGAATTAATAGTAGTAACAGTAATAATAATAGTAATGCTAAATGATAGATAATATTTATAACACTTAATAACAGCAACAACAATAGCTATGATGATAATAAATAATGATGGTTAAAAAAATGAAAAAAAAAAAATAAAGATAACGCTAGCAATCGTGTAACAAATATAGCAATCGAAGTGGTAATAGTATGAGCGGCAACAATAGTTCTAACAGCAGTATTAAAAGAAGTAAGTTGTAATTTCAACGAGGTTGCAAATGAAAGGAATGATAATCTGTAGTTATAGCAATTACAACGATAGTAGTGGCGCGACAATGATAGTAATAGCGGCAATATTGTGTAATGTGATAATAGAGTAATGATAATGTTACCACTATTATTATTACTGCCTTTGCTACTACTACAATTTACATCTTTGTACTCATATTATCGCTGTGAGGATTATCAACATTTTTGCGATTATTGTTGCTGCTATTGCTGCCATTCATTTCGTTTGATTTCTATTGCAGCTGTGGCTACTACTATCGATTCTAATCTTATTTCTCGTTATATTTAGCTGCTCTTACATTTTGCTACTACTAACGCTGGTTACTATCGCTGTTTCAGCTTCTACTATTGCCACTCTCTCTACTGCTTTCTATCGCAGTAATACAATTCTTATTTCTACTGTTCAGCATAGTATAGTAACGCATCATTACCATTATTGTTACTATTATTATGGTCGTAACTATTGTTAGTGTTACACACAACTACTATTACTGATGATTAATATTAAAGAGTACTAGGATAATTGTTGGTGCTGTTAATTTCTGCTATTATTATTATTAACATTGCCATTGTATTGTCACCAATCTTTTTGTTACAGTTATTAAACATTATCATTACTTATTATCATGACGCTGTTACTGTCGTTGCACAGTTAATAGTAGCAGTAACGATAAATCATACCTAGTGGTGGTGGTGGTACACGATATTAATAATAGAGAAACGCCTGTCGCAGTAGTCAGGATACCGTGAACGGAATAAAAAGTTAATCACGATATAATAATAAGGGGTTAATGATAATGCGATTTATGTAATATAAACAAAAACATAATTGTTGCTGATTATGATATTCATTAATCAATAATCCGTAAAAACAATAATAATAGAGTGATGATCAAGAAGACGATAATAACGATAGTAATGAAATATTAGAGTATTAAAGTAATTGCAATTTATATTAGTGGTAGTGATATTAACAAGCGGCAATGGTAATACTTGCTAATTAACAAGGATTATCATGACGGCAGCAGTAGTGTAATGTTTTTAGGAAAGCAGCAGTCATATAAGAATTGCTAGTGATAATATTAATGGTAACGAATAATAGATAACATTATTGATAATATTACGAATAATAGAGGTCTGAGGGCGTTCGAACATTATGAGTGTACCTTATTTGCTGTTCCAGAATGGAACGTAAATTTAGATTACGAGACGGGAACTAAATTTGTACGAGCGCTGGTACTTCCAACGATAATGGTTTCTCTTTTTCATTTGAGATAAAACATAAGAAGCAATTCATTGTCTTTTATCTTGAAGATAGGCGGCAGCACACTTCAAGCATGATCGACAAACGCTTGCAATCGTTTGATAAACTAAATTAAAATAAAATAATACTGGTACACGTATGGGATTTTTACGACACTGGGGGTTAATTATATACTTATAATATACATACGACACAAACAAACACACACACACACATCTCTATAGTTTTATACTATAAACACCTGGACACTTTCCTAAACGGTCGTCTTTTTATTGCAATCTTCTCGAATAAGTTTACTTGGAAGTTATAGCTGGACTTTGTATAGTTTTTTTTCAATTCTGTTGCTAACCAATCGTCCCAGAAGCAAAGCATTATAAATTAGTATTATTAATTTGTCGTCTCTGTCGTGTTTTGTTCGTCGTACTGTTAATTTAAAAGATTTAAAAATTTAGAACGTTAATTAGAATCTTCTATTGCCTTAATAATCTCTCGTCCTATTTTCTTTTGCTTTGTATATATACACATAGTTATATTATAATAGTTTACATTTGATATCCGAGGAAAAAAACATTTCAATTATTCGATTACAGATGATGGTCTATTTTCATAAAATTTGATGATTCGATCGAATAAAAACGCTGGTATTATTTCCTTCGAGGCTTGTAAATATTCTAACATGCTTTGCCTTTTAAGTACTTTTCGAACAAATAAGATACGTTTCAACGATGCAAAATGTATCTATAAAACTAAAAATCTTGTGATTTACTTATAAACGTTTCAAACAATGAAGAAAGAAAAGATTAGTTTTGTTATATTTAAAAAACGAATTGATTTCTGATACATATCACCGGAAAAATGTGTGAATAGGTGAATGAAAATAAGTAACAAGTAAGCTTAATCTAATAGCCACTTACCTCAGTGTCGTTAATTATTATTTTATAAAAAGGCATATTTCAAAATACTAGAGTTAGCATGCTATATTTAAGACCAATCAGCTATGTAACACTACAATCTCTTGTGCGCATGCGCTGAAACTACGTATTCTTTTTCCCTTCTTATCTCCTTGTTTTCACTATTTTTCGTCTGTAGATCTAATTGTATTTAATTTGTTGTTCTCCTTTTATTTCTCTCGTTAACCTCCTACACCTTCTCCGCTTAATTTTCTGTTCATTACACAAACGCGTATGTACTTTATTGCACTTATTGTCTGTGTTCTTTTGAAACCGCACGAGATCGCGACGCCATCTCGTCTATATTTATTTTTCTTGTTAAAACTCTAATGTGATATTGATATTAAATACCATTCGATTTAATACTAATGATTTAGATTAAATTTAAAGAGAAAAAGAAAAAACAAGTTCGAAATTTAAAAAATGAAAAAACTTTCATAATTTTCGTGAGAACTTATTCGTCTTCTGCGTAAGATAAATTATTCGTCTTTAGAGCCATGTAATTCGTGAAATTATATTTTTAACTAACATAAAATAATGGCAACAAATCGGTTCGATTAACGCTAAATTGTAATTGTTTCTGAGCTATGTAACTTTCTTTAGGGAGTTATTAGCGACGACATTATTAACCATTTTACGTCTATTTAAACATTTCAAATTCTTGGCTGTGTCTAGCGAAGCATGCGGTATATTGAATGTTAAGTCCAAAAGGTTAGGCATTTATATTTAGTCCGAGACAAATCGAATACACGTTTAGAAAAAGAAAAGGAGAAAAAGAGAAAAAGAGAAAAAAAGAACCGGGAGGAAAGTTTTAAAGGAATACAGCCAATAACAGGCGTATGCATACTTGTGCGCATATGCACCACTCTTGGTGGTTTACGATGATACGAATTTCTAATACGCTTACGCGCATGCGTGTTATACCGCGTTTTTGTTTCGTGCATTCGACGTATCGGTACGCATGCGTGCTATACTATCGATGTGCACACAGGTGTCACAGGGGTATCTAGTATATTTTACGTCCGTGTATGCAAGTGTATATACGTGTTACTATTAATTGGTGCGTGTATTAGTTGAGGTTTCTCGGTGGTCAGTTTACGTATTTCGAGCGCATGCGTACACACGCGCCAGTAGGAAAACGTACACATATGCGCATACTCTTCTCTTTCGGGATGAATCGTTTTCCCCTCTTTTTCTTGAATACACACGCGTGTGCATTTGGGGCATGTGCCATTTATTAATTTGATAATAACAAGAGGACGGGAAAAAAAATAAACATGTGACGTGGATAAGGAAAAATTCCAACCACAATAACTATTACAAAGGGAATAAATTTAGTCAAAACAAAAGGCTTTTGATAACTCGAAACTTGTTAACGAATGTGTCTTTACGGAGGAAAGATTGATACGAATACTTGAATTTATTTTAGGAAAAGAACGATCGAAATACACTTGAAATAGTTAATTTATATGTTTCTTTGTATTTTTAACGCATAACGTTTTAATAATGTATTACTATGAATATTAATCTTATAATTGTAAATTTGATTTCTCAAGTCACTAAATTTAATGGTAAACGAAGTTTTAGAAATATTTTATATAGTCATACAGAAAAGTGGCGCAATATGGCGAATAGCCGACGATGCCGGTGAAATTGAAATAAACAGTTATACATACATAAATAGTTTTATGTTCGACAATTTTGTTATAATATATAAAGAATATTAGGTGTAATGCAATATTAACAGAGATAAATGATATTATTAAACATCGTTATAAAACCTTTCCTTTTAATTAATCTTTTAAATGATTAAACTTTCGCATACCTATGCTCATTGCGTTGCAATCTATTAGTAATAATTATATCCCTATAGTCTGATTTGTTTTAATTGTGATACAGTATTATTTAAAGGTCGCGAATGCGTGTGTTCAAATTTTAACTACTCTTCTTCATCTTTTCTCCCCTTCCTCCAAGAGAACTCTACAGTTCTTTGTATTTCTGCAAGAAATATAAACGAAATGTGCTTAGAAAATCGATTTTAATATATGTCCGAAAATGTGAGCCAACTGTTATTTTTATCTGGGATGTTAAATGTTAAGGTAAACGTGTTAATATCTTTCTCTTTCCTTTTACGTCTTACGCACCTCGCTGAGTATGATCGAAATATAGCTTTTTCTCGATATATTGAAAACGCGAGAACTCTGAGAACTAACCTTTTATAAATCTTCCCCAAAGATTTCGTTGGTTGTCGTGATTATTACTTAGAGTTGTATATATATATAGTGATTTGAAACGTTCGTACTAATAAGTTTGGTTAAAACGATTCTTCGAAATTTTGTTCGAAAATTCAAAGTAATACGAATAGCAAAGAAAGAAGAAGAAATGTAAAAAGATAAGGAAAAGCGTTTCACTTGTAATATCAGGGAAATCTATGACTTAAAATATACGGAAGACCGGAATATTAAATTTTATGATTCTGTTGTAATAGATTTCGAAAAATAGAAAAGTATTTGAATAAATTTGAAAATTTCAACATCGTTTCGAGATAAACGACACATTTCTTTTTTGTTGCCTAAATACGAAATTATTGACGGTGAATGTAAATAAGCTTGGGAAGAGCGAGCAAAATTCCTCGAAATATTTCGCACAATTTTCGAATCGGAATTTAACCTAAAGTGATTGAGTCAAAAAAGTGATTGAAAGAACGAAAATATTTTTCGAGTGTTTTCCAAATCGAAGTGGACTTGAAAAATTCCGGAACCTTTCGTCAGGGTTTCTTGGAAAGACATAATCGAAATTAGAACATGTGGCAAATAACCTATAAAGTAAAAAAAGAAATATAACTAAGTCTAGATGCCTAATAGTAATTAACGATATGTATCTGGTCGTTATTCGGCGGTTAACATATCCAAGAATTATAAATAAGTATGATTCCCATTCTTTTTCCGTGAATATTATTTATTAGCTAATCGTGACCAATTAAATTTTGAACATACGGAAACTGAAATGTTTGTACATACGAAGTGATCAGGGCCAAATAATTCAGATTTAATGTACAATCTATAGATGATATTTTCACTTATTATGAATGTAAGCATGTGAAATTTTAAATGAAGCTTTTACGCACATTTATTGTCTAATCTAGTTATGAAGTTAATTTAATACGTGTTTGTAAGATGCTGTTTTTTTAAATTAATTATATACGTATAATATAAATATACATTGAAGAAATATACGAAAAACACTGATTTCATAAGATATTAGGAAAAAGTCGAAGATGAAGTAATTTCTCTGTTGTAAAAAATGAATGAACGAGAAAAATTAAAAAATTGGCTGCAATGCGCGTTTTGCAACCTAGGACCATTCAATGAAGGTGGAAGTGCCATGCACTGATTTCGTAATTAGCAAACATGGAAGGTTTTAAAGATATTACAGAAAGTTAGTGTCATGTTATTTGTTAGATTTAGGAGAAGTACCCCTTGTGCACACGCTTCGAAAGAGAACAGCATCCCGAAAGGGGTTCTAAATGAAAAGAAAAGAAAACGAAATGAAAATCGAGGTCCGAGGAGTAAACTTTAAACTTGTCATTTTTAACTATTAACATGTGAACAACATAGGGAAGAAGGATAGTAAATATAGTAAATACTGGGACACACGCAGGCACGCACGTACGAGCGCGCGCGCAATACACACATAAGACACACGCACATACACACATACATACTTATTA
This sequence comes from Bombus bifarius, assembly GCF_011952205.1. NCBI lineage: Eukaryota > Metazoa > Arthropoda > Insecta > Hymenoptera > Apidae > Bombus > Bombus bifarius. The sequence goes on from NW_022884360.1 coordinate 3,095,646, forward strand.
ATAATTTAGGATTTATCAATGATAAAGAAAAAGTGAACAGACATTTATGTATACATTGTTTGTCTACACGTATACACACTACATGCTGCGTACACGTATATGTGTATGCATATTCGTGGATAATATAACCCTACGCGTCCACAGAAACGTACACACAGACACACGCCCACCCACCTACCCACACACACGCACGCACACACACACACACACACACACACACAGTTATATATTACGATAATATATATATATATATATATAAATATATATTATAAGAAAGCATTTTGAAGAGAGTACTAATTAATAAGGTGATTAATTATTGTAAAAAAATGACTACTGATTAATGCAACAAAGTGGACTAATTCGCGAGTAACCTCTATTCCTAACAATAATGAAAAATTAATTAATTTTAGATAGATTAATAATAAACTAACAATAATGAATTAATAATTAATGAAATAAATATTAGGTATTAACAGTAATAATGATCGTAATGTTCATTAAGATGCGATATAATGCTAATAACAATAATATAAAAATAGAGACGAGAAGAAGAAACGGTACGAAATAATAGATATAAAATGTTAGTTATTACAATTTTGCGATTTTCATTGTCTAACGGTATTGAGAGATATATTCACAAGTAGCGTAGTATTCTAACGACTCTGATGGTGAAGCTTAGTGTAAGATTTCCAAATGATTGGGTGAATATTGTATGCGTGGGAGGGGATAGGAGGTTATGGAGTATAATAACGATTACAGTGACGAATGACGTTTACGATGACAATGACGTTGAACATGGTTCTGCGGAGTTTTGTGTTTACCTTCTACTTAAATGTTGTTCAAGAATTTTTCACCAATGAATTTTCTCTGGTACCTTTTTCTTCGTCTAGTAACTTTTCTTTACGTCCAAGTTATTAGCGTCAGTAACATTACAATGCGAACCTAATACGTTTGGGCGAGCGCAAGCTTTTTAAAAATACTATATTTCCTTCTATTCTCTGTTTCTTTCCTTCAGTTTTCCACTAGAAGTTATTCATAGCGAAATATACTACGATAGCGCGTTGAAGTCTGTGAACAGCGTTTCAAGATCGGTGATGTTCCTCGAATTGTTTGTTTGTTTGTTTGTTCGTTCGTTCGTTCGTTCGTTCGTTTTATTCTAATTTAAGAATACATTTTGATCGACTTCACGATGAAGAATACGTGACATGTATACTTCTATTCTTAGTCTTTTTATATTTGACTTTTTTTTCTTACAACGATTGTTGAACGTTGACGGTCGACGAGTAGTCATCATTTGTTACGAAACTTCGCTAGAGATATTTTTTTTAAATTTTCGAATTAATTTTTTTGGACATCATTTTTTCAAAGAAGCGTCGTGTTACACATATCAGAGTCTGATGAACATCGAAAAAGAAGATTGGTTTTCTACTCGATTTTAATCGAACAATGTCACAAAAGTGCTTTGGGCGCGTGAAAATTCACAATACGAGTTAATAGTTCCACATATAATCTAGAAAACGGTGTGTCCTTCGTTTCTTGCCAGAAAGAGAAAAAAGGCCAGAAAGAATTCAAAGTGGAAAATGTATAGGATAATTGAATGTCGCGTGTTTTAAGTACACACATTACATCCATATAGCACGCACACACGCCCACACACATAGGAACACATATATACATATAAACATGTACACACACGAACACCACACACAAATTGAATCAAAGGGCGAAAAGCTTTCTCAAACTAACGGAAAGATATTTGTTGTGATAATAAATATTGAATATATAGCTGTTTTAGGGTATGAATCATTACTATAAAAGATTAGAATTTAAATAAATGCGCCGGGTTAGTGTGGAGAAGTGAATTTTCAAAAGCCTCGACTTTTTCTACTCGAGAAAAGGTTCGCGCTCACGCTCATGCACGCTGAACGAACCTAAATCCCATTTTCTACCTGCGTCTCTGTATGTGTGTTGATTGTGATGAAGGACGATAATTTTTCTTGTGGAAGATACACTCTCGTATCGTGTGTACGTATTTAAATATGCTTGTTAAACGAAGAAAAAACAAAAAAAAAAAAAAAAGATAACAATTCAACATGTACAGGGTGTCACATAAATGATAGTACAAGAGCGCAGTTACAATTCCTCTGCTAAAAATAAGATGATTTTGAGAAATTGATCCCACTTTGCTTCTAAGATCGTCCCGGTTTCAAAGTGAATCGTAAAAGGTAAAAAAGAACAGGCGGAGAAGAAGAGAAACGTTATCTCAGCACCTTAGTTAACATCGATTTTCTGAAAAAAGAAAAATGACAAAAAAAAAAAAATTAAAAATAATAGGGATAAGTGATAAAAAGAAAAAATATGATAGTCGGTCGAGTGTGGGGGAGAAAGTAATAAATAGGCATATGAAAAGAGTAAAGGTAAATAATAATTGCCTGTTTTATATCGGACGAAACAGTTCTGTACACTATAGCGCTACCTATATTAAGCACCCTTATGTAATGCGGTGGTCCTTAAGGAGCTTTTTTAAAGCCTTAAAGCATAGATTAGTCTGGTCATCGAAACGGTTGAAGTGAAAATATATTTTGTTTCTTTGTTGCCCTCCTTATCGTCTTAAGTGTATTTTTCAAATTCTTTATACTACGCGTGTTCTTATACAGGGTGTTTGGGAAGGTACAACAAGGGGCCGTTGTACTATTGTACTAACTAACGAATTCCATTTTTAGTTAAAAAAAAAAAAAAACATACGGATGATATTTGCGGACAAATTGTTTCCAAGTAAAATCGATCTTGAACTGAATTGAATAACACAGCAATCAAAGTTGAAAAGAAAAAAAAAAAAGAACGTGCACACGTATCCGCAGTTCAGCGATTCACCGATGATACGATTTATTTGGAAAAAATGACAGAATTTTTAGCTCGAATGAAATTTGCGTAATTTGAATCCGGGAATCTTACATATCGCACTTTCAGCTTTATTGCACACCCTATATACGTCTACACGTATATACGAATAATGTGCACATATGTGTACGCGTGCGATCGTATGTGAATATGTATACGTACACGTATTATATACCTATATATGTATGCGTACATATATGTATACGTTCGTCCATGTGTGTACATGTGTAAATACGTGCACAGCCACGTGGGTATGCATGTATGCATACGTACTTATGTGTTCATACGCGTACGTGACACGTACACCACATGTATACATATAATATTACTTAGAATAAACTTTCTTACATACAGGGTGTTTTAAAGATTGTAGTACAAGAGAAAACTGCGGCCTTCCTAGATATAATGGAATATTATTCTTAATCGTGATTTTATTTACCGCTCAAGGACAATTGACGTTTCGCGCGGCTAATTACAATTCGAGATTTGTGAACATACCGTGGCTGCTAAAACCTGAGAAACATTTTTGAGTTGAAAATAACATGATTCCCTCTTTTCAGTTTCCCGCTCTCTTTTCATGTTTTCTTCACACATTTTTTGCTCCTCGACAAATAAATCTTTAGGCATTGCTAGTGACCGCATATACCGTACTATGATAAGTAGTAACAATTGTATGTATATATATATATAAGGAATGCTTTATTAAGGACTATCGAATAATCGAATAACCGTTATATTATAGAGGTATAACAGTGTGAAAGTACTTGTACCAAATATTAACGAAATGTAACGCAAAATATTTTATTATTACAGATATTATGATGAAAAATAACTCCCTTCGTTGCTACTCACAGTACACCGAACCGAATATATCTTTTTAGCTTTTTATTTCGCTTCTTTTAAATTTTATTCCGAGTAATTATACATTAGGCATTATCTTATGTTGTTATTTTTATTACTATTATTATTATTATTACTATTATTATTATTATTATTATTATTATTATTATTATTATTATTATTATTATTATTATTGTGACGTTATCATTTATTATTTATTCTATCGTTTCGCGTATTTGACGATTTTTGAGGGAAAGTTAACTTATTGCCGAATGAAATTTAAAACTGACGCCATATACTGTGAGGATGATCGGCTTGAATTTAGATGATAATGACGGTGGAATGTGCGACCAATTACGCCTAAAATCGAACCTCGTTTTTTAAGGTTTAACGACAGCTTTTTTTTTATAGTATTGTTCAGTACCTACTATCCTATACATACGTTCATCGAGCGTCGGGGACAGTTGCGAAAAATCGTCTTATTTTCTACTCAAAAGATTTCTTAAAATTGTCTCTTGCACCATTATTTTTTGATCACCCTGCATTATCGAACATTATACTTTTTCCTTTAAAAGTACAGACTCTTTTTAACCGAATGAAAAAGATGTGTAACCCAATTGTGTACGCTTTTTTCAGGATTTTTAGATAATCACTGCGATGGTATTAATTGATTAATTGTAGAATCGTGCCGATAAGCGAATTAATTAATTATTTAATTAATTAATTAATTAATTAATGGATTAGTTAATTCATTCTGGAGGTATTAAAAAAATATCAACGCGCATATGAAAAGTCTGGAGATAAATTAACACGTTTCTTTCTTTTTCATTTATTATTTATTTTTAATCTGAAACTGTAGAATTTAATTGTATTAATTAATATATATGTTATATATATAAAAAATATATATATATATATATATGAAATGCATATGTATATTAATTAATTGTATGAATTTAATATATGTTTATATTAAGATGTTTACTTTTTTCTTCTTTATTTCGAAAAAAAAAAAAAATCTCTTGGTTGCTTTCGTAATTACTTAATTATGTAATCGTTGAGTGAGAATTCGAATAACGAGTGATTAAAACGATCATGGGTGTTCTCTCGTCTTTTTCTGATAGCTATAATGATAAATAGAAATAAAGTTATTTAAAATCAAATTGAACATTTTCCTTTTTTTTTTTCAATTTCCCTAATACAAATTCAACCGGCTTTCAATAATTTATCATTTTCTTTGCAGCATTCTTCGTTTTCGCAATTCTTTTTCAGTTGCAGAACCGGACCATTTTTCAGTCTCAAAGTGTAATCATTTTTTTTTTTTTACTAGGTAACCGCGAATTATTTTAAACAATTCGTCTAAACAGCATTATACGGAACTCTCGCTATCATTTCCTTGTCTATTAAGAAAACGTAAGTAAATGGCCCAGGTTTCCTTATTTCTATCGCATTCTGATCTGTTCTTTTTGTCAGTACGCTATTGAAACGGCGTGCAAGTTTATTTCTGTTCGAACAAAATTATGTTACTTTGTACGTTCTGTGTCCTTTCTTCTCCTTTTAGTTTCGTTAAACCGATCCAATTTACAACGGAACGATTACAATTCAGTGAGCGAGAAAAAAGTAAAAATTGTCCAACGATTGAGCTTCTTTTATCGTATCAATTTGCTAACGTGTTTACTTAAAATGGAGAGTTTTATAGCATTTATTGAAATCTCAGAATTCATGGTATTTTTTACTATAAATGGAACAGGAAATATTCGTTAAAATATCGATGACAGTTTGTCGTTGAAATTTTACTGTAAAACATATAGAACAATTTTTTGTACATAATTGTACTACAATTGGTACGAATGTAATTGTAATTTTTGAAGCGGCTCGAAAGAATTTTCTGTTGATGATATATTTTTTGTGATAATTTATTTATACTCGTGTAAAGTTAATATCGATATTTATAGCAAACCATACAAAATTCTAACATATCCGTTTTTTCTCCATAATTTATATGTAGAATTAACGTGCATTAATGTATTACGTACATATTGTTATAAAGCAATAATACGGTTAATTATCAATTACCACTGCTACTAAATGTTAACGATGAAAAATTAATTTAATTTTTGGTATTTTCCTAGTAGTATTTTTTTCCTTTTAGAAATTTTGAACGACGATTTCAAAATCACTTTTTTTATAAAATGTCTATTTTCTTATGCGTAATGGACGAATATTAACGAACAAATAGTTTTTGTTAGTCGAAAGACGTATACGGTGATTGCAAAAGATATTTCTACACCGCTGTATTTATTACGTTGCATTTATACACCAATTAATTATATCCATCTATAACAAATTTCCATACCATTTAATAATAATTTCATATGATTATAAAAATATGGAACTGAAACGTAGAATCTAATAAACAGAATGCTTCGTTTCGCATTCAATCAAATAATTTTCGGCTAAAAATAAGTACGTATGAATCTTGTAGCCACTGTATGTATGTACATAAATTACGATGAGCGGGTGAACAGGTGGTGCTATCGTGTAGAGAACATTATTTCAACGATGTACTTTGAACTTAGTGTTCTGACAATTTGTTAAAATTTGTTCATAAAAAGGTACCCCCCCCCCTACGAGTGTGCATATACGCAATTCCAAGATCATGCCATTTTTCGTAACGAACCGAATAGGAAAGTAGCAAGAATTTCGCCTTTTGCAAATTAGCAAGAACAACGTGATCAGCGTAACATTTCGAAACGCTAACATGTGATGTCGAAACAAGACAGTATGTAACTGTGAACCGTCCCGTAAAATTTTTATTTGGCTATCGAGATTTCTACTACATATTTCCGATATACGCATCTTTCGTTAAAGCCTCTTAATATTCTTCTTTGAAAATGGTAAATAATTTCATTACTGAAACAGATGATACATAATTTTATTAACATCTATTACTCACCAAATGTAATGTTAATCATGTCTTATTTTTCTATTTCGTGCTACACTCTAAACGTTTACCTGTGTTTTACCGACAAACTTATAATGAGCAACGTGACACAAGTTTGGTAATATCGCTTGCGATATTTGTATGACAATCAATTTTATAAAGATACCTTATATAACCTTGTTTTCAGCATGCTGTCTATATTGTTTCTTGTCCTGTGATGACAGAGAAATAGCACAATGAAAATAATCTGAAACTTAATCGAATAAAAGTTTTATTAAATCAAACAAATATTTATTACGAATGTGAATGACTTTCTGTACATTTGTTGGTTACGTTACGAATGCGCATTTTTATCGACATACATATCTGCATTGATGACTATAAATGCAGAGAAAACATTAGTTGTCCTTTTTCATTAGAAAAAGTCGAGATGAACGCGTGTAAGACTAAACCGGTGTATAATAATGTGCAACTATTTGGTGATAATCTAACGACTCCGTATTTATAAAAGCGAGTCTCGTATCTATTTGTTTGGAAAGATCGGGGAAAATAAAATAAGAGAAGACTTATCGTCGCCATGATGTTCAAAATCGAATTGAACGCTTACGATAATTACCTTATTTCCGAGATTTCCGAAGTATTACATGTATTTAAGAGTGTTCCATATCATCGTCTCTCCGAATATTCTCTTTCATTCTTCTTTTATTTTGTTCCTTGAAAATATTCATCGTTTCCTTGATAGTTTAGAGAAGAAAGGAAATATCAAGAATAATTTATAACATGATATTATTTGCTCAAAAAAAGCGCAATAGGAAATGGGGAAAAACAGGCCACGTGAAGTATAGCAGACAAAAATAACTATACTTGTGCCCTCTACGCATATATTTCTCTTTTCGTCGAACTATATTCCCGTTAAAAGTATTTCAACAAAGTATTTTAATCGGTGTACTTAATCGCAAAGATGAAATACACAAGTACGAATGGAAAGTGTAGTAATACTGTACATTCATATAATGGTGCAACATAAAAGAAATGAATATCCCTAGATTTAGCGATAAACGATATATCAATCGATACTAGCGACTATTAAAAGCTGCTTCGTTACTAGTGTGTAAATTTTTCAAAGTTTATCATCACATATGTACATGTATAATAATCTTTACATTTCATTTCTCTCATTTATTTGCTATCCAGTGAATTTCGCGAATCAACATCGTTTCTGTTTAATCATTGGAATATTGAAAATTTTTTTTATAGTATTATTTTCTAGGGTTCAAAAATTTATTCTATTAATGCAAATCAGTTTATGTTCCAATTACCGGTATAAAAACGGCCTAGGAACGACAAAAACGGGTACAATTATGAACTATTTTCATTATTTACATCCTTTTTATTAAAACAAAAATGTCTCCAAAGTAGGACGTAACGTCATTGTCACCGTTTGATGGAAAATCCCTGAGAAGTGTTTCTTAAAAGCTTTTCGATAATGGATAAAAAAGAAATAAGCAAGGTACATATAATCAAGAAACTTGATATGAAATTTAATAGTTATTCCTCCTTTTCTTCGATTAATTTTAAATTTTCTTTTCTTTTTTTAGTTAGACATAAACAGTGATATTAATAAGAGATTCTAGTCTTGCTCGCTCTTGAAAACAAAGTAAAAGGAGACTTTCATTCGGTGGGACACCAAAAAGATGTTCTTGAGAAAAAAAATATTACGTTCGTAAATCGAAATTTACCGCGCTTGGAAGTTATGAAACATAGGTTATAGTATAACGAACCGTAGATTGTAATCGTGGGATGTCGTAAATGGTAAATCAAGAGTATTTACTTACGTTGAAAAAAAAAAAATGAAAAATTGACAAAAAATATGTATAAAATCGCGGTAAATTTAAAATAAGGCGAATAACATTTAAACAGGCAGATTAGTTTTAAGAGATCACGAGAGATTTCTATTTAGAGAAATACTCTTAAGAGAAACTGTCGAATCGAAGAGACGAGAGATGTGATTTATCGATTAGAGACAATTCTAAAATGGAATCGAGAGAGAGAGAGAGAGATGAAATGGTACGAAGCTTTGTTGTAGCCTTGCTACGTTTCAAGCAACTCCACGAATGACGAATTAGAAATCGAAGCCTAAAAAGACGCGTTTTCACCGATACAACGCGATCAATTATGTGCGTATATTATTTAGGTTACCTCTAGATTACAGACAATCATTTCATCGACAGCTTAAGCAAGTTAACCTTGCGTACATACTCACGCGTTCAAATCATCGACATTTAATTCATATTTATGAATATAGGTTTGTCATCATCATCATTGTCCTATTTCGATTTTTCTTAATTTATAGTAATTTTGTCTAATTCATTTTTCTAGTGTACTATTATTTTCAAATATACCACATATATTTCAAAATGTCCTCAGAATAATTCAGTCCTATGTTAAGAGAACATCAAAATCATTAAAGAAGGATCTGAAGGTCTAAGAATGGAAAGTTACAAAAATAACATTTAGCCATTGTTTGACTAATGAGTGTAAGCACATAAATTTGAAAGAAATATTTCAAGTTAAGTAAATAATAAGTACACTGATGAAGTGGTCTCAAGTTACTTCAATTCAAGTAGCTTTATTATAGTATATACCTCTAATAATAATTTTTTAGTATATATAATAATAATTATCTAAGAATTCAATATATATATATTGTACTAACAATATAAAGTCACGATATAAAGTTAGTAACTTAGTATAACTTAAACGAGGCATGACAGTATAAGTGTGATATAATAATATTTTATCATTTTCATCACTTCTTACATAAAGAAATGAATGTATTGGTGGAAAATATCATCGATGATTTAAACGTGTGACTAGACAGAGTGCCGAAAAAATTCGATATCGATGAAAGCATCGTCGAAATTATCGAAAATGTGAAATGATCGTCGGTGACTTGAAGGTAACTTAAAATATTATTCGATGCAGAAATACTCGAGAATAATCGGTTAACGATTTAAAAAAGAAAGGAGAAAACGAGATGAAATGCCGCTTGTGAAACGGTATTTGAAAGTGTGTGCGCGTCTGTGACCACTGTACCTACACCGTTAGGCCTTACTTTAGAAAAATCATAAAGAATCGATACTATTTAAATATTTTTTCCAAGTGGGTAGCATTCATTGTAACTTGGCGTCATTTGAGCAACAATCAGAACGTAAAATAACAAGGAAGATTTTGCTTTGCCAACATCGAGGAAAAAATATCAAAGAAACGTATATTTGCTCTGTGTGTTTCAATACAAAGTAAGGTATTAAAAGAATGGCAAGGGACACGATTCAACTTAATCCATCATAAATTTCAATTCTTCCCAAACTGTTGAACCGTCCTTACGATCTTCATCACAACGCATTGTCCCGCGATTTGTTTCCTTCTGTGATTTTACACTCTTTATTGTGACTATATATCAAGTGCCAATATAGCAGGGAACAATAATAATCAAAAGAAGAAAACGGCAAACGTTTTTTCTACTTGTCGTGACTTTTATTTACGATCGACGTAAATCGTGTGATATCTTGGAATTTCGAAAAGACATCAAACTAGCGTAAATAGTTCATTTTAGGAGGTTAGGTATCTCGAAATGCACAAGCAATAATAATGACAGGAAACATGTAATTCTCTAAAATTCAAGATCAGTTTTACTTGAAAGAAATACATTTATTGTTTCATCGATTAATAATATAATAGTATTAGTTACATAATTAATTAATTGAACATGAAAAATCAATAATTTCTTAATAATAACTTTCTATATTTATCTGATATTCTGTAAATGTCTTAACATTTATGAACAGCTGTGTACTCAATTTTAATATAGTAATATTATACGTTTACTATGATAATAGTACAATTACCATGATACTTATTTCCAACGAATAAATTCTCGTCTTCTTGGAAGAGTGTGAAATTTGTTTCAACGAAAACTGTATCTCAATTGAACTATCGATTTCTAAATACAATCACACGCGAGATCAAACTAGAACATAATAGAAAAATCATCGGAAGTGCCGTAATATCGACTGAATGCATTATTTTTTTAACTAAAAAGACGCTCTTTCTATGAAGCATACAGTTGACGTATCGAAGGTGTCGATGAAAAATTTGACTTTTTTAATTTTTTTACCCGTATGTCATTATCAAACTACGTAACAATTAAAAGGCTATAAGTAGATAGCGGATTTTTACGTAAATTCACAATTTTGGGAATATAACCAAAAAAATTAGTATCTCGGTAGAAGATTATTTTACCTATCAAGTATCATAGAAAGTATTATACTTTGGATATTTTACATATTTTTTCATGTCACCTTTATTCTGTGCAATTTTGCACTTACAAATTTCCTATAAACACAACAAAATCCGCAGTCTAGCTATGAAAAAAACATTTCTTACAATAAGAACTTATCATTGAATTTACAATTATATTTTTCCATAGTCGTGGAGGTAATAATTCATCTCCAAAATTTGAGACTGACTGAGAGCAGATTAATAATAAACTGCGAATATAAATATTTTTTTAGACTTTCCTGCTTGACAGCATTTCTCTGATGAAGAGGTGAAAACCACAGTTCGATTAGTAGAATCGTGTCCCTTGTTAAATTTCATAGCTCTCGACAAGGGGGGCAATCTTTTTCCCTGATAACTATTACAGTTACAGTTTCATCCTGTGTATTCTACGAGTTGTTTTTTCCAATTCGAAGATCCTTGATGTTTGTTTCGTGATTTTACCGAACATATATTCGTTTTCGAAAGCTAACGAATCAAAGAAGACTTTCAGTATCATTGGAGATAACGTTAAATATCTATACGTAACTAACGACTAACGATTGTACAGGGTACTTGATACTTGTTTGAAATTTCATTTCATTCGCTTGTTCGGAACTCTAAAGTCTAAGAATTCCAATCATCGCTTTAATATCGATTATACTGATCGTGATTAGAGGTAAATAGAATAAAAATAATCATTCGTTTAACTGCCCGACTTTTATATTTCAACGAATCTCAATGAGTTTGAAAAGGAAAAAGAAGGTTTGATACTTCAAAAGACTATTACGACGACAGGTTACCTTTATTTCTTTATTCGCTCTTTTCTTTCAAATATTATTCTGAAGTCAGAAATTATTTGAAAATATTAAAGACACGAAGAATGATCTCTTTATCTTGATTATCACTGAAGAATATTAATCTATGTTCTATAGTTTTTTCTAACATATTTTAAACGCTTAGTCGAATATTAATTAAGATAAGTATTTTTTTTTTTTCTAAAATTCTCTCTTTCGTATTGTTCGTGTATTAATAGATGGTTGAGGGGTTCAAGGTTCGTGAATGATCACAGGAATACAATTAAATATAATTCCCGCTTAAATTATTTAATTATCACAATTTGATTGGATCTTACTCGCTAATTGTGTCAAGTTTCCTTAATTCATACGATTCTCTTTGAAAATTATTATATTCCTGTAACATATGGTGTTTCCGTGTACAGCGATGAACGAAAATATTGACAGCAGAGGTCAGATTTTATGCTGTAGAATTCCATATAAATTTGTAAAACGTAAATTTTACTAGTATAAACTTTAAATACATATGTATATGGTAATTCAATATCATTAAAATACAGTTTACTTGTGAAAGATAACCAAATGTCCAAATACGATTTTGACATTTTAACGGCAATGTACATTTCATTGAGAAAAGGAAAGTTTCATTGAAGTAACAAGTAATAAATAAATATTATTTTATCCACGATTTACGAGTATTATAGGATTCAATTCCTCTGGCTTTTCTTGGTTGATCGAACCATTTCTGATTATTCCATATTATATTTATAACACTGATCCTCCACTCATCAAATCAATATACAGTGGAACTCCATTTATTCTCACTTGGAGGACAAGCAGCAGTTTATATGTATAATTGTAGTTGACGTAACACCAAGAGCTCACCAACTACTTGTTATTTTGTGTTCACATAACAGGAGCTCGCGTTCGACTAAGTAAATTCAAGCAGCTAAAGTCCAGTTAACGAGTCGCATTAATTAAAATCTTTTTGAGATAAATGAAGTTCTACCGTATAATGATCGATCTAAACGTTCAAGCAATGGAACTGTAATTAATCATCGCGAAGGGTAAGCTGCGAGTGTGATTCCAAGATAAAAACGTCTCGATAGAAGAAATATTGTATTTCATGTTTCCTCCTTCCCTTCTTCCTCTCTCGCGACACGAGAAAGCTACGCGTTTATATCGTATAAACATACATACAGGGTGTTCCACCAGTGAAGCTATACTCGCAGGTTCTGGAACGGCCTGTATAAACAGGAGTTCATTTGACGAATTGGATTATTTCCTTCCAATCGGCTCGATTCGTTTATCCACGGGCATTTTCGCGATCTATAACGATGTTTGTGATACTAGATAATTTGTAATCTTATTATAATCAAACTAACCATCAGTTGTAAGCTTTTCTCCCTTCGCTTTCTTGCAAACTAGTCGAACGACAAATCGTGTACGAGGTTAGTTAACGTTTCACCGCGTGTATCTCGATTACGATGTATAATCGCCGTATCGATGTATAATGACCGTCAATATACATACACAGTATCGCGTGTGTAAATCGCGGAAATACGAACGATCAATGTGATTCGATCGCACGGTAGCGATTAAAATTCAGGTACCGTAATCGCGTTACGTTCTTTGTTTGAAGTGGTTGCAAGTAGCTTGCACGAACCTATTGCGAGGTTTCATATGTACGTAAGACGGAGAACGGGGAGAAGGTGTTCTTAAAAGTATTAAAAATCGGGGAAAGATAAAGTTAAAACGAGGGATAAGTGAATGGACAGTTTTGACGAAGGAACGAAGGAAAACGAAATAGAAGAACGACGGGAAACCAAAAACAGAAAATAGAGGAACAAAAAAAAAATCTTAGCTTATAAACATAGAGGACTGCAGAGAGTATTTTTTCTAGGAATGTTAGTGGACCAGCCAAACAAAAAAGAAAAATAAATAAAAAAAAAAATAACAATTGAGGAGGACGATTGCGAGGGAGTAACACATACGGAGATATTTATTGAAGCGGGTAAGGGCGAAAGCATAAATGTGTTTCATAAGGTATGATGTATCTGAGAGAACAAAAAAAAAGTGTTTAATATCTATCCAAAGGATATAAAAAAATGCGAACGTAATTTCTATAAACTAACTCTAAAGTGACACGAGCATTCTCTGGTTTAAAGTTTATAAATCATTAAGAGACAAATATCAGATATTTTTTAATGGCGGTACAATTAATTGCTAGAAAAAAGATAATGAAAAAAAAGTAAAATAAAACGAAAACGAAAGAACTGCGTAACTTATTGGAAAACGCGTGTAATTCTCCCGGGCCATTCGAACATGGAGCAAAACTTTTGCAAATTAAAAACTGATTCGATAAAAAGAAGAGCAAGCAAATAAAGTAAACTAATAATAGTAGAGGTTAGGTAAGGGCATCGATAAGCTCGTATTTCTTGTTTCGATTAAACCGTATTTCCTATCTTTCATTTGCCGCATATGCCATACCTTGTAGGACACTCTGTACTCGTTACTATGCCGGTGTAGTGTCCTGGAAGGATGTCATACGTAGCAAACAATTTTCTTCTAACCTCTTTGATCACTTCTTCTATTGTGCAAATCTATTTCGTCCATTTTGTATCTTCTTACCGCTTCTTTATCTCTATCACTTCTCCTTTTTTCCGCTATAGCGTTTAGGTTTACTCTTCACAACGTTATCGCATTTCCTCCTTTTATCGCCTTTATCGTATTAAACGTTGCAATTAGACTGCGGATTTTCATGTGTCCGTATGGCAAGTTGGTTAGTTGACAGTTCATAAAATTCAGAAAATCTTTTAACATGTGTCTGAGAAACGCATATTTGAAACGTCCCAACAACCCAACATCGAACAGACACGCTTATTTATTAGTCACTTAACTTGCTTGTCTCTGCCGGATACGTTATCGTTACAATACAAATTACACTACGGTGTAACAATATCACAATAGAAACAATTTTTCGCCTACAGTTCCATTCATCAAGATTCCTTTCGTTCTACTTATAGAAATACAAATTTCTATAAATATTCGCAGTCCGATTGCAACAAACTTTTCCTATGACGCATGCGGTCGTTTCTAAAAATGCAATAGAATAAATGGTCATGGATTAGGAGAACATTGTGAGTTATATGATAGTCTTCCAAAGTACCACACTTGCATAGCGCTGGACTCGCGCGCACACACGTCTGCCTGTAACGTGTGTGTGTCTGTGTGTGTGTGTGCGTGCGAGCGAATGAACGAAGAATAAAATAACAAAAAAATTAAAAAGCAAAAAAAGAAATCAACGGCTAGAACTAGCGAACTGCACGAAAGGAATTTCTCACCGACATCTCGGGCGAGGGTGGGGACAGGGGCGGGAACGGGGGTTTGCGTGATATCGACCGATATTCGAAAGAGATCGATGAGAAAGGAGCGATCATACAACGCGAAAACGATTGTCTAGTATTTAAAGAAAAAGGAGAAGACGAGGAAGAAGATGTAAGAAAAAAAGAAGATTCTCGATATCTGTAGTTCGTAATGTGTCTTAAGTTTTCCTTCCGAAGCTAGTAAGAAAGCCGAAAAAAAGAGAGACGTAAAACTCTTTTAAGAATGTAAAAAAGAAAGCAAGAAAATTCCTTTACGGATGTCGCGTATAGTAGAAGAAAAGAAGAAACGAAGTGAAAGAAAGAAAGAGCGTTAGGGGAAATATGTGGGGGAAAAAGCGATGCGATAATTAAAGAAGAAAAAAAAACAATAATATTATAAGCAACAAAAAGTGCTTTTATGAAATACAATATTATTTATACCATCCTGATGATATATAAATATATATCTATATATATATCTATATACACTATATGTATTCGAATTAGATTTATAAGATTATAAGAGATAAGATATGAATTCATGTACCGCGTAATAATACAAGGGTATAATAAATATCATATATGTATACATATAAACACATACATACGTGTACATGTAATGCACTAAGTGTAGGGGTATTACGAATAAACGAATAAATATATATATGTATATGTATATATATATAGTTTATACATACGTATGTATTTATTTGTTTATTTGTATGAAAACTATCATATATAGATACGTACACACAAGTGCGCGCGCGTACACGCATGCACGCAACGGCACGCACGCACCCACGCCGCAAAAAACACCATTAAGAAGAAAATCTCAGATTACAACCAATATAATAATACTAATATTGTAATAATGCGTAGTATTATGTTATAATTAGTACTGTATTAAATAATAAAGGTTGTCCTACATGTGAACATACCAATTATTTATTCGTAACCCTGTCCGGAGATATCTATAATTACCTACGATATAATTTGAAATTTAATTAAGCTTTAATTTGAATTCTTACACATCGAAAAGAAACGCCTGAAAGACAAAGAATTAACACTTTCCTTCGAGGATACCATGACGATGAAACGTTATGAATAAAATTACCCAGTTACACAAATTATTATACAGAAAATTATGAATTGTATATAAAGTTGTACGATTATTGTAAACTTGCACATTCGATTGAATAAAACGACCTTATTTTGCAAATGGACAAAGTGTTTAATCACTAGTTATTTTAAAACCTTCTCATTATCCATATCCTTAAATACTTTCCAACTCTCATTAGTTTAAGTTATCAAAAATGGCGGAAGAGTTTGAGAAAATTGATAAATATTGGTAAGTATTAAAAGAATAAAATAGTATAAGCGTCACGTCTCGCGTCCCGCACGTCCGTAGCGCGAAAGTAAAATTGATAATTTCTTTCAAATCAAGGTAATTTAAAACGTTTATTTGAAATCGTGTTTACAATATTTGAAGAGAAAGGCAGTTAAACCTGCTAAAAGCTATATCTTGCGAAAACTTATCTAACTATGTTTTTATATTTACCTAACTATATTTTTATAACGATAGTAAGACAATTTAAATTTTAAACAAAGTCGGCAGTTTGAACAAACGTTGGGGATTTTCTCAAACATTTTCAAAAGGAAGACCCCGACGTTTTTTCATCTCTGACAGATATAAATAAATGTAGTGACTCAGAGAAATCAATAATTAATTACCGCTCGTCAACCGAATAATTACCATTCGAGGAGTTAGTTATCATTTTGTCAACCGAAGAATCATCATTTTGTTATACGAAGAATTACCATTTTGTCAATCGAAGAATTTTATATCCGTCAGTCTGTCAATCAATTGTCAATATTGAATTCGAGTAAGATTTGAATAAATCATTACATATTGTTAATTTACTTTCGAACAACCTTAATCCTCTCTCGTGCCAGTATTCCTGCACATAGCAAGTTAGCCGAAAGTTAGAACTTATTGCCAGTTGCATTAAACGTCAGTTAACGCTACCTTCTCGTCGGTAACTAAATAGAACGTAACAATAAGACGTAACAGAATCCCTTTGAAATTCTCAGAAAGGTTGAGGATTCCTGATGTTGCGCCAAAAGCAATCCTGTAACAGACAGAAGATAATATTAGTTTAACCTATCTTATAATGTAATAAATTAAATCTAAGAATATTATAACCTTTTCTGAATAATAGTGATAAAAAAATTAATTTATTTGACTCCACAGAAATTGCTGAAATTAATTAACAGGTATCACGTTAGTGGTTTTATTTACTGAACAGAATTTGCAAATGTTTATTTATCTCTTTCGATGTTTAAATGGAATATAGGAACAAAGTTCAGGATCTAATTAGGATGATATACGATTGCAAAAGAAACAGTGAAAAAATGAAACTAATTTATATATCTTTCTTCGTCGCACAGTATACCCTAATCTTGTTAGGATTGCACGATCACACATTTCTCCTCTTACCTAACCTATGCGCGTTTCTCCCACCAAGAGCGCTGGAGACGAGGTGTGCTGATAATGCAGCCGTTCACCACGAGAGGTCCTTATTCTCAGTGTACATTTTTTGACAGGATTTCGCTTGACGATATCTCTACTAATCTCTCCTTCAGAATCACAGAAATAAAACTAATTTCAGTTAATTCCTCGCTGTATTCCTTTTTTAATTTTACCACCTATCTATTGATCATTATTAGGATTATTAAGGTCGTTGAATTTGTGTCTTCACAATATATAAACATATTGGAAAATATAGGGTACAATTTAAAAAAATATTGATGACCTTGAAATCCTGCAACGAAATGATCATGATCGTTGTATAGTGCGAAAATAATCGCTAATTATGAACATGTCACCAAGAGGAAAGATAATTTTAGAATTGTGTATGAAAATTAATAGTTTCCCGTCGCGCCTTTATTCAAATTGTTCCTAGATTAGTCGATCGGATGATACATGGAATCATTTATTTTGTTTAAAATACGTTTTGAATTATTGCATAAAACGAAGAGGTTAGTGTTAGTGACACCGAGTGTGGCAATGTTTTGACTAATAGCAGTGCAGTTACGCGTAGATCAGCCTTGTCAAAAATGATCAAGAAAAATGAGATTTTGTTTGTGTTTGCATCACTTTTAATAATTTTTTGCGAGCAAACGTCTTCAGAATGTAAACAATTAACGAGTTGCTCGTGCATGTTTCCAAACTGGCAAGGGTACAGTTTGATGCCGCTGGTTAATTCAAGGTCGGTGGATCGAATATCCTAACCTCTTCATATTTTGCTCGTTAACTTTTATCCGAAAAGAAATTTTTTCTTTTAGGTCTATAAATAGTACCGAACAGAATTGCGCTTTTTTCTTCCATCCTTGTACAAATAAACGACTGTCGAACGATCAAATGAGCGAATGTTACAAAGGAGATGGGGCTTCTGTAAGGAAATGTTTAATGAATATGCTATGGAATTTTCTCGTTTGCTCTAATTCTATTATCGATGTCATTCAACAAACAACGATTCACGATAGTATTTGAATATTTTTAGAAAGCTTTTATGAACATATTGTACAAAACATTGTGAAAATTCATTGGTACTGTAATATGTAATGACACACTACTACTATCATGATTCCAGTTGTGCGCCACATGCAACAACAATACTTTTGTGCTGGGTAAAGCAGAGGAAACAAAGATAATTATAGAGAGTGACGAATCGAAACCTCCTGTTTTCATGTTTCATCATGAGAACTATACAACAACAATAGCCCTGTCATGTTGTAGTTCATGTGAAACACACTTGTACGTGGAATCTCTCAATAAAACTCCTAATGAATATGTAAGTTTCAAATTTTTTAAAAGGAATAGACAGGTGTTTCTCCTAATTCTCTTAAACTCTTGCGTTTTTGTTTCAGCATCTACTCTTAACGTCTACTTATGCTTGTAAAACATTGATGCACTCTAAGGGCCTTTCCATTGGTTCTACATTACTTATTTATCTCTTTGTGATTTCTGGAATATACTTTATTGGTGGAGCACTAACTTTGAAGTTCTTGAGGGGTGCAACAGGTTGGGAAATGATGCCCAATCATAGCTTCTGGCAAAGCCTTCCTTCACTCGTTAAAGTAAGTTAATTAAGACACAATTTAGGTTTTTCTCCATTTGTTTACCCTTGCAAACAATTTAATATTATATTTACAGGATGGAATCACCTTCACTTTTAACTGTTGTCGTCTAGATAGCTACGAAAGAATATAAATTTACATTTTCTACGATTATATTTTAGTATGTTTCAAATGCAATGAAAATTCATAGATTATTGGAGAAAGTATTTAGTTGGCTTAGTTAGCAAACGGACGCGTAAATAATGTTTTAGTTTACTGGTGTAGAATTGTCAATGACTGTATTTTCTAAGGTATATACATTTCTCATGCCTTCTTGGCCCATGTGTATGTGGATGTATCATATTTATTCCATGAGAAATAATGCGCGCGGAGATTGTTGTAAATGCTGGTAATTTTGTGATACATGTAATATTTTATTAACGAGTACTAGCAATATAAAAATATAAATACTTGTGCGTATACATATAACGTATACACATACACACATGCACGTACGCACGCATACATATATATATTTTTGTATATTTTTAGTTTTCAATACATGTGTACGTATTTAAGATTTATAAAGATTTTTAATTACATGTGATCATAGTACAGGTGTATTCACCAGAAACACAACTTATGTGTTTCTTTTTCCTACATTTTCGATTGGAGCAATAAATAATACGTATGCGAACAGAATCGAACATTGTATTACCCTTATATCTGCATAGATATAATTAATCTATATTGATATAACAAAAATGTAACTCGATTTGCGTGAAACTGAGTCATACCGAGTTTTAAAATACTGCGCTTTTCTCTTAATTGAACAACATGGGCTTCAGAAGGATTCGATGCTGTCAACACGTACGGAAACTTCTTGATCGGTTTGAATCACCATCCAGCTTCCGCTGGCGTTCAAGTTGCAAACGTTGATGCCTTTTGTAGAGAAAGCGTTCACAATTTTCGCCAGATCTTGGACGTTGTTAGTTTGATACAAGGAGACGTAGTTCCCTAGAGCGATTCCATTGCCGAATTGTGCATCATTCAGCGAGAGCAACAGTGGTTCATTGTTACGGACCGTTCCTGGATAAAATTGAGAGAGAAATAGACCAAAACGATCGAAATAAATATACTGAGAACGTCAAGAATGATAATACATTGATAAAAAGTGTTTTATTCTCATCTTACCTTTGATCTGATGACCTTCAGCTTCAACAACGATTGCTTCCCCATCAGTCGATTCTTTGTGGTTTCCTTTAACATCAATGCCTATGTCCTCAGCTAATATAGGCGCACTTATCAAGTTCAAACCGTTTTTCGTTTGCCCTGATAAAATTCCAACGAGAACGGCTGTGTGGACGAATACTTTTTCTCGCATGCTGACATTACCAACTGTTTGGCTATGTACAATTACATTCAGTTTCCCTTTCAAGAACCGACCGATCAATTGACCCAACTTTTTCGATAGTTCGATCCACGATGCGTTCTCGTCTGACATGGCAGCGTGCAACATTGGTGCATTTACGATTCCGGTAACTGCATATTCTGTCGATTTACCAGACAATGCTAGAAATTGCTGGGCTATCTCTTCGGCCACTCGCTGCTGAGCTTCCTCGGTACTTGCTCCTGTAAGTCAACATTGAGTTACAACGAAGTTACTGGTAAAGATAAAAGATAACAGTTATTTGAAAAATATCATTGAAAAAGGTTATTACCTAAATGAGGAGTAGCGATGACCTTGGGATGTGCGATTAATTCAAGAGTGACAGGGTTTTTCGGTGGTTCTTCAATAAAGACGTCCAAAGCTGCTCCAGCGCAGTGATCCGACTTCAATGCATTCAGTAATGCTTCTTCGTCCACGATACCACCGCGAGCCACGTTTATAATACGTATTCCCTTTTTACACTTTGCCAAGGTCGTAGCGTTAATCAGATCTGAAACAAGGTGTATCTATTTGTAAATTAGTTAATAGAAAGCGAATAAGTTATTTCTTCCAAATATTTCGTTCCGATACTGTAATGAAAATAACTGAGAAAAATTTCAAAGTACTTCTTGTCTGAGGAATAAGCGGCGTATGTACGGTGATGTAATCAGCTATGGGCCATATCTCATCTAAAGTGAGCTTCTCCACACCAATCTGGTTTGCGATTTCGCACGTGAGTAAAGGATCAAAGGCGATCACACGCATGCCATACGCTTGCATTCTCCGAGTCACTTCGCGACCGATTCGACCCATTCCGAGCACCGCAAGTGTCTTTCCAGATAACTCGAAACCGGAATACAATTTTCTGTCCCATCGTCCTTCTTTCAACGACTGAACCGCCTGAGGAACGTTACGTGCCAGACTAGAGATTAACGCGCACGTCAACTCGCAAGCGCTGATGCTGTTTCCACCGGGTGTACTGAAAAAAATGCATAATTGCTTAGCATTTTATTTAATACATCGTTGACCGAGCGGTTTATAATATTTATTTGGAATATTTAATATTTCCAGACAAATTAGCCTTTGATGCAACATAATGTGCCACCTGAAATTTTATTGCACGAATTTGCCAAAATCATGTTCAACAATGTAAATCCTATATATGTTTACCACTTTGCATTTGTACAGGTTTGGCTATCTGCATCTTCAAAGTTGCTGAAAACAGTTTTTTTTCATATTTCAACGAACGTAATAATCAGGTGGCAAAAACTTTCGAATGAAAGAGATAATATCGTAGATGTAAAGAATATCTATGAAATGAAACGTTTTTCAATCGTTAATTATTCTTGTAAAATTAAATCTACGAAGTTGAGAGTTGGTGAAAATCTAGCTTACGTCATTCTTAAAAAATGTGCCAAATTTCGTCGTTAAATATTTATTAGTTTTTGCAAAGTGTTATTTACAGTGTTAAGTAATATTTACTATTCCTCATACATGTTGCCATATTTACTACTCCCCATCACGTTGCTCGACCTTAGGTTTCGAGATATTCGCAAAAAAATACCCCAATCTTAACACGCTACGTTTCATCCGATAGATATTTCCAATATCTGCAAGCCTTGTTCGAAGCTTTCTGTTTTTGTTCCTCAACATGATTTTAACAAATTCGAGCAATAAAATTTCAGGTATGTACCATCTTTAGCACAACGTGACGCCCCCTTGTGGCTAATTTGTCTGGGTTATTATGCAAAAACTAACGTCCGTGGTTGAAATAATTGTTCTCGTCGTTCAATTATCGTGAGAGTTAACGAAGTTACAGTAACAGAAGAGTAACAGAGAGTAAGCGGACATACTTTAACACGATGACTCCCTTTCTCGTGGCAGCTTGAAGATCGATGTTATCGACGCCAGTGCCAGCCCGGCCGACCACGCGGAGCTTTGGACAACTAGCGAACACATCGTTGACCACCTTTGTCTCCGATCGCACGATCAATCCTTCGTGATTCTGTTTCATACGTATAATTATGTGAATAGTACGTTACTTGCAGCGACTGGCGAAAATATTAGTATACATTTAGACATTTTTTTATGTATTATATTATTATATAAAACATTTTGAAATTTCATTAGCACTGTAACGAGACACGGCTACCTTAACTGTTGGTCTAACCTGGAACGGATCTGAAAATGTATACAATAGAAGTTACAAGTCGTAAATACCGTCAAAATACTTGCATGGTTAATTGTTGTCACTACATCAACAAGCCACAATATATAGCGAGACCATCTTTAGCGTTTACGATTGTCAATCGTTCGCTAAGTGTATGTTTGCAATAAACGTTTTGTAATTTCTAATAAGCACGATAAAAGCATCGGCAAATCAAATGAAACTTACGATACGTCGATGAGAGGAGCTTTCTAGGGAAACCATTTCGACAAAATTTTAGTCCTATCATTAGGATAGTTATTGACCTAAACATGATTTCTTTTACTGTATGGCGTTACTTATCTGTAAATATCTGGCAATTTTTCAAGACCTTGCGTCTGAACATTTTTTCTTCAAGTTATTAAATTACGACACTTACGTTTTTACAGTAGAAACTGCCTATCATGTTTATTAACCGATAATTTTTTCAGATTTTTCGAAATGCTACGTTATACATAAAAAAAAAGAATTACCCGGGCATGTAACAGTGACCTATGTACAGATTTATATAACTGATATAACGTGCACATCGTCTGAGTATTATCATCGCATGCAATTCTAAGTAGCTTTATTTTTATTAAACGAGTGAATTTTAAACTGTTCTACCTTTTACTAATCGCTGTCGATCGCAGTATTTGCTCAACTATTAGCTCAACGGTGAAGATTTAGCTGAGTATCGTGTATACCTCATAACGTGTGCGTAGCGTGTATGTAGCATGCGACGAATAACGAATTATCGTAACGATATGCCAGCAACACTCGATAGGTAGCGCGACTGCCGTTTGCACATTCGCATCAAAGTGTTCTTTTTATTCTCGTGCAGCCATGTATTATTATCTTGTTTTTTCAAGTAACGCGAGTTTATATTGCTTTCTGAATTCATTATTTCTGCCAAGTGTAGCACTGCCTGAAATATTTGGTAGGACCCGGTAAGAATAAATCGTTATTTCAAGAAAAGTAACAATATAGTACAATTTCAAGCGAGATGCCGACATATTCACAGCAAAATCTACAACTTCCATACAGAGTACATATCAAACTCAATTGGCTGCTCGGGAATAAAAGGGCATTTTACATGCTTATATATCGTTGCGATAACCTATTGTTTATCGCACGTTAGATACATGGCACGCATTATAAAATCAGACAGCGATAAAGATTAGCAAAAAGTATATTCACTCGTTTAATAAAAATAGAACTATTTAGAATTGCATATAATACTCATACGATATGCACGTTACATTAATTATATAAATATATGAATAAATATATGTATATGTCGGAGATGAAAGGACGCCGGAGCCGTCCCCCTGGAACTTCGGGAAAATCCGTAAAATTGCAATTAAAGTTTACAGTCGTAATTAAACAATTTGCCGTCATCCTGCCCAATTGTACTTGTTTCCGATTTGTGATAATAAACTTGGGCTCAAGGCGACCACCAGTCGCCGAACGTAGCCGCGATCAACGGGACGGGCGTTCCGTCCAACAAAGGCGCGGAGTTACAGTATGACCCTCATTAAAAGAAACACCCATAGAGGTCCCTTCGGACAATGAATACCAGATGTGGAGGCACGTACACAGCACAAGCCCAGCCAGCTTGGAGACCCGCTATAAAACCTGGGTTTTCGGCAATTAAGATTTTTGCAAACGGACAGGCAGCTTTTGTCGCAAATCGACCAATCGACAGCGACGCCGATCGGAGGAACTGGCGTACCTAGATACACTACCAGAGGTCGTCTCGGTGGTGACGTTGGGACGAACATTCATTCCTTCGGGAGATCTCATCGACGAAGGGACCAACACCGCTTGATCCGCGAGTAGTACACGTTCGAGTCAGCGTCAGTCTATCTCTCCTCCCGTTGACCGCGGATTCGTTACCGGACCTAAGACCAACGTCGCTCACATCGCAAGTGCCCCATCACCGCTGTTGATTGTCGAGTCAGTAGTGTCCCTACTCGTAGCATTAGGCCGCGTCTTCGTTATCACACAACGATGACCAACTCCAAGGGAGGTCTATCGAACGCCCACAACCCTGTTCCTGACTCTTCTCCGACATATATATATAAATATGTATAAATATATATATAAATAAATATATGTGGAGAGCTAAAAGCTACTATTTCGAAAAATCTGAGAAAATTAATAAACACGACAGACTGTACCTGTCTTCTACTGTAAAAACGTAAATGTCATCATTTAATAATTTCGATAAGAAAATTGGCATTTTCAAACTTTTCCTAATTTCCCAAGAATTGGTGTTATGCGTATTCAGCTATGCTGTTATAATCACGACAGTCGTGTCTCGTTATAGCGCTAACGAGATCTCAAAAAATTTCCCATAATGCACACGATATATCGATGAAAAAAAAATTGTGTGACAAGCGTTCGAATATTCTCGCGAACCACTGTAAATGCGCTCTTCACGCTCGTCCTGATAATGATAAGCAGTGGCGGATTCAGGTGCCTTTCGCAAGTATGTTTTTCAAGCTTCCTCTACGAGATCTAAATTTGCTTGTAATTTATATTTTAATATCTTTGATACCATAACTTAAATAATCTAATTCGCGTTATGTAATTAAATTAATTAAATTAATTAGCAAGTTGTCGAGAATGTGGCATTTTTATATTTTGTTGCTCTTGGGGATTCGCCATTGATAATGGCCTGTCGGGAGCTATCGCGGAAATTGCATGTCTACGGGCGCACAATAGGAGAGAGGACTCGGCCGACACAGATAAGTACAACGACCCATGTAGCTAAACCGGTATTCACGTTTGTCGACCAAACTGGATCTAGCCGGTTACACCGACTTCGATGTACGCGGCAATTGATCGAGATCAAAGAAAAGAAAGAGGGACGCGAGAACGGGAATAAAGCGGTTTACACACGCTGAAATACGTCTGCGATAGTTCGATAACATCGACGTTTCATGAAACCGCGTAAAGTGGA
This sequence comes from Bombus bifarius, assembly GCF_011952205.1. NCBI lineage: Eukaryota > Metazoa > Arthropoda > Insecta > Hymenoptera > Apidae > Bombus > Bombus bifarius. The sequence goes on from NW_022884360.1 coordinate 3,121,511, forward strand.
ACTCACAATCAGTGCAGTGAAACGAAACTTTACAAACACTACTTACGGCTTCATTAACTTAGATAAAACAATAACTTCACTTTTCTTTTATTTGGGGATTAAATTCAATCATAATTAGCGATTAACACAATTTTTTTCCATTGCATATACTGCTATGGAGTTTTTGAAAAAGTAGTCACAAGCTTTCTGTACGAAAAAACCAATTACTTGGGAAAATCGTTCTTCTGGAAAAGCGATGGATATATCTGGGTTATATCAACTCTCGGCGATTAAATTCAGTTATTTGAACGTGAACTCGGATTTTACGTACTCTAGCTGTGAATATGAATGTTTGTTTCCCGGGCGAGTTCGGATAAATGAAGTTCCATCGTAGTTTGTAATCTGATACCTATATTCCAATACTATTGCTATTATCAATAATGTAAGCTATTATTAAACTCTGTTGAACTATTATTAAATTTCGCATAAATGTATGAACATTCGCAATCTACCAATAAACATATTATGATGCTCAATCCTTAAGACTGAAAATTCGGCATTAATGTCACGTTTTACGCCTATTTGAAACTTCTTTACATCAGTATGGGACCTTGCTCGCTGATTAAGATGGAAGATTCTCTTGCTATTACTAGATGATTCAATTTCGTTAGTCGTGTTGCATATTATACCCTTGTTTAGATACAACCGGGGCACGGCAACCATATCTCTCTTTGATGACAAATTACACGTATAAACAATCGTGTTTGTAATATCGGTTATCGGTTAGAGTGTAGTCGTTGACACCTTCGGAAGAGAATTACCCTGTGTAAATCTATCGACGAATAAGGAATGCATAAGCTGCATCTAATTGTGACGAGAATTTTACACGTTACTACTTCCACCAGATTAATTGTACGTGAACTATGATATGATTAATCTCTGTTTCCATTCTACTACCTTTCAAATGTATGCCTTATGTGAGAAGAATCCATCAAAAGTTCGACACAGTAATAGTGGACAAATATTTTTGGTAATTATCTAACCCACCTTTCCGATTTCAAGAATTTTTCAATATGTTGTAGAAATGAACATTTTGAACAACTCTATTCTTCACATGAAACCGACCCTTGGCCTTAGTTCCCGAGATATTTACGAAAAACTGCCCGTATCAATATAATATATTTTGCCTATAATTAATTGTACACCCGTTACAACACGACACGGTGGGCGGATAAAATAGCACCTAACTCAAATCTAACAAAAAATGTGCTAATAATGTGTCTATATGTGACACGGTAACAAACATAGCTGACACGTTTGCCGCTTCGCTCAATTTCCGTTTATATAAGCTACAAACAAAACACAAGGATCAGGTTTGGATTAAGCGTCATTTTATCCGGTCGTTTATTTATTAATAACTCGGAAACTAAGATCGAGCGGCGGTTTCATGTGTAGAAAACAGTTGTTGTATTCAATAATCATCGAACTCGGTGAGGTGGCTGAGATATTGATATTTACCATATTTCTTCCATTTTGTGTACGTTGAAAAATGATGACATACTAGACAGAACATTTTAATTAGGAAAAGCAGAATCAATACCAGTTTACGCATCTTGTTACAACCTGAGTCAGGAGAAATCTCTATGCATGCGTCGCCATATTACAACGTGCGCAGTCGACTGTGTACGCAGCATAGGGGGAAAGTGCAGCTAAGCCTAATCGTCGCTAAATCGAAATGGCGTAAACCGGTTTCTCCATTCGAAGCAAGATAGAAATGTACATTACCGTGTACTTGCATTTGCGAAAAAGCAATAATATAATCGAAGGTGGATGAAAATTGGTTCTGCGAACAGTTGCCTTATAACAGTGCTAAGAAAATTGTTAATGCCTCATATAACGCACGTAATACATTCACAAAACGGGGTTACGAGTGTTTGACTGTATTCGTAACCTTATGTCGAAAATATCAACTTTTTGATCGAATTGCACCAGATGCTAAATATTTATACGCATTAGTGTACGTAGAAAGTAAGTATATAGATCGATTGTGACAATTTCATCGCGTCTATGTACAGAAAACAAGAGAAAGAAAGTTTCGATTAATGAAAGATTGTGTATACCTGAAGCTCTTTTATTAGTTCCTCCTTTGATAGCTTGTATTTAGTGGTGACCGGAATACCGTGGCGAACAAGCAGTTCGCTGCAACACGCATCCACAGGATCGCTTATGAGAACGCTTCCGAGTGTGCTGAACATGTTATCCTTGAAGAAACAAACAGAACCCCTGAGTGTATTTCTGCCATGTAGATTTCCATTAGATATAGCTAACCTACGTTCGTGTTCTCCACGATTTCAATAGCTTGTGTTCGATATACAGAGTGATTGCATAATAATAGTACAATAGTGCTCGTTTAGCTCGTCAACGTGTTCACTGTCACGGTAGTCGTCGATGACCTATGTTTCTTCTTTACTAAATTTTTTATACACTTATGGACTAGAAAATTTTCAACAATGTGAATCACCTAGATAGCATTGCCAGACAAAAGTGCGTAAATTTATTTTATTTTAATTAATATACGCTTTTACATTCAAATTGTTCACGAACTACGAAATGCCCGTAAAATTCCACTTGTTACTGAATGCGATGGATTTGATTCCCGTGAAATGAGAATTAACCAACAGTTATTACTTACGTACTCTTTAAAACAGAAAAACTTTTTTAAGTTTGGACGGAACAACTTGAGATTTTTTAACAAGTTAGAAAAATTAGTTTATTCGACGACGTATAAAAATAGTAAAAGTCACTATTTAGAACTTTTTTATCTGAGCCTGTAATGAAAATTCAAATAATACGTTTTCTAGACTTACCTCGGTCATATACAGTTTTATATAGAAATCGATTGATGCAGAAACAAGCGACAGGTATCAAAAAATGTATCAAGACTCATTATAATTTATTATAGGCCGAAAGTCAGTTTCAACCATTTGTAGATCATAGCAACGTTAACGGTTTTCGATAATTACATAAATCTACACAAACAAATATAATTACATAAATCTACAAAACATATTATTTAAATCCTCATTACAGGCTCAAAGAAAAAGGTTGTGAACAGTGACAGTTGTTTTTTTGCACGTTGTCTAGTAAATTAATTTTTCTAACGCCTCAAAAAGACTCAAGACTTTGATCCAATTTAAAGAAAGTTATCTTGTTTTAAAAAGTTATGAGAGTGACTACATGTAAACGTCCGCCTTGAAAGTATAGATAGAAAATTTTGCATTCACGGAAACTATGAATATAGAACGGATTAGCAGAGGTAAATATTAAAGGTCGCTACATATTATACGGCACGGAACGTCACGTGACGCCAACATAACTTATAAGTCGGTGGCATTCATAGTATAAACGAGGTATTAGAAGACGTGTTTTAATATCTTATCATGCCGATACCGGCGCCGTTTTGTAAGTAACGTGCTTACACTGGTTCCTACCATACAATATAAACATCCGTATTTGAAAATGTGTTTCTGAATCGAATGGTTCCATAAACGTACCGTCTTTCAACAGATGATATAACAGTAGCTATAAAATATATTCACACATAGTTTTATTTATTGTAGCATTTACATACTAATTAACTAAACTGAAGTATATTAAATGTCATGTCATTTAATACTATTTTCGTATGAATACAAAAGTTATATACTATGAAAACAATAAAAAATCGTGCTATTGGAGAATAAGTTTATGTGCCAATATCTTCGTATTATTTAGTAGTATTACATTTTTATATGATTACAAAAATTTGGTACTAGGAACATGAAGTATAGAATCTGACAAAAAAATATGTACAAATAATGCATTCAACGTTGATTTGATTGACAGATACATACCTTGTAGAACGCCTTTCAGTGTCTTCGAATGTGCGTGAAGATTCGTTGAAAATGTAAACTGTCCGCCTGACGATTCAACTGTAAACTGCCTGTTCCTTGGTGATTTATCTTCTTATAGGGGTCTCCCCACTCCCCAATCGCTCGAAACTCGAGCGTCTACCGTCGCTCTTACTCGTTATTTACCGGATTATTGCTCTGCATCAAAAAGCAAATACTGTGTCGGAAAAATCGCGAAACTATTTTGTGTTCTATCTATTTGTTGTTGGATTATTTATTTTAATTCTTTGTGATTCACGAGTGAATTTTGGATTATGTTTGGCTCACCAAAGGAATGAGTAACTTATTTTGAAGATTATTGTGTACGTTCGTAAAAGGTATTATACAAATTTATTGAGATTTTTTGGCAATTACATTATTTTTATATTTTTATAAACATAACCTAGGAAATAGAATCACAAAAAATACTTGCATAAAAAGTAATAGAAATAACAGGAAATATTTCGCATTTTTGTGAACATAACCTAAAAAATAGAATCTTAAATACGTGAAAATATACAAAATGCATATGATATAGAAAAATATAGATAAATATGAAGCGAAAGTAGTAATATAGTTGTAATATACAATAGTAAAACAAATCTCTATTTACGGTTTTCTATAAACGTACAAATTACTTAAACTACAATATTTAGCGTACAAATCACAAATCTACTTAAAGTTCTCCAAAAATACATAAACACTCGCAATCTAGTGATCAGAAAATGCGATGGGGACAGAAAATTCTATTGTTTATCTCTTTTAATATCGTTCTGAGAATGAAAGAAGAATATTTTTGCGTACAGGCGCATGATACACGACGACGGTTACTGCAAAATATATTTTCCATTTCGGGGTCATCTAATGCTACGTGATGCAACGCCTGCTGGGGGTCTGATTTTGCAATAATTATTACGCTGCTATCGCCAACTCTGGATCCGTTCGAACTCTCGTTTATTTCTTCTTGATATGTTCGTCTCCTTCGACAGATAAATCGAGCATATTGCAGCCCCGGAGCATCCACGCGGTGCAGCGTCCTGTTTACAACTTTGCCGAACTTTGATCACGAAAGAATTTAAAAGCTTGTAGACACCTATTGTGAACAGACACACGTTGGTTCACGAAGATGGTCGAACACTCGCAGGTTACACGAACACAACCAACCTTCGCCAATACAGAAAAAGTTTATGTGCCAGGAGACTAAAGTGACAATTTGTAATCAGGAAACTGCATTTAAACTTTTCTGCATTTATAGGACATTTGCAGGCGAAAAATCGTGCAGAATACACGTGATATGAAAGAATATATAAAATATTCAAAATATATATATACATAGCTTTCTATAATACTTGACAGGTAAAACAAATTTTTACCGAGATTCTACGCTTTTAATTATATGCCCGAAAATATGAATTTATGATCTAGTAAATAATTTTTCTTAAGATTATTTATTAATCTCACGATCATCGATGGATGAGAACAAAGCTGAAAGGTATCTTTATTGAAAGAGGATCGCCCATTACCCGATAAAACGTTAAAGCTGTACGGAGAAGTCGATGGACCGGAGTTAACCGGTTACTTGGCTGCGAACTCGAGACCCCGACGAGATAACGCGGAAAACAAAACAGCGTAGGAAAGAAAAAATGCAGATAACGCTCACATGATTCGACAGAAACAGGGAAAGAGACGAGAGCGGAACGATGATAATTTAAACGAGAAAGAAATCGTTTAATGAAACTCCATATGATACATATATTTAATTACTTCCAAAAGTGTTCGGACAATAACAAAATGTGACTACAGTTATTTATGAAAGTATTCACTTACAGATTTACTTTATGAATATATTATATGTGTTGCGCGAAACATTTTGGAACGTCATTAGTACTGTTATGAGGCCGACTATCACGATAAATGATAGTAAAGTTTGAAACCAATCTGAAAATATATGTAGAAATTACAAGACATTTAGTGCAAGTATTACACAGAGATTGTAAAAGTATTTAGACAATTAATTATTCATTACGTTAATAATCCTCGACATTCATGAAATAATATTAAAATCAGAGTATTAATAAAAATATACTTATCATATTTTGCTTCTGATATTCATTCGTTGATTTTATTTTTTAGTTTGTTTCATTTCTATTACCAACAGTCGATGTAACAAATCGAGGTTCTATTAACGAGCCTTATATTTCAATAAAATTTTCACCTCTTTTTTCCCCTATTCTCGTCGAATATGTATGATCTCGTGAAGATCCATATATCTGTCTGCTAAAACCACATGTGCCGATGCCAAATGTCAAATACGAGTTAGATTAATGCAAATTCCGTGTAATCGGAAAACTTGGCAACCGTGAATCTGCAGTATTGGTTCAGTATTCTAAAAATTGTCGATCAACTCTGCAAAGATATTACATTACGTCTGAATTCTCTTGCACAGTAGTTTACTAATTTACAAGCTGTAAACTATACATTTTTCTTTATGATTCGTTGCCTTCTGATCTTTTATCGATTTTCTGAAAAATAATATGAAAACTATGATGTATTTTTCCGTATGTTTGTATTCTCATGTGAAATCACGACGTTATTATCGTCCCTCGTATTAATAGTAAAAAGAGAGCGAAGGAAGTTGTTAATACAAACATCGTAATTGTCAATAACTAAAAAACAAAACTGAGAGCACAATTTTTTTTATTCTTGAGTTTTGTCTTATTTCGACGTCAAGAATCAAACCTTTAAATTATGTAAAATCAGTAGCCGAACACCCAGTATATATATACAACGAGAAAGAGCACGAATGTACCCGAATAGGATCGATTTCGTTTCGAACTAGCGAAAGAACAAAGTCATTCGACAGGGAGATCGTTTCAGTTGCGTCGGACTCTGCTTGAAAAACGATACTCTTAACAGCCTAATCTCGAAAGGTTTGGTGAATAAAGCGCGGCTGAAAGTTCCACCAATAAAACTAATTAGTAACTGGATTTTTCGTAAATGGTTTGGTCTGTACTCGGTGGAACTGCGACAGAGCTGTCTCGATCAGAACTAAGACAGACCAGTAAACTTCGCCGAAAATCATTTACGTTCCCTTCGTCGTTTTCTTGTCGCATTGCTGCTTCTCTTGCGGTACGTCCCATGACCAAAACGCTGCTCCGATTTCTTGCCTTTCCGCAGTTCAGAAGTTCTTTTATTCCTTTTTGAAAGTTTCGCGAGAGGAAAGCATATAGAAAAGGATTCAGACAAGAGTTTGTGTAGGAAATCAAAAAAGTGGATAAGGTTAGGAGGGTGCTGAAGTTCGATGATCGATCATAACTCGAGCTCCAGTGGCGCCAGGCGATCCGTGCTTGTTGCGGCAGATTGCATACGGCGAACATCATCACCACTGCGATTAGCATTCTAGAAAATTTCGTCAGTTTCAATTTAACCCGAGGCACTATGCTTGCGACGTAAAGCTCGAGGTGAAGTCTGCGTGACTCCTGATTCCTGAAGTTGCAGATATACGTATATGAATATACAGGGTGCTCGCTCACTATTTCTTATCGCTACCTGCGGCCGTGTAACAGACAATGTTTTGAACCGTTGTTTAAAGGTGTCGAATGTACTACGAACAATGAACAAAAAAAATCTTGGAAATACTTTATTTTCATAGCGAAAGCAAGGTAACTTGGGTAAGATAAATGGGACCATATTTTTATTAACTCGATACTAGGTTTATCGTTGTCGTTATGAAAACAAAGTCGTTCGTACTACACACGACGCCGTTAAAGTTCAGTTCAACAGATTTTTTGTTACATGGCCGCAAATGGCAGAAAAATAGTGAGTCGCGTTATTCAGGACATCGTGCATATATTTATTTATTTAATTTCGACCTCGCAGTCAAGAAATGAGACTTGATTTACAATTTCTCCTGAATTACCATACACACATATCTCTGTCGCACATTCTCATCCTTCCACATCCTTTTCCCACATTTTTCAATTCTGTCCACTCTACTCTATAACAATCAGATAATCAACGCTATGCATTTCTTCCTATCCTATCCGTTCTATCGCTGTTCGACTCTGTCAACTAATCCTTTTATTACACATATCTGTTCTTTGATATCCATTTTTCCTCTTCTCTATTTATCTTTTTCCCTCTTTACTCTGTCTACGTTTCTAAATCATTCCACACTATCGCAATATTTTTCAGTACTTACATTTATTCTTTCCACGCCTGTACATCTTCCCTATATTCCTTTCACGTATCTTGCACATTCCTCTTAATACGTACCTCTCTCCGCTAAGTATCGTGGCATATTCGTCTTCTAAACACGATGCTCAACTTGCGGGTAACTTATACACGAATATAGGACAGATTTCTGACGATCTTTTTTACCGACTTACCGTTCTTACAGATTTCAGTGTATTTGCGCGAACGCGTATGCATGTAGTAGTACTGGCGAAACACAGACGAAATCAGACTTATTTCTAAACAGAATGGAAGAGAATCAGACAGATAGAATCAGCCAAGTCTCCGAGACTCTACCTCGGCGATAGGGAGTCCACCCTCGACCGATATCATCGGGACATTGCAAGGACCAGAATTACCTCGGATTTTCAATTTAATTTCATTTTATCGCTGATCTCTAGACTGCGGGTTTTTATACGTTTATGGGAAATTTGAGAGCACAGAAATGTACGTGAAACGCGCATAGCATAACACGCAAAATAGAAATATTCAAAGAATCGGTATATCTTCAATATCGATTAGTTAAAACAATTCTTCGCCATCTTTTCTTTTGCTTTTATGAACGAGGGATACATTTCAAGCGCTATATCCATAAAGATACAAATGTGCATAAATATCCGCAGTCTACTACTAAAACATAGCTCGTACCTTATTACACCGCGTCTGGCGCGAAGCACATTCCTACCGGAACTGTGAACACGATGGAGGCTATCATTTTTGCTTTTAGTCGCCAAACCCGGTCCTCCGAGGGTAGTGCCGCTTCTCCATAACCCGACAGCGATTCTCGTGTAAAGGCAGCACATCAGAAGTAGCGGAAGTAAGTAAAGAAAGACGAGATTTACGGCGTCCAACAAAGTTTTGTTGTGCTTCTGGATATTGGCTATGCAAATGATGTCCACGTCGCCGGTGATTAAACGATTCTGCATGGTCTCAACATAAAAGAATCTCGGCAAAGCATAAATCGCGGCAACCATCCAAACTATTCCTATTACCAGCTGCAGTCGGCTTCTTGTCAGTACCGACCTGCACTTAATCGGGTAAACGATAGCCAAGTATCGTTCAATGCAAACCACCATTAGGATTAATACGCTGGCTGTGTAGGAAAGCGCGTGGACGAACATGTATACTTTGCAGAGAAAATCACCGAGTCGCCAACTGTTCATTAGGTAATTTGTCAACGTTTGATACACGCAAAAGATACCGACGCAGAAATCGGCTACTGCCAGGTTCGCCAAAAAGAAGTTGGTAATACTCCGTAATCGTCGTGAAAATGTTACCACAAAGATCACCATTGAGTTACCTGAAAGCAGAATTCAAAGGGATACGACCTTGAATTTATACATTGCATCGTTTCTTCCATACGAATGTTTCTCTTAATCCTATCGAAATCAAACGTTTCGCGAACCTTTTCTACGTTTATCGTTCGTCGCTTAACGCAATGCTTAACAAACTCAGTCGATAGCGTGAAGATATATTCCGGAAGAAATATTTTTCAGTATCAAATATTTTCTGCATAAATGTTCTTCGATATAGAATTCACGTTTAATATTAATCTTGCAAATTGAACACGTCTGTAAGACGCGTGTATTATAAGGAAGATTAAATTATAGGTACTGCGTTTTGAAGAATTTGTTACAGATCTATCTTATCGAAAGGTTACGTTCGAAGTTATCAGGTATCTCGTGATTCACCGATGAAGCATAGATTATAGTGTTTGAAGGTATTCTTTGGGACAATTGCCTGGACGACTACTTGAAAGAATAATTATGAAAAGGAATTTATTCTTTGAACCCTACTGCAAACTCATTAAAATTGATAAATTCCTTCTTAGATCAAAACGTTCCACAAATTTCTCGCGGAAATAAGTCACGAAACAATTAACGTTTTGTCTGGCTTCTTACCTTTATTTTCACATAATTTAACGTTTTATTCCTTTTTAAACGTACACACGTTAAAAAAATATACTTTTAAGTTCTAAAAGTTCGTACTTAATAATTTTGCAAACTAGATACATTTCAGAGGCGCGAATATAATGGATAAATTTTGGAAAAATTTGCTAATTCTTTTATATCAGGTTTTTTCAATGATAAAAGCGATTATCCTGCGTATATTTTTGAGTCGTTGTATAAATGTCTATAATACAAATAAGTACGAAAGCTTCAAATTTTATCAAAACTTTTATTGCTTTACACGATATTCCTGCTTCTCTTCTTGTGATAGGCCGATGGAAAGTTTCAAAGCATGCGATGCGGATACGGATCAAATTGGTTTTGACACTCAATTGGTAATTTGATCGATTTAGATCGAGACGATCACTTACCGATAAAGCAGAAAACGAAGACGATGGAATAGAGCGTAATAAAAATTACTCTGACATCGGTCCTGTCAAGAATGTACTCCTCGTTTAGAGATATATCGTGCAAGGAAGTTTCGTTGTCCATCAAGCTTTTTTTATCACGAATTTTACGAAAAACGGCGTCACGGTTGTCGATCATTCTGAAACGAGACCACAAGGAATATAAAATCATTACTCTGCAATATCGAAAGCGTAATTTGTTGAAGATACAAGTAAAAATAATACAACATAAAGTTTATCTTTATTAATCTTCTAATTCTCAATTCGTAGATGACTCGCGAGAGTTTAAGTCAAGTTACTTGTTACTGAATGAATAATTTTTCAACTCAGTTTCGCAACAGAAGGTTTATTTAAGGTAAAAGTACAGCGAGATGTTCGGTCAAAGTATTTCCCCTTGCTTTCTACGACTTTAAGCCATTTATCAAGCAACTGATGAATTCTATCACGAAGAAATGCTGCTTCTTTAGACAAGATGCAGTCGTTGAATTACCTTAGTACCTGATCGATCAGCTAGAAGTGGGTATCGGACAAGGCGCGTTGCATCGATCGAGACGAATAGCATTCCGAAGCAGCAACGTCTAGCGAAAAAGCTGGCTGCTACGGGACGTTCTAGTGAAGACTCGTGTCTTTTCTCTAGCAGAAGCACTTAACGCTGTCACGCAGCAATTCCACAAAATGTTCTTCTTTATCGATCCTCCGACGATTGGTTCTTGTCTAAGACACGATATTTTGCCGTGATGGAATTTATCATTCACCGAATTTACCGAATGTCCAGCTGGACAAATTGCAAAGTACAAATTCAATAAAAAAGAAAAAAAATGTATTACTTGGCTTAAAGTTGTAGAAAGCAACGGGTGATACTTTGATCGAATAACTTGCAGTATCTTTTTTCTTAAATAAACTTCAAGTTCCACTGAAACCTTTTGACTATTCGTTTGAACTATTTGTTTGAACTATTCGTTTGGACTATTCGTTCGTAATTTCATTTTCTCTAAATGAGATACTTTGAACGGAAACGCGGCTGGTATCGTGGTCAATGTATATTATTAAAATGTTTGTAATTGAAACGAAGTTTGATTAGTAGCGCGTGTTAAATACTCCGTATCCTATCGGATCGTGTAAACTTAATCGTGCGGAATCGCGGGATTCGTGTTAAGCGTTACACGCGATTTCTACGTGGCGAACGGAAAATGTCGGACAGAAAATCGATAAACAGACACGGGCACGTACTTTGTTGTTACATGTATAATGGAAATTAGTACGAATCGTGTATTAGGTCGAAATCGAAGGAAATAATCACTTCGCACAAGGAAATATTCGTAAACGTGCAATGTCTATCAACACGAAATATTTTTCGAAAGATATACGAGACGCGATATTTTCGCCGAGGAAATATCGAGAAACTCTAAAAAAGAAAGAAAACCCGACAAACAGAAAAATTTAAGCAAACCTGAAAGAAATAATAATGAAAATGACTGTTGCGTGTATTGTGGCAAAAAATATGACGAACCGCTTAAGCAAATATTGACTACGACGTATAACATGCAGCGAATGGGAACATGAAAGCTGCGCCGACTGGATTCGAAGAACGTGACGATTTCCAATTTTATTATTGTTAGCTTAGATCAGGGACAATATCGCGTGTATACAGTTTTATCGGAAAAAATCGGTGTTACGTCGCGTGAGATGGTCCACGCGACGTCCTTTATTGTCTGACCGTCAAGACTCAAGCACCATTATAGAGACTCTCAATAAACCTAAGGCCCCGGCCATGAACTGAATCTTACTAGCTTGCAGCAACCTTTAATCCTGCAAGTATTTTCGGTTTATAGCTGGTACTTGAAACAGTCCTTAGGTTTATTGCACGTTCTTACAAATTACGGAGAAAGCGGGTTATCTAACGGAAAAAGTGGATATTTAACGGAAAAATGTCCCACTGGACAAATTGTAAAATTTAAATAAATAAAAAAAAAATTTAACGGGAAAGCCAGTTTTTCCCATGAACAAGGTCACCCCCAAGCCACGTGTCGGTAGGAGGCTTCCTCCTCCAATCTCCATTTATTAACGTCGGCTTATAAACCAATGGGCATCGCGGATCGTAACCCTCACTTTTCTAACGAAAAGTGTGAACAACGAATCCACGTTCTTAGTTCAGAAGGCACACGAGCTTTCCTCCGTAATCACACAAGAACGAGCTCGACTTGTTCTCATAACGACAGAGCAGTAGTCACTTCATCCCTCTAGACTTGTGCTCTGGACTACAGAGCCCGTCAGTCACTTCATCTCTATACTTCATCTACGACATCAGGAGGGTCAACTCTACACCAGGAGACTTCTACATCTTTTACATCAAGAAAGATCAACTTCTTCTTATCCTATATTCAACTGTAAGGGGACCTTTTGCTCTACTACGAAAGAACATTCAGTATTTATCTTTGGCGGGGGTGTGGTTCGAGCTGGATGAAAAGAGAGTTTGCGTTTCGTCACGGGACTACCGGTGGACTCGTCATTAAGGCTATGCCTGGGAGTCCCTGCCTTAGACGTACAGGGAATCTCGCTAGGTGCGGTATTTATATCATGCGCCCGTATATTCGACCGCTAGCGAGATAGACTCGTTGTCGTCGTAGCCCTCTGGTGTTGACGGTTGGTACCCGCGTATCGCCCGGGAGGTGTTGCGCCGCGTTGATGCCTCGACCTGTCGGTGTCCTGTTGATACCGATCCGCCACATATCTATCAGATCTTCATACGTCAAAGTATCGTCTACGACATTTATATCATACGTAACGGTGTAACTCTTCAGTGTAATAAGTTGTTAGAAATATAAAATTTATAACTTGTTAATTGCAGTGTTATACCACATGAATCACCCCTATTATCCCACAAGAAATAAGGGGATCGATCTGTTCGTGGCGTCTCCCTGCGATTGATCGAAAATACACGGAGAAATCTCGTTTTATTACCAAGTTGAGTAGAAGTTGAGTGCTCTAACTGTTTTATTCCATTCTCTGATCTTCTGTTCATTATGAAAGCGTTTGACAAATACACTTTTTAATTCATCAAACGTAATTTATAAACAACCAATAAACAGTTTGAGAATTCATTGATTTGCTGTCAAATAATTTCCATGTGCACAGTGATTTCCATTATTTTAGACGAATACAAACTGTAAAGCTAAATTAACATGCACAATAGTTCTAACAACGTGGACCAATTATCAGCTTTCATATAAAATTAGCAGGTGTTTGTGAACGAAGGTGGATAAATCTAATTTCACTCGTTGGTCGGAGCAAATTTCGAAATGTACTTCACTCGCAACTCAAAAGTATATTTTCTTGCTTTTAGTTTAAAGCTTTTAGTTTAATCTTGCTTTTCGTTTTAAAATCGATCGATAATTGAGGTAATTCCGAGTTTTGTGAAAGCAGGAAAGCAAAAGTTTTCCACTTGCATTGTAACAAGTCAATTGGTTCTTAAGCGTTAAACTATGCAGCTAGAAAATTTGAATTGATTTCCATTATTTTGCATATCATTTCAAACTGGTTTATTTGGCTTCGAAATTTCTCAGTCACGGCCGTGCAAGCAGAAGAACGTGCTGTTGCATGAACGTGTTCTTCTTCTTCATTATTGGCAACGTTATTCGTGTGTTTATTGAAACAATGAAACTACGACCAGTCCAATATCGATTGTACACGATCATCTACAAAATCTTATGGGAATCTTTTACGAATATCGAATTTTATCGACGTACGCTGATTGATTGAATCACGCTGATTGTGCCTCGTTAAAGCCTAGTCCACACTGGCAGACAATTGTCGGGGAACAGTTCCGTAAAATGCCCGCGCACGAGCAAGTATTTCGTTTTTCATCGCAATGAAGAAGAAGAGCAGTGTCCATAGGCAGATGCAGAGAGAATCTTTTTTACCCCTGGTAGGTCTGCAAAACAACGATCTCGCTGTGCGATGGTGAGATTTATGACGCGGTACGTATTTGCTGTTTAGATGGAAAGTAAAGGCGAAAGTAGGAAATTTGAATTTGAAAGTAAGTAAAGTTGAAGACAGTGACGAAGTGACGCACCGGCCTCTTCATGGATGCGTCGTGAACAATCGTTGGGAAATCGAACAAAGGTTCACTTGTTTTTAAATGGGACTATACATTTTTTAACACTTTACCGACCGATAGCTTATTAATCAGTTTTTGTCGTCGACGCTTACCAACCGATAGCCTATTAATCGGCTTTTTGTCGCCGACAATCTTTCTCATTATTTGAGTAGTAATTTGTTATTTAGTACTAAGGTACCTTGCTCAGTTGCGTCAATCGCGTTGCTTTGTAAGCTCCCACGGTTTTATACCAATTTGAAAAACATACCGTTCGCGATGAACGAAAAGAATGGTATTGGAGAGTCTAAACCGAAACAGAGCCGGCGCCAGGGAGAATCTGCGCCTGGGCTGCCGGTCGGACGTGCGTATGTTGTTGAATTGCTAGCGGTCGGTAAAGTGTTAATACGATCTATCGTCACATTTCCTGCAAAATGTTATTAGCGTATTATTTAGGTTGATATTTATGTCGGTAAAGTATCGGTATACAAATTTTTGGAAAAATTCGAAAGATCGTAAAACACGAACAAAATCATTAAATTCTGGGCTTCTGTAAATATCAACAAGAAGAAAATCTCTTCGTCGTTATAACCTTAATTATTTATATTTACATGATATTCCACTCCGCAAGTGGGCGTCGTATGTGCTTATCGTTCAAAAGTCAGCATTTCAAAAGCTTGAAATCTCCTTCGTGCTTGAGTGGGAGGAACCGTTCCATCTCCAACAGATCCTCAACTCGTCCATACCGAGGAATACCAAGATACCCGATTAGTGTACAAACGACATTGTCTGCACATATCTTGGTGGTTATCGGCGGACAATATACGTAGATTATCTGTAAACAATGTCGTTTGTCTACTAGTTTCTAGCATAGCAATGTACTCGTGATCTCGGATCGGCCCAACACTGATCGACTTCTCCCATGCCCGAGTCTCTGATGCCCACATGTAATTAATATAATTGTTACGCCACGAGGCTTACCACAGGCTGTATTTTCTAATCGTCGCTCGCGGTCCTACAACGTCGCAGGCAAACCGTCTTATCTGCCCGCCGGATCATATACAATGTATCGACGAGAGCATAGTTGTTGCCAAGCAGCGAACTCTAGAAACGTCGATTTTTGACCGTTACGTTTTTCACACTAGAAGAGGCATACGTGATCATAGGCGCGAGCGGTGGCGTGACCCGAGCATAGTGGGGGTCGTCTTCCAAATGAGACAAAGGAATAATCGAAGGGCGTTCAGTTCCTTCTGACGAGTCAAACGTGACACTTCGACAAATCTGACGAGCAAACGAATTTATCTAGAGATATCGCAAAGTCGAGTCAAATTTCTGTAACATCTTCATCATATTATTATAAAATATATTGTTCTATGTTAACCTGTTAATACAGTGTTACATTCATTAAACCACCTCTGTTATCCTAACCGAAACAGGGGAACGACTACTTCGCGGCGTCGATTAACATAATCGTAGCGAGAATTTACGCCTCTCGCTGACGCGTTTTCCTAGCGACCGCGTCTCTCCGCGAACGGTCGTAACAATAATTATTACGTAATATACAGGGTGGTTGGTAACTGGTGGTACAAACGGAAAGGGGGTAATTCTACGCGAAAAAAGAAGTCGAAAATATAGAATAAAAATTAAAAAAAAAATTTTTTTTTTCATTTTTCCATCGAAACAACGATCTACAGTGAGATCCGTTATAACGAGACGTGATAAAGTGCACGCGTACCGAGCGAAAGTTCAAAGTCGATTTTCTCGAAAACAAAGCCTCGAACGAAAAATTGTTATTCTATATTTTCGACTTCTTTTTTCGCGTAGAATCGCCCCCTTTCCGCTCGTACCACCAGTTACCAACCACCCTGTATAATATAACACAATGGATAAAGAAGAAATCGACAGATACACAGAAAAATACAGGAAACGAATGGCAATGCATCCAACGCAAACCCATATAAAAAGAAGACTAAAAAGAAAACATCTCATAACGTTCGAAAAATTTACCAAATGTCCAGCTGAACAAATTGTAAAGTACAAATTAAATAAAAAAAAAAAAAAATGTAATTAGTGTCTCCAGCCATGACTTTGAACAATGTTGCTATCGTTGTTCATGGGGTATATGGTGTATTTCTTAATTTGCGCAAGAAGAAAGAGGAACTTGTCTGAGTAAAATAAAAGAATCAAGTAAAAGAAGCTTGTTAACGAAAAGACGATTAAACTAAGCTGTGTGTTGCATGCGTTTGCACGTTCTTCCAACATTCGTCCGACGGTGTGTACCAGGCACTTTTATCCGCTGTCTGTTTCTGCACTTGAATTTTCTCTGCGAATTTTCCACGAAACACAGATTTGGATTGTCTGCGGACGATTGTCTGTCAGTGTAGACGAGACTCACAGTGTTAATGGGATGTCAAAATGTTTCGTATAATACGAAGGATGCGGTCGAATAACATGTGCAAACGGGCATAAGTTAATGATGAGAAAATAAGAAGAGAATACGGAATAGAATGTACAGAATGAAATTTGTTCGTTGGATGCTTAGTTTCCGAGAAAACCGAGTGAAAAGATTTGTCAATTACACGTGAACTTGGGTAATTACCACTTAGGTATGAGCCAACAATCAGGAAACATTAATTCTACTTGTCAAAATAAATGAAAAATGTTTCTTTTTTTTATTTAATTTCTACTTTACAATTTGTCCAGCTGGACATTTGGTAAATTTTTCTATCTTTATTGCTAAATAACATATGAACGTCTACCTCCAAGGGGATACCATCGGTGAAGTAAAAAGTGTGGAACAACTTTGTTCCGTTTAAGACTCCACTTTCAAGAAAACAGAGTTTGTACGTTGTTCAATGGAGAATCAGCCTAATACACGTGTATGATAAATTTTCAGCTGATTCTCGCATATACAACAACCTCTCGCCGGTTATTTATTATAATCGATAAATATTCATGTTAGAAAATAAATGTGTGTACATATATATCGTGCGAGCGAGGAACGAAAGAGCATGTGTTCGATGAATGAGCGTGCAATAAAAGAAAATTATTCCTGTTTGAGATATACAAGAGAATAGAGCGCTGTTCGTTAATACTTCAAATTATTATGTTACATACGATATAGTTATTCTGTTCTATATAAATTTTGTAATTAATAAAACATCATATAGTATTACTTCAACGATTCAAATTCGACTTTCTGGAAAATCAAGCCCCGGCTGAAAAAATGTTACTCCGTATTTTCCTCTTATTTTTACGTAAAGTATCCTCTTAAAGCATAAGCCCGCCTGTACGCGTTATTCGGCCGCATTCTGTACAAATAAAAAATTGTTAAGAATGTCCGAATATCTCCGCGAGCCACTATATATACGTAAGTTTAATTAGACCAGCAATTTCGTTGGCAATCGTATCTACAAAATGCCACCTGCGTAGATAATACATATGTATATCGGTGTTTTTCTTTCTAACAATAAGATTGTCTTGCCAGCATGAATACACCTAAGCTCGTGCTTAATCCGCAAGTACATCGTTCAAGGGCCGATCTTTCCTTCCGCGTACATGTTAATCCGTTAGGTGTTTAACTTTATCAACGATAGCAGCCTGGAACAGCTATGGAAATATCTTTACACGATATCGTTCGGTCGATTCTAATAATATTCGAGTATTAATTCGAGTACACGTATAAACGGACGTATGAACGTTTTAATTACACGCGTTTAATATTCTCGTGATCCGAGATGCTGCTAATTTACAGAAGCTGCTAATTTGTTTAATTCGATATTTCACTGTTAATATTCGCTCATATCTGATCGTGTGTGCAACCTCAATTAAGATCAAAGATTTCGATCATTAATTACGAGCATATAACGTTTATCTTAGAATTTAGATATAGTTAAGATA